>NW_022436950.1:23692867-23708457 GCF_009761245.1 Sapajus apella | reverse complement strand
AAGGAAGGAAGGAAGGAAGGAAGGAAGGAAGGAAGGAAGGAAGGAAGGAAGAAAAACCAGCAGGGCCAAGATTTGAGCTCATGTCTGTCCAGTTCCAAAGAATATGCTCTTTTCACTACATGTACAGTCTCACCTGAAACAGCAAGAGAAGAGTTGGGTGGTTCAAACATGCTTGCTCTCCCCTGCTACAGAATTACTCTGCCCTTGCCTGGTGTTTGAAAGTCCAAGTTGAACCTCATATCTGTGAGGATACCCCTCTCACCGTGAAGAGAAAGCAATGTGTATTTCCCAGACTCCACAGAGCTTTCCTAGGCTATGGGGCTAGAGACAGCTCTATTGAAGTAGCTTAAATATGTACCTTTCCAGGAAGAATATTCTTTAGTTAAAACCTGCTGTTTTGAATTTCTAAAGCTATAGCTTTGCCTAATTTCCTGCAGCAGATGGATTTTTAAAATTCTCTTGCAGAGCGTGGAAGCTAGGAGCAGAGCTGCCTCCTGAAGATGGCTGAGCCTGGTTCTGTTGTCTTGTTTTTTGGTTTGTTGTTTTTCTGATTGTGAGATACAAAACCACAGTGAAACATTTAGTTGTCTTCCAAATAGCCATCTTGGCACAGATTTGAAACATTAGCATGATCACGTGTCTTTAGTGTCAGAAAAGGAGACATTTAACTTTTCATAGACAGATTTCTACTTACTACTAACTCACATAGCAACAGAAACCAAAAGGGACTTGTTTTCTACTGATTTTCTTCTAAGCAATTCAAAATTTGATATACCAGCAGAGAGCTCTGAATGAGAGAAGACATGCTCCACAGTGTGGTGAATGAGTAAGTGGCTACAAGTCATCCCTATGGATGAGGGCAGGTGGTCTGGCCATTCTAAAGTTGAGAACAGAGAGCGTGTGCCTAGGGGAGCAACACTCGCCTAGCAAAGCCCTTGGCACTACTGTGCTGAGCATGAGCAATTTACGTGCACACGCTCAGTAGGTCTTCATAATAATTCTGTAAGGTAAAATAGTATTTTTATTACAAACGAGGAAGCTGATGCCAAATGAGGTTGAGCAATTTGCCCATTCACACAGCCAGAAAGAAGTGGACCCATGCAGACATTCCTATTCTGCCCATCACTTCTTTTCACCTGACGGGAGTAAGTCTGAACCCATTGTGAATGGGATTTTGCTTCCTGGGCTCACTATTTGATTAACTGCCTTGCAGACCCAGCAAGAGGTTCTCCGAGAAAAGCGAGATAACCCCAGAGGGGCCCTCAATCCTGACTTGAATTCTAGCTGACTCTAGATCTTTTTCTGAGCACAGAAGTCCAAGACACGGCAGCAAAATCTCTCAGCACTGTGCTGGCTCGGGTTCTCTCCAGCAGCTGTAAGGCAACCAGAGGAGGAGGTGGTAATGTGCCTGAAGCCCAGGGCTTTTTATTTACCCCAAACTCTCCTGAAAAACAAATATGTGTTCATCAGCTCCCAGCCTCTCAGGGCTTCCTGTTTTCTTGGGTGCTTTATCACATCTGCTGCTTAGCTGCCTTGGGTTGAGTTTACATTCACTGAAGAACAAAGCTGAAGAATTAGGGGTGAGACCCGCACGCTTTTCTTTTTTCTTTCAATCTAAAGCAATTCATAGTTGTACACAAACTCCAGTGTGTGGTTTATCCTCACTTATAGGGCACAGAAGTCTCAATGAAATATTTTAAACCATTCTTTAAAATAAAAAATTATGACCAAAATGTTACCTTTCCACAGGCAATCACCAACCCCTGTAATTTTTACCATATTCCACACTTGATTGATCTCCAAAGAGAAATGTGCCCTGAGATCAATCTCAGGCAAACTGGGATGGTTTAATTCTCTTTTTGCGATGCTTAGAAGAGCCATTTTTATAATTAAATTCAAAACTTTAGAGGTAAGGTGGTTCTCGATGAAATTCCTTGTGGAGACCTTAATCTTAAGTCTCCTAGAATCTAACCTTTGCTGTACTACTCCTCTGGTCTTTTTGTACCAAAATAAGCATTTTTCCTTGACTAAGCCCTTTTCCATTATGCTAGCAAAAATCACTGCAGTATACAATGTTATATTAAATATTAATATTGGCGTCAGAATTTTCAGAGCATTTAAAAAATGTCTGTATGACTAGTACTTCTTATTGAAAACTCATTTAGAATACTTTCCTTGACCTCCTAGTTGTTCATTCGAAAATGAGGGAGGTAGATTAGATTTTATATGTATAGCTCCTTCTAACTCAGATAATTTCTGAAACTATGAAGGTCTAGAATAATTCTCCAGAAGCCCTAAGTAGACTCTCTTATAAATAAGTTTTTTAATAATTTAGGATAAATATTTTCATCATCCCAATATGTTTCAAACAAAATTCATATTATTTTTGCTTAAATATTAAGCCAGCTTTGTTGAAATGTATTATGAAAAGGAGAAAAGGTATTATCTTTTCCTTACTGATGAAAAGGTTCATGGCTGACACCCCTATAACGAAAGATAGGCTAACAAGAGAAAATCACAACAAAATTGTTTAACTAGAGTTTTACATGACATGGGAGACTTCAGAAATGAATATCCCAAAACCAGAAGAAAATTGTGATTTTTTTCTTTTTCTTTTTTCTTTCATTTTTTTGTTGTTGTTGTTGTTTTTGTTGTTGTTGTTGTTGTTTAGGTTCTATGAAGAACGGGCAGTCATGTAGAACTATGATTGCACAAAAAGGGAGTATGACCCAATGGTAACAAGCTGAACGGAACTTCGCAAGATAATTCAGATAATTTCTTTATGGCCATGTTTCAGGGGAGAAAAATGGGAGAAGCTCAGAGTAAACTTGCTTCTGTGGCTTTCTCAATTGTCAAGGTGCTATGTTTTGGGGTATCATGTCCTGAGCCCCAATAATTTTTCTTCTTTTCTTTCATTCTCTATAAATGCCTCTACTTAGCTAAAAATCAAATATTGAAATACAGATTATTTTGTCAATACAAACCTTGCCATTTAAAACTTTTTGCCATTTAAATTATTTTCTTTATGCACATTATGGCTTCAGAAAGACAACTGAGGGAAACCCAAGTTACATCCATACACGTACATGCTTATCTCTTCCTGCTGAAACTAAGACCTCTCTAATTAGTGAAGACTGTTACTTGAGAAATGATTGAGCAGTACATGGATTTAGGAGTTCTTCCTTTTTGTGTCAAGCGTGGTTTGGGTTAACTCCAAACCAGGCATGGGAAGTCTTAGTCACACTAGGCCACTGAGTTTGTGTTTGCAAGGAAATCTCTGGTTTGCTTTCTGTGTCACCTAACACACATCTCCAAAGATTTTACTATATCACTTAGAACCCTAGAACAAATATTATTTTGACATCACACAGTATACACAGCAGAATCCCACAGCTTATAATGCAAAAATACACTTACTTTCAGCAAAGCAAGGAGGAAAAGGAGGGAGATGGAGCTGGTTAAAACTAGAGGTTCCTGCAAGTTAATTTGCTTAATCATAGGAGGGGATATATTTGTTTTGTTCTGTTTTTGTGGTTACTTTCTGTTAATGAAGGTTATGTGTACTTGTGCTTGGGGTAAGCTTATTCATTGACATAAGGACAGGGCTGCAAAACCCAAGTTAAGCTTAGCAAGTTAACATCGTAGAGAATAACACAACAAATACTGTCTCTGTAAACAAGGTTCTTTAGACAAGGTTCTTTGTGGCCTCTTCTCAAATACACCTCATCCTTGGGCCTCGTCTTTGGCCTGCCTAGCCCAGTTTTAGCAAGAATTCTGCTAAGTCAATCTAGCAAAAATCCCCCACCCTTGATACCTAATCACCCTAGCCTGCCTTCAGCAAGAATTCTGTTAGTCTCTTTAGAAGAATCTCCCTATCCTCGTGGTCTCCTCTTAGTAATTTTTCATTCACTGACCCCCTCACTCTGTTCATTGGCTACAAATGCCCCACTGCTTTGCTATATTCAGAGTTGAACCCAGTGCCTCTCCCCTACTGCAATAACCTTGATACCTATTGCAATAGTCCTAAATAAAGTCTTCCTTACTGTTTTAACAAGTGTCAGAATTTTTTTTAACAAGAGTCAGGCTGTTATTTGTGTGTTGTAAAACAAAACATTTACAATCCTCTCCAAGATTTATAGCTCAGTTTCAGGGTATTAAAATATGATCTCCCACCTGGGACCTGAATGCTCCAAACCCCTTATTGCAATTGTACTTAATACATCCCTCTACCCCATCCCCATTTCTACCCTTCTGGGTAAAAAAAGCTGTACCTTACTTAAAACTGCTGTGAGCATGAAAACATTCCACTGGAGTGGGGCTGGAGGCATACATGGGGTGGGGGAGCAGCAGCTCTACTCTGAGCCATAAAATGCTTCTAAGTGGGAGTTTCCTTTGCCAAGAAGGGGTCTTCCTACACAAGGTGGAAGGTGGTGTTGGTGAATGAATAATTGCCAAGGAAGTATCCCCAGACACCAGGATGAGGTTCTATGGGTCATTGGAAGGAGAAAACAGCTAATAGCATCCTTGTTGAGTCTTTAGAGGCACAGAATAGAAGCCTGAAGGAGAGTAAAGAGAAAAAATAGTTAATGAAAAAAAAAAGCTACAAATAATAAGGAGGGGAAGTGGGAGCATCGAGCATCAGAAACATTTCTGGCAGAACTCTAGCAAATGCCTGCACAAAATCATAGTAACCTGATGATGCTGTCGTTCCTGATCATGTTCTCCAGCCAACGGGTTGCTCCCCAAGCTTATGGAAGAGGGAACCTGAAGGCAGTGACCTACCTTTTCACCGTCTTATACATCAGCATGAGTTAGTTATTCCAGCTTATTTTATAAGCTGTTATTCAAGCATTTGTGTATCACCAATGGTGAGGTATTAGGTGATTTATTGCAGAATATTATACTTCTGTCACTAAGTGTAATGAGATCATTTGCAAATTTTCTTTGTTCTTTACCTTCTAAGTGCATGCAATTATTAGGCTACATATTTGACAGCTGACATGATCTGCAAAACAAAGGCAGATTTCCTCTGTTCATTCTATACCTTCAACAGAAACCTTCTTCCCTACCAGTTTCCTAGAGCACTATCAACCTTGCTAAGGTGGATAGAGCACTATCCACCCACCTTGGCTTAAAGCAGCATTGTAAGTTGCTTTTGAGTTTCTTTTTTATTATTATACTTTAAGTTCTGGGGTACATGTGCAGAACATGCAGGTTTGTTACATAGGTAGACACGTGCCATGGTGGTTTGCTGCATCCATCCCCCGTCATCTACATTAGGTATTTCTCCCGCCCTCTGTTATCCCTCCCCTAGCCCCCCCAACTCCCCAACAGGACCCTGTGTGTGATGATCCCCTCCCTGTGTCCATGTGTTCTCATTGTTCAACATCCACTTGTGAGAGATAACATGGAGTGTTTGGTTTTCTGTTCTTGTGTCAGTTTGCTGAGAATGATGGCTTCCAGCTTCATCCATCTCCCTGCAAAGGACATAAACTCATCCTTTTTATGACTGCATAGTATTCCATGGTATATATGTGCCACATTTTCTTTATCCGGTCTATCATTGATGGGCATTTGGGTTGGTTCCAAGTCCTTGCTATTGTGAACAGTGCTGCAATAAACATACATGTGCATGTGTCTTAAACACCAAAAGCAATAGCAACAAAAGCCAAAATAGACAAATGGGATCTAATTAAACTTAAGAGCTTCTGCACAGCAAAAGAAACTATCATTAGAAACTATCATTAGAGTGAAACGGCAATCAACAGAATGGGGAAAAAAATTGCTTTTGAGTTTCTTAACGCGCTGAAGATGTGATTCCTAAAGAAACTGAGCACTATGGACCGTGATGAAAATGCATGTTGGGAAATGTGAGACAGTAAGCAGATCAATGCCATTCAATCAGTCTCTTCTTCCCACTGTTATCTTCAAAGATCTATTGATCAGAGCATTGAAGTTTATAGCACTGTCAGTGCCATGCAGGGAGCCCATTGGGCTGGGTGTTCTGTACTTGTACTGTAGACCTACTCTCCACTTTGCCCCATTTTGTTCCCTGGGAGGCTGCACTCTGTGGACCGTATCGCTCCAGCTCACTTGTCCTCTGGCTGTTAAGTTTAGCCAATGAGAGCCATTGGCAAGAGATCAGAGAGTGAAAGGAGTGAGCACTTCCGAAAGTAAGTTTCATCCCACTCCAGCCTCTTCCCACACTCTCTCTCTCCCCCAGGCTCAATTGCACAGAGAATGTAATCCTGGCTCAAGGCCACTGCTCCTATCGGATGGAATGTCTCTTGCCAGAGAGCTCCAGGTTGTACTTGTTTCTGGTAACCACTCTCTGGCTTCCTTCAGACCCTGCAGGGAGTGATGCCATTTCCTGACGTGTTGGTCCCTGTCACCATCCCTTGGGGGTTTCCTTAACCTCACTCACACATTTTTTAAACTATTCTCTTCAGTTGACCTTTTGAGTGGGCCATGCCTGTCCTACTGTGACCTTAACCACAACCTCCTCATTCATTGTCAGGATTTTATATCTACTTCAACTTTCCAAGACACAGCTAAAATCTAAAATTTTTTTACATTTAAGAGCATTTTTAGATTGCAGAGAAGTAACTGTAGGTTCCACTCCCAGCAACACAAGGACCCCTGAGGACTCATTTTCCAGTGAAACAATCATAACTCATGAAAATCATTTTTAAAAAATTAAAGTTTCTAGAAATTGTTCTAAAAGTATACAGAAAGTAAAGAAAAATCTATTCAAGAAAATCTACTAAATCTCGGTAAGAATAGTGAGGTTGTGGCACCTGAGCTGTGACACACTACCTTCCTCCCCTCCAGTTCAATTTGAGGAAGTTTTCACTGTGGGACTGGCCAAAAGGTGACGCTCCCTCTCCCCCTGCTCCCTTGTTAAGGGATATGCCATTTCACCAGAAAGGGCAGGGCATCAGTGTTTCTCATCCTCTCTAACTCCAGGCTGGAAAGGCTAAATTCCTGGTAAGTATAGCCAAAAGGTTGGGAGCTCCTTTCTACCACCCAGCACCCCACACATACCACAGTGGCCCTACAGCAGATGTGGCAGGCCAGGAACACCAGGGCCCCAATTATTACCCTCCGGCTCACTCACAGGAGAGAGGTTCCACACCAGAAGAAGCAAAATAAGAAGATGAGAGGCTACTGCCCCCTGCCCAGCACTGAAAGCTTAGTTTTTAATCAGAGGGAGAAGAAATTCATTAAAAAGAGGGCTTTGAAGCTCTCCCAAAAAGAAATTACTTTATTGCAAATAGAGTGAGGGGAAGTTCAAGCCTAAGGACTCTCAAAAACAATGGACATTTTGGTGGTAAATAGTTAAAAGGAGGCCAGTACCTCTCTCAGAGTGACAAGCTAAACCATAGGCTAGCTAATTTGACAGAGAAAATCAGGGAAAGAAACAGCTAAGAAGAGTACTCTTGACATCAGAACAAACCTCAAAGACTGGCCTCAAAAATTATTCCTGCTTGAATTTAATCGGGTCACGCTGTGGAACAAATTATGCCCCAGGAATTGTCAAAACAATAGAGCAATCGCTAGAAATTAGGGAAGCCTAACAGCTTAGTGTGATACCAAATAAGGCAGACAGCTTAATGAAGAGCTTAGGGGAAAAGAAAGTCAAAAGATGGCAGACATAAATCCAATTATAACCATAATAATATTCAATTCAATATGAATTGATTACATGATCAAATCAATAGGCAGAGACTGTCAAACTGGATTTTTTTAAAAAGATCCAACTTTTGTTGTCTACAGGAGATACATTTTAGATTAAAATTTACAAATATATTAAAGTAAAAAGATATAAGTATACATATATGTATATATATATATATATATATATATATATATATATCATGCAAACAGCAACCATAAGAAAACTGGAATGTCCATACTAATATAGACAAAAGAGACTTTAAAGCAAAACAAAAGTTGTTACACATAATGAAGACTATCTTATGATGATTAAAATATCAATTCATTTGGAAGATATTACAGTTATAAACATATATACATCTAAAACAAGAACCCCAAAATACAAAAAGCAATTGACAGAATTGAATGGAAAAATAGACAGGCCTACAATTATAGTTGAAGACTTCAATATACTAGTCTCCTCTACATTGTTTTTCCTATATACATAACTATGATGATGTTTAATTTATAAATTAGGCATGGTAAGAAATTAACAATGATGAGTAATAAAACAGAACAATTATAGCACTCAGAGCACATTTTCTTGTCATGTCTTCCACCCACAATATAATGCCTTTCCCATCTTAACTAAGCACATATCACTGTTGCAATTTGAGGAGCAACAGCAAAACTAGCACAGATTTCCTTTTCCTTCTTTGCAATTTCGTGGATAGAAGATTCATGTTTAACATAGATGTTAGCAACCTCAGCATGTGATTTTTTTTTTTTTTTTAGAGATGGAGTCTCACACCGTATCTCAGGCTGGAGTGCAGTGGCACGATCTCAGCCCACTGCAACCTCCACCTCCCAGATTCAAGCAATTCTCCTGCCTCAGCCTCCTGAGTAGCTGGATTACAGGCACCTACCACCATGCCTGGCTACTGTTTTGTATTTTTAGTAGAGACGAGGTTTCACTATGTTGGCCAGGCTGGTCTCAAACTCTTGACTCATGATCCACCCACCTCGGCTTTCCAAAGTGCTGGGATTACAGGCTTGAGCCACTGCACCTGGCCAGCATATGATTTTTTTTCTCTTTCTTTATTATGTTGAGAACTTTCACCTTTTCACTCAAATAAAAGCACTTTATGGCTTCTCTTTGGCATTTCCAAACTGCCAGCATCACTACTCTTGCACTTTGAAGCTATTATTAAGTAAAATAAAATAAGGGTTACTTGAACACAGGCACTGCAGCACAAAAACGGTTGATCCGATGACCAAGACAGCTGCTAAGTGACTAACAGTCAGGTAGCATATAGGCAAGGGAATGATTCACATTCCAGGCAGGGCATAGTGGGCACAAGGGTTCACCATCTACTCAGAACAGTGGACAATTTAAAACTTATGAATTGTTTATTTCTGGAATTTTCCATGTGATATTTTCAGACCATAGTTGACCTCATGTACTAAAATCCTAGAAAGGAAGACCATGGATAAGAGAGGACTACTGTACTACAGAGATAATAAATAAGAAAATATAAGAGTTAAATTTTGCACTATAAACCAACTAGATCTGACAGACATTTATAGAACAGTCTATCCCAAAACTGCAAAACACACTTATTCTCAAGTACACAAGGGACATTCTCCAGGACAGACTTATAAACTAAAATTAAAATTCTAATCCCCCTACCAACTGAACAGACTCTCTCTTGGCTAAGAGGACCAAAAAGAAACCTTAAACACTGTGTTCCCAGATATGACAGGAAGGGAGGGCAGACACATCTCATAGTATTCCCTCCCTTTTGAAGTTTAGACACAACTGATCAGCATTAGTGTTAAAAGGAAGATGATAAGATTGACAAAACAGTCTCTCTGTGGCAATAAAATACCAATTTATAAACAGGACCAAAGGCTATGAAAGGCAAGGGTGAAATCATACGAAGTTAGAGATAGAGCCTTACTCTTTAACCCACTGGAAATTAAAGAATCTCTGAATCCATCTATAACTTGTAATAAGTCCCCTGCTTTCAGATATCCCACCTTTTCAGCCTGACCCACTATATACCTTTCATGTATTGATTTATAACTCCTATGACATGGTTGGGCTCTGTCACCACCCAAATCTCATCTCAAATTGTAATCTGCATAAACCCCATGTATTGAGGGAGGGACCTGGTGGGAGGTGATTGAATCATGGGGGTAGTTTCCTCCAGCCTGTTCATGACAGTGAGTTCTCACGAGAACTGATGGTTTTATAAAGGGCTCTTCCCCCTTCGCTCACTCTTGCTCTCTCTCATCTGCAGCCATGGAAGTTGTGCCTGCTTCCCCTTTTGCCATGATTGTAAGTTTCCTGAGGCCTCCCCAGCCATGCAGAACTGTGAGCCAATTAAACTTCTTTTCTTTATAAATTATCCAGTCTCAGATATTTCTTTATAGCAGCATGAAAACAAACTAATACCTCCTACCTCCCTGAAATGTATGAAACCAAACTGTAATCTGACCACCTTGGGTGCATTTTCTGAGGACTTTTTAAGACTGTGTTTCCCCAGGCTGCAGTCATTCATATTGCCTCAGAATAAACTTCTTTAAAATGTTTTACAGAGTTTGGTATTTTCATTAACAGACTATATGCTAAGTCATAAAATAGCCTGAATAAATTTAAAAGAATTGAAATCATGCAAAGTATGTTTGCCAACCAAAATGTAGTAAAATTAGAAATCGATAAAAAATTTTGAAAAATTTTCCAATATGTGGAAATTAAACAACACAATGCTAAATAACTAATGAGTCAAAAAAAGAAATCAAAAGTGAAATTAGAAAATATTCTCAGATAAGTAAAAATAAAGACACAACATACTGAAACTTAATGGGATGCAGCTAAAGCAGTGCTTAGAGGAAATTCGATAACTGAAAATGCTTATGTTAAAAAATATCTCAAGTCATTAACATGCCTCCTTAAGGCACTAGGACAAGAAAAGCAAACTAAACCAAAAGCAAGCAAAGGAAGAAAACAATAAGGATTAGAGAATAAACTACTGAATAGAGTCTAGGAAAATAATGAATAAAATCAACAAAATCAAAAGTTGGATCTTTGAAAACAATAAGAAAGCTGGCAAATATTTAGTTAGACTGACCAAGCAAAAAAAGAAAAAACTCAAATTACTAAAATTAAAAATGAAGCAGAGGACAGTTCTACTGAAATAAGATTTCACTAGAAATCTTATAAGGGGATATTACAAACAACTTCATGGCAACCAATTAAATACTTTAGCTGAAATAAAAGAAATTCTGTCCAGGCGTGGTGACTTACGCTTGTAATCCCAGCACTTTGGGAAGCTGGGGTGGGTAGATCATAAGGTCAGGAGTTCGAGACGAGCCTGACCAACATAAAGAAACCCCATCTCTACTAAAAATACAAAAAAAAAAAAAAATTAGCTGGGTGTGGTGGTGGGTGCCATTAAATCAGCAACATAACTTCCTCCTAAAAATCTTTCTCCTAACATCACCACATACAGACTAGATAAAGTGCTCCTTATACACAGTCCTGTAACCACCTCTGGATCTCCTAACCCTAAGGTCAGAAACATCCCCTTTTGCCCAGGGTGATCTCAGTTTAAACATCTCTTTCCAGAATAATAATTGAGGACTCCCCTTTCATCTTCAGGTCCCAATTTGAATGATAAACCACAAAATTATCTATCACAAAATGTATGTACTCTTATGTTATCTGTTTCATTATCTGACTTCCTTGCTAGACACTAAGCTTTGTAAAATGCAGGAACTATGACTATATTTTGTGCCAGTGCCTGGCATAGAACAGGAGTTGAATAGTTGTCTGCATAATAAATGAATAAATATTAAAAGAATTTTATTATAATTTTATTCATTTATAATAAGTGAATAAAAGAATTTTTTTAAATCATCACCATACCTAGTCCTAGCCCCAAGATTTTTCACTTTCAAAATCATTACTCCTTAAAGCTGTCCCTAATATTTGGTTTTTAAGCTTATCTTTAAATGAATTAAAATATATCAGAAGGGGAAGCACATGGTGAGATGTTCCTGTAACACATACCCCTTCAAAATAACAATGTTTGCTTTTGTGGGAGCTGGTAAATGGAAATATCCTATTCTCTTAGACTCAAAAAGAGACAACGCCTGAAAAGTCCAGAGTACCAAGTTCAGTAAAGATTTTTCCTAGTTGAGAGCTGAAAGTTATGGTAAAATTCCCAGATGCAGAAAAAGACCCACCAGAGCATCTTCCCACAATGGGGTCTTACAAAGCTATTGTAGCAAATTTAAATTGTACAAGAGTACTAAAAATATTTTCTATTTTTTCCACCTGCTTTCCAGGCCTTCACAAACCTTTAGGGTCTATAAGGTACGTAATTCCCTCATATTTTGCCATAAAATTTTTTATAGATAAATTATTTGCAAAGATGTTGGACGAAGTTTTTCATTTTCTGGGCTTGAGTTTCTAGTTCAAACTGCAGGAAGAACAAGGACAAATTTTAGTGATGATACTCTACAAATTCACCTATCCATTTGACAGAAGAGGATTAAAAGAATAAGGAAAAAATGCTTTTTAGAATAATTTTGGCATGCAGGCTCAGAGGCAAGTGTGACCAAATTATAAGGTTTACTGTATGCTTCAGAGTTAAACTTAATTCAGGTAACTTTCCTAAGGTGGGCAGCCAGTGTTGTGAAACTAAGGGCTAGTTCAAGTTTAAAAAAAAAAGAAAGATAAAGAGATGGAAAATGTCCAATGGAGAGGTTAAGTATACTTAGCAAAGGTGGTAAAACCACATGAATATTAATTGTGCCAATTCAAACCTTGGCCCCTCAATGAAACAAAAATATTTTAAAGCTTTAAGAGAAAATAAAGTAGGCTGTTCTTCCCAAGCTATTTTTCATCTCACTGCTTTTTACATTTCTTACTGCTGGTTCTCAGAATTGCAAGATTATAAAAAGAGAAACTACACTTTCAATCCTTCTTGATTGTTAACATCCTAGAAAACCCAGAGAACGACTGCAAGCTAACAACATAGAAAGAGCCCTTCTGTTCCTTAGGTGCTTAGTGAGGACTAGCTTTGTCATTTCCTTCCACACACTCCAGCCACGGCTGGAAAGGGTATTTTGAGCCCTGACTCTAGCCAGATGGAGAAGTCCTTTCTCAATCATGTCATTTTTGCTTCTCAGTTAATGCTTTTTCTTCCTTTCCCACCTGTTCTGTAATTTCCCTGTGTACCTCCTAAAGCAATCTATTTATAAAACTATTAATTAACTTCTTTTACAGTGCTGCATGCTGAACCAAGAAAGGCAAAGATGTGTGAAGAGAGCTGATGTTGAATTACATGTAAAATCCTTCAAAAGTTAGGATGACACCTTCAGAGTTCTGGCTCTTACTTCCAAGCTAGATGGGAAACACTAATTAGGCGTTTTGTCAAAGATTTCTGGACAATGGTGTCAACAAATTGTCTTCCCACTATAATGAAAACCTAGATTAATTATTTTTCATGTCATTACTTTCATTCTCAAAAGGAGAAACGGTCACTGTTTTTGTTACATACTGTTTTCCAAACACATCAATGTGCCTCACTATTAAAAATCTTACACACAAAATTCAAACCCAGAAAACATCTCATTTAAATTACAATTATTCACAGTTTTTAAGAAGATTCTCTTCACTAAATGATTCCTCATTGGTTTCTTTTCAATACAGTAGTGAGGTTTTTCAATATAATGAAATTATCTGAATATATTTTAAGATGTACACACAAGTTCTCAGAGTTTCACATTTTAAAATGTGCAACAAATTTATTCTTTTTCTGAGTAGATAGATTATAAATACCACTGTTTTCTCCCTGTTATACTGTCCACCACTGCATTGTCACTAATTGATATTTCATAGAAACTTTGTCCTCTTCCAAATGTATATCTCAAGTATATTTCTTTGATCATTTACTAATTTACTTTTTAAATTTAGTCACTCATGAAACTATTCATTAAACATCCAAGATGTTTCAGGTCTTCTATTCTGCAGAGACAATGGCTAATACCACTTTATACCTCTTCTCCTGTGCTCCTGTGCTCTGGGCAACACAGGACCTGCTTTTTCATTTAACTGGAATTCAACCTTTAGTCATAACCCTTAGTGATACTTTCAGTAGAACAGGAAGCCCTGCAATCAATACCATTGCATATGAAAATTTAACATATAATAATATGTTGCTGAGCATGGTGGCTCATGCCTGTAATCCCAGCACTTCGGGAGGCCAAGGCAGGCGGATCATGAGGTCAAGAGATCAAGACCATCCTGGCCAACAAGGTGAAACCCCACCTCTACGAAAAATACAAAACTTAGCTGGGCGTGGTGGCGCGTGCCTGTAGTCCCAGGTACTTGGGAGGCTGAGGCAAGAGAATTGCTTGAACCCAGGAGGCGGAGGTTGCAGTGAGCCAAGATTGCACCACTGCACTCCAGCCTGGTGCCTGGTGACATACCGAGACCCTGTCTCAAGAAATAAATAAATAAATAAATAAATAAATAAAGTCAGCGTCTCAAATTACTGGGAAAAAGATGAACATTTAAGTGAGTAGTACTGGGACAACTCTTAACAGATGGATAGCTATACTTTAAAATAGAGAAATGGATCCATTTCTGACATCATAAAACAAGATAAATTCCAAGTGTACCAGGAATGTAATAAAATGAAACCACACAAATACTACATGAAACATGAGTGAATTGCTTTATTACATGACACTTGGAAAAATGTTCCTAATCATGACTCAAAATCCAGTAGTAAAAACAGAAAAGACTGATAAAATTATTGATGGTTTAAAAAATAAAATAAAGTTAAAAACCTTTGTATGTGAAAAGCATTGTAAGTAATGTAAAAAGGGGACAAATGACGAACTGGGGAAAATATGTGCCACTTAAATCACCCAGAGCGTATATTCTTCATATAAACAGAGGTTTTAAAATTTGATAAGATTGTTGACACTCTATTGTCAAAAGAAACTAAGAAACAATTGAGAAGCAAATACACACGACCTACAAAAAGCTCAACAGTGCTAATAATAAGAGAAGTATAATTTTACACTTCCCTGAGATTCACGGTCTCATTTATCATTGGATGGGGAAAATCCAAAAGTTTGATCACATACACAGTTGACCAGAGATGGGGTTTCCCATCTAAATATTTTTAGTAGAGATGGGGTTTCCCATCTGTACATGGTGGTGCACGCCTGTAATCCCAGCTACTCAGGAGGCTGAGACACAAGAATTGCTTGAACCCAGGAGGAGGAGGTTATAGTGAGCCCAGATCATGCCACTGCACTCCAACCTGGGCGACAGAGTAAGGGGAAAAAAAAAAAAAACAAAAAGAAGGGACAAGGTCAAAGCAATACTTCTCTGAATATACCTTGTTTTGTACATTTCAGCTTGGTACAGTGTAAATATTTTGCATACTTATAAAACAAAATTAAACATAATAAAATGAGATACTTAACAACTGAGAGAAAAATTCATCAAGTAAATAAAACTGTGTATCTGGTGGATGGCAAAAACCACATAGAGGAACTATTCCAAATGACTTTGAAACATTGTAAACTGACAATAAATTTCTATTGAGATATATTCTGAGGACAAAAAGAACTGCAAATAAATCTTGAAATTATCAAATAACTGATGATAGTGGTAGGTATTGTTATTCCAAGACTGTCATGTGTATTGTGAGATTAAACAAATAATTAATTGTGTTGGTGCCATCAGGAACCAGGATTTCTGGCCTGAAAGAAAGGAGATACAAATATAAGATACAGGAGATTGAGTTAAAAGTCCTATTCTATATTTGAATATATATTGCTATAAATTCATGATGTATTTTATGTATATATATATATATATACATAAAATACATCATGAATTTATA
>NW_022436950.1:23627748-23692467 GCF_009761245.1 Sapajus apella | reverse complement strand
GAGTAGCTGAGATTACAGGTGTGTGCCACCATGCTTGGCTAATTTTTTGTGTTTCTAGTAGAGACAGAGTTTCACCATGCTGACCATGCTGGTCTCGAACTCCTGACCTCATGATCCACCAGCCTCAGCCTCTCAAAGTGTTGGAATTACGCGTGTGAGCCACTGTGTCCAGCTGAGCCCCCTTTCTTCTTGCTTGTCTCTCTCTGAGTCTTTGGGTAGAAAGTCATTCAACACTATTATGTGCATCTTCCTGTTGGGAAAAGTTTAATTTACTTTTTTAATTGTAGGTTCTACAACAACTGAAGCAGACATTTTCCACCAGGCACTTCTTGAAGGCAATACAGCTACTGAAGTTTCCCTAACAGTACTAGATACCATATCATTTTTCACTCAGTGCTTCAAGGTAAAAATGAATAGTTACAATTCAGTTGGTACCGTTGCAAAGAAACATTATACAGAAATTACCTAGTCAGATGTGTGGTAATGCAGTGAAAAAGGCTGACATGAATAGTCAGGAAAAGTGGATGGCAGTTCTAGTTTGGTTATCATGTGATCCTGGAAATCACTGAGACTGACTTGTGTCATCCATAAAGGAAAGGGAATGGACTAATTTGCCCTTAAGCTCCATTCTACCTCTTACATT
This sequence comes from Sapajus apella, assembly GCF_009761245.1. Classification (NCBI taxonomy): domain Eukaryota; kingdom Metazoa; phylum Chordata; class Mammalia; order Primates; family Cebidae; genus Sapajus; species Sapajus apella. The sequence continues at coordinate 23,691,824 of NW_022436950.1, read as the reverse complement.
CTATTAGATTTTCGTGTTTAATGGGAAGTTTGTTTTCCATACTTTAAATAGCCAGCAATTTTTAGCCCAAAATATGATTGGATCTGTTTCCCCAAATACCCATTGTGATGAGGTATCCTGTCAGGGTGGATGATGTCCAGGCAGGCTGGCTGGCTTCCCTAGTCAGGCACTTAGTGTTTTTTCTCAGATGTTTGCTTCTCAGTGCAAATCATTACTGCTACGATTTTAAAAAGAAGGTAAAAGCAATTATCTTGTAGGATTATTGGAGAGGGAAATGGGATAATGGATGCGAGAGTGCTTTGAAAAGTAAAAATGATGTGACTATAATGTAAGAACTCAAAGGTGAGAAATCTTGTGTGCTTTCACTTCAGTTATACAGATTTTTTTTTTCCCTTTTCTCCCTCTTCTCCAAGTAATTGAGTTAATTGCTTCGGCCCTCTAGATTTTCTATGGAAACCTGGCCTGTGCTTTTCAAAGAGGCTTATAAAGAAGAACTGAATTAGATACTAATATGAAATAGACTGTAGAATCCCTTTAATAAATAGGCTACAGATCCCTTTATGAAGTATTAGATTCATTCTATATTAAAATGCAACACAACTCCATTTTTCATCATGCCAATAAATAAGAAAGCCATTAGATCTCATGGTGTACATTGTATTCCTTCCTCCTATTCTGATACCTCTTCTTTATTTAACAAACATTTATATAATCTCTTGGTAGGTGTCAGGTACTATCTTAAGTGCTTTACAAATATTAACTCACTTTTTCATTGTAAGGCTGGGAATGAAAAAGGGGAGTCATCTTTTTGAAACAGTGGAAATGTTCTAAAATTAGATGGTGGTGATCATCCAACTCTGTTGCTGAATTTACTAACTGTAATTTAATTGTATACCTGAATCTGGTGAATTTTATGGTATATAAATTATATCTCAATAACTTAAAAATACAAACATGAACCCACTTTTAATCCTCATAATAACCTTATGATGTAGATACTGTTATTATTGCCTTTTGAAATGAAGAAACTGGGGCCCACAGGAGGCTAATGTCACATAGCTGGGCAGTGGCAGAATCAGGATTGAGATCTAGGCCAGTTATGAGAGAGCATGATTCTAGCCACTATACCATGCTTCGAAATACATTAAGGAAAATGCCAGAAAAATCAAACACCATTCAGGGATTCCAGCTGTCAGTATTATCATTAGATTGTTGTTGTTTTGGGTTTTGTTGTTTCTCGCCAAGTTGTAACCTACTGGTTAATTTCTTGAGGGATAGCAGGATAGGGCTGGAGAAACTAACCATTGCTGATTAAAACAAAGTTGACAAACTAATAGGTATTTCTCTACAATTTGTTGTTTCTTTGCAAGGAGCATTTAAACAATTTACATAGTCTGTTCAATTGTGATACCTGTTAATTGCCTGTACTCAAAGAGGGTTTAATTTGTCTTGAATGGCTAACCATATATTAAACATACTTTTAAAGTAAATTTAGATCATAATCTTATAAAATAGAATTGGTATTTTCATTCATTCATACATTACAATATTTGGTCTCTCTCAAAGAAATACAAAGGCTGATTGGCTTGTATTCACTTTTAATTTATTGATTTCTTAATTGAGAAGCAATATGGTATAGGTTAATAGAAAATAATATACTCTTCCCATAGTAGTCCTATATATTGCTGTGTTGCATTGAAAAAAAATTGCACCTGTTTAAAATGTTGGGATTAAGTATTCTACATGTCCTTTATGTAGTATTTGTTTGAGATTTCCAAGTTGAAAGATGGCACAAATATTTTGAAATTATTTGTAAGAGCCTTTTATTTTCCTGAAACTTCCAAACAGTGGTTTTTATAAACAGGTTTTGGTGAAATCAGTTCTCTCATTCTCAGTGAGGCATAAACCATATTTTTTAATGTTTTATAGACCCAACTTTTAAATAATGATGGCCACAACCCATTAATGAAAAAAGTGTTTGATATCCATCTTGCTTTTCTTAAAAATGGACAATCTGAAGTATCGCTGAAACATGTATTTGCCTCACTGAGAGCTTTCATCAGTAAGGTAAGGATAGAAGCTTGGGAGCAGCTGGTGGGCTCCCTTCATTGCAAAAAGGAGAGAAGGGAAAATGGGGATCATTGTGGTGACATACATGATGCCAGCTGGTGAAGCCATTATGTGCTACCTTTGTAAATAGAAATACAGAGCAACAAATTACAGACAGAGGGCCTGACCATAGACCCCCTCAAATCAGAAGCTACTTTTTATTTCACCCCATCATACCTAGAGGGAGGCACACACACATCAAGATACACATACACAGAAACAAATACCATCGGGTTAAAATAAGTCTGTATAGACCACTGGAGGTGGGCAAGAGAAACACTCTAATTTAGTAAAAGTGTTTCTGTAGCAATGGAGCTAGGATTTAATGTGGATTCAGCAAGAGATGAGACTAAAAATGCAAATGGAGTATAGATCATGTGGACTCAAGAGCTGGATTTCATCTTTTAGGCATCAGGTTCATGGAAGGGTTTTAAGCAGGGAAGTAACACAATTAGATTTGTATTAAGAGGGAATTGGTAAGGACAGGGGAACATCTTTTTAAACGTTCTGTGGAAGAAGGATTGGTGACACTATCAAAGGCAATAAAAAGACTAGTTGCAATAAGCTAGATAAGAAATGAGGGCTTGAAGTAAGGAGGTGACAGAGAATATATAAGAGTCAAAGGCAGATGAGACATGTTGAGATAGGATTTACAGGATTTAGTCATCGATCCACTGATAGTATGGTGGAGTGTGGTGGTTGATGTGAAATACAGGGGAAAGACTACATTTGCAGTAAAAGTTAATGAGTCCTGTTATATAGATCTGTTGAATTTGAGTACCTATGGGACATTAGGATATATGGATCTTTGCTCTGGAGAGGGGTCAGATTGGAGAGCCAGACTTGGAGTCACTCTCCATTCATCCATACTATATTTATTGAGCACCTTCTCTGTGTCAAGTGCTGTACTAGGTCCTGGAGATACAATGGAGATACAAAATATACCCTTTGCCCTCATGAAGAATTCGGCCTTAGTGGGGATAGGGGAGACAGAAAATAAATAATAAAAGAATCAGTAATTATAGGCCGGGCACAGTTGCTCACTCCTGTAATCCCAGCACTTTGGGAGGCCGAGGCAGGTGGATCACCTGAGATCAGGAGTTTGAGACTAGCCTGACCAACATAGTGAAACTCTGCCTCTCTAAAAATACAAAAATTAAACAGGCATGGTGGCATGCACCCATAATCCCAGCTTCTCAGGAGGCTGAGGCAGGAAATCACTTTAACCTGGTAGGCAGAGGTTGCAGTGAGCCGAGACCACACCACTGCACTCCAGCATGGGTGACAGAGTGAGACTCCGTCTCAAAAAAAAAGAAAGAAAGAAAGAAAAAGAAAAAGTGGCTGATTCCAAGTCTGAGGAAGAAAAAGTAGAGGATGAGCCTGGAACATTTGTCATACTAGACAGCAAGGAATCCCTCAGAGATTACCAAGTTTACTCAAAAGATCCAAAAGACAACTTGAACATGTTCCCACTGGCCAAAGACAAACTAATTCTACCCTTCAGAACACTCACAATTACAAAGCAAAGTTTGTAATTATGAAACAAAACAAAACAAAACAAAACTGGCTAAACTCAGAAGCTGGGTTCATTTGACATAGCTAAAGTCCCTTTTTGAATGCCCAAAGCCAATAAAAAGCTTTTAATTAGAACAAAGATAAATCCTGAAGACAAAGGACACTATTCCTCCTGGACAAAAGGTACCTTAGGCAACTAGTGTCTTCTGAGAGTGTTTGAGGTCATTGCTCATGATATGCAACAGTCCCATAGGTCCTCAAAGAAGAACACAGAGAGAATTTTGCTTAACCCAGGGGACCCTATGAAGGGCTGCTCTCCCAGTGCCTTAATCACCCAGGATTCACAGGCTTTGCCAAGACGCGTAAGAGGGGAGAAGCAACTTGCAGGTGACAGCTTGAGGAGTAATCCTAATTAAGCAGCACAGCAGATCCAAAACATCTTTCTTTTTCAGTTTAAAATGTAGCTAATTTATGGGCAGTGATCTATCTAAAACCACACCTTCCTTCTGAAAGGAGAGCTCCACCAACGGAAACTCCAGTTGGAGTCACATACAATAATTACTGTGCCACCTCCTGTCAATATCTAAAGAAACAGTCTTAACCCATGAAGACACCAAACTACCATGGCCAAAATGAGATATCTTTGAAATACCTAAATTAGTTTATTCACACATGCAATTAGAAAAACAGCTCTAAAAATAAACAATAATTAGGAGAGTTACTTCCAACAGTATTTAGACCTGTTCAAGAGAGGCTCTGACAAAGCTCTTTCCCTATAGGAAGAAGGTAAAAAAAGCTCTCCAAAATCACTTCTAAATTAAAGAAACCTACTTTAATCTGCAACAAATGTTAGGCTGTGGTGAGCTCAGGTAACTGAGACTCCAGAAGCAAGTAGAACCCATGTATTGATTAGGGAACTTCTAGGGGATTAAGGGAACTGATGACTGTTGAAGGTCAGCATCCCCCTAAATCTGTCCTTCACATCACAATCTCTAGGTATAATCATCTAAATGCTGCCACTCTTCTGCCTCTGACTTCAGATGAGAGGGCACAGGATTGCAAAATCTTCACTAGCCAGCCTCTCTCTCCCAGAACAGACCTCCAGGAGACTCCGCTTACTGGCACTGATGTTTTTTGGTTTACAGATGGATCTTACTTAAAGGATGAATCTGGGGCTTATAACACAGGTTATGCTACAGTATCTTTAACAGAAGAAATAGAAAGTCATGGCCTTCCAGGAGCTACCTCCGCTCTACAAGCAGAATTCGTAACATTAATCAGGGCCTGTCAATTGGCAAAAGGAATAACTGCTAATATTCATACAGGCAGAAAATCTGCTTTTGGAGTAGCTCATGATTTGGGAATGCTATGGAAACAAAGAAGGTTTTTAACCGCTTCTGATCAGTCTGTAAAAATTGGACACCTTATTTCACAGTGGCTAGAAGCCACATTATTACCAAAATCACTGCCCATTATTAAAATCCCAGATCATCCCAAAGCAGATACTCCAGAAGGCAATGGAAATTAGCTACCTGATAAGGCAGGAAAAAGAGCCGTACTAAATGCATCTAAACAGGAAAAGTAATCTATACAAACTTTGAAAGAAGCACCTGAATTTGACAGAAAAGGAGCTAAGTACAGACCTCCAGAAGCCGAACAGGAAAATTGGAAGACAAAAGGGAGAACATACACTCCCAAAGATGAGGTGTGGTGTGGGCCAAATAACTTACCTATGTTTCCTGCTGAATTACAGTCATCATTTTAAACCTACATACGTGATTCAACTCATTGGAGTCCTGATGAAATGGTTGCTTGGAGAAAACAAGACTTTTGAAAACCGTCTCTGGTTATAGTTCAGAAGATATACAATCACTGTCGTTATCTGCTCAAAATACAATCTAGGGAAACCTTTACACAGTTCCCAAGGACATTTGCCTTTACCTGAAGGCCCCTACGAAGGATGGCAATTAGATTCTATTCCGCTACCACCATTGCAAGGATACCAGTATGTTCTAGTGATTATTTGCATGCTTTCTCATTGGTTAGAAGTGTTTCCATGTAGAAGAGTGACTGACTGCCTTAGCAGTAAGTAAAATTCTTTCAGGAAACATTGTTCTGACTTTGGGAGCTCCCTTAAAACTCCACAGCGACCAAGCTACTCATTTTACCAGACAGAAAATTAAGCAGCATGTAAAATATGGCCTTTCCTCCAACACTCTCATTGTGTATGTCATCCCCAATCATTTGGATTGGTGGAGCATACAAATGGAATAATTAAGATTCAATTGGCAAAAATAACAGAAGTTTTAAAGATTCCACGGCCAAAGTCTCTTCCATTTGTTTTTCTTAACCTAAGATCAGTCTCATTTAGAAAATAACAGTTTTTGTCTCCAATTGAAATAATAACTGGCAAACCTATGAATCTGTCCCCAGAAAAATGTAACTCCTTAATTGTAAAGGGAGACATTTCTTTATTATTATTACTTTACGAAACAAATAAAAATTACAATCTAGTAAAAGATTCTTAGTGACCTCTCAGGAAATGAAGAATTAAAGACCCACAGTCTTTAACCAGGAGATTTTGTTTACTGGGAATGACATATTTTAAAAGATTGTCTCCGACCGAAGTGGAAGACCCCTTACAAAGTGTCTCTTACTAATCCTCCAGCTGTTAAATGAGAAGGAATAGACTCCTAGATCCAATTTCCTCATCAAAAAAGGCTCCATCTCCTGAGTGAAATGTTTCCTGGAAGGTGACCTTCAACTCAAGTTAATGCCAGGTTGAAGAGAAGATAATATCTGATGTAGACAGCTAAAACCCAAGGCTTCCGACCAGGTCTATATCTAAACAAATGCCTAATATTAACATTTGTTAATAAATAGATAATGAAGATTTTCCTTTACAAGCTCCCACTAAACTTCTTTTCATTCTTAGTTCTCATGTCTTGCTTCTACTATCACCAGCTGTTCCCCATGAAACAAACCTCTCTTTGCAATGTGCCCAAGACTGTGCTAATAGATTACAAATATATGCTTGTTGGAGTTGTGGTCTCATTCCCTTTCCAGTAGTTTTGGCCTTCTATGGTGGGTATCTCTCAAGACAAGATTGGATAGAATGTCAGAAATATATCTGTGTTTCTCAAAAACAGTCATCGACGTTTTACGCTGGTAGGACTAAGGATAATGTACATCACTGGCCTATTAATAATACTTTATAGAATAAAGATCACAGTAAAAACTTCTCAGTAAAAGAAACTAGTTCATGCTGGTGCTGCCCCTACTGAGGAATGAAACAACCAGACGGCCCCAACTGAGAGTTGAGACAAGTCAATTTTAGAACACCACACAAATTTGGGATGGTTTTATCTGGCTCATCCCCTTCTTTGGCCAGCTCAGTCAGCTTGTCCCTTTATTTTGGGAACAGAGAAATCATACCAAAAATACCTGACCCAGTAGCGCTAGAGATAGAGTACTGATTGGCATGCCACCGAATGGGCACAACGACCAAGTATTTATTGGTTAGCTCCAAATGAAACATCTGGGCTTTGTGGTACTAACTTACAGTCACAGTCACCCCCAGGATGGTTAGGAGATGTTCCTTGGGATATGCTTGGGCACAAGGTCAAGTAGTTCATACTCTGCTAAAACCTGCAAATTTTGCTCGTTCACAATCTCATTGGGTTTGTTCTACGCATGGGTATGACCATTTATTAGCTTTCATCTTCATACTACAACTGGGTATTGAGGATGTCGTTCGGCATGTAAAGGCCCTAACCAATGACACATAAAGGCCCTAAATGAGAGCCATGTGGGTACTTCGTTATTAAACAATGAAGTTACTCTTACGAGAAAGGCTGTATTACAGACCTGGATGGCTTTAGACGTACTCGCTGCAGCACAAGGAGGAACTTGTGCTATCGTAGAAACTCTGTGTGTGTCCAAATTCCTGATAAGTCAGATAACATCACCAAATTAATGGCTGATATGAAAACCCAAATAACTGACTTTTCAAATCTAAGGCCCTCTCCAAATGATTGCCTAAGCCACTGGTTTAGATCTTGGAAACTTAGTAGCAAAAGCTGTTACTTATTCTAGTAATTACAGTTACATGTTGTGTTTGGTCCTGTTTTTGTCTACATTGCTGTTGCAGCATTTGTTTGCAATTGAGCCGAGGCACAACTGAAAAGTCCGGAATAATGGTTGCTCAAAGAATTGCTTTGACTGAAGAGGTAATCATGTAGCCTGAATCAGGTTTTAGGACCATTTCTCCCACGTTTGCTCTATAATTCAGCTTTGGTCCTTTCCAACTTTCCCCCTCATGGAACATGACTTCCTAGTAATGAGACTTCCTAGCAATGTGACATGTTGACCTACATACATGACCTAAATACATGATTCTTCTGCAATGCTTCCTCCAAAATATTTTGAAAAAAAGAGTGAAATTGAAACGAAAATAAATGTTAGGACCCTTTGAATTTATTACACCAAGGGGGAAGTTAAGCCCTGGAGGCTAAGTCATATAACATGTTTGCAACTTCTGTTTCTTTCTCTCTTTCTTTCTTTCTCTCTTTCTTTCTTTCTTTCTTTCTTTCTTATTGCATTTTAGGTTTTGGGGTACATGTGAAGAACATGCAAGATTGTTGCATAGGTACACACGTCGCAACATGATTTGCTGCCTTCCTCCCCTTCACCTATATATGGCTTTTCTCTCCATGCTATCTCTCCCCAACTCCCCACCCCCCCCGCTGTCCCTCCCCTATTTCCCCCCAACAGACCCCAGTGTGTGATGCTCCCCTCCCTGTGTCCATGTGTTCTCATTGTTCAACACCCGCCTATGAATGAGAACATGTGGTATTTGATTTTCTGTTCTTGTGTCAGTTTGCTGAGAATGATGGTTTCCAGGTTCATCCATGTCCCTACAAAGGATGCAAACTCATCGTTTTTGATGGCTGCATAATATTCCATGGTGTATATGTGCCACATTTTCCCTGTCCAGTCTATCATCAATGGGCATTTGGGTTGGTTCCAAGTCTTTGCTATTGTAAACAGTGCTGCAATGGACATTCGTGTGCATGTGTTCTTATAGTAGAATGATTTATAATCCTTTGGATATATACCCAGTAATGGGATTGCTGGGTCAAATGGAATCTTTCTTTCTTTCCTTCTTTCTTTCTTTCTTTCTTTCTTTCTTTCCTTTCTTCCTTTCTCTCTCTCTCTCTCTCTCTCTCCTTTCTTTCTTTCTTTCTTTCTTTCTTTTCTTCTTTTCTTTCTTTCTTTCTTTCTTTCTTTCTTTCTTTCTCTTTCTTTCTTTCTTTCTCTTTCTTTCTTTCCTTCCTTCCTTCCTTCCTTCCTTCCTTCCTTCCTTTCTTTCTTTCTTCCTTCCTTTCTTTCTTTCTTTCTTTCTTTCTTTCTTTCTTCCTTTCTTTCTTCCTTTCTTTCTTTCTTTCTTTTTCTTTCTCTTTCTTTCTTTCTTTCTTTCTTTCTTTCTTTCCTTCTTTCTTTCTTTCTTTCTTTCTTTTTCTTTCTTTCTTTCTTTCTTTCTTTCTTTCTTTCTTTTTCTTTCTTTCTTTCTTTCTTTCTCTCTCTCTCTCTCTCCCTCTCTTTCTTTCTTTCTTTCTTTCTTTCTTTTCTTCTTTCTTTTTGTAGAAGTGGAGTTCTCACTATGTTGCCCAGGCTGGTGTTGAACTCCTGGGCTTAAGCAATTCTCCCACCTCAGCTTCCCAAAGTGCTGGGATTACAGGGTGAGCCACCATGCCCAGCCTGCAGCTTCTGCTTCTTCGATTATAGATTAACTCTCTTCTTCATTGTTCTTGTTCTGTAAATGACCAGGAAAGGCCTGAATCAATCACTTCTATCCACCCAATCACTGGTCTTTGTTATAGACGAACTGCCTCTTTTACTGTTCTGTACCTAACTCAGACCAGATGGCACAGAAGAACCCATGACTTTTGACTGTTATATCTTTAGTGTGAAATGTTAAATATATCTTTCCTAAAAGAAAGATCACCTCAGCTAATCAGATGGTGGTAACTACAGCTTAAGCCTTTTATAGAAGGATATTGAACTTCTGTGAAGCTTCTCTAAACTTTATCTATATAAACAATCCCAAACTTCCACATCTCAGAACGCTGACTTCCATTCTTTGGAATCTGTGCTTCCCAGATGGCTGTCATCAATCTTTGTGCTTGAATAAACTCTTCAAAATGATTCTGACCCTTTTGATTATTTTAGGTTGGCAGACCCAATCAGGATTCAAAGTGGAAGCCAAAGTCAAGGAGGTTTATCTCAGAATTAAAAAGAGATCCCTGGCAATTGTCCCAAATGGAATTTAAATTCCACTTTGGCCTCACTGACCACTAGTCTCACAAGGCAAGGAAGAGGGGTGAACTGAGTGGGTTGCTCGAGTCTCCTTGATGTATGTTGTCCTGCCCCAAGTCACGGGGCTGCTGGGCTAGAAAAAGAACATGTAAGATCAGGAATTAAAGCAGACACATGATCATCCTTAAGCGCTGATGCATGCTAAATCCATTCATCCATTCCGCAAGTGTTTACTGAACACCTTCCATGAGCCTCACTCACAGCACACTAGATAGTGAGAAATTCCTTACAAAGGAAAGAACTGTGAGACCATTTGGCTCCTCTGTTTACCCTCACCCTGTCAATCCCTTATCCACCATAATTACTCCCTCTTAAAACAGGCAAAACATTGATCACATTTCTGTATCCCCAGATCTCCATTTTGGTACCCTGTTGCCCATAGAACAACATCCAAACTACATAAAATAGAACACCAGACCCTGGACCACATGCAACTAACTCTTCACACCTTTCTTTCAACCTGAGGCCTTCACTAGAGCCAACCAGCTTCCCTCTTTCATACGGGTCTTTGTGTGTGCCTGAAATGTCTTTTCCCCTTCTCCATCCACCTTCCTAACCTTCCAAAGCCAGGTTGATTGTTACTTTCTCTGGAACTTCTGCCATAGAGGTGGATTAAGGCCTTACAGTGTGGTCTCATGGCCCACTGTATTATGCAATCACAGAGTTTATCATATTCTATTGTTATTGCAAATGTAACATGTAGCTGTTCCTCCCTCACCCATGTTTTGTTTTGTTTTATTTTGCTCTCCTCTAATATGGTTCTCATTATATAGCTTAGTAATCACCTCTTAACCAATTAGTCTATTGCTGGAAGGTAGAGTCCAGGAGTCACTCATCTCTGCTTTCCCCAGTCCTGCAAGTTGCTTAGCAAGCAGTAAGTAATTCATGTACGCCTACTGACTTGGGCAGGAGAGTCATGGGGAGAAGGGAGAAGAAAATGAGAGCCAGCAGTTAGATTCAGTCATTTAATTTGCAACTCCAATTTGAGAACTTCAATCATTGTAAATATTCTTAAATTCAAAATAATTATAACATGTGAGTAAATTTAGTTTCACTCAAAAATGCAAGGTAGGTGGGGAGGAGGGCGAGGTGAAGAGAAGTGGAGAGCAGAGCAACGTGGACAACAGGAAACACATGGATAGAAAATTGTGGCTGTCACCTGTATGACTTTGTCTTCTCCCTTTGGCTAACAGGTCCCCATCATAAAGGCCCCACCTGTACAGATACACAGTTAGCCAACTCTATGATTATATCAGTATTAAAAATGTGTATGAAAATGAACAAAAACAGGAAGAAAAACACAAAGGTGAATTTGCCAGAGTAGACTGATTCAATTATAAGTTGTTTACTATTTTTTTCATTTCCTTTAAAGATGTAATAAGAGCATTCTTCAATTTGACAATAGATGTTCTTAACAATAGCCCTTAGATGAAAATGGCAAAGCTGCCAATAAATCAGCACTAAGGTTTAAGAGATTGGTAAGTGATTTTAGGGGTTGTTCCTCCCAGGATGTCACTTAGATTGGAATAATAAATCCCTCCTGCTAGATTTCATGAAGTGGCATGGATATAGAGAAAACACTTTGGGGTAAGCCTTTCCCAAAAAGCCCCCATTATGTCTAGGGAAATGCTTCCCCAAGAAGATAAAATGTACTTTTTCCCCCAACATCTCTGATAAAAGACAGTAACATATTTCAGTCAATACTGACTGTAATTTATTTGTTAAGAATAATATAAAAACAGAAATTTTTCTTCAAAGAAAATGACTTTGTAATGTTTTGACTGTTACTGTCAATTTGAACTCCTTTGTAAAGAAAGCATATGAGTTATGAAGTCACAGCTAGACACAATGGACATTAAAGCAACAAAGTATGGGTGGCTGGCAAGATGGCTGAATAGGAACGCCTCCCAATCTGCAGCTCCCAGTGAGATCAATGCAGAAGGCAGGTGATTTCTACATTTCCAACTGAGATGCCTGGCTCATCTCCCTGGGACTGGTTAGACAGTAGGTGCAGCCCACAGATCGGGTGAGCCAAAGCAGGGTGGGGTGTTGCCTCACCCGGGAAGCACAAGGCATCAGGGAACTACCTCCTCTAGCCAAGAAAAGCTGGAAGGGACTGCACCATGAGGAACAATGCACTCCGGCCCAGATACTATGCTTTTTCCACAGTCACTGCAACCCGCAGACTAGGAGATACCTTCAAGTGCCTATGCCACCAGGACCTAGGTTTTAAGCATAAAACAGAGCAGCCATTTGGGCAGACACCAAGCCAGCTGCAGGAGTTTTATTTCATACCCCAATGGCACCTGGAATGCCAGTGAGACAGAACCATTTACTCCCCTGGAAACTGGCTGAAGCCAGGGAGACAAGTGGTCTAGCTCAGTGGATCCCAACCCCACAGAGCCCAGCAAGCTAAGATCCACATGCTTGAAATTCACACTGCCAGCACAACAGTCTGAAGTCAACCTGGCACACTCCAGGTTGGTGGGGGAAGGGGCATCCACCATTACTGAGGCTTGAGTAGGTGGTTTTCTCCTCACCGTATAAACAAAGCCACCAAGAAGTTTGAACATTCCACAGCTCTGCAAAGCCACTGTAGCCAGACTGCCTCCTCTAGATTCCTTCCTCTGGGCAGGGCATCTCTGATAAAAAGGCAGCAGCCCCAGTCAGGGGCTTATAAATTAAACTCCCATCTCCCTGGGACAAGGCACCTGGGATAAAGGGCAGCTGTGAGCACACAGCTTCAGCAGACTTAAATGTTCCTGCTTGCTGGCTCTGAAGAGTGCAGCAGATCTCCCAGCACAGTGCTTCAGTCCTGCTAAGGGACAGACTGCCTCCCCAAGTGGGTCCTCTGTGCCTCCTGACAAGGAGACATCTCCCAGCAGGGGTCAACAGACACTTCATACAGGAGAGCTCAGAGTGGCATCTGGTGGGTGCCCCTCTGGGACAAAGCTTCCAGCAGAAGGAACAGGCAGTTTTGCAGCCTCTGCTGGTGATACCCAGGCAAACAGAGTCTGGAGTGGACTTCCAGCAAACTCCAGCAGACCTCAGCAGAGGGGCCTGACCCTTAGAAGGAAAACTAACAAACGAAAAGGAATAGCATCAACATCGACAAAAAGACACACAGAAACCCCATCTGAAGGTCACCAACATCAAAGACCAAAGGGAGATAATCCACAAAGATAAGGAAAAACCAGCACAAAAAGGCTGAAAATTCCAAAAACCAGAATCTTCTCCTCCCAAGGATCACAACTCCTCATCAGCAAGGGAACAAAACTAGACAAAGAATGAGTTTGATGAATTGACAGAAGCAGGCTTCAGAAGGTGGGTAATAACAAACTCCTCTGAGATAAAGGAGTATGTTTTAAGCCAATGCAAGGAAGCTAAGAACCTTGAAAAAATGTTAGAGGAATTGCTAACTAGAATAACCAGTTTAAAGAAGAACATAAATGACCTGAAGGAGCTGAAAACCACAGCACAAGAACTTCATTAAGTATACACAAGTATCAATAGCCAAATCAGTCAAGTGGAAGAAAGGATATCAGAGATTGAAGATCAACTTAATGAAATAAAGCATGAAGACAAGATTGGGGAAAAAAAAGAATGAAAAGGAATGAATAAGGTCTCCAAGAAATATAGGACTATATGAAAGGACCAAACATACATCTGATTGGTATACCTGAAAGTGATGGAAAAGTTGGAAACAAGTTGGAAAATATGCTTCTGGCTTTTATCCAGGAGAACTTCCCCAGTCTAGCAAGATAGGCCAACATTCAAATTCAGGAAATACAGAGAACCTCACAAAAATACTCCTCAAGAAGAGCAACCCCAGGACACTTAATCATCAGATTCACCAAGGTTGAAATGAAGAAAAAAATGTTAAGTGCAGCCAGAGAGAAAGGTTGGGTTATGCTCAAAGGGAAGCCCATCAGACTAACAGTAGATCTCTGCAGAAACCCTACAAGCCAGAAGAGAGTAGGGGGCCAATAGTCAGTACTATTAAAGAATTTTCAAAGAATTTTTCATATCCAACCAGACTAAGCTTCATAAGCAAAAGAGAAATAAAATCCTTTACAGACAAGCAAATGCTGCAAGATTTTGTAATCACCAGGCCTGCCTTACAAAAGCTCCTAAAGGAAGCACTAAACATGGAAAGGAACAGTTAGTATCAGCCACTGCAAAAACATACCAAATTATAAAGACCATTGACACTGTGAAGAGACTGCATCAACTAACAGGCAAAATAACCAGCTAGCATCATAGTGACAGGATCAAATTCACACATAACGATATTAACCTTAAATGTAAATGAGCTAAATGCCCCAAATAAAAGGCACAGACTGGCAAATTAGATAAAAAATCAAGACCCATCAGTGTGCTGTATTCAGGAGACCCATCTCACATACAAAGACACACATAGGCTCAAAATAAAGGGATGGAGGAATATTTGCCAAGCCAATGGAAAGCAAAAAAAAAAAAAAAAAAAAAAAAAAAAAAAAAAAAAAAAAAAAAAAGCAGGGGTTGCAATCCTAGTCTCTGATAAAAAAAGGCTTTAAACCAACAAATATCAAAAGAAACAAAGAAAGGCATTACATAATGGGAAAGGGATCAATGCAACAAGAAGAGCTAACTATCCTAAATATATATGCACCCAATACAGGAGCACCCAGAGTCATTAAGCAAGTTCTTACAGAGCTACAAAGAGACTTAGACTCCCATATAATAATAGTGGGACACTTTAACACCCCACTGTCAATATCAGACAGATCAATGAGACAAAATTAACAGGGATGTTCAGGACTTGAACTCAGCTCTGGACCAAGTGGATCTAATAGACATCTACAGAACTCTTCACCCCAAATCAGCAAAATATACATTCTTCTCAATGCCACATCACACTTATTCTAAAATTGACCACATAATTGGAAGTAAAAAACTCCTCAGCAAATGCAAAACAATGGAAATCATTCATAACAGTCTCTCAGACCACCATGCAATCAAATTAGAATTTAGGATTAAGAAACTCACTCAGAGCTGCACAACTACATGGAAACTGAACAACCTGCTCCTGAATGACTACTGTGTAAATAACAAAATTAAGGCAGAAATAAAAAAGTTCTTTGCAACCAATGAGAACAAAGACACAATGTAGCAGAATCTCTGGGACACAGCTAAAGCAGTGTTTAGGGGGAAATTATATACCACTAGATGCCCACAGAAGAAAGCAAAAAAGATCTAAAATTGACACCCTAACAACACAAATGAAAGAACTAGAGTGGCAAGAGCAAACCAATTCAAAGGCTAGCAGAAGACAAGAAATAACTAAGATCAGAACAGAACTGAAGGAGACAGAGACATGAAAAACCCTTCAAAAAAATTAATGAATCCAGGAGCTGTTTTTTTTTTTAAAAGATTAACAAAATAGACTATTAGCCAACCTAATAAAGAAGAAAAGAGAGAAGAATCAAATAGACACAATAGAAAATGACAAAAGTGAGATCACCACTGATCCCACAGAAATACAAACTATCATCAGAGAATACTATAAACACTTCTATGAAAATAAACTAGAAAATCTAGAAGAAATGGATAAATCCTGAACACATACACCCTCCCAAGACTAAACCAATAAGAAGTTGAATCCCTGAAGAGACTAATAACAAGTTCTAAAATTGAGGCAGTAATTAATAGCCTACCAACCAAAAAAGCCCAGGACCAGACAGATTCACAGCCAAATTCTACGAGAGGTACAAAGAGGAGCTGGTATCGTTCCTTCTGAAGCAATTCCAAACAATAGAAAAAGAGAGACACCTCCTTAACTCATTTTATGAGGCCAGCATCACCCTGATACCAAAACCTAGCAGAGACACAACAAAAAATAGAAAATTTCAGGCCAATATCATAAATAAACATCAGTGCAAAAATCCTCAATAAAATAAAAAACCAAATCCAGCAGCACATCAAAATCTTATCCACCATGATCAAGTCGGTGTCATCCCTGGGATGCAAGGCTGGTTCAACAAATCAGTAAACATAATCCATCACAAAACAGAACCAATGGCTAAAACCACATGATTATCTCAATAGATTCAGAAAAGGCCTTTGATAAAATTCAACACCTCTTAATGCTAAAATCTCTCAATAAACTAAGTATTGATGGGATGTATCTCAAAATAATAAGAGCTATTTATGACAAACCCATAGCCAATATCATACTGAATGGGCAAAATCTGGAAGCATTCTCTTTGAAAACCAGCACAAGACAAAGATGCCCTCTCTCACCACACCTATTCAACATAGTGTTGGAAGTTCTGGCCAGGACAATCAGGCAAGATAAAGAAAGAAAGGGTATTTGAATAGGAAGAGAGGAAGTCAAATTGTCTCTGTTTGCAGATGACATGATTGTATATTTAGAAAACCCCATCATCTCAGCCCAAAATCTCCTTAAGCCAATAAGCAACTTGAGCAAAGTCTCAGGATATGAAATCAATGTACAAAAATCACAAGCATTCCTATATGCCAATAATAGACAGAGAGCCAAATCAAGAGTGAACTGCCATTCACAGTTGCTACAAAGAGAATAAAATACTTAGGAATACAACTCAGAAAGGATGCAAAGGACCTCTTCCAGGAGAACTACAAACCACTGCTCAAGGAAATAAAAGAGGACACAAACAAATGGAAAAACATTCCATGCTCATGGTTAAGAAGAATCAGTATCATGAAAATGGCCATACTGCTGAAAGTAATTTACAGATTCAATGCTATCCCCATCAAGCTATCATTGACTTTCTTCAAAGAATTAGAAAAAAAAAACTACTTTAAATTTCATATGGAACCAAAAAGAAGCCCATATAGCCAAGATAATTCTACACAAAAAGAACAAAGTTGGAGGCATCACACTACCTGACTTCAAACTTTACTACAAGTCTACAGTAACCAAACAGCATGGTACTGGTACCAAAACAGATATATAGACCAATGGGACAGAATAGAGCCTCATGTCACACATCTACAACCATCTGATCTTTGACAAACCTGACAACAAAAAGCAATGGGGAAAAGATTCCCTATTTAATAAATGATGTTGGGAAAACTGGCTAGCCGTACGCAGAAAACTGAAACTGGACCCCTTCCTTATGCCTTATACAAAAATTAACTTAAGATGGATTAAAGACTTAAATGTAAGACCTGAAACCATAAAAACCCTAGAAGAAAACCTAGGCAATACCATTCAGGGCATATGCATGGACAAAGACTTCCTGACTAAAACATGAAAAGCAACGACAACAAAAGCCAAAATTGACAAATGGGATATAATTAAACTAAAGAGCTTCTGCACAGCAAAACAAACTATAATCAGAGAGAACAGGCAATCTACAGAATGGGAGAAAAGTTTTGCAATCTATTCATCTGACAAAGAGCTAATATCCAGAATCTACAAAGCACTTAAACAAACTTACAAGAAAAAAACCAACAACCCCATAAAAATGTGGGCAGAAGATATGAACAGACACTTCTCAAAAGAAGACATTTATGTGGCTAACAAACATGAAGAAAAGCTCATCATCACTGGTAATTAGAGAAATGCAAATCAAAACCACAATGAGGTACCATCTCATGCCAGTTAGAATGGCAATCATTAAAAAGTCAGGAAACAACAGATACTGGATAGCATGTGGAGAAATAGAAATGCTTTTACACTGTTGGTGGGAATGTAAATTAGTTCAACCATTGTGGAAGACAATCCTCAAGGATCTAGAACCAGAAATACCATTTGACTCAGCAATCCCATTACTGGGTATATTCCCAAATGATTATAAATCATTCTACTATAAAGACACATGCACACATATGTTTACTGCAGCATTGTTCACAATAGCAAAGACTTGGAACCAACCCAAATGCCCATCAATGATAAATAAAGAAGAGGTGACACATATACACCATGGAATACTATGCAACCATAAAAAAGGATGAGTTCATGTCCTTTGCAGGGACATGGATGAAGCTCGAACCCATCATTCTCAGCAAACTAACACAGGAACAGAAAACCAAACACTGCATGTTCTCACTTATAAGTTGGAGTTAAACAATGAGAACACATGGACACAAGGAGGGAACTAGTACACACTGGGGCCTATCGGGGCTGGGGGGTTAGAGGAAGGATAGCATTAGGAGAAATATGTAACGTAAAATTTAAAAAAAAAAAAAAAGCAACAAGGTATGAATAATTTGCACTGTTGTCCAAATCTACAATAATTTCTCCATAGGGAATCCTCTGACCAAAAAAAAAAAAAAAAAAAAAAAAAAACCATTAATTTTTCAATTTCTCTTTGTAATTCTTCTTTAAAGAATATAATTTATGATACAATAAAACAAATGTGTATATTTAAAAGTTTAAGCCTATCTTCAAAGTTCCCTGAAGATTCACTCTCTTGTTTGACATTGACTTGACTACTGTAAATAAATATTTCAAAAAATTTAAAATATCTTTTATAAGGAAGCACATAAAGCATCTCAGCCCAAAATGCAAACTAAAAAGCAACTCTATGCCATGTTTTTGCTAAATGTCATCACTCAGATCTCTAACTCACCAACCAAGACTTGAGCAAAAACACAAATAGACCCAAACAAGACTTCGTAAAGAGATTTTAAAAACATTCAGGCCTGAAAAATGTGTTCCTGCCCACATTATTGGCCCAGCAAATACATCCCATATCTGGGCAAGTGATCAGAGAAGTGCTGAAAAGAAAAAAAAATTAACCTCCTCAAATGCCTGTAATTCTGAGCATTGAAAATTTTTTTGGCTTAAACCAAAGAAGTTTGGCTTCTTAAGGTTTTTTTACTCAAGCCTTGCAGAATACTTAGAGACCTAACCCGGAAAATTCACCAAAAGTAAAAATTTCTTATTTTCTTGTGTTTTATTTATAAGATATGAGAAATTCTGATGTCTACTATAATCTATATCTTTCTTTTATTATTAAAATAATGTGTTTTTCCTTTAAAATTCTTAAAGTAAATGAGAAGCTCCAGAAAAATGTGTGTGCTTATCCTGTGAATTTTTCCCTAAGCACAGTCCAGATTGGAAAACTTGGAATTAAATGTATATTAAAGACCCCAGTCAGATTAGGATGGAAATGGGTTCTTAGGGGAAGCGTATTTGGGGTTGATTTTGATCAACTATTAACAGCATTGCATGGACTGGTTTATCAGAAGAACTGGCAAATCTTCCAACAAGGCCCTAAGGCAGTGAAACCAAAACAGCAAGCTTATACAGCAGAGGTGCCAGGAGAGCCAGGGGAGGAGGCTGACCCACCAGTTATGGAGTGGTCTAGGTTTCAAGGGCAAAGGAGACAGTCATGCCACTAAGAGGTGGCAAGGCTGGAGTTTGATGGAGTGGACAAAAAGAAGACAAATGTTCTGAAAGAGGAATAGAGGACCCAGAAATAAATATTTCCCACATCTTCTGTTTATCAAGAGTATTTCCACTGATATCACCAGGAATTAAAATCTAAATATCTGCTTCAAACATAATCACTGCAGTGAATTGGAAAGTGACTGATACAGGCTCCTTCTAGTGGTTGGCTGAAGCCCGTAAGAGTGGAACAAGAGATAAAGAAATACAAACTCCTTCTCAGGCACAGTTATGTGTTCTCTTTGCCAGTCCCACCTAACACTCATTTGCAGAGGCCATTTCCTAAGCAGCAAATATGCTATTTGTCAGTTAGGCAAAGTTAAAGATACAAACATACAAGAAGCATTTTTTAATTAGCAAAATACAACAAAGAAACACAAAATAGGGTCTTTGGCCGGGCGCGGTGGCTGACGCCTGTAATCCCAACACTCTGGGACGGATCACGAGGCGGACGGATCACGAGGCGGGTGGATCACTAGGTCAAAAAATGGATACCATCCTAGTGAAATCTGGTCTCTACTAAAAATACAAAAATTAGCTGGGCGTGGTGGCGTGTGCCTGTAATCCCAGCTACTCAGGAGACTGAATCAGGAGAATCACCGGAAGCCGGGAGGGAAAAATTCCAGTGAGCCGAGATTGCGCCACTGTACTCCAGCCTGGCAACAGAAAGAGACTCCATCTCAAAAAAAAAAAAGGTCATTGATGTCAAGCAATTAATAATTGCCTAATCAAAGATAAACCTGGATTTCAAAAGCACAAAGATAGACTAGTTCAAAAAATGACTAAGGAAAAATATCTGGAATATAGGTGACAGAACGCCCCTCAGATGCCTGAGATACACACATTCCAGCACACCTCGAAAACTAAACAAACAGGAAAGCAGTATTTAAACACCTGAGATTTCCCAGGATTTGTATAAAATAGCATGCTAACTAACTCTGGAAAGCAGAGCCTGCTTATCCTTTCAGATGCAGAGGGGAAGATGAATCTGTTCACTGCTTGCTCCTTTCTACCTCCCCCTGAATGTTCTCCACATGTAAGAGAAGGTTTTTGCTAAAAAGTAAAATACTCCTTGGCATTAGGAATAGCAGCATATTTTGCATTTTTTTTTCAAAATTGAATCATAATCTCCTTTGAAAGCAAGGACCATTCTATTTACTTACTTTGTATCCTCTATGGTCGGAGTTCTATAAAAGAGAATCCAATCAGTTCTGCAACAATAAATAGGATGTCTCAGAAGGTATCACAAAAATCCTTAAAGCACAGTTAATTTAAAAACGTATTAATGTTATTATTAGAGAAAGGGTCTTGCTCCATTCCTCAGGCTGGAGCACAGTGGCCTGATCGTAGCTCACTGTAACCCCACACTTCTGGGTTCAAGAGATCTTCCTGGATTTAAGAGGTGTGTGCCACTATGCCCAGCTAATTTTTTCTCATTATTTTTTGCAGAGATGGGGTTGTGCCATGTTGCCTAGTCTTGAACTCTTGGCCTCAAGTGATCCTCTGGCCTCAGTCTCCCAATCCCAGTCACACCTGGGATTACAGGTGTGAGCCATCACACCTGGCCTTAATTTAAAAATTAATGAAAACAATTAACTCTACTTTGGCATCAAAAACTATTATCTAGGCCAGGTGCAGTGGCTCACAACTTTAATCTCAGCACTTTGGGAGGTTGAGGTAGGCAGATCACCTGAGGTCAGGAGTTTGAGACCAGCCTGGCCAACATGGTGAAAGCCCATCTCTACTAAAAAAATTCAAAAATAAGGCAGATGTGGTGGTGCACACCTGTAATTCCAGCTACCTGGGAGATAGAAGCAGAAGAATCGCTTGAACCTGGGAGACAGACGTTGCGGTGAGCTGAGATCAGCCAACTCCAGCCTGGGTGACAGACTGAGACCCCATCTCAAAAAAAAAAGCCTGCCATAAACACTATTTTGTAGAAAGATTCAAAATGTCACAAAACCGAGAGAAAAAAAAAAACGATCTATATTGCCATATTCAAAACAAAAAAGAGTTGGGAATTACCATAGCAGTCCTTATTGCTTCTCTGTGCAGAACCCCCTAAGGTAAAATATAAAATGTCATCCACTGTTCCCTGCCTTGAATATCAGGACACAGGCTGCTGTCCCTCCTTCCCCTAGGGCAGCATACCCTCACCAGCACCTACACTGTTCTGCCAAGAGCAGCTTGCAGCCTGAGCAGGGCCTTCCCTCGCACCTCCTCTTTCACTCAGAAAGGTGTTGCAGGAACTGCTCCCTGCTGCCCTCCGTCTTCCAAAGCTCAATTTGGTTAATTCCTCCACAGCTAGACTTTTCTCGTATCTTTACACACCTACATAAACACAGTTTTTTTCTTTTCTTCCATCCTTGTCCAGTAACCCGAGAGAAAAAAAAAAAAAAAAAACTGTGGCTCTATAGTGGATACTGTGATTTCAGGACACATCCAATTCCAACAATGGCTGTGGTGTTGCTGGCTGTATTTGTCCATTTTCATGCTGCTGATGAAGACATACCTGAGACTGGGTAATTTATAAAGAAAAAGAGGTTTGATGGACTCACAGTTCCATGTGACTGGGGAGGCCTCGCAATCATGGCTGAAGGTGAAAGGCATGTCTTACATGGCAACAGACAGGAGGGAATCAGAGAGCCCAGCGAAAGGGGTGTCCCCTTATAAAACCATTGGATCTCTTGAGACTTGTTTACTACCACGAGAACAGTATGGGGGAAACCGCCTCCTGTGATTCAGTCATCTCCCGCCAGGTCCTTCCCACAACATTTGAGAATTACTGGAGCTACAATTCAAGATGAGATTTGGATGGGGACACAGCCAAACCATATCAGTGACTGTGGTACTCAGAAGGCTGCATCCCTGGGAATTGCTCTCAGCGGGGAAGTTGCATGCTCAAAGTCACACCTCTCCTGGAGTGGCCCCTATCCTCTCACTGCTCATTGAGTAGACAGACAGCTGAAGCGTCATGCCTGCCCCAGAGCTGCCCTGGCATCAGCCAAGTCCGTTGTGGTAGCTGCATCTCCTCTTCTCCAGTTCTGCTTCCCTTTCTTGACGGGTTGATTCAGAGTGGCTACCCAATAAACTACATGATCTCAGAGTCTGAATTCCAGGAAACTGACCCAAGATGCCCATCCTCTTTTTCCCAGCATTCTTTTTCTCTTGTCGTTGTTTTTATGAGACAGGTGTCTCTAGGATGCCCAGGCTGGAGTGCAGTAGTGTGATCACAGCTCACAGTAACCTTGAACTCTGGGGTTCAAGTGATCCTCCAGCCTCAGCCTCTAGAGTCACTGGGACTTCAGGCATGAGGCTCCACGCTCTCAAGGCTCTGTATCCTTTCTTTGTGATTACAAATGAACCTTGAGGTGGCTGATCAATACTAATAAAACATGAGTGTCAAAGTACAGCTTAAGCAAAATTATTTCTTAACTTCTATAGCCTTCAAATGTCCTGAGAATTTGACCTTCAATAATCTCCACAAATCTCTAGAGTTCTTCTCTCCCCCACAATTAAAAATGCAATTGTCAAAGGCAAATTGTAAAAAAAGAAATTATTTTTATTAACTTGGTTATGTTCAGTTATAATTAATGTATTTGCAAACACAGTCTGCATACCTAAACTATAACATTTGACTTCTCTGCTACTTTTCATTGCAAATGTACATTAGTTCATCTGGGTTTAAATTTAAATTGATTTCTATGGGCTAGCACTTTGTTCCTTTTCTTTTATTATTTTTGGTAGAAAAACTATTTTTAAGTTCAAAACAACCGACTGTGAAATAAACTGTTGGAATTCAAATCGCCTGAAAGTGGGAATTCACGATGGGTTCAAATAATTAGCTTTGGAAAGAGAGAGAAGCCTGACACTGTAGCAGGGACTTGAAGCTTCAGACTCCTCCACCCCACAAAGACACAGCTGCCCAGTAGCTTCATTGCGTAATGGCAGAAGGGTCCCAGCCGGACTGCTGCAGTTTAATTTCCCTGACTGCAGATCACTGCTTGGACCACACCTTCATGACTGAACAGTCCAGCCACTCACAGGGCCATCAGGACAATGAGGTCACACTTACCACGGGCAACCACCAGCCATTCTTAGCTGCTTATCAGGGCATGCGAGGACACCTACTGCACAGTCCATAAGCTTCTCCCAGCCCTTTTTAGGGAAGTAAAAT
The DNA here is from genome assembly GCF_009761245.1 of Sapajus apella. Lineage (NCBI taxonomy): Eukaryota > Metazoa > Chordata > Mammalia > Primates > Cebidae > Sapajus > Sapajus apella. Next base: position 23,668,227 of record NW_022436950.1, on the reverse strand, counting down.
AGGGCTGAATATTTTATTACATCTCTGAGTGACTTAAAAAAAATTTTTTTTTATTTCTTCTTCTTTTTTCATTTTTTTCAGTTCCAGGGTACATGCGCAGGATGTGCAGGTTTGTTATGTAGGTAAACGTGTACTATGGTGGTTTGCTGCACCTGTCAACCCATCACCTAAGTATTAAGCCCAGCATCCATTAGCCCTTTTTCCTGATGCTCTTTGCCCCATGCCCTCCCCCAGCAGGTCCCAGTGTGTGTTCCTCTCCCTGTGTCTATATGTTTTCATTGTTCAGCTCCCACTTATGAGTGAGAAATGCAGTGTTTGGTTTTCTGTTCCTGCATTAGTTTGCTGAGGATAACAGCTTCCAGTTTCATCCATGTCCTGGCAAAAGACATGATCTTGTTCCTTTTTATGGCTGCATAGTATTCCATGGTATATGTGTACCATGTATGTGTACCATATTTTCTTTATCCAGTCTATCATTGATGGGCATTTGGGTTGATTCCATGTCTTTGCTATTGTGAATAGCATGGCAATGAACATACACATACACATATCTTTATAATAGAATGATTTATATTCCTCTGGGTATATACCTAGTAACCAGATTGCTAGGTCAAGTGGTATTTCCAGTTCTAAATCTTTGATAAATTGCCACACTGTCTTCCATAATGGTTGAACTAGTTTAACTTTTAAAATTTTTTATCAGTAGTACTCTCTGAGAGATCAGAGTTATACATTAACAAGGCCAGACCTTATCATTTACATGAGAGCAAAGACTAAAAATAATAACCACAGACCAGAGACATACCAGCCAAAGTGATGTCGATGGGCAGACATTCTTTTTCACATCAAGACTTCGAGGAAGGAAGCAGCATGTTCACATGGATTCTGACACAGGCTACTTATCTCTTCGTGACTGAGTAGCAAACCATTCAAATACTGGCTCCTTTGAGGAACACTAGTTCCCAGAAACCAAAAGCCACACTACTACCAAAGCTGCTGATTTTTGAGATGCTAATAAAATGTTTTGCTTTTCTTTAAAGAAGCAAGAATTTCTTCTTCCCCTTTGGCACGGATAACAAAGTAATGCTGCCTCCTGCTCCCAATGACCCCTCTCTTTAAGACTCAGGCACAAGCCCACGGGACCTGGGCCAGGGGTCAGTCTGCAAGGTAGATACCATAAGCTGTTCCACACCTCTTACACTCCAGCACAAGGCATTGTCTTAGTTTAAGCTGCTTTGCTAGATTATTATTTCTCTTAGAAAGTGTTGTTTCCTAACCAAAGGTCTGGGCATGCCTGGGATGCCTGGAGGACCATCAAATGTTCTCCCTCTACCTCCCCCCCCAACCCAGGCATTGACTAACATCCTTTAGGAAGCAAGATGCTGCCAATATCAGCTGGGCACACCCCGTTGATTCCCCGCTGAGTACACCCAGCTGATTTCCCTACCTTTGAAGGTGCATTTTATAAGGACGTTAGAAAGATTTGTTAATAACGGCAAAGCCTGTGTTACAGAATTAACTCTAGTTTACTAAATAAAAAACACAATCGTACATTTATACACACACAAAAATGCAAATAATATAGTTCTAGCACCAGGATATGACACTGATATTTCCTATCAATTCTTCCTCAGTAGCACATTGGTAAACTCCACATGTAGTTAAAGAAATATCTCTCCATTTTTTTTTTCAAATCCTCTTCCACTGTTCTGCCGCTGCTGAGGCATTCCTTACTGATTCTCTTTATCTCCATATGAGTTCACATCCAGTTCTGTACCAGACCATTGCTTCCTTCTATCAGAGCTTTTATTCATCTGTTCATTCATTCAACAGATACAGTTTAGGGTCTTCTGTGTGCTGGAGTGCTGTTGTAGGTACTGGAGATACAAAGATAAAGCAGATACAGCTCCTTTCAGTTTCTCTAGGAGCAGGCAGCAGGGAAGACTGAAAAAGAAAATGACCCTTGTACTGAGTTTTTTAACTACTTTATTTCATTGTCTTTGTGTTTGTGTTCAAGATCACTTTATTGTCAAATAGGATTTTTTTTTTTTTTTTTTTAGAAAAAGTCTTGGTCTGTCACCCAGGCTGGAGTGCAGTGGCTCAATCTCAGCTCACTGCAACCTCCACCTCCCAGATTCAAGCAATTCTTTTGCCTCAGCCTCCAGAGTAGCTGAGACTACCAGCACGTGCCAGCACGCCCAGCTTATTTTTTGTATTTTTAGTAGAGATGAGGTTTCGCCATGTTGGCCAGGCTTATCTCAAACTCCTGGCCTCAGGTGATCCACCTGCCTCAGCCTCCCAAAGTGCTGGGATTACAGGCATGAGGATTTTAACTGACATAAGCAAAAGAGAGAAAAACAAAGGTAAATTTGTGAAGTAAAAGATGACTTAATGCCAAATGAAAGCAAAGGAGGTTCAGGTGCCAAGGTTCAAACGGAGAAATGGTGGAGAAATTGGGGCCATTGCAATGCCTCGTGCAAGAGCTGAAGCATGCCAAATTCCAAAACTGGTACCATGACAGCCAGTTGCATTCACGCTGCGAGTAGCAATTTAATTTTCACAAAACTTCATCTGTCACATCAAATTTATGTTGTTAATTTGAGTTTTATTGGTTTTTGGGTTTTATTCTTCAGTTTGTAAATTTGTTTCAGTTTTATAATTAGTCCCCATCGGCATGGAGAGGAGCCATGTTTTACATTGCAGGTCTAGAAAGTGAAACTGAACATTGCAATCTATACCTACCCATCTGTCTCCCTATCTCTAAAAAACACATATGAGGAAAACAGTTTTGTTCTACATGGTGTCCAAAGGTTTCTCTTCAGACGTGCACTGGTCTATGGAAAAAATTTCACTGGTCGTCAACAAAATGAGAAAGATAAGGTCAACACAGTGTTTACATAAGTATGTTGGTGTAAGGTTACCAGCTTTTCCCAAGAACTGTTCTTTGTTCCAGGATGTGATGTAACCCTAGCTACACACATGCTTAAAGCAAGCACTTCCTCCAGGTTAGGAATCAAACACATTCATGGACTTCTGGCCTTCCAAAATCCAAAATACTGCAAAATAATGTTACATACTAACATTTTTAGATACAATAAAATTATTGTATTATAAAATTATATTTCTTTTATAAAATTATGTGGAGTAGATAAGGATATTTCCTTTTATTTTTTATTTATTTGGACATGTAAAAAAAACATTTTTCTGGTTTGTTTTTGCTTTTTGAAGTTTTACTGGTTCGTGAAAGTTGAAGAACCGTAGAGTAATGACAAGAGCTGTGACTTAGAGGTAAAGAAAATAGGATTCTAACGTCAGCTTCACTACCTCCGGAAAGCTGCTTGACCTTTGAAAGCCTCAGGGCCCTCATACGAAAAGGAGATGATAGCGTCTTCCTTGATAGAGCCACATGTGAGGACTCATGAAACATACATAGAGCATGTGAGCACTTAATAAATGGAAGTTATCATAATTGGTAGCTATCAGCCATTGGTTTTCTGTCTTCCTTTCTTTTCTTCTCTCTCTTTTTTCTTTTTTTTTTTTTTTTTTGAGACAGCCTCACTCTGTTACCCAGGCTGGAGTGCAGTGGCATAATCTCGACTCACCACAACCTCCCGAGTTCAAGCAATTCTTGTGCCTCAGCTTCCCAAGTACTTGGGATTACAGGCATGAGCCACCACACCCAGCTAATTTTTGTATTTTTAATAGAGACGAGATTTCACCATGTTTTTCAGGCTGGTCTCAAACTCCTGACCTCAGGTAATCTGCTTGCCTCAGCTTCCCAAAGTGCTGGGATCATAGGCATGAGCCACAGTGTATGGCCCAGCCCTTGGTTTTCATACATTCAATATAAATTCAGTGGTCAAGATGTTTAACTGCGAAGACTCAACATCCTTTAAAATCAAACAAAGCACAGAACAACACTTCCTAAACTGAATGTTTACTTTATTTTTTTCTGAACCAAAACCAGACTCTATCTACACATATATCAAAATAGATTCAAGGGAAAGAAATTAATACATTGAGTGTCTTTTTTGCCTACAAAAAAAAACCCAGCTACATTATTGAAGCTGATGTTTTTGAACTTAATTTTATACCACTTCAGACAACAGCTCCCAACATCCTTTGATGAAAACCTATTTAACTGGGCATAGACCTGCTGAGACAAAACAATACACCATATTTTTTAAAATAAATTTGTAACATTAAAAAAAAAAAACTTTAGAGGACCAAAGGAAACAGGAAATAGGATACTTGCCCAGAACAACAAAAAATGGTTATTTAAAATCAGATATATTTATGTCATTAAAATTTAATGTATGAAGCTCATTCCTTGATATCAATTATTTCAAAACACTATATGGACATAATTAATGGGCAGATAATCTTCACTGGTCTTATTTACCTAAAGATTCTTTTTAATGATGAATAGGTCTAAATATAAACTAACTTCTTAAAAATGTATAGATGTTAACAGATTTAAGTTGAGGGGACTACGTGTTCTTCCTTGTTTGAATAATGTTCAATGACTGTTTTTTAGCCACTGGGGAAATAGCTCAGTTTTATTCTAAACAGACTCCAACTGAGAAAATAATACAAGACACTCTTTTGTTTACCTGGGGATTTGAGAGCTCTGGAAGCTGATGTAGGTTTCATGAGTGAAAGAATCAACACTCTTTCTTTCCATAGACATGTCAAATTTGTTGCTCCCTGAATCAAAATATGGCATGGTACAAATTGGGGTCTTGATGTGGCACATTTCTGACATGTTCCTCATGAATGCATGCTTTTAATTCAGCAAGTTATTCATCTGGACTCAGCAAATAAGCGCCTTGCCTATTCCTTAAGTCTTTCTACCGAGCTGTGTTTTCTTTTCCCCTTGCAATTTGCAGTGACTTCTTAGCAACTGATAAATGAGCCCTGGCTTGAGAACCATTTGACCATTGAATAATGCCTAGGGAACTATATTAGGCGAAAATCATGGGCTTGGTACAGAGAAGGCCAGAGCAGTCACTTCAGCCTCTGGATAACTTCAAAACAAGGGCATCAGATGGCAGAACTCTCCACCCTCTGCTGCATAGCCCACCCAACTTGGTTCGTTTACCCCTAATCCAAGCCAAGTGATAGCACATCAGTACCCTAAATCAGCTCCAGAGAACTTTTGATCCCAAGCATTCCCTTACGGTACATCCTGCAAACATATATTAATCTCAAAAAAAAAAAAAAACAAAAAACAAATCAAAAAAAAAAAAAAAAACGATCCTTGCCTTATGAGCCTATCTTTTTTTTCTTTGAAGATAGGCTAATTTCAGATATAATTTCTGAATTGAAGAGTTAAGATTGTAATGTTATTTTCTTTTTCAATTTGTTGAACAACCTCAGTGACCTCAATCTGGCAGAGATCTGGCAGAGAAATTGCTTCATTCAATCCTCTCAATCTGCAGAGGCAGAGTTTCCCAGCATGCACGTTCTTACTCATGTAAACACAGATAGTCATTTGTCATTGCACCCTAAGAAATGAGACCTCTATGTATCCCAAGGATTTAGTTCTTAGAGATAATCCTGTCCTCACAGTCCAAATGGACTTAAAATTGAACTTTTCAGAAGTAAGTTTGAAAAGGTAGAATAATCAAAACGCAGAGCAATGCTTTTCTTCATTCCCATGAGATTCAAAGGTGGTAGTCGAGTCTTTTTAATCTTGTAAAGTTCCATGAATTAATCCCTTTATATGCAGAGGGCTGTAAATCACAAAGTTATTTCAAGCATTCACTTATTAAATTACTTTCCTTTTTTTTTTTTTTTTTTTTCATTTTCCTCCCTAATTTGATAATGCTACCAATTAAAATGCTCCCTCCTGGTTTAAGAAACCTGTAGACTTTTAAATGGTTTCCATTTTGGAACAAAATCAATACATTACAGAAATAGATCTCATTAGTGGCAAACAGTCAAAGGTGGATCTATCGACATTATCCAAATCCTACTCATTCCCTAAGAATAACTTCAATCCTGGCTTCTCCATGGAAATTCTTCCCAATTATCTAGGTTGAAAGAGTCACTTGCTTTTCTGACATGCCAAGTAACTTAATATTTGTAATTAGTCAAGAACAGTCTAGGAACATGTTTATGTTATTCTCTGGAGGCTTTTTACATTATGAATGTCATTTTACTTCTAATGTCTTTTTACTTTGTCCCTTCAACTAGCTGGTAAACAAACTCCTCCCATGCACAGACCACCAATTACAATTGTATCGCCCTCCCATACAATCTCTTCATTCAAAAGAATATTTGTACTATCACATGCCGGTCAGTGTACTGAGTAAAAAAGGCACAAAGACATCGTGATTAAGTCTTTTACTTCAAGGGGCTTAAATTCTTAAATTCTGATAGAAGAAAACATGCAAATACAAAAACAGCTACAAGACAACATGTCAACCCCATGCCTACTAAAAATACAAAAATTAGCTGGACATGGTGGCACATGCCTGTAATCCCAGCACTTGGGAGGCTGAGGCAGGAGAATGGCTTGAACCCTGGAGGCGGAGGTGGCAGTGAGCACTCCAGCCTGGGCAACAGAGTGAGAGTCAGTCTAAAAAAAAAAAAAAGACAGCTTGTCACAGAATCCCAAAGGGATACAGGGAATGGCACAGAGGTGGAAGGGGTCAGTTTTGTAGGCTGTCTATAAATATTTGTTGATATAAATTAATATTTTACTTTAATCTAATATTACAATATAAGACAGATATTTGTAGCAATTTTCATTCATTTGTTCCACAAATAGTTATTGAGTATCTAATAGTGTCACCTATGGTACTTAACATTGAGGACACAAGAAGGAACAAGACACATATGGTCCTTATTCTCATGATGCATGTATCTTTGGGAGTTTAGACAAAATATAAATAAGCAAACAAAACAGCTGTAAATTTTGATAATTGCTTTGAAAGACACACAAAGAGAATTAAAGTAGAAAATAATAAGGAGCAAACTCCTTTAGTAAGAGCGGCCAAAGATTGTGTCTCTGAAGAGAAGCCAGCCCAGAAAGAACAGAGGGGAAATTATTCCGAGATGCAGAGAAGCAAGTGCAAAAGTCCTGGGGCAAGAAAAAACCAATAGAAAATCTGTATGGCTGGAGCAGGATGTGTGAGGAGGCAAGTGGTTCAGATTACATCGTTTAAATGGAAAAATAAGAACAGTTTCTAGATGAAATCCTAACACAAGTTCCCTCCTAGGGCTGTCTCCTGTATGAAAGGTTGTCACATGTTATCTAGGTGAAGAGGTGGGAGGGGACCCATCTTAACATTAATAGTAATTTTCTACACCAACACCCTTACTTTTAATGCCATGTAGGAGCCAGTTTGAATGCTTGCACTTGTATTTCAACCGTGTGTGTGTGTGTGTGTGTGTGTGTGTGTGTGTGTGCATGTGTGTTGTCTAAGTGAGAACCCACTAACATTCTTATTTGGAAGCAAGTTTACTTTTTTTATCTAAAGTGTTCCAATGAATTATGATCATCACCTGTTAATTATGGCCAGCCTTCCATATCTGTGGGTTTTCCATCCATAGGTTCAACCAACTACAAATCCAAAACATTTGAAAAAAACTTATGTCTGTACTGAACATGTACAAGCCCTTTTCTTGTCATTATTCCCTAAACAATACAGTATAACAACTATTTACCTAGCATTTATATTATAGTAGGTATTATAAATCTACAGATGATTTAAAGTGTACAGGAGGATGTGCACAGGTTATATGCAAATACTGCAGCATTTTATATCAGGGATTTGAGCATCTTCAGATTTTAATATCCACGGGAGGTCTTAAAACCAATTCCCTGAAGATACCAAAGGATGACTGTATGTCCTCCTTCGGTTAATTTTCTATATTGAGTCCAGGGGTCTTTACCACCTTTGGTAATAATAAGAGGAAGAAACTAAATGAATAATTTGGATAATCCATGGTTATTATCTTTATTCCTTCTATGATATGCTGAGTGATGACAGAATTAGCACACCTTCTCTGGACTAGTGGCCACAAGACTGCATTCTGTTTTGACATTTTTAAAATTTAACTCAGATTCTTCTCAGGGAATAGAGGGGATGCGCTTTTTCTCTTTTCAGCCTCTTTTCTTCTTGTTTTAGAAGCCTGACTCTGGCTGGGCAAATCCTCATTATCTGCAGGGGATGAGGCCAGAGTTGGAGGAGGAAGAATTGCCAGGGTAAGAAGACAGGTGGAGGAGCTGGCAGGAAGCTGCGCAGAAGTCAGCCTCAGGAAGACCTGCCAGCAGTTGAGCTCCAGCTGCTACGTGCAGTTCAGGGCTAGGTGGCTGGACCCAGCATCAACAATCAGGCCTGGGAAGAACAAGGCAAGCCTCAGTCCTAGGGGAATGAAACTATGGGAAAATTATGAAGCAAGAGCTGAAGCACAAAAATTAAGGCTTTGTAACTGGGGCAGAAGGTTGGGGACAAAATGGTAGTAACAAGAGAGATATATTCTGAACCCCAGGATGCTGGGTGAAGTTCTTTAAATTCTGGACTGAGATTCAGCTGGAATACTCTGATTAGTATCTTGAAATAGTACCATCTTGGCTGGCAATTAGCTACTTCTTGTCGCTCCCCCTTCCCTCTCCTCCGCCCTCAGCTAGTGTCCCCTTCACCTTGCTCTGTTTCAGCCACCTGCAACCACCTAGGCTACTCCCCAACAGCCACCATCTCATGGCCAACAGCCTCTTCCCAGTGCCCCAACCCAGTACACAAGGAGCACTGGCCTCCCCGTGGGCAAATCCTGGCCAGCTGTCTGTCCCCCATCACCATCCCAAGTTCTGGTTTGCCCATCAGCCTCTCCCTGGAGTTGCCCTGCCTGGTCCTCTGTTGCGACTGCAGCCTTCACCCTACCCTGGTAGGCAGCCACCACCTACCAGTTGTTCAATATATTTAATATCACCTGTACTTAAATCTCTACTATTAGGGTAGGATTAATCCTAGACACACACATACATTCACCCCAAACACACGCACACACACACACATTCACCCCCAAACACACACACACACACACACACAAGTTTAAAACTACAGTTAAAAGTGCTAGACCAGAGGAGAGCAATAATATAATAACATCAGCTGTGGAAACAGAAAAAATGAAATTGTTAGAAACCTGATTGAAGTCTGATACAGAAAAAAAGTAAATTGAAGTCTGAGCTTTGCAGTTCTCAGACACAGATATACAGAATAATTACATCAGAAGATCTTAAAATACAGATGCCCAGTTCTGAGACCCAGGCTTAATCAGGGCCTCTGAGGGTCCGTCATAGAGACAACTATGCACAGCAGAGCATGGCTCTGCTCTATGTTCTTTCTTTCTTTCTTTTTCTTTCTTTCTCTTTCTTTCTTTCTTTCTTTCTTTCTTCTTTCTTCCTTCCTTCCTTCCTTCCTTCCTTCCTTCCTTCCTTCCTTTCTCTTTCCTTCTTTCTTCCTTTCTCTCTTCCTTTTTTTCTTTCTTTCTTTTGAAATGAAGTCTCACTCTGTCACCAGGCTGGAGTGCAGTGGCACAGTCTCAGCTCACTGCAACCTCTGCCTCCCAGGTTCAAGTAATTCTCCTGCTTCAGCCTCCCAAGTAGCTGGGATTACAGGTGCCTTGCCACCACGCCTGACTAATTTTCATATTTTTAGTAGACATAGGGCTTCACCATGTTGGCCAGGCTGGTCTCAAACTCCTGACCTCAGGTGATCTGCCCACTTTGGCCTCCCATAGTGCTGGGATCACAGGCGTGAACCACCATACCTGGCCAGCTCTAGATTATTTCTAAAGCGATATCACAATGACTGTGTGAATTTCTTAAGACCTGCCTCCCACCAATCCCATGTGTAGATTTTTTTGCTGATTGATCCGGCTGCCAAGAGTTGAGGTGAAACTGATAAGAGGGAGGGTAAAAATAACCACAAAGACAAAAATTGAAATAGATGACAAATGAATACTGTGTTAAGAATAGCATAAAGCAATCTCAACTGGGTCATGTAAACTATTGTCTTCAAATTATTTTTACTACCAAACAAGGTTATAGGTTTAGGGATTTTTTTGTTTGTTTTGTGAGGGGTATTTTGTTTTGTTTTGTTTTTTACAAAGCAAAGAAACACTGAAATATTATCTTCAAAATGTACTTTCCTTGAGACTGTGCAGCTATTTATTATTCAAGATAGCATCACCCAGAACAAATGAAAAAGAACTGATTGTGAAAAATTATCTGTGAGAATCCTACTGGGAAGAAAAGTCCACTTGAAGAAAAATTGTAAAGGGTTTAGAGTTCATGAAGAACCAGCTGAAATAATGTTCAGTGCAAAGTTTAGCATGTAATAAAAGTTTATAATCATGTGTAATACTCAAAATAAGTGGAAAAAAATCAATGTCAGTATGCCTGCTTTCCTTTCTTCTGTAAGGAGCCTGTACTCTCTTCCAGACACTCCTGCCAGCCCAGCAGTCTGTGGCCTGTGACCTCCACAGCTGTCCTCTCCCTTCCACCCTTCTCCTTCCTATCCTGTCCATCCACACATCCACAAATCTGGATGCCCCCTCAGGTCAAGCAGCGGCCCGGCTAAGCAGCCAGAACCAAGGCTTAGATTCCACAGGACTGCAACTTGGGTATAGCTGGAATACACTTATCTGCTAAAGGAAGTCAAGGTTCAAGCTCAGGGGAACCCTGGTTCGAACACCAAGTCCAAAGGGCTATAGAGCTACAAGTGTGTTGTCAGGCTTCTGTCTGTCAAAACAGTAGAAAGTTCAGAAGTTAAAGGAAGGCTCTGAGAATGTAGCTCTTTGGTGGTGGCAGGTTTCTGAATAGGCTGGAGGCAGGATGCGATACCTACCAGGTAAGTCCTCCTCTGTCTCAGCACTGAGCATGGTACTGCCCTCCTGGAAAACCTCAGTACTTCTCACTCCCCATCCAGTAAAGGTCCCTCATGTTCTGGCACTCTGTTTCCTTTCCAGTCTTACCTCCCATTATTCATTCATGGAAGCTCTGAACAAAATTTGTTAAGTTCCTAATGTATGTCAGAGTTTCTCAAGTGCTGGAGTCAGAGATGGTAAAAAGCACTGTTTTCATCTTTCCCACATCCGCAACTAGAAGGCAAGCGGTTCAGAAACCAATTGCATGGGTGTCTAACAGGCGTCTTGAAATTACATGTTCAAAATTGATTTGATCTTCCCTCCCAAACCTGTTCTTTCCACACCCTTTCCTACTTCAGCAAATGACAATTGTCTTCTTTTCCTTCCTTCAGGTCCAAGTCTGGGAGCCACTCTTGACACCTTTCTCTTTCTCTTTCACAGTGTGCATCAGCAAGTCCAGCTGGCTCTGCCTTCAAAATACAGCCAGGATCTAATCACTTCTCACAAACTCACTGCCACCGCCATGACCCAAGCCTCCATGCTTGTTTCCTGGGTTACTGCTCTAGCCTCCAAACTGTCTCCTAGCTTCCATCCCTCTCCCTCTATAGTAAATTTTCAACGTGGCAAGCAAAGCAATCCTTTATATTTTAATCTAAGACCGGTCATGGCCGTAGCCTACCTGCTCAAAATGTTCCACTGGCTCCTCCTCATTCAAAACAAAAGCCAAAGGCATTCAGGTTGTGTCTAGGACAATGCATCCTCTGGCACCTACTTCTTTTCCCATTAAAATTCCTTATTGTACCGCCCACCACTCTCTGTCTTGCTCACTCTGCTCCCACAAGTGTGTTTCTCAAACACCATCATGTCCCACCTCAGGACCTTTGCTCTGGCAGCTCCCTCTGCCTGGAATACTCTTCCCCAGGATAGGCTCATGGTTCACCCTCTCACCTCCTTTGGGTCTCTGCTCAACTATCACCTTCTAAGAGAATTTCTCCAAACACCTTACACAAAATAACACTGTCTTTCCCCAGCACTCCGTACTCTCCTTACTTAATCTGATTTATTTTTCAACATTGTACTTGACATTTGACCTGCCCTCTGTTTATGTTATCTGTTTATTATCCATCTTTCCCATTTGAATAGGAGACACAGGAGTTCAGAGACTTTGTCTGCACTCTTCACTCCTGTATCCCCTATACCTAGAAGAGTGCCTAGCATGTAGTATGCCCAAAAAAATACATGTTGAATTCATTAGTCAACTAGTTTGAATAGAGAACTGTTTTCTTTTCTTCCCAATCCCCGGATTTAGTCAAGTCCTATTCATTTAGTAAAATCCTACTCATCTAGTCTCAGTTTATAGGTCACACCTTCAAAAAGCTGTACCTGACTCACCCTAGAGAATTTGGTTCCTCTGGCATGTGCTCGCGGTACCTCACTTGCTGAGCGAAACATGAGTGGATGGAGTGGTGGCTTTCCCGTCGGCCTCTGTCCGCCAGTGTGTCATATTTCCACCTCTATTACTCATCATGGTTCTTCTGGCAGCCAGTAACCAAACCAAGTCACACAATTTGCTTTCAGAACACGAAGTGCCACTTCTGTATTAGGCTACTGTTGAGTCTTCCCCTCACTCCATCCCAGCTTCTACTACCCTGCCCTCCTCCTGGCACCAGGCAGGGAGCTCATTCCACAGTCCTTAACTCTTTCCCCTCACAGCCCAACAATTCCTCCCTCCACCTTCCATAGCACTTTTCCCATGAATTTCCTAAATGAAACATAGTGAGGTTACCACTCACTATATTGGCTTGCTTATAGACATTTTAGAAAACCTCATATTGCATACTAAGATAGTCACTTAGACATATACAAAGACAGCATTTGAACTGTTCCTACAGAATTCTGGGCAACAAGCTCATGGTCCCTAACATGATCCACCGTGAAATCAAGGGTGACTTAACACTTTTTATCTCCAGTTGTGTTGCCAGAAGCATCACATATTACAAGTTCAAGAAGAGTCATTTGATGGGCATGGTAGCTCATGCCCATAACCCCAGCACTTTGGGAGGCCAAGGCAGGAGAATCGCTTCAGGCCAGGAGTTCAAGACCAGAGTCCAGCCTAATCAACATAGGAAGACCTCATCTCTACAAAAACTAAAAACAAACAAACAAACAAAAAACAGTAGCCAGGTGTGGTGGCCCGCACTTGTAGTCCCAGTGACTCAGGAGGCTGAGGCAGGAGGATCACTTGAGTCCAGGACGTCAAGGCTACAGTGAGCTAAGATCACACCACAGCACCCCAGCCTGGGTGACAGAACCTTAAGACGCCGTATCAAAAAAAAAAGCAAAGAACATTCAATTAACCTCAAATTCTATCTCTCTAAAAGAAAAGGTCATCAATCAATCAATCAACATCTAACATGTACCCAATATTGGGCTGTGGGTTTCTCTTATTAGAGAAAACCAACACATCTGAAACAATGGACAATGTAGTGGACATCACATGGTTTGTTCTGCACAGAATCTATTTTCCCTTCTGGTTTTCCTTTGGGAAAACACATGTCTCCTCCACTCTCAGTCCATCTGTTTTGGGTGGAATTGAACCTATCTTCAGTCTAGGAGTAAACAGTGATCCAAGCCTGGCCAGTCAGAGCATCCCAGCCATGGCCACAGTAATTGGCCCATAAAATCTAAGACAACCCAATATGAGTAGATTCAATATAGTATAGTAGTTAAGCAGAAGCCTACCTGGGTTCAAATCCTAGCTTCACTAATTACCAGGTGTAAGAACTTGACAAGTTATCTGCTCTCTGATGGCTCTAGCTCCTTGGGTAGGAAATAGGGAAGATAATTTCTAGCCACGGGATGGTGAGACAGTTTAGGGAAGATGATAAGGGCAGAGTTCTTAAAACCATGCCTGGTACATATTAAACTTTCCATGAATGCTAATCAGCTCCATTTTCGGAAATTTTTTGAAAGAGGATTTTTCTTCAGGGACCATCTTGCTAACACATGGTAAAAACCTGCTTAAGTCAAACCACAGAGGAGAAGCAGCTTAGGTGAAATGATACATCCTAGCCACAGCAATTGAGTCCCATGGTCTAGATGTGCCTGATATTATCTACCCCTGGACTTTTTGTTAAGTGAGCCAGTACATTCTCTTTTTTGAAGTAGGTTAAGCTGGGCTCCTAACTCTTGCCTGAAAGAGCTCTGCCTAATACAGGCAGTGGTTCCAGGCAATGTATAATTAAGCACTAAATGGATTTCATAAACATCAAAAGAGAGCAGAGCGAGGCAAGTTCAACATGGGCTACAGTAAGTCGTGAAGAAGGGACGGGGGGAGTACACCCACCTCAAATTGTGCCAGCTCTTCCAGCTGTGTCAGAAAATGTCTGGGGAGGAACTGAGGTATCATTGCCCCAGAAGCAGTATACTTGTTAATCAAAGAAAAGTCGGCTGGACGTGGTGGCTCATGCCTGTAATCCCAGCTCTTTGGGAGGCCTAGGCAGGTAGATAACCTGAGGTCAGGAGTTCAACTCCAGCCTGGCCAACATAATGAAACCCCATCTCTACTAAAAATACAAAAAAATTAGCTGGGCGTGGTGGCAGGTGCCTGTAATCCCAGCTACTGGGGAGGCTGAGGCAGGAGAATCACTTGAACCCAGGAGGCAGAGGTTGCAGTGAGCGGAGATAGCACGATTGCACTCCAGCCTGGGCAACAAGAGCAAAACTCTGTCTCAAAAAAAAAGAAAGAGAGAAAAAGAAAAAACACCTTCTAGAAAAAATAATGCCATTACAGAGTTTTATTAAGCACAAGTCTCTCCCCCTCCCATAGCTAGAATCTAGTACTCTCCTTTTTTTGCCCATGTGAAAATGACAACTTCCAAACCTGCAAAAATAACTCTTTCCAATAGAGTGAAGAAAGGCCTTTGATTTTATATCTAATAATTGTGTTAGCTGGATGTAGCTGACATTTTCAGAAAGGTCAACTTCAAAGTGATACCTTCCAGGAAATTACCAGGCACAGAAACTGTAGCCTTATCCTGAAGTTTCCATCCAGGGCTCTGCGGGAGCCTTTAGCCCTGAGTTGAGGGAGCTGTCCCTCATCTGGAATAGGGAATGTTCACTGTAATCCTCCTCTAGAGTTTTCTGGGAGGAAATTGATTTAACACCCCTCCCTTAGCCTTTTTTTTCTTTTTCTTTTTTGAGCAATTTGGTGTTTCCACCTCTCGCCGTTTCCTTGAAGAAATCCAGCTATCTATCCTTTTTTCTAAGTTGAAGATAAAAGAGAATCGGTCTTTTTCACAATGAAGTGAGCAGGGTATATACAGCATGACAAAAGCATCATTTCGGCGGCCTAGGGTTTGAAGTTGATAAGAGGTTTTCAGGAACACAGGGGTATTTCAAGTGAATGAGCAAGACAGAGAGAGTGAAAGTGAGAGTAACAGCCAGTCTCACTTCTTCCAAATTACTTCCATTTTTCTCGTGAAACAGTCAGCAGAGGCATTCTCATTTAAAAAGTTCATTACAATTTTATTACCTTAAAATTGCTCAGCACATACCAACAACCATAAAGGAAATCTCAAAAGTGGAAATGTCCACTGTGTTACTGTTAAGGTTAGTATCTGTTGCCAAATTCACCCTTGCTTTATTAAGATTGCAATCTTTAGCTTTGGGTTTACTAAACAAAAGAAAGAAAGAAAGAAAATGTTAGCAATATTTGGAAAACGCCTTCTAAAAAAGGTATATAAAGACAATAGATCAGAATATCAGTGGTAACTAGGATTTCGCTGTTTATTTCTTCTACACATACTTTTTTTTTTTTTTTTGAGACAGAGTCTCACTCTGTCACCCAGGCTAGAGTGCAGTGGTACAATCTTGGCTCACTGCAACCTCTGTCACCTGGGTTCAAGTGATTCTCATGCCTTAGCCTACCCAGTAGCTGAGATTACAGGCACGTGCCACCACGCCCAGCTAACTTTGTATTTTTAGTAGAGATAGGGTTTTGCCGTGTTGGCCAGGGTGGTCTCAGTGATCCATTTCCTGGCTTTAAATGATCCACCTGCCTCAGCCTCCCAAAATGCTGGGATTACAGGCATGAGCCACCGTGTCCAGGCCTTCTATACATACCTTTCAAAAGGCAGACCACAAACAAATTTATATGCACAATTCTCTATCATTAATACAAACAACAAAAATGTTGAAACCTACCCTCAAGGAAGGCTCAAAAGTGATTATTCAGTCTCAAATGTCACTTATTTGGCATCTGCTCATTCCTGGCAGTGGTGCCAAGACAAAAGCCCTTAGCTTCTCTCCACCTTCCATTAGAATTATCTCCCTACTTCTAATGACTATTGCTCTAATGGCTGGAGGTTTGAATGATTAGGAGACTGAATGATTTTCTCCTTGACTTACTGAGTATGGATAAACTGGAAGGAAGAAGGGTTGAAGGAGAGCCTGGTAAGGGGCCTGTGATGATTGTAGGCTGCACAGGCTTGGAGCAGGTTGACTGCACTGTGGCAGCTGATGACATCCTCCTGGAAGGATGCTCTGCCTAACATTCAGTAGCTCTTGCTTGTCTGTGATGCCTAAAGCTCAAACAGCATAGGGCTAACTGCCTGACTTTTTCTAGGTCTGGGACTTTGAGCATTAACAGTTTAAAATAAATTCATCCAAGACTAGAAATGCTCTGAATGCACAAGTGTGATTAGGCACAATTAGTAGGGAATGAAATGGGCCCTTCCTCACTAGGTGCACGTAATTTATTACTGTTAAATTAAGCCAAGAACAAATCCTCTGTACTTTCTTCCCACATCCTGGACAGACACTTTCCACATCCTCCTCATTGCAGTTTTGAGACCATTTGGGGTTGCCAGTATCCTTCGACTGATGTGGGCCCAGCAAATCTCAACTCCACCAAATCCAATGCCCCTTTTAACAATTATATCCCTTCTATTGTCATGAAGTAGAATCCATAGGTAGTATACCCTATGATATGGCTTAGAAGTGTGTTCTCACATGGACACAGGGAGGGGAGCACTACACACTGGGGTCAGTTGGGGGGAAATAGGGGAGGGACGGTGGGGGGTGGGAAGCTGGGGAGAGATAGCAAGGGGAGAAATGCCAGATGTAGGTGATGGGGAGGAAGACAGCGAATCACACTGCCACGTGTGTTCCTATGCAACAATTTTGCATGTTCTTCACATGTACCCCAAAACCTAAAATGCAATAAAATAAATAAATGGGAAAAAAAAAAAAAAAAAAAAAGAAGTGTGTTCTCTCCAAATCTCCAGTTGCAATGGGATCACCAATGTTGGAGGGGGGACCTAATGAGAGGGGTTTGGGGGTTCATGGGGGTGCATCCCTGATGAATGGCTTGGTGATATCTTCACAGTAACAAATAGCTTCTCATTCTATGAGTTCATGCCTTACCTAGTTGTTTAAAAGGGACTGACACTCCTTCCTCTCTCACTCTCCTCTCTTGCTTCCTTTCTCTCCATGTGACGCACCTGCTCCCCCTTTGCCTTCTGCCATGCGTGGGAGATTCCTGAGGCCTCACCAGAAGCAGAGGCTGATGCCATGCTTCCTATACAGCCTGCAGAACTGCGAGCCAATTAGGCCCCTTTTCTTCACAAATTACCCAGCCTCGGATACTTCTTCACGGCAATGCAAATGGATTAATGCACCCTATCTACCAACTAACATTTTAAAATAAATAAACATAATGAGTAAACTGAAATATCAAGGAGACATACAGGGAAGATCATTTAGAATACATAATCTCAGCTGCATTAGAAGACATCTGCAGTTGTCAGACACTGCCTCCAGCCACAAAACCACTGCAAACGCTACTGATGCCTCATCCCTTGAGCATTTCTAATGCATCTGAAATGCTGCGCTTCTCATAGTCAAGGTCCAAAGAGAACAAAACACAATATTCATAGTATACCCAATGATTACATTCTTGGAAAATTCAGTGTATATTAAAACTATACAGAAAATATTTTGCTTTTGTATATTAGAGTTTCGTTTTAGATTCAGATAACTGCAAACGTGTTTTTCATCGACATGAAAGTTCAGGGAGTTTAAGCTGTCCAGGATGGTGCGAAGCAGGTGTACTGTGCACTAGTCGCCCCTTCAGCCCACTGTGTGTTGGGCTGCACTTACCCTACAGCCATCTACTCAGACAGAACATTCACTCACACAAATTACCTGAAGTGAGTTTATTACTCACAGATAGGTGACAAGGGTCACCAAAAGCCTAGGAGTCATTGCAAGCCTGTCCTCTATGGCTCAAGAAAGCTGCCTGGGGTGGACAGAGTCTCATCTGCATGTGTCTCCTTTGTTAAAGGACCTCAGAAGGCAGCCCACTCTGGGTTTTGTACCCCAGGTAACATGACACACTGGACTGAAGTGTTCAAGGGTGTCCTGTTTTTAGGAGGGACTGGACAGAGAGTCCAGGCTATGCTGGCTGGTTTCTCTCCATCACAGAAAGTTGCATTCCCAGCACATGCTACAGTTACTCATAAGAACTATAAGGAAGAAAGGAAGGAGAACTGGTCAGTCCAAGGCCACCCAGAGAGCTGTACTACAGATAGGGGACATTACTTTCTTCCACAGGATAAACCTCAGTATAATCGGACATGCAGCATCACTGAACTCTGGCAACCATTGTGATACCCAGTTCCTCCCCTCAAACATGCAAATCTCCAAAATGACCTCCAGGATCTGTACCCTTCACCTCCCACTGGGGACATTTTGGTGATCTCAACACAGTTCCCTAATAAACTCATCTCTGCTTAAAAATAATGAAATTCTTTATTTCTATGGGAGACGGAAACTTCAATGTCTATTCTAATCTGTTTATTTGAAAGAAGAAAGCTGACAGAATTAAGTTATGTTATATAGTGACACAGTGGCACATTCGTAGCTGGAACTCAGGTCTCCTAAGGGTCTCCTGAGTCCTAGGGTCATTCTCGAGTTAAATGTTGACTGTGATCATCATCACTTCTTCAAAGAATCACTTTAAGCAGCTGTATTGCATTTCGCTCAGTTTACAAAGTACATTACTTGTTATTGCTCTTTCCTCAAACACCACCTCTACCTAGAAAATTGATTTCCTAATGACCGTGGATAACTATCTGTGTAAAAAAGCAAGTCAGGAACTTGGCACAAAGTCACCCAATAATAGGTGCCGGTTTTCTTTTGAATCCCTCAATTGGTGACGCAGGGTGGTATTATAGTTTTGGAACCATTCAGAAGTTGTTTTTGGTAATTTTCAATACCTTCTCCCACTGTGTGAGTTTGCAGAATCTTCAAAACAGTCAAGTGAATTTAGTATTATTATTCCCTTCACAAATAGGGAAACAAGTCCCTGAAAAGTGAGGGAATTTGTCCAAGGTCATGTAGCTTATAAGCAAAAGGTCAGAATGTTAGCCTAAGTCCCCTTAGCTCCAAAACCATAACCCTTCCAGTAATCTATGCTTCTTATTCTCAATAAATATGCATTCCCTTTCCTTCATTTTCTTTTCCTTCCTGAGGTGGTGTTCTATTTATTCTTTTTTTTTTTCTTGGTCAAACCAGAAAAAAAGAGAAAAAATATTAGCAGTTCTGTATATCTACAAGATAGGAGTATTTTCTATTAGCAAAACCAGATCTCCCTTGTTTGAGATCCTTTGTTTGTGTTATCCAATAATATGGCTATTGTATTGCTTAAGAAACCAACTCTAACTTAAATAAACACAAGAAAAAGAAATCAGTGCAAGTATATTGGAACGTCTTGTGGAATCTAAGAAATAGTGGGCAGACCAATTCTCAAAGAAGTGGAACAAGGAGGGCCAGGGACCTCACTAGGAATGTTCCCTGCACCTTCTCTTGCAGGCCTGGGGTCTCTGTAGGGGTGATCTCCTTACCAATCACTTCTGGTTTCTGTGCCTCTCATTTCAAGTTAGAATCTTCACAAGCATCAATCTGAATTATCCTGCTTGGGACCAGTCATTTAGAACCAGTGTGTAAGGTCAAGTAGAAAACAGCAGCAGCTGGGAGTCCACTCCTATGAGAAAGCCAGACGTTTCTCAGAGGAAAGAGACCGGACAGCCAAGCTATTAATTGTTTATACAAGAGAAAAAGGGCAAAGGTGAAAACATGTTAACCAGGAAAATCATAGAGACTTAATGAAAGATCAGCTATAAATGTACAGAAGTCTAAATATCTAGGTTTGAATTAGATATTGAAAGATAAAACAAAGCAGTCACTCTTATGTTTTCCTCTACTTAAAAGACCTTTAAAAATTTAAGTATGATCTAAACAAAATCATATCTGAGACCTAAGATGAAATCTGATCTCTCAGCCAACCGCTTAGTATGTTTAAGTGACTTGTGTTCATATGTATGATCTGTCTTGTGCCACATTTACCTCCCTCTCACACCCCCATCAAACTGCAGAATTTATCTAAAAGGAAAGAGACATAAGCTAGAGTGTGGAGCAATGGGGCAGACACCATAGGCCAAGGAAAAAACCAAGACAGCATCCTGGAGAGGTGACCTAAGACGCTGAAGTCTCTAGATCATTTTAGAAGGTGTCTGCCATCTCCACTGGGTGGAGATAAAGCTGAAGGTGCCTAGTCACTTACAGATCAATAGTAGGTCCCCAAGAAATACTAACTGACTGACAGCTCAGAATCCACTTTGGTGGGAAAACAATATTCAACCTTATTTTTAGCCGTTGGATAAATGAGCCAGCATGTTGATCCACTGCATTTTTCATTTATGATCTAATTGTTTTGGCATTACATAGTCACAGCCATAGAGCATTTCAACCTTGCAAATATGGTCATTAAATTTTCTTATTTCCAGAGGCAGAGCGTGCCTCCAAAGCTCATAAATATTAATGCTTGGATCACACTTTTCCCTCTCAATCCCTCTCCCCCCATAGGTATTACCGAACAGCTAATGGGAATGCATAACACTGTGTAATTACTTTTTGTTTTTAAAAGTAAAGGTACAAATTCTGGTGTCTGTGCTAGAAGCAACAATCTAATTTATACCTGTAGGCCTATATCTCATAGTGCCACATATTTATGCAAAGAACAAGCTTAAGCTCACATTTAATAACTCCAAATGAGTTGTTTGGCACCTTTAAATAGAAAATTGGCATATAAAGGACCCCAGGGGTAGAGGGAGGGAAAAATCGTCTATGGATTTTTCTCCTTCCTGCTGTCCTTTTTAGAATAAATTATGGTCTTTTACTTGACTCACTAACCTGCTAGGGCTGTAACAGTGCTTGCAATTTGTCCTTGATGTATGTACCCAACACAGTGACGGTGGTTAGACAATAAGAGTCAGAATATTTCCCAAAGTAATTAGATAATTCCCATGTGCAATTCTGATATCACCTTCCAAAGCATCAAAGTGCCCATGCTGCTGTTTAGAGAAATATGCATCACCTTATGATGTTCCTGCCATTATTATTTGTATTCGATGAAGGCTATATATGCATCTCTTTTCCTTTGTCTTCCCTTACCTTACCCCAACCCCACTGATCTTTCAACAGTCATCATTCATAGAAAAATGTTTAATTTACAAGGAAAATAATACAAATATCACATCTGCAAATAACTTACAAAAGATAAGCCTAACAAAAGACTTAATCTTAGCCAGTCAGTTCATTTCTTTAACGGCCAATAGAGAGAGAAAGTGCAGTGAGGGAGACCTCCATTCCCAGCACCTTAAGCCTGACGCTCTCCTGGGCTGGACCACTCTCAGAATGAGATCACTCAAGAGAACTCGCTTTTTCTGGAAGCATAGTGAATTCCCAGTAAGAAGATCTCTATTCACACTGCTATAACAAAATAACATGCAATGAATAGTTTATAAACAACAAACATGTACTGCTTACAGTCCCAGAGTCTGGGAAGCCCAAGATCAAGGTGCTGGAAGATTTGCTGCCCAGCGAGGGCCTGCTTCCCGGTTCATAGCACATTCTCACTATGTTTTCACAGGGCAGAAGGGGCAAGGGAGCTCTCTAAGGCCTCTTTTATAAGGGCACTAACCCCACTCATGAGGGCTCATCCTCATGACCTCACCACCTATCAAAGGCCCCACCTCCTAATACCACCAGCCTGGGGTCTAAGGTTTTTAACATATGAATTTGGAGGGTCCACAAACATTCAGACTATAGCCATCTCTCTCCTTAATTTCCCTATCCCACCTGCCCACGCTTTTGTGTTCTCTCTTTCAAGCCTTCTTCCACCATTCCCTCAGTTGTTCTTCTTTGAGTCAAGCACCTTTGTACCAACCCAATGAGCATGCCCACTATGGGTGGAGCAGTGCCCTCCCAAGTCATTACCTTGACTTTAGTGCATTAGAGAGCTGGAGAGAAAGATGAGAAATGAACTCTGATCTCAGGGAACTTTGTCAGTTTGTAGTTCTTGGCCTTTTTTATCTATCATGATCTGTCTGACAGAAAATGTTCACACATGCGTTACTTCTTCATCAATGACTGCTGTCTACTTCCCACTGCTTAGACCACTTAGGTTGTCAGCCATGAGTTATGTGCAAGCTAGCTCTACCAATCCTTTTCTTTCCCATTGAACCAGAAGATACAATCTTAGGGACCATCAGCAGAATAGGACAGACAAAAATACATTAAAGTATAGTGGAACAAAATAGGTGGGCATATATTTATTATAAACAATGGCAACTTTAAGTAAATACTGATGATTATGACCACATAAGAAGGATTCAAGCAGTGGAGGAAGGGTGGGTAAAGATAGTAGAAATCAAAAAACCCCAGTAGAAATCTGAAAACCCCAGTAGAGATGGAATAAGGAACCTTACCTACAGCATGTTTTAAAAATATTTTGACACTTGTTAGAGACAGTGAGAGGAAATTTATGCATAAAAGGCCTACTGCAATGAGGTTTTGTAGAAGAAAAAGTGGAGATTTATAGCACAAGAGCAGGATGGGGGTCGGGGATGGAAAACTGCTGATATGGTTTGGCTGTGTCCTCACCCAAATCTCATCTTGAATTGTAGTTACCATACTCCCCCACTTGCCATGGGAGAAAACTGGTGGGAGGTAATTGAATCATGGGGACATTTTCCCCCATGCTATTTTCGTGATAGTAAGTTCTCATGAGATCTGATGGTTTTATAAGGGGATTCTTCCTGCACTCAATTCTCATTCTTCTTCCTGCTGCCATGTAAAGAAGGACATGTTTGCTTTCCCTTCCCATGATTGTAAGTTTCCTGAGGCCTCCCCAGTCCCGTGGAACTGTGAGTGAATTAAACCTCTTTCCTTTATCAATTAACCAGTCGCAGGCAGTTCTTTATAGCAGCCTGAGAATAGACTAATACAGTAAATTGGCACTACAGAGAGTGGGGTGCTGCTGTAAAGATATCCGAAAATGTGGAAGCAACTTTGGAACTGCATAACAGGCAAAGGTTGGAAAAGTTTGGAGGGCTCAGAAGAAGACAGGAAAATGTGGGAAAGTTTGGAACCTACTAGAGACTTGTTGAATGTCTTTGACCAAAATGCTGATAGGAATATGGACAATGAAGTCCAGGCTGAGCTGGTATCAGATGGCAATAAGGAACTTGCTGGAAACTGGAGTAAAGGTCATTCTTGCTATACAAAGAGATTAGTGGCATTTTGCCCCTGCCCTAGAGATCTGTGAAACTTTGAACTTGACAAAGATGATTTAGGGTATCTGGCAGAAGAAATTTCTAAGCAGCAAAGCACTCAAGAGGAAGCAGAGCTTTTTCAATAAAAGTTTGAAAAACTTTCAGTCTGACAATGCAACAGAAAAGAAAAACCCATTTTCTGGACAGAAATTCAAGCCCTGCAGAAATTGCATAAGTAACAAGGAAGTGATTGTTAATCACCAAGACAATGGGGAAAATGTCTCCAGGGCATGTCAGAGGCCTTCATGGCAGCCCCTCCCATCACAGGCCTCAAGGCCTACAAGGAAAAATTAGTTTCATGGGCCCAATTGAAGACTCCCCTGCTCTATGCAGCCTCGGAATATGGTGCCCTGCATCCCAGATGCTTCAGCTTCAGCTGTGGCTAAAGTGGGAAAGGGGGAGGCAATGTACAGCTCAGGCCATTGCTTTAGAGGGTGCAAGCCCCAAGCGTTGGCAGCTTACACATGACATTGGTCCTGTGGTTGCACAGAAGTCAAGAACTGTGGTCTGGGAACCTCCACCTAGATTTCAGAGAATATATGGAAATGCCTGGGTATCCAGACAGAAGTTTCTCAGAGGGATGGAGCCCTCATGGAGAACGTTTGCTAGGTAAGTGTTGAAGGGAAATGTAATGCTGGAACCTACACACAGAGTCCCCACTTGAGCATTGCCTAGTGAAGCTGTAAGAAGACTGCCACCATCCTCCAGACCCCAGAATGGCAGATCGAGCAACAGCTTACACTGTGCTCCTGGAAAAGCCATAGACACTCAATGCCAGCCCATGAAAGCAGCGAGGAGAGGGGCTATACCCTGCAAAGCCACAGAGGCAGAGATGCCCAAGGCCATGGGAGCCTGCCTCTTGCATCAGCATGACCTGGATGTGAGACATGGAGTCAAAGGAGATAATTTTGGAACTTTAAGGTTTAATGATTGCCCTATTGGATTTCAGACTTGCATGGGGCCTGTAGTCCCTTTGTTTTGGTCAATTTCTCCCATTTGGAATGGGTGTATTTACTAGATGCCTGTACCCCATTGTATCTAGGAAGTAACAAACTTGCTTTAGATTTTACAGGGCCATAGGCAGGAGGGACTTACCTTGTCTCCGAAGAGAACTTAGACTTGGACTTTTGGGTTAATGCTGGAATTAGTTAAGATTTTGGGCGACTGTTGCAAGGGTAGGATTGTGTTTTGAAATGTGAGGACATGAGATTTGGGAGGAGCCAGGGGTAGAATTATACGGTTTGGCTGTGTCCCCACCATTATTTGTAGTTCCCATAATCTTCACATGTCATAGGAGGAAACTGGTGGGATATAAATGAATCATGGAGGCAGTTTCCTCCATGCTATCCTCAGGATAATGAGTAAGTTCTCATGAAATCTGATGGTTTTATAAGGGGCTTCCCCCTTCGCTCAGCTCTCATTCTTCTTCCTGATGCCATGTGAAGAAGGATGCATTTGCTTCCCTTTCCACCATGATTATAAGTTTCCTGAGGCCTCCCCAATCCCGCAGAACTGTGAGTCAATTAAACTTCTTCTTTTTATAAATTACCCAGTCTTGGGCAGTTCTTTATAGCACTGTGAGAATGGACTAATACAACTGCTAAGAGAAAGTATCAGGGTTGAGGAGGATTTTGGCTAAACAGACTTGACAGGATTCTTGCTGAAGGCAGGACAGGATAATCAGACATGACCTGGGAGATGGTGATGTCGGATGGTTAAACCATCCATAGGATTATTGCTCTTGAAAATAGGCCCAAGGACAGGACCTAGTAGAAAAAGGGCATAGAGATCACAGTTTAATTAAGAAGAGGGTCTTTGTCAGTAAGCACCGATTCCCACCTAAAGAGTTTTGTTCTGAAACTCTTCCCTGTTCAAAACTTGCAAAGCATTGTTCTTCATCTTATGATAAAGCAAGAAGTATTGTTTTGTTTTGAAATGTAATAAGAATAGAAACAAATTTAAATGTCATGCCAAAACTCAACTGTGCAGGGAAGCATTTCTATCATCTATGAATGCATGTTAGGTGGACACCCTGCCACACACTTTTCCTGTGATATGGCCATGAAAAGCTGACAACAGGAACTTGGCACTGGCAGCTGAGGGGTTAACATCACCCTTCCAGGGCAGCCCTGAAAACAAAACACCTAATCGGTCAACTATTTTTCCTGCTTCTACCACATGAACTGATGGTATTACACACGTGTTTCAACTTACTCCACCCTGTGCCAGCTATTGCAAATGCATCACAATAAAGGGGTTTTGTAAGAAAATACTTGAAACTATTTAAAGTAACTGCGAACATATGCATATTTTTTAAATTACATTTTCTCCAACTGCCACCAAGGGCCATATCTGTCTCTTTTTTCTTCATTGTTTTCCCCTTTCTGTTATGCAGTAGAGATGAATTTGTATTGCATTGGGTAGAATATCATTTTAACTAATACCTTCCAACACTTGATTTAGACGTTAACACAGTTAGTACCCTATGTTAGCACACACTGACATAGCTTTGCTGAGATAGCTACTTTAAATTGTAATTTAGTGTTAAATAGATGTTAAATAGATTCATTTATAAGGCATATCCATTTAAAGATTTATTTGTTTAACAACAAAAAAAATAATCTTTTTAATCCAGAATCTGTGCCAAACCATATATTTCAAATATGATAGTTTAGAACTTTTTAAAAAATATTTGGAATATCATTTATCTCTATGTTCTGTTGGTTTTTAGTGAAGGCTGTTTTGCTTTTTATACTGTTGATATCTTTATCACCAGTATTTCTTCATATCTTAGAAAGTGAAATGATTCCCTTTTCTCACTTTTCCCTTCATCCTATCTAGCTCAGCATCCGGTGTTATCATTGTTTAGGTAATGAATTTTTCCAACTTTACCATCTCGAATCAGCCTCCAATGGTATTACAGACATGAGCTGCTGAGCCTGGCCTCCATTTTATTTCAAACAAATGACAAATTATCAACACAGAATTTTGAAAAGAAAGAGAAATTCTTAGACTAATAGATTAAATATTGCATCAGGATACATAAATACATACACTGCAATATCATTATTTAGTTTTCCAACACCATACACAAATTTACAAATCCATATATCTGACTTCTTAATATTTACAATCATATTTTGTTCATATAGACATGTTAAAATGTGCAATGCTAGAAATCCAATGAACAAGCCATAAATTGACACAAATGAATGAAGAAGAAAAGCACAAGTTCTTTATATACAAATATATGTTTCATTTGCAAAGAAAAACTTAATTCTATGTTTATATGTTAATATTTAATAACATATTTATTAACATAAAATGACACACTGGTATTGAAAGAACATGTAAACACCCAACATCTAGTATTTCACATATATAGAATATTTGGGAAGAGATTGGTGCAATGGGATGGGGGAGGGGTTCAATTTATCTTAAATGGTTTTATAGAAAGTACACATTTATTTTTAAGGATTCACATAGCAAAGTACTGGATACATAAATCTTAACAACGCATTTCAAAATTATTTGGAGTTTTCAAAAATTGCTTAATAATTTATACTGTGTTTTACATTTATGTTTTTTTAAGTACTGTGAAAATTGGTGAACATTAATTGTCCATGGACACCAGCGATTAGGGAACACCTATCATAGTTAATGTTTAACACCTGCATTAATACTACATGTACCTATTAATTAACCCCCTTTGTGTGGAATGTTTATGGTGCATGACATTCTCTAATATTTTCCTCGAGATAATACAAAAGTTAATGAGAACTGCACATGTGCATCAAGAAGAGAATAGAGCCTTTGTCCTAATCTTATTAAGTTTATCCAGATGCGATAATACTGTCCTGTCTCCAAATGACTTCCTTTATTATCACATTAAATGAATAAGATTTAAAATTAGAAAACAAAGTAACACAAGCAAAGAACTTCCTGAAGTTGCGTTTATTTTTTGTTTCCCTTAATCATCTTAAATTTCCTGTGGGTAAAAGAATTGTGCTTGCAGAGTCACTACATAGCTGATTATAGATCTAGTGATGTTTTGCCTGTGCATAAAGCTGAATTATAAAGCTTAGATTATTTTCAAGTCCAGAAGAGAACCAAATATCCATCTATTAAGTATTACAGCACCCATTTTAAAACACTATCTGTTGAGTGCCAACTATGTGCCTGTAGTATGCTAAATGCTTCCATATATACTGTCTCATTTCGCCATTTATTCATTCAACACATATTTATTAAATTAAACACCTTCTGTAGTAGGCAATAAGAATGCAACAGTGAGCAAAGCAAGCATATTTTCTTTGTGCATCTTTCAATCTGGTGGGAGAGATTCATATAAGATAACTCCATCAGTCATCTATTGCTGCAGACCAACTATCCTAAAATTCTGCATCATCCAACTATAAGCATTAATTATCACACTTGTTGGTCTGCAGGTCAGCTGAGACAGCTCAACTCCTTGTGTCTCTCATTCTTCCAGAGCTAGGAAATTACTAAGTGCATGTTCTTCTTAAGGCAATGGCGGAGGTGCAAGAGAACCAGTTCTGCTACCCAAACACACTCCAAGTCTTTGCTTGCGTCCTATCCACTAACATCCCATTGACCAAGTGAAGTCCCAAGGCCAAGCCCAAAACTAATGGAGTGGAAAGTATACCCTGCCTACAGGGAGATGGTGAGGGGAATAAGAATTTGCTAAACAACAATCCAAACTATCACAAATAATGATACAATTGAAAACTCTGGCAGTAAAGTGACAGAAGTTTGAGAGACTTAGTCAGGATCTAATAGGAGACTGGATCACATCTAGGGGTCAGGAAGCCTTCCCTGAAAGCAAGAAAGATGAGCTGCAAACTGGATACATCAAAAATAACTAGGTAAAAAGGTGAGTGGGGAAATCACCCAGGTAGTGAAATGGTGGGTAGCATGGCAATTTCAAAAAGCAGGAAGGGATCCTCGAGAGCCTTGTTCAGGGAGTGAGGAGAAAGATGGAAGAGCATGAAGCTGCAGAAGCGGGTCAAGTGAGGTCTCACAGGACCCCGCAGACCATGTTCAGAATCCCATCTTCACCCTGAGATCAGTCAAGGGCAATGGAGAATTTTAAATCAGTGAAGACGTGATCAAATTCTGTTTTGGAAATTACTCTAATTGCAATGAAGGGAACAGCTGGGAATGGACTTAAAGTCATCTGCAGACAGAGGGTAATCAATGTCACTGGCATAGATTAGGGGTTAGTCCACTGCCTAGTTCTATTAAACCAAATTTTATTGTACCACAGCCATGCTTAATCATGCATAGATTGTCTATGGCTGCTTTTTGGCTACAATGCAAAGTTGAGTCATTGAAACAAAGACCTATAGTCACAAAGACTGAAATGTTTACTACCTGGGTTTTTACAGAGTTTGCCAATGCCAGCATTGATGAGATGGCTCTAAGAAGAATTATAGAGGGAGTGGCAGAGGACCTAAGACATAACCTGATAAGGAAGAAAATGATGAGTCACCAAAAGAAATTGAAAATCTGCCAACAAGAGATTGTAGCCCCATTTTACAGATTTAGAAACGTAGGTTCAGAGAGTGTGGTAAACTGCAACATACAACCACAATGTCCTCCTCTTCCTGTATGCATATCCCATTGCAATGTGATATTGCTGCTTATCCCATCAAAAGATGAAGGATACCTCTCCACAGCTTTGGTTCTAGGTGGTCTTGATGAACAGCTTTCACTGATAAAATGTGGCAGGAGTGACATTGCAGGAGTTCCAAGTCTCACCTTTGAGGCCTTACAGTTTCCATTCTCACTCTCCTGTCCTGAGATGATCATGTGAGGAGGCCTGGGCTAGGTGCCTTGAAGATGAGTATTCACATGGAGAGAGAGGTCCAGCCAACAGCCAGCAACAACCTCCCAACATGTGCGTGAGGCCATCCAGGACTCTCCAGATCCCAGCAAGCACCTGCCTGGCTGCTGACACTTGCGTGGTGCCAGGTGAGCTTAGCAGAAGGACCACTGAGCTAAGTGCTGTCTGAATTGTCTACCCACAAAATCCTGAACTAATGAATTTTTGTTTGAAGCCACTAAGCTTTGGGATTGTTTGTAACACAGAAATAACTGAAAGACATGAAGTGAGTTTCCTAAGATCACATGGCCATATACCCATTATGTAGCAAAGCTAGGATTGAAACTTTGCCTTAGGACTCCAAGCTCCCAACACACTCTCTACTCATGTCTATAAATGGCAGGAAAAAAAAAAAAAAAAGCAGCAAACCTATGATATTATGTTAGTCTGTCTCAATACACTGACTTGACTGATTCTAGAGTTGGATAATTTGTTATTATGTGAAGGGGATTGAGAATGCCTTCTTGTATAAAAGAGAAGATACAGCATACAGAAATGCTGTGCCAGCTTGCCAGGTGTCTGAAAATGCAAACATGCAACTTCATTGGTTTGTTTTTGCTTTTTTTGCCTTCCCTCTTTCTTTTCTTCCTCCCATCCTCCTTTCCTTCCTCCATTCCTCCCTTTCTTTCTTTTTCTTTCTCTCTCTCTTTCTTTCTTTTTCTTTCTTTCTTTCTCTCTTTTTCTTTCTTTCTCTGCCCCAATCTAAATCTAGAAAAAAAATCTACTCAGCCTTTTACCATCACAGATTCGTTGTTTTGGTCTGGTACAATGCCCTGATTGGATTGGAAATAATATCCCTGGGAAGAGAGCTATCAGACATTTGAACCTGCGGTAGGTAACTGTCTATGAGTGGTTTCCAGCAAGTGTGGCACAGAGTAACTATGCCTTATGCAGAATACAGATGGCCGGAGAACGACTGCCTGGACATAGTTTAAGAGAGAGAGAGAGAAATGCCCCACTAAATTGTACAGCCAGGAGATAATATGGAATCACTGGGAAATTGACGGTTAAGAATTGAAAGAGTGGGCCGAGCGCAGTGGTTCACACCTGTAATGCCAGCACTTTGGGAGGCTGAGGTGGGCGGGTCACGAGGCCAGGAGTTCGAGACCAGTCTGGCCAACATGGTGAAACCCTGTCTCTACTAAAAATAGCCAGGTGTGGTGGCATGCGCCTGTAATCCCAGCTACTCTGGAGGCTGAGGCAGGAGAATTGCTTAAACCTGGAAGGCAGAGGCTGCAGTGAGCCAAGATCATGCCACAGCCCCCAGCCTGGGTGACACAGCAAGACTCCATCTAAATCAAAAAAAAAAAAAAAAGAAGAAGAAGAATTGAAAGAGTGGGAGGAAGGGAAGACAGAAGACCTAGAAGGGCTGAAATCTTCTCTCACAGGTAAGTCAAAGGAGCAGCTATTTAATCCTGAGCAAGGAAAAAAGAAAAAAGTTTAAAAAAAAAAAAAAATTAAAGAAAAAGAGTGAGAAGGGCTCCTCTAGCTTCCTTAGAATCCAGATCCCTGCAAACAGTCATTTTTGGTGCAAATGGTGAAGGAGATAAACTTGGCTCTTGCTACACTATACCTCCCCATCTTGTACCCCCCAATTTCCTGGCCCTCACTAAAAGTACTCTATTATCTCCTCGATCCCTACCCCCCAAACCCCTGACCCTCACTAAACGTACTCACCCTGTACCCCGAAGCCCCGACCCTCACTAAACATGTTCTACCTCCTTGCCCTCTGCTTGCCAAATCCCTGGTTCTCACTAAACACAGTCTACCTTCTCACCCTCTACCCCACAAGGCCCTGGCCCTCACTAATCATTCTGTATCTCCCCACGCTGTGTCCCCCAAGCCCTGGCCCTCACTACACTATACCTCCCTGCCCTGCATTCCCCAAGCTCCTGGACTTTGCTACACTATACTTCCCCACCCTGCACTCCGCTCACCCCTGGCCCTGGCTATACCATGCTCTGTCTCCTCACCCGGCACTCCCCTCGCCTCTGGTCTTCACTGCACCTCTTCCTACAAACATCACCACGATCTCTGGAATTCTTCTAACCATTTTTTTTCTGTTGTCTAAGAAAATCCTCTCTCAGGAAAGCAGCTCTTGGTTATTCGGATGCTAATGAGTTTAAATGAACACATCTATTTGCTCTGAGAAATTCTGAGGTCTTCTAATTACGGGGGATAAAACACTGTATTAATGGGTTTCCAGGAACAGCAAGCATGTGGGATAAGCTCTTTCTAGGGCAAGAGAAGGCTATGAGCTAGATCCATGCCATGTTTGGCATGGATACACACTCACTGCATTTAGGAATAAAACCTCTGTGAGAAAGAGACCAGTAAATGAGGGTGGTATGACAGGCTGGTAGTTTGGTAGGATTGTCCTGACTTTGTATCCAGGTGAAGATAAACTTGGAGGAAAGTCACATGGGAAAGGGAGCTAAAATCAAGTTGTGTGCTTGCTAACAAATGAGAGAGATGGATAGGAACAGACCGGGAGATACTGAAAGAAAGAGTAACAACTGACCTACAGATACAGGTATAAACCCAGCACAGAGGAAAAGAGGTGAAGTGAAAACATCAGAAGCATCAAATGGAAGGATGATCATGGACGGAGAATAGGACTCAAAGAGACACTGGGTTATACTCACCAGAATGTCTAGCATCAAAAGACAAACCATACCAGATGGTGGCAAAGATAAGGAGCAAATGTTACTCTCATACATCACTGATAAGGGTATCCAATGGCACAGCCACTTTGAAGAGTTGTTTGGCAGTATTTAAGGTTAAACATTCGTCTACCCTATGACCCAACAATCCTTCTCCTAGGCATTTACTCAAGACAAACGAAAACGTATGTTCTCAAAAAGACTTACATAGGAATGTTTATGGCAGTCATATTCGTAATAGCCAAAAACTGGAAACAGCCCAAATATCCATCAACAGGAGAATGGATAAACAAATTGTGGAATATTCATACCATAAAATGACCCTCAGTAAAAAAGAGAGTGAACTAGTAATACATGCAACAACATTGACAACTATCAAAAATATTATTAAGCCAAGTGTTGGCAAACTGCAGCCCAAAGGCCAAATCTAACCCACCCTCTGTTTTTGTAAATAACGTGCTGTTGGAACCCAGCCACATGCATTTATTTTCATATTGTCTGTGGCTGCTTTGGTGCAACAGCAGAGTTAAGTAGCTGAGACAAGACCAAATGAATTGTAAGTCGAAAGTATTTACTATTGGGTCCTTACAGAAAAAGTTTTCCAACCTCTGCATTAAGGGATAGAAGCCAAGGAAAAAAATAGTATACACTATATGATTTCATTTATATGAAATATAAGAACAGACCAAAACTAATCTATGGTGATTATGGGGTGTATTGTTAGGGTTCTCCTGAGAACCTGAACCAATGGGACATACAGCATTATATAGGAGATTTATTATGGGAATTGGCTCACATGATTATGAAGGCTGAGAAGCCCCATCATCTACCATCTGTAAACTGGAGAACCAGGAAGCCTGGAGATGTAATTCAGTCCGAGTCCTAAAGCCCAGGAATGAAGTGGGGAGGGGGAGTGGTGTGAATCCCAGAGTCGAAGGGCCAAGAACCAGGAACAAGAATGTCTGAAGGCAGAGGAAGCAATGGGGTCCCAGTTCAAAGAGAAAGAGAATTGGCTCTTCCTGTCCCTTTTGTTCGATTGGGGCTGTCAATGGATTGAGTGTCGCTGCCTATGTTGTTAAAGGTGGATCTTCTTGACTTAATCTGCTGAGTCAAATGCCAGTCTCTTCCAAAAATGATCTCAAAGGCACCCCCAGACATCGTGTTTTACCAGCTCTTTGGGCATCCCTAAATCAGTCAAGTTGACCATCAAATTAACCATCACAGGTGGAGAGGGAACACTGACTGGAAAGGGGCACAAAAAACACTCAGTAGTGATAAAAATGTTCAATCTTGTTTAGGGTGGTGGTTATGCACCTGTCTATAGCTGTCAAAATATCAAATCTAAGATATGGGAATTTTATGAATAAAGAAGTATTTCTTTGAGAAAATTCTGAATTAAATCACTTAGCCTGATGGCAGGGAAACAGAATTATATAGGAATCATAATTAAAAAAAAAAAAAAAAAACTTTAAAAATTCAGAATAAAAGCTGAGTTACAGCCAGTGCACAGTGGCTCACACCTGTAATATCAGCACTTTGGGAGGCCAAGGCGGGCGGATCACAAGGTCAGCAGTTCAAGACCAGTCTGGCCAACATAGTGAAACCCCATCTCTACTAAAAATGCAAAAAATTAGCCCAGTGTGGTGGTGTGCACCTGTAATCTCAGCTACTCAGGAGGCTGAGGCAGGAGAATCACGTGAACCCAGGAGGCGGAGGTTGTAGTGAACTGAGATAGCACCATTGCACTCCAGCCCGGGCAAGAGTGTGAGACTCCCTCTCAAAAAAAAAGATTGAGTTACAAAAATAATAACCTCTGCTCCTCAACCCTCCAAAAAAACTAAAATAGGAGAAAAGCATGTGGTAAGAAAGCAGGAGATCTCAAAGTCCTGGTTTCCAAAGCCAGAGTTTCGCTAGTTCGATGAACAACTTGTTCTTTGTTGATGCACTGACCTTCTCAAGGCTTCACGTGTTCATGTGCAAGCTGCAGGCATTAGACTAGACAGCCACTGAGGTCCCTCCTAGTTCCACTGCCCCATATCTTACGACTCACGCCATTAAGATCACACACTCCTCTCCTGCAGCATTGGTCCCACCTCCGCACCAAGGTGCTTGCTTTAAATATCCAGATAATTGTGGTGGCTCTCCACTTCCCTTTGATTTACAGCTTTTGGTGACAGATAGTAAAGAATCTAGGAAGGAGTCTCTAACAGGAGTATTGCAAGCAAACTAAGTTTTGATCAACTAGAATTGATGAAGACAAACACTGTCTTTTTATACCATTACTACAAACAGTGTAAGAGAACATACAAGTTCCACCCTCTTTCCTTAACACAAAACCGTGGAAAGGAGATAAGTTCTTAAGTGTTCTTACTCACTGTAATTATGATGCATAAAAGGCAAGTGTGGATCCGTCATATGGGGCAACTTGGGGCAAAGGGGTTGCAAAGAAGATCTGTGCTGGCAACATGCCATTGTTTTCAGCCCCTCTGAATGTCCATGCTCCTCTCTGCTGCCCGCTCCCCCCACCCCCACCATCCACCACCAATACAACACCATGGGGCCAAACCAGGGGAGTTGACCTCACTATATAGACAGTTCCCTGGTTTCCTGATTTTATAAATCTATTTACTTATTTATTTATTTTTATTCTTTTGGGTTCTTTTAGATGGAGTTTCACTCTTAACGCCCAGGCTGGAATAAAGTGGCACAATCTCAACTCACTGCAACCTCCACCCCCCGGGTTCAAGCAATTCTCCTGCCTCAGCCTCCCAAGTAGCTGGGATTACAGGCATGCACCACCATGCCCAGCTAATTTTTATATTTTTAGTAGAGACAGGGTTTCACCATGTTGGCCAGACTGGTCTCAAACCCCTGACCTCATGTGGTCCACCCACCTCAGCCTCCCAAAGTGCTAGGATTACAGGCATGAGCCACCACACCCGGCCTTATAAATCTATTTAAATCATGCTGTACCTTGCTTTTTTAGGTGCAAACTATAATACAACCCCATGAGATCTGTTTTATGAAATTCAGAATTAATTTGGTATCACTGTCCCTGTTTTCACCCCTTTAGATAGATAATTTTCCACAACAGTCAACACACCCACACCATATTTTTCACCATACAGTGGCAGGAAGCTACCATATTGGCTCTCTCCATTCATTCACCCAACAAACAAGCCTCTAGTGTCTCAACAAGCCATGCAATGGGTTAGACATTATCCCTAGCATCGGGGAAATCGCAAGCTGGTAAGGTGAGCTATTGATAACACACGAAGCATGGTGACCAACTGGGAAAATATCTGTGTTTTGTTTGTGCTGCTAAACAGTCCATAGAAAGCAATCCAGCTTCTCCTACTCCCATTGCCTCTTTCTCACCACGTTGGTAACTAGGTCTTTGTTTATGAGAGCTAGGTTCTCTTCATACCTCACAGAGAAGACAGAGCTATTTCTGTGTTTCTTAGCTTTAAAGAAGCACACACACACACACACACACACACACACACACACACACACACACAGTTATCAGATAGCTAGAAAGTCAAGCCCAGGGTTTACAAATTCTCAGACCGGTAAAGGTCAGAAACATAATGTAAGTAAAGTAAACCTGATATAAGATGACAAATAACTGATCTTCCCCTCAGTAATGAGGACACAGCAGAAAGAATGTACGGAAGTATAGAGCAAATGCCAGCCTTCGTCTAGTGCAAGCTGGCTGCCGCCAGGAGAGGTAGAGACCCCACCATGCTAGATTTGCTGCATTCTCAATAACACCTGGACACATTCAGATAAAATCTTCATTTGTAAATGATAGTAACTCATTCAGATTTTAAACTCTGCTTCTTCTACTTGGCCAGGCGTGGTGGCTCACGCCTATAATCCCAGCACTTTGGGAAGCCAAGGCGGGCGAACCACCACAGGTCAGGAGTTTGAGACCAGCCTGACCAACATGGTGAAACCTCATCTCTACTAAAAATACAAAACTTAGCCAATTGTGGTTGTAGGTGCCTGTGGGTGCTGCTAATCCCAGCTACACAGGAGGCTGAGGCAGGAGAATCACTTAAACCTGGGAGACAGAGGTTGCAGTGAGCCGAGATCACCCCATTGCACTCCAGCCTGGGCAACAAGAGCAAAATTTCCTATCAAAAAAAAATTTTAAAACTTCTGTGCAGAATGCCACTGTGTACATCAGGCAAACACAGTAAGACGCTGTGAGGCTAAACACCACCCAAGTGCTAGTTTTCCAACTTTGGTACTAGGTGCACTGAGAGAATTAAGTGCCCATCAAAGAGGAAGGGTGGAGATGGGAGTAGCCAAATGTTTGAGCACAGCCAGGTCTCCTGCATAAGGGAAGGAGAAGGGACAGATTTTATTTATTTATTTATTTATTTATTTATTTATTTGAGATGGAGTCTCACTCTGCTGCCCAGGCTGGAGTACAGTGGCAGGATGTCGGATCACTGCAACCTCTGCCTCCCAGGTTCAAGCAATTATCCTGCCTCAGCCTCCCAAGTAGCTGGGATTACAGGCATGTGCACCATGCCCAGCTAATTTTTGTATTTTTTAAGTAGGGATGGGGTTTCACTATGTTGCTCAGGCTGGTCTCAAACTCCTGACCGCAGGTGATCCACCCACCTTAGCCTCCCAAAGTGCTGGGATTACAGATGTGAGCCACTGCACCCGATCTGGGACGGATATAACTTAGTGAAGTAGTGGGGAGAGCCTGCTCCGGGTAGTGTACCTGAAGGACCAGGCTCTCGGATGGGGACAGGTGTCTTGTGACTGAAGAGGCAGCACCAGGTGCTATGTCTTGGAAACTTCAGCAAAGGTTTCTGTGGCTGAGCATGACAGGGCTCCATGCAAGGGCTCTGTGAAAGAGCAGGAGTTGTTGGCAGAGCCATCTACCTTTGAACAGATCTATGGGCTTGAACCAGGAGCCGCCTCAGAGGAAGCTACCCCTGAAGAATGACTAAGACTACACCCCACTTTCCTGGACCACATAAGCCTCAAGTTTCTCATAGAATCTAAGAAAAAAAGAGGGAGTTCTTGTCACCCCATCAGCCGAAATATCAGTGATTGACTTCTCACAAACCACCAGGAGGAAAGAACCAAGTGGATTTAATTTGATATAGAAAATTAAAGAAATCAGCATGTCTTGTACCCAAATAGTCATTAAACAATTCATACAATTCTACATAAACCATTGGATAAAATGCAATGGGTTAGATACAATGAGTTAAAGGAGTGATTATTTCTGCCTGAAGGATTGAGGAAGGCTTCTCATTTCAACTTGATCCAAACCCCTCCTCTGAGGTACTCCAAATAGAGGTTCTCTCAGTGGGACGACAGAAAGTAGAGCACAGCCAGAAAGCTTCTACCTGGAACATTTCTCTTGTCAGTTTGAGTGGGTGCTATATTAGTTTCCTATTGCCACTCTAATAAATTACCACAAACTTACTGGTTTAAAACAAACAAATGTATCACTTTACAGTTCTGAAGGTCAGAAGTCTGAAATTAGACTCACAGGGCTAAAATCAAGGAGTTGCCAGGCTGAGTTCCTTTCTGGAGGCTCCAGGGAAGAATCTGCTTTCTAGCCTCTTTTAGAGACTCCATTTTCCTTGGTTCTTAGCCTCCTTCCAGCTTCTAAGCCAGCAATTTGCAACCCTCTTACCTCTTCTGCCATGGTCCTTTCTTCTCCTTGTCTGATCCCTGCCTCCTACTAGTAAGGACCCTTGTGATTGTATTGGGCTACACAGATAACCCAGGATAATCTCCTCATTTTGGGGTCAGCTGATTAGCAACCTTACTTCCATCAACAACCTTAATTTCTCCTGCCTTGTAACGTAACATATTCACAGTTTCCAGGAATTAGGACATGGACATCTTTGGGGACTCATTATTCTGCCTGTCACAGGAGCCCTGTCTGCAAAGCTCACATGCATCTTCTTACCACCACCTCAGTTGAAAGTCTACTCATTCTCTGATGCATAAACTCACTCTACTGAACCCCCACTTCATGCACCAGATGACAACAGAGAAGAAACAAAGAGAAGGTCTTTGTTCTAAGCAGTGGAGGCACAGAGCTAATGCTTTCCAAGACATGAAAAGGAAATCCATCTTTAAAAGTCATGCCTGCATTGGTAATCAAAGTAGGCCAAGGGACTCTTAGTGACTCCTCTATGACAAACAGCAGGCATTGATCAGACAGCTGGCAGATACTAGCAGGGAAACCTACGGCTACAAACAGAATGAAACCTCTGATTCATTTAGCACTCGGCTCAAACCAACTTAGCCAATCAAACCCAAATTCTAATTATCTACAAAACAGTGAATGAGAAGGCAGTACAACCATTGTTGTACAAGAATTCTAGAATTACGAAACTATTCTAAATACTTAGAGGTTTTAGAGTATTTTCATCCAAAAACAATAACCTAAGGAAACACACAAATGCTTCTGGTAATTCTACACACACATTTGTCTTTGTTTTCTACTGAAGACAGATCAACTCAATATATTGGCAGAGCCACCCACCTTTGAATAGACCTATGGGCTTGACCCATGAGCCACCGTAGAGGAAGCTACCCCTGAAGAATGACCAAGACCATGCCCCACTTTCCAGGACCAAATAAGCTCCACCTTCTAAGAGGAGGCTTTAGAAGGTGACTGAAGTATCAGCCATCTTCTAGTTTCCACTCAGTTCTCATTGGCTTTGAACGTCCTCAGAAGAATGTTGGGCTGAGAAGCAAATTAGATGTTGACACTAAATCCACATATGAAGTAGTCACAGTACAAAAAGAGTCATATGCAGATCCTAGGACACATGACCTTGGATTGCGGATCTGACATCCCTCTTTCGGATCCTATCCACCCAGTACCTTTTCCTCCATTTTTTAAAAGTTACCTGTGTCCCAAGGCTCTAAATAGAAGGTGAAAGTGACACTCAGTAACACTGAGTATACAAAATATGGCAAACAATAGCAGTAGAAAGAACCATGAGATGTTTGTTAGCATTTCAACTAAGGCTTTGATTTGTGTAATTTCATAAGGTTTTTATAAACCATTGATAATTATACATTGTCGCTTAAAATATGGATAATTTTTGAATGGAAACACAATGAAAGTGGAACAAATGAATTACTATGATGTAAATGCCATAGTCTCAATCTCTCAAGTTGCAAACTCAAGCTTCAGTGAGCTCAAGTTCAGTTAGTGGGTAGCAAAGCCAAGACATGAGTCCAAGATGTGTCTTTACTCTCTGTAATTGTTTTTTTTCTCTCTCTCTCTAAAAAAAGCACAAGCATCTGAGTAGCTATTTTCCCATGCTCTGTGACATGCTAAGATAACTGAATAGAAGTGTCCCAGAACTCAGCGCTACTGGAGTGCAGCCCCTCAGGTGATAAACTGTATGCAAGAGTGATCAGGATTAATAGCCAATTCATACAAAAACTAGCCTTGTCAGACTTTCTGGGTCCTGTACACCTAGCAGATGCATTTCCCAGCGTGAAAGATTAGTGCCTGGAATGAGCTGGCCTGGATTCCCTACGGTTTCCAATGTTACTGGTGAGAGAAGAGTTACAGATTTATTGCTGGACTGTAGTGAAATGAAATCATTGTTTGGTCATCATTTCAAACCAACACACAGTCTCACATTTTTTTTCTCTCTCTCATAAAAGTCCCTTGACACATTTCCGTCCTTCTTCAGGCAACCATTATCTGCACTATAAAAAATGAGATCAAGTAATAAATTTTTATGCAGCAAAGGTAGTCTGCCTGACTATCCGGTATTTAATGATAACATTTGCCTTTTAATTCTTTTCTGTTGGAAAAATGCCTCTATTTGTAAACAGCTGCATAGCAACATTCTTTGTAAACACGGGTATCTCATTTGGAACACCTATCACTTGGTTCTGGAAGTCCTTAAATTCCTTGGGGCTTCTGCAGCATTCTCAAAACATGGAGTAGAGAAGAAAACATGCGGAAAGTTGAAACATTCCAATTCTCCAACTACAAGAAGAATTTCATAAAAATGAAAAGTTTCCTTCATTTTGGATGGAACTGATGTGATGCTAAGGGAAAAAATATGAGATTAAGATGCAGGGAGATAAAGAATAGTTTGTACTTCTATAACAGAGTCCATGCCTAGAGCAGATCAAGTCAGGAGTGGGAGACTGGAAACATATAAAAAGATATCAAACTTTTAGGTTTTATCATCATTTTATCACTGAAACTCTCTGGTGTCAAATGCAGTCCTAACATTTTATACCTGGTAAGAAAGAATCACAATTATGATTCTTCTCACTAGGAGCCCACACCCTCCGTGTGTGTGTGTGTGTGTGTGTGTGTGTGTGTGTGTGT
>NW_022436950.1:23543565-23627648 GCF_009761245.1 Sapajus apella | reverse complement strand
TGTGTGTGTGTGTGTGTGTGTGTTGGGTAGGAAAGGAAATATAGAACCGCAGTAAGTTTGTGACATCACATGGTAGAAGAAGCCTCAGTCCACATCTCATGGTAGAAGAAGTGTAGGTAAAGGGATTTCTCCTGAAGTTGACAGACTCAGGCCAAACATGGGAAAGAGCTGACTTCCTTCTGCCGGATCTTTCCCATCCAATACCCTGTCCTGTCTTTTCTTAGTTCTCTATGTGCCAAGCTCTGCATAGAAGGTGAAGCCTCACATAGGATACAAGGGTCGCCCTGCAGTGAAGGCCCAAGGCTCCCTTGTGGAAATTTTTGACACTGCTATGAGCATTATTCAATGGACAGCTCTCCGACTGCTGCACCCACTCTTGAGTGTTGGAAAAGGAAAAAAAAACTAGGAACAAAGGGAGATAGGGAAGTATGACACTCTGAAAGTCAGGCAGAATATGCATGGTAGCCAGTCTCCAAGGTTGTTCTGTGATTCCTGTCTCCCGGTGTTCACAGCCTGGTTTAGACCCTTTCCACATTGTACCAGGTTGGTCTGTGTGACCAGGGAATATGGCAGAAGCAATGGGGTTTTGCTTCTGACATTAGATTCTACATGGCATTGTAGCTTTTTTCTTGATTGTCCTCTTGTTCTCTGTCTCCCTTGGAACACTCATCCTGGAAGAAGCCAGCTGCCATGGCTTGAGGACACTTAGCCCTAAGGAAAAGCCATGAGGCAAGGACCTGAGACTTCCGATCAACAGCCATGTGAGTGGGCCTTCCTGGAAGTGGACCCTGCAGCTTCAGTCAGGGCTTCAGATGATGCAACCCAGATGCTGACCCAGAAATACCCAGTGAAACCACGCCTAGATTCCTGACTTTCAGAAACTGTGAGAGAATAAATGTTTGTTGTTTTAAGCCACCAAATATGCGGGCAATTTGCTATGTAACAATAGGTAATGAAGATAATCAGTTGAAATCCAACATTTGAGAAATTTAGAACCTAAACTCCTTGATGATACTGTTATATTTGTCCTTTGGAAGAAAAAAAAATCCTGAAAAGAAATCACTTCATCCTATCGGGAGGATGTAAAATGCATCTTCCAGCCACATAATATTCACTTTTCAAATCACTTTTCTCCACTCAGTTATCAAAGACCTTGTATATACATTCTATTAGGATAAAATGATAGAAATATAAAGATGTGTTAATGTCTTCAAAATGCTTAAACCAAAAATCCAAAACCGACACCTTGAAGCATGTTTTGTTTTCATTCTCAGCATTCATTTGCATTTTATTTAACCCAAGTTAATAGCTATCTAGCCTGTATATTTTCCATTAGACCTTTAAGATCCACTCTTTCCTTTTCTACCTTAGTTTGTACTTTGATGCTGGCCTTTGGGGACTGAATCAATGTG
Source organism: Sapajus apella (assembly GCF_009761245.1). Taxonomy (NCBI): domain Eukaryota; kingdom Metazoa; phylum Chordata; class Mammalia; order Primates; family Cebidae; genus Sapajus; species Sapajus apella. Next base: position 23,626,236 of record NW_022436950.1, on the reverse strand, counting down.
CCCCTCTGCCCTCTGACTTTCTCTTGTTTTCAGCCAATGGAAGAGCATGCAGGAGACCAGAGAGTAAGAGGGGAATAAGATGAAGGTACCTCTGTCATTGGCTCCTTCCATACAATGGATTGGCTACTTCTCTTCACCCAAGGCCATGCTCTGGTCAGACAGCCCTCCCAGTCCTCTCCCTTAGCCACAGCTGGCCCCTTAGGGCTGAGAAGCAGTAATGCTTCCTACTGTTGCTAATCCCAGGGTGCGTCACCATTCCTCAACAGATGAGGGAAACCCTACTCACACCTTTTAAATAATTATGTTATTTGTTAATGACTTGGCTTGAATGTGCCATGTATTCCCGACTAGGGACAAAAAATACACCAACCTTTTTAAAATGTGAGATTTCCCCAAAAGGTTAGAATTATCACACTCATCTTTAAAGATCAGAATATCTGGGATGCTGGGTCCATATTCCCAAGCACCTGGTATCTGTGTCCTTTTGACCAACAGTGGCCTCTCCAGTTGCCCACCAGTCTCCACCATTGCCTATTGTGCAACTTGCTTCATCAATTCCAAACATGTGTAGGACCTGCTTTACCTTTATCTCACTGGAGTTTGTGAACTCAGGCTAAACCATGGCAGGAGAAACAGCATTTAACAAAATGTAGTGTGGAATGTTGGTGCCAAGAAGTGATTCAGGCAATAAAGACAATGGCAATTAAGTGGATGGAATATTCATTTCTGCATGTAAGAAATTATATGGGGAACTGGACCTTGATACCTGTCTTTGAAGAACAATACCACACTTGAAACTTTATGGGGTATGGGTTGGTTACGAAGCATAGTCATTATTTACACCATATGCTTGTATAGGGAAACAAATTCTGGAATCCAAACAACTGATTTAACAGTAACATTTATTATAATATAATCCATTAATTAAACTGGTGACCCCTTTATAAGTAACTTTAAGTATCAAAATAAGTAGCTTTGAAAGAAGGTACATCCCAAAAGAAAAAGTCTAGGATTAGTGACCTTGATTCAAAAGATTTTAATGGTAAAACATGAAAATCTGGGGGAGAAAACCATGATTATTATCAGCAGCACAATTTAACATCATTATGAATTAACTAATCAATGCAATTACAATAGAAGCTAACGGGGTCTAAGTACTAAAAAGAAGTCAGAATCATCACTATTTGTAGATGATATGACTTTAAAGACTAGAAACCCCAAGAAAATTGATGTAACAAGTACTCGAAGCAATACCAGAATTATTAAGGTGATGAATTACAAAATTATTTTTATAACCAATGACTTTTCTGTATGTTCATATATAAAAAGATCTCCTGGCCTGGCATTGTTGCTCATGCCTGTAATCACACTTTGGGAGGCCAAGGTGAGCAGATCACGTGAGGCCAGGGGTTCAAGACCAGCCTGGTCAACATGGTGAAACCATGTCTCTACCAAAAATACAAAAAAAAAAGTTAGCTGGGAGTAGTGATGTACACCTGTAGTCCCAGCTACTTGAGAGGCTGAGGCAGGAGGATCACTTGAACCCTGGAGGCCAAGGTTGCAGTGAGCCAAGATGGCGCTACTGCATGCCAACCTGGGCAACAGATCGAGACTCTGTTTGTATTTATTTATTTATTTATTTATTTCATGTTGTAGAGATGTCGATCACATCTAGTATTTAAGTTCAATGCAATCCCAAAAGCCAACAGGATTTTAGGGAGGTGGGGAGAGTTGTACCAATAAGGCCAGGCACAGTGGTTCACAGCTATAATCCTAGCACTTTGGGAGGCCAAGGCAGGCGGATCACCTGAGATCGGGAGTTCGAGACCAGCCTGATCAACATGAAGAAACCTCGTCTCTACTAAAAATACAAAATTAGCCAGGCGTGGTGCATGCCTGTAGTCCCAGCTACTCAGGAGGCTGAGGCAGAGAAATCACTTAAACCAGGAGGTGGAGGTTGCAGTGAGCCAAGATTGCACCACCACACTCCAACCTCGTGACAGAGTGAGACTCTGTCTCAGAAATAAATAAATGTACCAATAAAGTTCCACTAGAAAAATTAAAACGTAAAAATCATCAGGAAAAATTTCCAAAAGAAGAGGAGAAATCTGACTAACAAAATGTTAAGACATGTAATAAAATTACAAAAATTAAATGTTTAGTATTGGAGAAAAACCTAATGAATGCAATAAAACGCTTGAGAAACCAATCTAAATATATATGGGAATTTTAAGATAAAAGTGGAATATCACTTCAGTAAAGAAAACTGAATTTTAAAAATAATGTTGAAACACATTTGGGGAACACCTCAAAGCACCGGACAGAAAACCTAGAAGCCAAAAAAGAAAAGACTAATAAAAAGTGACTACATTGGCATATAAAACTTTTTAATAGAAATATATAGATATAATAAAGTTGAATGACCCACAGTAAACATTGGAAAGCATATATACACAGGAGTTAATTTATTTTGTTTAAAAATAATTCATACCCAAAAAAGAAAAGAAAAAAGACTAAGACAAAATTTAAAAGCAGAAGATTAACAATGCAATAGAAAAAATTGAGATATGTATATATACAAAGTTTACCAAAAATACATAAACAGTCAATAAACTACTTGAAAAGATGTTCAACCCCATTGGTAATTAAAGAAATGCGTGCTAAATCAATTATAAAATGTTATTTTTCACAGTCCAGTGAGCAAATACTAGAGAGCTTGTTCCACCCAGTACTACCGAGGGTGGAGAAAGAGGAACTTCATACTTTCCCTTTGATGCCTCACATAAGTGGCTCCTCTGGGTTGGTTTCTCTTCCCTTTATCTCTTTGCTCCAAGTATGAATTCAGTTTCTTTCCTTTTCAACCCAAAGGCCAGCTAAGACCAGGATGTGCTATTAAACAAAACTTCGTGAGCAATGGAGGAATAGTATAAATACAGTTTGGAGAATAATTTTAGCTACTACAAAACATGATTGCTCACATCTTGAACCTACTCCTAAATTCCCATCTACTCTTAAATATCTTCCATGAGACAAGAGGACAGCGTACTCCTCAAATCCAGAACCTCTAGGTCTCTCCCACCCTGAGCTCCATAAAAGCTTCAGCCTCAACCCCAGGAGGACCTCCCTTACTTCAGTCTGAGAGACACTCATTTCAAGCCTCAGGATGACTGAAAGTGGGAAGATTAACTCTTTTTCAGTAGATAAAATCACAATAGTCGATAGTATATTTCTCAAAATCTGCTGATCAGCATCATGTGAGTATTACTACTAGTTCATTTTAATCCATATTTAATTTAGGAAAAAAATTAATTTAACTCTTCAAGCATATAACTGTCCATCTCAAAACACGTGAAATTCACAGTACTAAATTGAACACTTAAAATCTTCCATTATAGTCCCTGAAGTCAGATCCATAGTGACTTCAAGTTTTCGTCAAGAACTCTAGGTGAGCCCTTGCTTTACTCTCATTCTAATGACGAAACCAAACCAAATTTTCTCCAAGTGTGAACTGGTAACTCCACTCCCTCCAGTAACCAAAAATGAAGGACGCTCTAAAGGGCAGTTATCTCAGTAAAAGACAATTTAAAATTCCAACTTCATCAAACATTCAGCTTCATGTCCATTCCAATTTTCTATACTGTGTATACATTTCTGTATTTGGACCAAATTAATGAATGTTCTTTAGAATAATCCTTTAGTCATCTGAGTTTAAAGGACAAAGCATATCTCCATGAGTATAACCATTCTGAAAAGCTAACCATCCTCTACAGAATCAATTATAGACAAACTTGGGACTTGATTAAGGTTCATCTTAGGGCTCATTCGCTTCCCCTTTGGGTCTCCTCAGCCATTCTTCCCTAAGTATCTCTTCTTTCTGGTTCTTAACTACTCACTGAGCTGTTAAACTAACCCTAATGTAACCCAGTGCCTTTCTATTGTGCTACAACTAGGTTTTTTCTAGTGATAGTTGTGATTTAAATCAGAAAATCAAAAATGACACTAAAATTTGACAAAAGCACCTTTTATGTAACACAGGGGACTTCAGACATTGTTCGGAAGATATATTCCTGATGCTGCAAATCTCACCACTTAGTCTATTTGTAAGCTTTCTCCTTCCCCTCACTTTCCATTTGCTTCTTCTATTGCTACATATAGATAGAAAAGAGAGAGCTCTGATTTTGTTTAGAATTCAAGAGCAGAGGCTGGGTGCGGTGGCTTACACCTGTACCTAGTACTTTGGAAGCCAAGGCAGGAGACTTGCTTGAACTCAGGAATTCCAGACCAGCCTGGGCAACATGGCAAAAGTAAATCTCTACAAAACACAAAAGTTAGCCAGGCATGGTGGCATGTGCCTGTAGTCCCAGCTACTCAGGAGGCTGAGATGGGAGGATTGCTTGAGCCTGGGAGGCAGAGGTTGCAGTGAGCCATGATCGTGCCACTGCACTCCAGCCTAGGCAACAGAGTCAGACACTGTCTCAAAAAAAAAAAAAAGATCAAAAAAGAAAAGAAAAAGGATCTCACTTTTGAAAGAATGCATTCATATTACAAACCAGGCAATCAAGAAAGCTGTAAAGAAAATTTCACAACATGGAAATGGAGACCCATCCCACATTTACCATGGCCCACAGCTGGTAACTAGGAAGCTAAAGATAAGCTTTGTGACATATTTTAATAAATCTTCACAAAAAAATCTCAACTCAACCGATGCTCTTTTCCTCTTTTTTTTTTTTTTTTTTTTCCATGTAGGAGTTTTTCTACTCCTGTATGTTTTCAAAATAAAGAGCTGTTTTCTCAATCATCAACAGATACTATTAAGAATTGCAGATGGAATACAATCTGTTTAGCTTAACTGAACGCTGGACCTTGTTCATAAGAGTTCAGATACTGTTTTATTTACCTTCAAAAACCTTGTCCCTTGCCCACAATTCAAAGAAAAGTACACATGCTCACAGTGGTCTTTCTGTAGAGCTTTCTCTTTCATGATTTAGAAGAGAAATTTCATGTCGGGTTATAAAAGAGAGAAAAATATTTGGCAAAAGTTTGAAAGCCTGTGATGATAGTTTCAAAGATTCAGGAGATAAGGTTAGGAAGTTTGCCGAATGTTTGAAGAATAAAGCAGAGCATTAATTAAGGAAATTTTATTTGATTTAGGAAAGATTTCTTCATTAAACATGTCTACGCAATTGCAGTTCCCAAAGTAGCTGTGCTATTGAATGAAATATTTTGTCTTTTCCATAGTATCTTTGCATATACTTTACTCATTTATCATTAATATGGCAGGCAGCCTCTAAAATAACCCCAGGAATCCCCGCTTCTTGGTATTTCCCAGGTGACCTCTTCTTCTTGAGTAACTTGTTCCTAAACAATAGAATACAGCAATGTTGCACAGATATCACTTCTGCAATTAGGTCATAGAAGACTGTGACTTGCCTCTGGCTTATAGGCAGTCTCTGTAGCTGGCCTTGATGAAGTGACCAGCCATGTTAGAGAAGCCCACATTGCAAGGAATTGAGGGTGGCCACTGGCCAACAGCTGCCTAGGAACTGAGGCACTTACCTTCAAGCAACTGAATCTTGCCAACAATCACATAAATGAGATTGGAAGTAAATCCTTCCCCACTTGAGCTTTCAAGTGAGACCCCAGCACAGAGAGACCCCTTGATCACAACCTTGCAAAACACCATGAAGCAGAGAATCCAGCTAAACCATGCCCAGACTCTTGACCCATAGAACCTGTGAGGCAATAAATATATGTTGTTTTAAGTCATTATGTTTTAAAATAATTTGTTCATAATGAGCCTCAAAACGTGCTACCCCAAAATATGGTATCTTGGTATATTGAGTATTTTAAGCTGGAGGAATTTGAGAAAATGGCAGAAACAGGAAGGTCTCTCTGATATCTCACTGCTCCCCTGACACAGGCCATAAAAGAATTTTCTGACCTTTTTCTAAAGTGGTTCATAAGACCCTCATTCCAGAGAGGTCCTCCATACACCTAAAAGAAAGAAATGAAGACTCAGAGGTGCCAAGAAGAATCTGAACAAACAGGTCGGGCTAAGTTCCCTGTCCTCCAAGTTTATTACCATTCAATCACACCCTTTTGCCCTCCAGTCATACAACTGCCCATAAAAATACACAGATTTCCCTGTTTCTTTGGGTCTTCATTTCTAAAGGCTCTTGTATCATATAAAACTTATTCAAGTAAATCTGATTGCTTTTCCCTTTTTTTTTTCAGGTTTCTGTAAACAATGAATTTTTTTTTTTTTTACTATGCAACAACAATGTCAACATTTGCCATATTACTAATCACTTTCAAAATGGCTTTCTGAACTAAATAAGCAATCTGAATTAGGTCTTGTGTCACCAGTTGAAGATGGTGTTCTTGTATTCCATAAATGGATAGCTTTCCTAGGGTCAAAATTATTAACGTCTGGAGAATTCAACTGAGAGATCAGGATATCCATCATACTTTCAGCCTTGATTTCAGCGTGCATATGTGACTTGGTCTGTTTCATCTGACTAAAGCCACATTCTGCTTCAGCTGAACTTGCAGGGAGGGTCAGCACTAGGTTGCACGTTTTTCTCTTATTAATCTGTTTTTTGTTATGGGGTGTCAGCCATAAACTCTGCAATGGGTGAGAAAAGAAACCTCTTCTCTCCTACATTACACAACAATAGATAACTAATACAAGCACTCATTTCCCTTTTTGGAAATGTCCATGGTACCCACTATTTGCTATAAACATAAGTTACTACATACTTGGGAAATGACTTAGCACTTTATTTCTCAGGGGGGGAATTTAGCAAGGCCTGTTTGTTCAGATTCTTCTCGGTGCCTCCGTGTCTTCATTCCTTTCCTTTAGGTAAAGGGAGAAACTCTCAGAGTCTGAGAATTCTGATTCAAAATATAGGCAGGATACTTGTACTTAAAATTATAATTTGGTGTAAAAGTAATTGCGATTTTTGCCATTGCAATGGCAATTACTTTTGCACCAAGCTGATACCACTTATTTTGGCTTTAATTATCATGGCCTGGTCCATATTTAAAATGAAACTATCTGAAGAAAGTAACTCAGATACTAGGTTATCAATTTACCTCTTCATCTGAGTATACAAGTCAGTTGTTTCGTTTTAGACTCCCCTGAAAGCAGGTTTTTATACGGAAGGACTGGGTCGCTCATGGGGTAGAAAAGCCACAAGGTTATAAACTCAGAAAACAATTTCAAAATCCTATCACGTGCTTGCACTACCTGTTTCAATACCAAGAGAAATGACGCTCAGGAGATACACAAAAACTCATATTCCCCCTTTTTGTACTCTTTGCCATATCTATTTACTATGCTGCTCACACACAACTAAATAAGATTGACAGCCATGATGGAATCAGGCTTATACACTAATTTTCTTTGGTTCCATAAATGAAAGATGCAGTTATATTGACGGATGAAAAGTAATAATGGGGTTCATTTTGCTGCAGAAGTTCTCATCTGGGACTTTACCACTACCAGCAGCAGCAGCCCCGAGTGAGTTTGGAAATGCTTGTTTGCTTCCTTGTTTTTGACAATGACTGGGCCACGGTGATCTTTATCTCAGACGCCTTATTACTCTTCTGTGCTCTAGGCTTTGTCAGGAGCCCTCAGTCAACAGATACATATAATCAATGTGGAATCTTGGGAGGAAAATACAGGGTTTTGATCCCTTTCTTCCCAGAAGGACTGGAGCCTCCTTAAACAAAAGTGTCTACCCCGCTCCAGCAAACTTCAAGCCACATTTGTCAATTGTTTCTCAAAAAACAAAAAGAAGAAGTTTCTCCTCACTGAATACCCTAGAATAACTATCCTCAACTTTTTGATACCAGGGACCAGTTTCATGGGAGACAATTTTTCCACAGATGGGGGAGGGGAAGTTTCAGGGATGATTCAAGCATGTGACATTTACTGTGCACTTTATCATTATTACACTGTAACATATAATGAAATAATTACACAACTCACCATAATGTAGACCCAGTGGTTTCTTTTCCTGCAACTAGATGGTCCCATCTGGTGATGATGGGAGACAGTGTCAGATCATCAGGCATTAGATTCTCATGAGGGGTGCACAGCCTAGATCCTTCACATGCGCAGTTCACAACAGGGTTTGCGCTCCTATGAGAATCTAAAGCCACCACTGATCTGACAGGATGCAGAGCCCAGGCAGGAATGTGAGTGATGGGGAGTAGCTGTAAATACAAATGAAGCTTCGCTCACTCACCCGCTGCTCACTTCCTGCTGTGCAGCCCAGTTCCTAACAGGCCAGGGGCTACTACCCATCCACAATAATGACGGGTAAGGTTCAGTAAGGACTTACTCTGTTTTAATGTGCCTGGCATTCAGCTAAGCACTTTATGTGTTTCATCTATTATAATACACATCCCCATTCTATGTGGGAGATATTATTAGGATTCTCATTTTACAAACAAACAAAACCTCAAGCTTACATAGGATAAACAACGTGTGAAGTAAAGTGTCACAGGTTTTGTTTCCCGAGAAGCAGACTGCAGTGGAGATTAGCAAGCCGGAGGTTATCAGGGAGAAGAGTATTCTTAGAATCAATCCCTGAGGAAGCAGGATGGGGAAGAAAGAAAAGCTGAGCTGTGACGGAGCCGCAGCAAAGGCTTCTGCCGACCCCATGGGCAACTCTGGGGCTGGGATGGCCCCTGCAGAATCATCTGAGTTGAAGCCACAAAGCGCTTTGACCAGTCATTGGATAGAGGCTACCCCCGGAAGGCTAAACGACCTTGAGCAAGATTGATCTCTTCAGCTAAGGCAATTCCTGAAGGGGACTGGCAGCTGAGAGGTTTCTACCACTCCCAGCAGCTGAGAAAATATGTCCTTCACTCCTGCAGGGGGATCTGGGTGGTGCACCCAGGAACCACCACATGCAGCTAACTGCAGTTTAAGTCTACTGCTCTAGGATGTTAAGGAATTGCTGTTAGGAAGAAAATTGTTATCTTTTGTTTAGAACAGCCTCTTCGGCTATTAAAGGGGAGGCCCCTCTAAACTTATTTAAATAAAAACAAGACAAAGAAAGTACCAAATTGCCCCACATAACACAGGAGCAGGGGTGTGGAACTGTCCCCTGGAAGCTTTGGAGATTGTAAGGGCCTGGAAGACTCACAAAAGAGGAGAGAAAAGCCCCAGTAACAAAGCAGCAGGTGACAGCTGGGGGCATGGATTGCCTGTGAAAGGCTCCCAGGTGGGGTTGGCCAGGAGCCTAAAACATTAAATATTTAAGTGCAGGTTGTTTGCTGTTCTAATATTCTGTTTGGTTGGTGATCCCCCTCTGAAAACCTCAGTATATGTCTGCCACACAGCACATCTTTGTTAGTGAAGCTTTGGAGAACTATAGAAGAAGCTAGTCCATGCCCACAGAGAAGCAAGGAAGCAAGCTGGATAGTTCAAAATTTCAAAAAGCAGGAAATTACAAGCCTCCCTGAGAACCTTGGAAATACTAGAAAGGGCACTGAACCTTGTACTGCACATGGCATGGGGATCTATTCAATGTATTTGACTGCTAAAGGAAAGGATTATACCCAGAAAACTGGAGGGTTTTGGAATATCCAGTTTATGCTTTTGCAAAAGAAAATATGGTCATCTTTGCTTGGGAAAGTTAAGAAAGCGCTTCAGAGGGGAAAAAGACACATGAGCTGGAAATTGGAGGAGGGGTAGGAGATTTATAGGTGGACAGAGATAGAGCAGGCGGGATAAAAATGCATCCCGGGCCAAGGGAATAGCATGTAAGGCCTAAGGAACAATAGAACTAGGCCAGTGAATCCAGAGTATAGAACACCAAAAAAAGAAAAGAGGGATGACTCAGGGCTTTATATGCCACGCTGCAGAGCTTGGCTTTCATTGTAGAAGCTCCTGCTTCTCAATGAGTTCACATCTACCCTCTGGAATAAACATGGTAGGCCAGGACTAAAAGAAAAAATGCCAATAAATGAGGCTCATTTTTTTTGAAACATACATTTCACATAAAGATTTGAGGGGAAGGACTTTTTTTTTAGATTAAAACAACATGGTAGTATTCTGCAGTAGAATACAAACTCTCCATATTTTTTAAATAAAAAATAAGGTTTCATATAGATTTCCTGATTGATTTGGTCAGTTCTTGCCATATTCTCTGCCCTCTCATATTAAAATAATTTTGATGAAACTCTTTTTTAAATTTATTTATTTATTTATTTATTTTACAGGAGTCAGGAAGGGGGAGGGGGAAATTTCTGATGAAGCTCTTATGCAGGGTGTGAGAAGTTTTCAGCAGGAGAGTAAAATGATCATCAATTCCATGTAGCTTTGTATTGTTCCTATTTCATGTGTTTTAATTTTATGTCCCCCCTTCTGCAATTGTGTTGTAGTTTATAACATGGCAAGAGGATAGAGAGAAAGACAGACTGACTAGAACAAGATGGAAACAACGAACACCTGCCACAACCCAGCAGGACGGACCTCATGGGACATCTATGCCTTGGTGACATTTCCAACAGGTCATAGATTTATGACCAACATTGCTTGGTCCCCAACATTGCTACTTGATTATCTGGGTTTTTTTTTTTTAATAACAGCTTTACTGAGATGGGGGGCTTAATACCTAGGTGATGGGTTGATAGGTGCAGCAAACCCCCATGGCACACGTTTATCTATGTAACAAGCCTGCACATCCTGCACATATATCCCAGAACTTAAAATTAACTATATTAAATTAATTTTTTTAAAAAATGAAGTCCTGATACATGCTAAACATGGATGGATCTTGAAAAAAAAAATGCTCAGTGAAAGAAGCCAGCCACAAAAGGCCATATGCTGTATGACGTCATTTGTATGTAAGTCCAGAAGAGGTAAATCTATGACCTGGTTTTATCAGGCTACCACTTCATCCACGGATGAGCAAATCCCAGAGAACTGAGTCATATTCATGAAACCAAATGACTTTTTTCACAAAACTATTGACAACATGTGTTAGTCTGCTTGATGAGTTGTCATACTAAAATACCATATACTGGGTGGCTTAAACAACAGAAATTTTCATTTTCTCACAGCTCAGGAGGCTGGAAGTCCAAGATCAAGGTTTCAGTAGGGTTGGGTTCCATGAGGACTATCTTGCTGGTTTGCAGGTGGCCACCTTCTCATTGTGTTCCCACATGGCTTTTGTTGCCTGCACTTGGAGAGGGATAACTCTCACTCTTCCTCCTCTTATAAAACCACTGATCCTCCTCATGAAGGCCCCGTCCCCATGACCTAATCTAACCCTAATTATGTCCCAAAGGCCTCATCTCCAAATACCATCACATTGGAGGTTAAGGCTTCAACAGGGTGGGGACACAATATACAGTCTACAACGCAACATATCCAACATCAAAAAGGAATACTCTCCTAGCCGAAAAAAGATGAATAACATACATTTTCTACCTGAATTGCCTTTGTTTAAAAATCCTAATCCATGTAATATTTTGGAAAAGCCTTGCCATTGTCATTTGTTTCAAGTTTAAATGGACTCTGGATGAGTTCAACTGCAATCTTGCAAGGGGAGTGACTAATGGAAGTAAGGGATGGATAGACAGCCACCACTTAGAGGAAGGTCTGGAGAAGAGTCAGGATTCCTCCTCCTTTTTCTGTAGTTCTCGCTCAGAAATTCCCTACAAAGGCTTAGCTTCTGTCTCTGGACATCGATCTGTGTCTACCTACAAACACAGTGGGCCAGGCTAGTTCAGAGGTTCAGACACCCGGGACACTGGGACGACGTTTAGCCACAGGGTGGAGAGCACTGCAGGCATTATAAATTCAGGCATTGGGTTTGAAGGAGAATAAAAGAGCCTAGCCTATACACTCCTTCAATCAGTGTATATCTCCTTATGTCCTGAAATAGTCTCCTTATGGAAATTTAAACAATCAAAGTATGTTCTAAGGAAGGCATGGGAGGGGTCACAAATTTTGGCAGATCCTGACACACTGTGGTTCCCTTGTCCTTGAGAAGAGAAATTTGCATTCACACGTTTGTGTGGTGAACGCAGAATCACAGCCAAAGGAACTGGACGGTCTGTGACAAATGCTGCAGTCGGGGGGACTGTATCTGCTTCACTAAGAGGCTGACCCCTCTAGGTGCACTAGAGGCAAGGAGGCCTCAGGCAGATAAACACTAGCACTACCCACTTTTTTTGGCCTTCTCTTTCTAAACTGCATAGAGACCACTCCCTTTGCTTATAAAACTACTTCAGGGAAATTAAAACAAATTAGAGCACATATTCTTTCATATTAACTTTCATATTAACTGCATTGTAAAGTCTGCAGTGAGATTTGGGGAATTCCATAGCCCAATGAAGCATAAGGGTTCCATTTTCTGCCCTTTCCTTCAAATTCTGGAATCTCTGGCTCCTTATGGAGTGACTAGTTTGTGAATGCAGTGGAAGCCAAGCATTTGACGAATGCTGTTTCACCAAACAGGTGAAAGTACACAAAACATAATTGTTTATCAACAATTAAATAACTGGTGATGAATGGTCACTTGACGGGTGATATGACAAATGGAATTTGTCTTTTAGATAAAGGAAATTGTCTTTTAGATAAAACAACCTCATAACAAAATCCTTCAATAATTAAAGCCCCTTGTCTAATGCCCAAGACCCTCCTGACACTGAGCAGAGCAAACAGCTTTTACTGAGGTCCCAGAATGCTTACTCTGAGATATCTTCATTCTTCTAAACAATTAGCAGCTCTGTAGAAGGGCAATGGAATAATTGCCTGGGTACCCCTTGACACTGAGAGATCTAAATGAATTTTTTTTCTTTCCTCCAAAATCTACTGTGATCAAAGAAGACTTAAGGGTGCCAAGAATAAAAACAAGCTAACACAATTTGTATTGAATTTTGAAAAATCTTTCCCTGTAGCCATGGGTAACTGGATAAGAAAACACTAAACAAGTCCCTTTGGGGATATTACATGATGGTATTCAATTTTATATCCTGCCTCCTGCGTTGGGGATTTCTTCAAGATACGAACAGGCTCTGAGAGACAGACTTATATAAATAGAAACATTACTCAGTGATGAGATTACCCTTGGCTATAAGGCAAAATTACTTCTAAATAGATCACAGCATTAAAAAAAATGATTTCTCGTTTCAGCGCTAGAAGAAAGCAGCCTAAGTATTTTAAAGCCTACTCATAAAGCTCCAAAAAGTCACATATGAAATTATTTCAGATACAGAAGGAAAAATTGTAACGATGAACATATTCAATTTACCTTTGACAGAACAACCAAATTCCTCCCTACACTCCCTGCCCTCAATTCCCTACCCAGACATCAGAGCAACATAAGGAATCATATTAAAGAGGGTAGTTTTGACTTACTGCTACAAGAGCTGTGGAAGAGAAACTTTACATGATTAGTTAAAAATTTCCCCCACTGGAAACACGGCTCCGATGTAACTCTAAAATCAGCACTCCCTCTGTTAGCGGGCTACGTACTTAATTAAGGTCTGAACTGTCAGTGTTCAGTATGCTAATTATGTGCTTAAGAACACTGATTATAATTTTTAATCTATCACTCTGCTGGATAGGGTACCTTCTGGATATATAATTACATAACCAAGGAATCTTAAAATACTCCCAGGTTGCCTTTTCCCAGTCAAGTCACATCATTCATGTAGTTAACATAATTTTTGGCTGTATAACCACAAAAACATACTGGGACTTCTTCCTCCACCTATGCCAGAAATTTTCAGACACATCCCTAATTCTTCATCTGAAATAGTCATCTTTTTCTCTTTCATCTAAGGAATTCTTCTTTACCATGAGCAGAATAATGTCTCCAGAGACCTCAGTGCTGTAAAACGAGTCCCTCTCCTAGTGTGGATAGAAGGGGGAAGACTGGCTCAGAGAGACCAGAGCGTCTTACCTCCAGTCTAGACTAGGACTCCTGGAAATTCCAGGATGCCAGCATTCACAGTCCCTGGGGTTTAAAAACAAGCATACATGTACAAATGATGCTCAATGGGTTCTACATTTCCTCCCTGGAAATGTATATTTCAGACAAGTCAGGATTCTTCTATTCACATTAACCACTTCATGTCACCTCTTTTTGGAAGACCATCAATATCGCTTTTCTCTGAAACATACCCCAGCTCAGATCTGTGGTATTGTGCATCTAGAAAGACAGGCAGAGTGTGGAGTAAACTGAAGTCATCATGACCTCTGTAATACCCTGAGGCTTCTATGCCCCCATGGGCATTCCATGAAGGGAAGGAACATTCTTCTTACTAAAAAGCCACTATGGGAGAGCAGGCAGGATGCCACACCTTGGCTGGTGGGCACAGCAGGAGCAGCGGGACTCACCTCAGGCCTCTTCCCTGATGGGCACGATGGTGGTCAATCTCTAGGGTGATCCTAATTGAAGCTCCAGAGGGAGAGGGGATCGATCCATCACCAGCTGCCTCCCTGGTCACAATAGCAAAAGGGAGCAAGGACCCCCATGCACCTGTAAAAGGAAAATAAATCTCATGACCCTAAAATCACCAAGCCAAAGGGAAAAATCAAGCTGAGAACTGCTAGTCAGGCAAACCTGCCTCCCACTTTATTCCTAAATAAGAAAGCCACAAAGATTTACAAAGCTACACACCTCACTCATATTTGTCTACAAGGAGATTCCTCGTAGGCCTTGAGATCTTTAGCCTAAAACAGTTCTGTTGAATTTCACCCTGACAATGTAAATCGATAGCTTATCTTCACAGGCGCCAGACAAAGGACAGACAGAACTCAAAGTCTTCCCTCCACTCATCTGAAACCAACACATATTGGATTGCTTTCTCTGTCCTACTGTTTCTGTAAAAATGCAGATTCACTAAGCCAGACTGAGGCATAAGTGACTATTCCTCTACCTCCCTCTCACGTGTAAATTGTGTATTCAGTGAAAGTCTAATCAAAGAATGCAGCAGTTGGTCTCTTACCTATCTATGACCTGAAATCCTCCACACCCCAGCCCTTCAAATTGTCCCATCTTTCCAGACCGAACCACTATACATCTTACACATATTGATTGATGTATCATGTCTCCATAAAATGTGTAAAACCAAGCTGTGCCCCAACTACCTCGGACACATGTTGTCAAGACCTCCTGAGGCTGTGTCATGGGCATGTCCTTAACCTTGGCAGAATAAACTTTCTAAATTGACTGATACATGTCTCAGGTACTTTTGGGTTCAAACACCCACTGTGACCCTCTTTGAAACTCTGAGAAACTTTTCCCTTGCACAGGGAAACTGTGCAAGGAGGCTCCTGTGTGAACAGACGAGGGAGAGAAACCCTTTGGATGTGCCCTGTGCTGAAGGTGGCTGCGTTTTTCCTTAGACTACTGAAGCCTGGTATACTTGGGTTTCACAAGTAATGGCAAAATAATGTGAAAGAAGCTGTCATTGGGATAGGACTCAAACAACCAGAAAACAAAAGAGAAACGAGACGGTGAGGACAAGGCGTTGAGGAAGTCAGGGAAGACTTAAGAGGAGATAAGGCTTAAGTGAGGGCAAGAAAGATAAGCAGGGGTAGCTCATCAGGCTGACTAGTGGGAAGAGGAGACCAGGAAGAGAAAGCAGCTTACGCAAAGGCCCAGAGCAACACAACCACAGAGTGAGTTTGGAGATTGGAAGGCGGATCCATGTAGCCGGAGAGGTGGTGGCTGAAGAGAGGAGAGGACACCTAGGGGAGCCCTGAGATCCATTCCCCAGGCTCTGAACCTTTCTGTAAGTCACAGGAAGGCACCATCAGGATTACGTGACAACTCCGTCTCCTGAGATTTGAGTTTAGGAAAGATTGCAAAAGCAGCATGGTGGAAGAGAGATTGAGGAGAACAAGGCTAGAAATGGGGGTCTGTTCAATTGCCTAAGGAAGAGAGGAAAGGGGTCTTTGCTAAGGCAGTGATGGCAAATGAAGAGAACTAAAAAAAAAAAAAAAAAATTCCACCAAGCAGGAAGAATCAAAACATCTTACCTTAATAAGAGATTTGATGGTTTCCAAACTCATATCCAGCTCAATTAATCTTCACATGAGCCCACCAAGGCAAGTAGAGCCAATGGTGCTTTACTTCTAGACAAAGGAATGGGTTCCAGGTAGTTGATCAGAGGTGCCGAGTTCCCCCCCAGGGAGACTACACACCCAAGCCTGCACTCTCCCGCAGTGCCACCATGCCTAGCAGTGATGAGCTTATGTTTTGCAAAGCTGATAACTGTACTCAGAAAAAGTACATGTGATTTGAGAGAAATCCCACTGGCAAAGAGATCAAGTCAAGAAAGAGGAATTCTCAAGGAAAGAATAGTTCTTTCTCATGCCCAGAAAAATAGTACTGCTCCGAGAGCCATTTTTAGAACCATTAAATCACTTTTCAAATTACACAAAAGACCCTATCTTCTTTCAGGATTTCTTTATTGTTTTGAAATATTTTATTATTTTGTATTTTCTTTTCTATATTTTACTAGGGCCAATTTTTACCCAGAGATATGATTTACAGATTTATGCTACTTGGGAGAAATAAGATATTTTATGTATCTCAGAGATACCTAAAAGTGAATTAGCCCCTTAGATTCAACAGACCTGTATCTCTTTGGGACAAGCAATGTTAAGAAGCTAAACACATTAATAAGTGTTCTATCTCCCTAAAATTCGCATGAACTGTAATGAAAGAGTTCTGTGTTCAGCCACTTAACGAAGTATGTTTTATGCTGAAAACATCCAGAGACAACATGCCAAGGGGGAGTGAACAGTAAAGATTTTTACAGCAAACACATGATCTTTGAAGAAGAAAATCCCCTACTCCCTTGGCAGTGACCAAAAAGAAAAAGCACAGGGGCATTTTCTTTAAAGGAGACCTCCAGGTGACTGCTCTAATGTGGTTAGCCACGACTCATTGACCCCTAGAGGGTTATCCGGCTAGAGCTGTGCTAACTAGTGACCTGTTTCCTTATCCACAATTTGAGATTCCCCAATCATAAGATCCTAAGGGAAGGAAAAGCATCAGGAACCTGGATAACAGTTGAGAGATGGTATCTGTAAGCAGCTGGTTGCTGTCAGACTAGAACCTGGATATAAGACAAATGCTTTCCCAAGGACTGGCCTAATTCTTTGATCTTGCCCATGCACCATGGAATTGACAATCGGAATATATTAAAATGAATTCCTTTCTTATTGTTATGTATTTATTTTTTTAATTTTACTTTAAGTTTTGGGATACATGTGCAGAATGTGTAGGTTTGCTATGTAGGTATATAAGAGCCATGGTGTTTTGCTGCACCTGTCAACCCATCACCTAGGTTTTTGGTGTTTGTTTGTTTGTTTTAATTTTAGGGTTAACAAAGTCCATTGGTTTTTTTTCTTTTTCTTTTTCTTTCTTCTTTTATTTTTTATTATACTTTAAGTTCTGGGGTACATGTGCGGAACGCGCAGGTTTGTTACATAGGTATACACGTGCCATGGTGGTTTGCTGCATCTATCCCCCCGTCGTCTACATTAGGTATTTCTCCTAATGTTATCCCTCCCCAATCTCCCCACTTTGTGCTATCCCGCCCCTAGCCTCCCCACCACCCGACAGGCCCCAGTGTGTGATGTTCCCCTCCCTGTGTCCATGTGTTCTCATTGTTCAACCCCTGCTTATGAATGAGAATATATGGTGTTTAAGTTTCTGTGCATGTGTTAGTTTGCTGAGAATGATGGTTTTCAGCTTCATCCATATCCCAGCAAAGGACATGAACTCATTCTTTTTTATGGCTGCATAGTATTCTATGTTGTATATGTGCCATATTTTCTTTATCCATTCTATCATTGATGGGCATTTGGGTTGGTTCCCAGTCTTTACTATTGTAAATAGTGCTGTGGTAAACATACGTGTGCATGTGTCTTTATAGCAGAATGAGTTAGTGTAAATTATTTCAACCATTGTGGAAGACAGTGTGGCAATTCCTCAAGGATCTAGAACTAAAGTGAATTCTTGATACCCCAGCCAAATTAGTTCTTCCTCGAGTCTTTCTCACCTTTAGAAGTGTCATTTTGACTCGCCCTGGTGCTCATTTCTCTAAGTGTCCCTTCATCTTCACACTCAATCCATTACTAAGCCTCAATCCATCTAGAAATCTCAACCCACTCCCATCACCCTCATTCATAAGCCATGTCAGCACATCAAGCACCTCCCTGCTATTTCCCCCCTCTTCCATTCTTACCTTTTCTACCTTTACTCACATGGCAGCTGGAATAATCTTTAAATGCAAATTAGAAATTAAAAGTCTTTCAGAGGTGTCCCATTGCTCCTAAAATAAAATACATACACTGTAACATGTCCTATGCTAAGTCTTACATGTGATCTGGCCCCGGCCCTTCTCCAACTAACCTCATGCCTCTCTTTCCTGCATGAATTACTCTGCAGAAACACTACCTTTGATTCCATAAATATGCCAATCAATTTCCCACCTCAGGGTCTTAGCCCATGCTGTTCTCTTTGCCTGGAGTGCTCGAGTCCCTGGTCTTTTTTGACTAACTTCTACGTCTTAAGGAAGATAACTAAATTAGGGCTAAGTGCAGTGACTGATGCCTATAATCTCAATATGTTGGGGTGCTGAGGCAGGAGGATCACTTGAGGTCAGGAGTTCAAGACCAGCCTGGCCAACACGGTAAAACCCCTTCTGTACTAAAAATGCAAAAATTAGCCAGGCATGGTGGCATATGCCTGTAGTCCCAGCTACTTGGGAGGCTGAGGCATGAGAATCGCTTGAACCCGGGAGGCAGAGATTGCAGTGAGCTAAGATCATGTGACTGCACTCTAGCCAGCGTAACAGAATGAGACTTTTTCTCCCAAAAAAAAAAAAAAAGGTAACTAGACTGAAATATCCAGCTCTCCTGGCCCATTAATCTAAGTTATGGCACTCTTTCTCAATACGCCTATGTGTATTGGGCGTTATTCTTGGCACTTATGGCAATTTGAATGTACTACATTCATTGTGTGCTTATCTTTTTAATGTCAATGTCTCCCAGTATGCCGTAATATCCAGAGAGCAGACACTAGGTGTGTTTTTCTGGTTTTCCTCTGTTTCCTTAGCACCTAGCACAATATCTAACACATAGTAGGTGCTCAATACCTATTTGTGGAATGTATGAGTGAACTGAGGAGCAGAAACCATGGCTTGGGGATATTTTTTTGCTATACAGAGAATTTTCACTTAAAAGGCACTAATATTTAATTCAGCTTTTTAAAGATTAAATACAGATAAATATTATACAGTTGAGTTAAATGGGCTCATATTCAAATACTACTGAGCCACTTAGTGACTGTATAACTTGGGAAAGTTCCTTACTTCTCTGCATCTTGGGTTTCCAACCTGTATAATAAAGATAATAGGGCTGATCTTACAGTTAAAAGTGCTCACTATTTTTCCTTACAGCTTTATCGTACTTTCCAATTTTTCTACTGTTATAATCAGGAAAAAACAATAAATATTATATTGGAAAATGCCTGCCTCAAAGTTGTCATGAAGATTCTTATTATCTACTAATCTGCAATTCAGATACCATATTAATAATCTATGCTGGGTAAGAAGCCCCCAAAACTTGGTGACTTAAGACAACAACAATCTTCATGACTTCTCTGTGGCTCTGGAATTTAGGAGTAGCACACCTGGTAATTCTGGCTCAAGTCTCTCACGAGGTTGCTGTCAGATGCCACCAGGGCAGCAGCCACCTGCATTCTACTGACAAGATAGAGGATCTACTTCCAAGGCAGTTCATTCACATGGCTGGCAAACTGGGCTGGCTGTTGGCTGGGAGCCTCATCTTCTCCTCTTGTGGAGGTTGTTAAGTAGCCTCCCAGATGACTTTCCCCTGGGCAAGAATCCAGGAGACCATAGCAGAAGCTACAAGCCTCTTAGGACCCAGCCTTGGAGGTCACACAGTGTTGTTACTCCCACCCTATTTTATTGGTCAGAAAGAGCCTGGTCTACTTCACCGTGAGAGGAGACCACACAAGGCAACTAGGAACTCTCACACTTTCACCTTTCTCCACTCATAAACTCTTGCCACCATGTCTAATGCTGGCACTTGCTAATTGTGATATGTTTGTTTTGTTCTTTTTAGATACTAGGGCTCTTGTTACACTGCCTCAGATAGAACAAAATGTGTGTCTTTTGTATATTTTCAAAGATGAGGCTGTGCCAATGTCATTTACTTTAGAGAATGGTTTCCTGTTTAATTTGCTTTAGCTAACGCTCACCACGATGCCATTTTTGATCACATTAGAACATAAGAATTAAAACAAATTCATAATTTGATCATCACAATGATGATGAGGGTGGTTACTCCTCGAAGATCACTTCTAACTGATTTCCACCCAGACAAAGGTAATGTAACAAGTAATACCCTTGTAACTGTTATTCTGCTGTGGGGGCTGAAAGGGGACACATATACTCACAGAATAAAAAAGCCAACTGCTGCTGTCTAGAGGCCTGATCCCTAGTCCCATATCCAGTGATATGGGATTGACTAAGACTGATTGAGACACCTGGGTGCTCTAGCTCTTACTTACCCTCCTTACTAAGTAAGATTGACAAGAAATGTCTTCACTTTGCAAGCACAAGTAGGAGTGCCAGTAAGGTGAAGACACCAACAACAGATTGCCCCTGGGGACAGAAAAACTAGCTTTCTAGGAAAAGAGGTGGGTAAGGTATTTTCACTGTCACTCTTTTATATCATCTGGATTTTAAACTATGGAATGTACTATCTAATAAACATCCCAGCACTTTGGGAGGCTGAGGTAGTTAGATCACCTGAGGTCAGGATTTTGAGACCAGCCTGACCAACATGGAGAAACTCCATCTCTACTGAAAATACAAAATTAGCTGAGCATAGTGGTGCATGCCTGTAATCTCAGCTATTCAGGAGGCTGAGGTGGGAGAATCGCTTGAACCTGGGAGGCAGAAGTTGTGGTGAGCCGAGATTGCGCCATTGCACTCCAGCCTGGGTAACAAGAACAAAACTCCGTCTCAAAAAAAAATTAATTAAAATTGTTGGAACAACTCAACTTTCCATCAATAGGAGACTGGTTAAATCAAGTATGCTCCATCTAAAAAATGGAGTAGTCCTATTCACCTAAGTAGGGAATAAAGTGTGTGTGTGTCTGTGTATGTGTATGATTTATTGCTATGAAATTATCTCCAGGATATATTAAGTGAAAAAGCAAGGTGTAGAAAAAGTGTGCTTAGGTAAAACTGCTACTGTTTATCTATGAATGCAAATATACATATATATGTATAGAGAGAGAGAGAGAGAGAGAGATCCCATATATATGTAAATTTTTTAAAAACAAAATAATGAAAGGATATGATCATAATTTAAAATAGATGGTTTAAAACCATAATTTTTAAAACCTATGGAGGAAGGAGGGCATAGCATGAAGATGACGGGGATGGAAGCTAGCGTTCTTTGAATATCTGTAGATTTGACTTTGAAACCACATAAACACCTTGCAAAATTATAAAACATTTAAATTTGAAAAGTAATCTCTAAAACTTCAAAATGAAATGAAAGAAATGTCCAATTGGTGGCACAGCCACACAGTGAAGAACTCTTTCAAGTGACTTCCGAACAGAGGAATTTCCCAATGGTGTACTGTAGCCAGCCAGCACTGGCTCTCAGGAGCTGATATTGAACAGGTCTTCCCACCTCTGCATTCAGTGACTTCAAGATCATGGCTTGAAGGTAGCCATAGCGGGGGTATTTATACCACAGAAATTAGCAAATTCTACAAATCAGGTTTTCATTTACTTTGATTATTTACTTTGGTTTATTTGTTTGCGGCATACTGATTGTTAAACATTTACCAGAACACCACTGAATTTAACTCTACATACCCAATGAGAAAAGTAATTACAAAGCAAAATTACCACAAATTAGCTTCAATAACCATAGTCTTGGTAGTAGTGTTGGAATTGTTATTCTGAAATTATTTTTTGCAAAGCATAGGATAAACAAATAAGAAATTCTGTAGCTCTTGATAATAACTGGGATTTTGGAGAGGGAGAGAAAGAAGATATAAATATAAAAAAAGGTTAGGTAAAAGCCCTTCTTAGTCCTGAATT
Source organism: Sapajus apella (assembly GCF_009761245.1). Taxonomy (NCBI): domain Eukaryota; kingdom Metazoa; phylum Chordata; class Mammalia; order Primates; family Cebidae; genus Sapajus; species Sapajus apella. The sequence goes on along the minus strand of NW_022436950.1, from coordinate 23,604,099 downwards.
CCAAGTGGAAGGATCGGTATGCACACATGATGTATATTATTGTATCAAACACAATCATGGGAATGAAATTAGCAAAACCCAAACTGGAAGCTCTAGGACAAACTACATAATTTCTCCAACAAAAACAGCTACAAAATCATAAGAAAACCAAAACATAATGAAGGAGAGTCTCTATGGATTAAAAGAGACTTAAAATATATTTAACTAATTCCATTGTATGAATTCTGAGATTTTTTAAGTTGGAGAGAGAGAGAAAGCATGTGAGAGAGCATTCCTAAGACAATTAAGAAAACATGAAGACTAATTGGATATCTGATGTTATTATGGAATTTCTGTCAGTTTGGAGGATATGATTATTGTCTGTTGTGTCTTATGTTTGCATCGTAACAGCATAGTCCTTATCTTTTAGAAATGCATCTTGAAATATTTACATATAAAATTATATTAATGATATAACATGGCTGGGATTTGCCTAGTATCATCCAGGGAAGGGGAAAGGAGAAGAGCTATAGAAAAATACAATTGGTCATAAGCTGATCATTGTCAAAATTTAGTAATAGATATAAGGGAGATCAACATATGATTTGTCTACTTTTGTATATGTTGAAAATTTTTCTTAGCAAAAAATGTTTTTAAGATTAAAATTCCTACACCTGTATGTCTGCTAGATTTTGCTTCCTCTAAGTCTTTGAATATAAGCATATTTTTTTACTAAGTTTCTATGAGTTTTTTTTTTACAATCATCATCATCTACTAAAAATCATTTACTAAGTATCTCATATGTGGGCCTCAATTTAACAAAATTTACATGTCACCAAAGCATAGACATAAAACCATATGGAATTAGAAAAAAAAATCAATAGTCATTTTATAGACCAAAAGATCTTGGCAGCTTCTAATGAAATGCTTAATTAGGTACCACAAACACTTCCTAAACAATAAGCAATCAGAACTTCTTCAAAACTAACACCTTTAAAAGAGTTATTGCTGCTTTATAACATTATATAGACCCACCTGGAAAGATTCTTTAAAACATCTGGAGAAAGTACATCTGCTACAGGTGAGCAAACAAAGCCTCCATAAAGCCACAGAACAGACAAAACAAGCTGATTGACCAGAGGGGCACATTTATGAATAGCTCATTAGGAAGAGCGATAGACCGCACTTCTATCCATGGCACGTTCTCAAGAAAAGGAAGCCACCTAGAAGTACAATGAAGCACCAGTCAAAACCATCCCCATTTGCATTTGGTGCAAAATAACCTTTCCCAATTCAGACAGACAGCAAATATTTAACAAGGAAAGAAGAGAAGCAGGTGCAGTATTTCGGCAATTAGGAACGACTACTGGCAACATTGAGAGTCCTCGGTGGGACATTTAGGTCAGTGACCTCCAGACACAACTAGTGCTTTTATCTTACAAAAAGCAGAAGATATTTTAAGAGGGGATTCATCCCTGCTCCCAGCCCCAGAGTTCCAACCAAATAAAAACACATACACCATGGCAAGGCGGTGGTGGGAAACCTCAACCATCAGCCAAAGTAAGTAACACAAGTAAAGCCTGAAAAGTGTCTTGAATTCAGACTTCAGGTGAGATCAACAAGGTGTCGGCTTTTGGAGTTCCTAGTTGATGTCCTTAAAGCTTCAAGACACTTAAGGAGCAGTTTTCTGAGTGGCTCTAAGCCAGTATCCTTGTAAATGTGCCCACCATGCCATCTGTGCCAGAACCACCCTGAGGTGTTGCTGAACAAGGACCTCCTACATTAAAATGGCAAGCGTGACTAAGGACTCTGAATATTTAAGCCCCCCAGCTAGTATTTATGCCCACTCAAATTTGAGAACCATTGTGCAAATTGAGGAACCAGGCCCAAATAGTGAAAGTTATCAGAAGATCTCAAAATGCCCCACAGCAGAAGCAAACGCTTATTTTTCCTTTACGTAAAGTGCATGTAAAATCATTTTCTAATTGCCTGTCTCATATCTACAAAACTTGGCAGGAGGGTGGGGGTAAGTGTTGGAGGATATTCAGTGTCAGAGATTTTAACTCCTGACCTCTAGCTAGACTTCTTATTTTTTCACTCTTTTGAGTTATATAGGTTTAGCGTTCATGAAAAAATATATATATTAGCTTTATGAGGGAAGAGAATGACCCATCATTTCTGTTGATTACCTGTGGTATAGAGTATATTTACACATCTAGGACAAAGACGCATTCACATTGCCTACTATGTATGCAAAGTAAATCTCACTCCAAATAGAGAGCAAAAGCCTAGAAGCTGGGTTCAAATTCCACTTATCAGCTGTGACTTCAGCTCATTCACCTAACCTTTCTAAGCATTGTTCTCAGTTTAAGTTGTTCTTCATATTTAAACTGAAGACAATGATCATGTCTATCAGGATGCTGTGAGGACCAAATGGAGTACTTACTATGTCTTAGTTCATTCAAGCTGCTTTAATAAAATGCCATAGCCTCGTTGCCTTATAAACAATAGAAATTTATTTCTCACAGTTCTGGAGGTTAGGAAGTCCAAGATCTAGGCTGAGATAGAATCCATGTCTGGCAAGTGTCCACTTCCTCATAGACAGCCATCTTCTCACTCTAACCCCACACAGTGGAAAGGGCTAGGGGTCTCTGTCTTAGTCCCCTTTTATAAAGGAATTGATCTCATTCATAAGGGCTCTGCCCCCATGACCTAATCACCTTCCAAAGGCCCCACCTCCTAATACCATCACTAGGGGGTGAGGATTTCAACATATGAATTTGGGGGAACATAAACATTCAGATCACAGCATACTGTATGTTTTTAAAAAGCTTTTGAAATCTTAAATTGAGCATAAATTGTTATAATTATTTATTTGCCCAACAGCATTCAGCCATGTAACCACTACTGAGCACCTACTAGATGCAGACACTACACTGGTACACGCTGGGCTATTACCATGGTATTACCTGGTCTGTTACCATGGTGTTATTATGCATTGAATAGACCAAACAGAACACTTACATGACTATGACAGGTAGGGAGGGGTTCTACCTCTAAAAGGAGTCTTTGAAAAGGGAACTGGGGAGAATTACTGAGCAGAGAGTGGGACACACTAAATATTATTTGTTGTATATACTATGGGGAGGACAGTCAACACAGGATAATCAGTCAACTGAAATCTCTTATTCTAGGATGCGGAGAATTCTATGAAAAATTCTGACCCAAGATTTCTACTCGTAGAGACTTCTAAAGATGCAGCTTTGAAATTAGCAAGCATTTAGAAGAAGAGGCTATGGAATATATTTCTCTCTCTGATTTAGCGATTTAAAAGAAAGCAACCACTCTCTCCTCATCAGATCTTAATTGGCAGATTTTACTAGACTTTTCAAAAACTGACTGAGCAGTATTTCTGTTTATTAAGAAGCAATCAATGTCAGTGGCATGACTTTCCTGTGAGTCCCCATCAGTAAACGGACGTAACTCATCTGGGAGGACTCCGAGGTGCCGGTGAGGTCAGCGGTAGCACCTGTCTGCCCTCTCTCTGTATTTTGTCTCCACCCTTCCTCTGCCCCTTCCTGGGAGCCCTATATTCTAAGTCTCTCCCAGCAGAAGGAGAATGCTGAAAAATCATTAAAATGATTTTGATTTTAGTTATGTGTTACCCCCACAGTGTTGTGTGCACTTTTAAAGTGAAAACCAAAAGAATATATTCCTGATGATGGTGTTTCAGGCAGGAATGTCTAGGGGCAGGAGAGAGATCATTTTGGCTGTGCCAGTCACATCTATGAGTTCCTCTGCTTCTAAGCCTACACTTCCCCGCCATGCTGTTGCCCAACTCACTCTCTGTCCATGCTTGGTGCTCAGCCACCCTCAAGTGCCACACAGCCATGCATGGCTCTGCCATTGTTAGTATCTGGAGTAACATTTGTGGTCATCTCTTTCTTTAGAGAGAGCCAAAACTCACCCTCTTCCCTGAGCACTCCCCACCTCTGCTCCTCTGTCATTTCCTAATCAAGAACGACTTTCATTTCCTAAAATTACTAAGAACATCATAATGGATTGGGCTGGCATGCAGAAGGGAAGCATTGAGAATATAAGTCCTTGTCTGGGACGATAGCCAAAGATTTTTCCTTGGGCCTTTCCCTAATTCCTTTATTTTTTTTTCAAAGCTTCCTCAAATCCCACCTCCTCAGAGGGTCCACCCTGAACAACGCTATTGAAAAACCACACCTGCTCCTCACCTCATGACCACACTCTCCCTTTTCTTCCTACCATAATATTTATCACCATCTAAGATGCTTTAAAATCTACTTACTTTACCTGTGGTTTACATGTTTCTTCTCCCACTGTTTGTAAGCTTCTTGGTGGCAGGAATATTTAGTTTGTTCACCAACATACGCCAAGTGCCTAGAAGTGTGCCTGACACTCCGTAAATGTTTGTTGAATGAATGTATGTTTTCAATGGCTAGCCAACGTTATTTAAGAAGCCCAGTTACGAACTGGAGGAGAGGTAAAAGGGAAATAAGGACCTACTCTCTGCTGGGCCTTGCATAAATTTATATTTATTAACATAGCACTGCTCATGCCTCACAGAGTTTCTAAAACACAGACCCTTAACCAACAAGTCTCAACCTAAGTAAGAGTCCATGCTAAAGCCCAGCCTAGGTGGCATTCCACAAGAGAGCTAAAATGCACCTTGTTCCCAAGACTTCTGCAAATTCCTACAGGGAAAATGAAATACTGCCCAGTCAAGGACTTACATCCCATATGATTCCCTCCACCACTTCATCCCCAGTTCATTAAAAAACCTTAAGGATTTTCAGAAACTAAAAGTAGCTCTTCATCAGAATTGACTAGGGAGTTGCCAAGCGCCCCGCTGAGGACTTTGCGCCAGACCACAGACACAGCTCATGCTGTAGAAGTAGACAAATCAAACGCATGTGTGGGCTATTAAAATTGCATTAAAAACAATATATGTATGAGCAAATGTAACCCATGAGATGGGAGCCTGGTTACTGGAAAAATCATTGGCTCAGAACAAGGGGTTTGGCCCTTCCATCTCACCAGGCCTTCACCAGCCCCCATTGCTCAAATCCTGCTTGTCTCCCCAAATCTAAAACAATTGCCTCTGCATTTTGCATCTTCTGTCTACTGAGATGGAAGCTTCTCATGGAGAAAACTTCTGGAAGGGCATACACCAACTCATTCACAGCAGTTACTTCTCGGAAGAATTGCAGGGAAAAGCAGAAGATGATTTTAAATTCATGCACTTTGGGATTTTATCATCTGTCAAAACAAGCATGTATTACTTTTGTAATTTAAGAAGTCAGTCATGAGTCTTTTGTTAAGGTTCTGTGTAGGATAAAAGTAGGCTGCTCAGACAGAAGACCGTATGGAAATTCTCAGTGACAGGGAATTCCAGCTTGCTCCAGCGGGAAGCAAGGAAAAACAGCAATCTCATAAAGCTCGTCACCAATGCCACGTCTTCTCAGGAACCAGCGTTCAGCCTCTCAGAGGGGGCTCCACACCTGGGCTTCTCTTGTGTTCCTTTAGCCTCGATGGAGCAAGTGTTCGCTTCATCAACATTCTGCTCTGGAAGGCGGTCTGCAGTGTCCCCTGCAAGTCAGCCTGCCTGAGACCAGGGCCACTCCCAGACTATTTCAAACGATCCCTTGTTTGCCTGATGCCCAGGGTCCCACTGAACAAACTGGTTTAAACCCTTGAGCCCTGTTCCAAAGAGGATACAGCAAAGGGATTTATGAGAAGTCATGTCTGCAGACAAGAGGAAAATATTGGGTAATCAGAGCAGTCTTGCAGAGGCTGGCGGTGGTAACTAGACGTCCGCTCTGAGGCAAGGCAGAAAACTGGGTCATGTTACCTGGGCTGCACGGCACCACAGTGGGTCCCATTCACAAAACCACACCCCACGGCCCAGAGCCGGGAGAGGCTGGGTGCCAAGGGCATCTTTTCCAAACTGTGGTAACTCAGATGTGTAATCAGAAAGAGTCTTCATTTCCCTGTGGCCACTGTCTGTGACTAAAAGTGAGGCAAGGCTGGCATTGCACAATGACTGTTAGAGTTGGAAGGGACTGTGGGTGGATTTAGAGGGTGATTTCAGACTGGGCTTCACAAATCCCCCAGGGTCAGAGCCAGCATCTCAGGACACAAGGGTGAAGGTAATGGGGTCTCTGAGATGCCTGTTCTGTATTCATCAAGAGTGGTTTGCCATTGATCCATGTCACATTTGGCTTCTTCTGTAAATGCCAGACAGCTCTGTGATCCAATCTTGGCATGGAGTGACATTCAAAGAAACAGCTGTCCATCAAAAAATATATAATGTAAAGCAATTCAAATCTATACTCAATCTCTAAAGAAAAAGCCGAAGGGGTGAAGTATGTGTTTAGTGCACACCAAGATATCTTTAAAATCCATTACTCCCAGTCGCTGCCATTCTCAATATTCTTTGCCCAGATGGCAGGTGCTTCCTGAAATCTTATGTTCCTTCCTACTTTCACAGCCAGTACAAAAACTTTCCGCGACATCCAGCCTGTGTGGTTCATCCACCTCTCTTTCCCCACTTTTCTGGCTCCGTTCCCCTTTATGTAGCTCAACTTAGCCTGTCTGGCTTCACCAGTTGGGTTTTAGTTTGCCCCTTGTTTGCCCTGAGTCTGCCCCACAGCAAAGCCCAGATGCTGCTGTAGCCTATGTGAACCCTTGGCAGGGAAAATGAAGGAAATCTGTGATTTCTAATACAGTAGTCACCTCTACCTCACTGCATAAAAGTCCTACTGACAAAAAAAAAAAAAAATCATTTGTAAAAGGATGCCACTAATCCAGTCTTCCTCACTGGCATCTCTGAGAAAATTCTAACTGGTAATCATTCTGCCTCTATACATCCAGGGACAAGGAGCTCACTACTTTACAAAGCAACATGCATACATGTTAGCCAGGTTTCATTTTTGCAAGTTCTTCCCTAGCCAAATTTTTCATAAGGTTTGAAGTCTGGCCAACAGTCCCTCTGCTTAAAAAATGTTTCTTTCTGCCAGCCAGAAGAAATGTCTCAATGTCTGAGATTCCCACATTGTGTTCCCAAGGACTAGTTAAATATAAATATATTTTCTAAAACAAGTAAACTCTTCAGTCATTAACGCCAGCCTTATTCGTTGAATTTATTTCTCACATTAGCTAGACAGGCAACCAGTGATACCTTGAGACATTGGGTTAAGAGTGAAGAAAGAAAAACTTCCAAAGTATGAGGTGACCGGGAGGCAAGGCCCAGAGAGGGTCACAGGGAAATGGGACGAAGGGCTGCAGCCTGAGGAAAGGGCAGATTGAAAGACAGGCAGTGATGGAGACCCCTGCCCAACCCACAGCCCTCAGAGGAACAGCCTTGAACCACCAGACACAGCCATCCCAGAAGCCCTGTGCTGTCACTGTCAGTGGACGCCGTGGTCCCAGATGGATTTTTGGAATGATGTATCCCCTGAGGGCACACCCTCAGCAAATGTTCCTGACACAGCAAACTCACTGGCTCCTCTCTTCTTTAATGACTCCACTAGAACTTATCATCTGATTCCACATACCTCACCTGTCCTGTTATCCAGCTCTCTCTTCTATCCCAAACCTCACCCTCTCCAAGCCTACCCAACTGCTGCCCTTCCTTCTCCTGGAGGGCACCAGGCCCTGTTTCCTGACCCAGCGCAGTGTGCTCCCATGATCCAGCAAGCTCTGGCCCTTCAAAGCATCTCCCCACAACAAGACTTTTTCTTCCCCCACTTGCCTCCAGTTGTTCATCATCAGCTGTCTCCCCAGCCTCTGGAGGACCTCAGCTACTTCACAGTTTCACCCAGGGACACCTTTCCTGCCTGATATTGCAAAACCACACTGTGGAATACTTCCCTTCTCAGGGCTCTCTAAATACTGTTAAATGCTTTTCATCATCTGGCAGAGGGTGTTGTGAGAATCTACCAAATAGAGGTTCCCCTGATATGTGTTCAACATTAACATCAATGGCAATAGCAACAACACATATATTGCAGATGAATGTTTAGTATGGATCTCTCCTAGAGCCCAACCCCAATGAAAGCGGGCATTCATTGCTTTTGTCAAATTCACATTCACTCCCTTCTGATTTTCCTCTTGAGATTTTCATTCAAAGCATTTATCTCTCACCTGGTCAGAAAGGGGTTCATGGCACAGTAAGGCCACCTCTCTTCCCCAGAGATTTGCATCTTGAGCTGAGAGACCCCAAAATGGAAATAACAGGAGCAAATTCCTCCAGAAGGCTGTGTCCTACAGAGACTGGACAATTGTTTGAGAGGCAGCATGTGGCACCACATGAGTACTAGAACCAGCTGGCCCGAGACTGAACATGGCTCTACTATTCATTGTCCATGTCACCATGGATGACTTAAGTTTACTTCTTGCCTCATTTTTTTCTACATAAAAGCAAAATGCACTGGCCATCAGGGTCTTCTCAGGTTTGAATGAACATTTAGACTCACAAGACAGAAATAAGCTCCACAAGCTACACATTTGGCATCAGTTTATTGAGAGGCATATCAGATGTTCTTCAGCATAAGAGTCCTTTCTACTGAAATTCCACACAATAAAAATTAGGTTTCAGATCCACATCAAGTGGGAGTTGCTCTGGATTAAACATCTTGTGACCTCTCTTCCCCCTTCCCCCCCTTCTCCTCCAATAGCTGGTAGTTCTTGCAAGAAAAAATACCAGAGGCATAGCATTCAGGTCCCCCGCTAAGGACATGTGAGTTGCAAGAGCCAGAGAAGCCCAAAACTATAACTTCCTAACAGGTTTTTATAGTTCTGTCTGTCTAGGAGCAATTTCCCAATCAAGGGTTATTTTGACCATAACCAACGTCTCCTACCATCATGGTTGACACATAGCATCATAACTGGTTTCCAGAGAACAGGCAGTTAACCAAAGGTCAATTAGATTTTATAACTCTTTTACCCACACGATAATAAGTGTACCCAACTTATAGCATTGTATCAAGAAGCAGATGAATTAGTGTATGCCAAGGGCTTAGAACAAGGGCTGGAACATAGTAAGCTCCCAGTTAGTGCTAGCCATTGTTATTGGATATTTCTGGAAGAGTCTGTATTTTCTCTGCCTTACAAGATCTGACGATCCAGCTATTTCTTCAGTTCTCTTAGCTACCACCAATCCTTCCAGTAAATCGAACATTTGCTTATGTTGATCAGAGTACCTTTCTACTACAGCTTATCAGCTCGAATTACCTTGAAGTAGCCAGAGGAGAAACAGCCTATCTGAACCAGGTAGTCTAACCCTACCTGACTATAGGACTTTTGCTAAAGCTCAGATTTCTCAAATTACCACGAAAGTCTGAAACTTCCAATGTCACACTGGCCCAGAGCGACCTGAAGCCTATGTGGCTTCCAGCCCAGAGACTTCGGTGACTGTTGTCAAGGAAGAAGCCCTGTTGCTTCACTTATTTCACTCTGTGATTTTAGGTTGCTGTCTGTGTTTATTAGCAACTTGAGGAAAGAATGTTGTCAGTGTACACAGGTTCAAGTAGAGAGTGGTCTCAGAGAAGCAGCTAATTAGGGAACAGAGTGTCAAACTCAAGTAAACAAGAAGGGATGCTTTCATCCTTATATGATCCTTGGCCAGAGAAAAGACCTCAAGGCGGGGAGGAGCAGGTTATGGTAAATCTGTGCCTAAAGGGGAATCTCTACAAATGGCATATTCATTTCTTCCTCCTGCCATTGGTGAATGGGAATGATGCTATCAGCAAATTTTGTTCCCCTTCATTTCACTGAGGTAACTGTCTGGTGTTGAAACAAGATGACTCACATTAAGGCATTTCTCCTCCCGTCTCCTTCTTAGGGTCATGGTGTCTGGCTTTTTAAATGGATAGTTCCTCCTCTTGTCCCAGTTCCCCCCAGTCACCTGCCTCCAGCGCCCTGGATCGGGCATGGCTTCCGCCTTTCAGCCTCTGACACTCTGACTAAAGCATTCAAAGCAAGGAACCAAGGTGGCTTGTCTTGGTTTTCTTGTCCTAGAGCTTGGTAGACTGATTGGAACTGAACTCCTTGTTAAAGTGAGTCTTCATGCTCTGGATCTAAGGAACATTACCTGAGAATATGACTTCTTCAGAATAGAGGAGTTGGTAAATGGGTACAAAACAAAAACAAATGTTCTGATACAGGCTGATGACTCCCACTTCCATCTTTGCCTCCAGAAGCAGGGCAATGCAGTACAGCCCCCTGTGCTCCCCAGAGGGCTCAGGCTTCTTTGTGCTACTGTCCTACCTGATATAGACTAGTCATCATCTTCATATATGACCACTACCTGTGCTATTAGTTACCTATTTTACTTCAAATTATCCCAATCTTTTTCTTTTATTTAATGCCTAGTTTACTCTCTTTAAATTCAAGATATCCAATGCAATCATAAGTTTCATGTGTAATTTTTTTATTTCCTTAATAAACATGTATAGAACTCTTATAATGTAACCAAATATTAACTCATCAAATCTTCACAATAACCCTAGGAGGTAGGGCTACTATTATTCCCATTTTACAGATTAGAAAATTGAGGCTTAAACTAATGAGGAAATAATAACATTGCAAGTAATAGAATTGGAATTAGACTCCAGGAGGATGGCTCCAGAACTTGAGTTTAGCCTGAGTTCGCTACTATGCTATTCTGCTTGTGCCCCTTTTAAATTAGATTAAAAGCCTAAATATTAAAATGTTTCTGTTTCCATTCATGCACCACCTGAAATCATCTCACGTCCCACCAGTGGCATATACCATACTTTGAGAAACACCAGTTGAGTGAAAGGGGCTCGGAACTTAACTTCAGTTTCTTTTTCACTATTCACTGGCTGTGTGGCCTTGAGCAAAGTTTTTGAGCTGTCTAAGCCTCAGTATCCCCACAGGTTTACTAGTGACAGTAATCCTTACATCTCCCACGGGTGGCTGGAGAGACTGAGGAAATCATACTATGGAGAGTGCTTTGGGAACAACTGTTGCCACAAGTCAACATCATCCCCTCTGATGATGAATATCACTTAAAATTAAGGAAGCCATGCCGCTATTTTTCATTACCAGCAGCCCTTGCTGGTTGGAAAATCTTTCAAATAAAAAGTAGATCCTTATGTTCCTTTGTGCTAGAAATTGTTGCTGCTGCCACCAATCCAAAATAAATTACTCCATGAAGTAAGTTCTGTTTATACTATTCCACTACCTGAAGACTTCCTATGCAGAATATTCAATGTGAACATCTCAGCCAAAGGCCCATAAAGCCGTTTCCCCCACACTTTACACTTCGCTATGCTAAACGTCTGCTTTTCTTGGCCACCTGAGTTGATGAGTTTCACTTTGTACCACGGTGAGGTCCAGGTGTCAAGCAAGGACCCAGACAGTTTCTTCCCTCCATGCCTCAAGAGGGGTCTGAGTTTATAGCCCCATTTCCCCTGCAAGAGCTAGTGGTGAGAAAACCACTGCAGCTGGGCTTCATTACACTCAATCAATGGCCATGACTTTTTTTTTTTCCCCAAGGTAGCAGGCAGGGCCAAAGGTTGCATTCTCAAATTTTCAACCAGGTTGAAGCTGTGGGCATCTGGAAAGATGGATATGAATATAAACCTTGATGAGGGATCTTTAGTTGTGCCTTTTTTGGGAGTTCCTCCAACATGAAAAAGCCTGTAGCCCTCACCCTGGAGGTAACATATTTTCTTGACTGAGCCTATAAGCGTGGGCAAGCATCTAATCTCAACTCATTTCTGTTTCTCTTCATTATCGATTTTAAATGAGAATAAATAATGTAATGCTTATAGAGTGTTTTGATATCCTTGCAGGAACAGTAATCTATAACAAATAAGTGAAACCCTTACAGTGCAAATGCCTTTTGAGGGATCCTACCTGATTCCAACACCCTTCAGTGTCAGAGGATCTTTTGGGCCCTATACCACTTTTCGCCTTGAATACATCTCATATAAGAGATAACATTAACTGATAACTGGCCATTGTGAGAGGAAAGGCAAGATAAATAAATACCTTCTGATGCAGAGGAAGCATCTCCTGGGTCCCACTTGGCTTATCTCTGTACCTCTGTCAGCCAAACCAGAGTCTCCCAACTTGGGAAGAAAGCAACCCTTCTCTTGAAACAATACAGGCCGTATTTTGGAGACCAGATCTTATCAAGGAAATGATTCAAAATCTGTTGCAACTGCACCAATATACTGATCTCCCAGGTGCTGCCCTTCACTGAGTTTGTAGTTAATAACTGGGGGTTTTTCAAGGCTTAGTAACACCTCAGAGGATGACGGTACAAATGGAAAATGGACCCAGAGCATAAGTTTACATTCTTTCTGAAAGGAGGTTTGCACATGGGGTCCCATTTGACATATCTCCACACTTACAGTCTAGTTCTGCCAATACTTTCCTAAGCTACCTCCACTGTCTATTGAGCAGGCGTAGATCACTTTTTAAACAACGATCCTGGTTATCTCTAAATAGCCATACTCGTGGCTGCTTGGGATTTTTCCCTTCAACCATCCCTTTAATGCAGAGATGTATTTAAAACACCTGTGTTTTAAAGATTGGCTTTACAGTGTTGAAGCGGTGTCATCATCTAGGGTAAACACCTGGAGTTCATTGTCTCAGGCCAAGGGAATTGAGGACACTGACACAAGAAGCAGGTTTAGGAGCAGAGGTTTAATAGGCAAAAGAAAGAGAAAGGAGAAGAGCCCTCTGTCCTGGGACAGAGGGGGACACCCAAATGGGACTTGTGGCCCATGGTGGAGGGCCCCAGATTTTACAGACAGGCTTGAGGAGGCAGCGTCGGATTTAAATAGGGCCCAAAGATTGGTTGGGCCAGGTGTGCCCCACCCTGATCTTACTATGCAAATGGAGTCTTTGCCCAGCCAGCACCATGTTGCCTGCTCCTTACTGTACACATGGCTAGCAAAGAGAAAAGGAGATGCCACCATTTTGAACATGCCTAGTCCCAGAAAGCCTTTTCATATTGCATCCACCCATGCAAGCTTCCAGCTTGCTTGTCTCTGTCTGCAGTTTGATTTTACAGGCTGCTCTTTGTTAGAAAATGATGTGAGGGCTGCTTTTTACTCAAAGGAAAACCTTATCAAGCACTCCTGTACCCTCACTATCTGCCTAAGTGATTCCCTTTTAACTCCTACGTCATTGTTCCCTGTCCATCCACATCTCCAAAAAACCATCATCTTTGATACCGTGCTCTGTGTTCCCAAGCTAATGGGACCATACACCTTCCTGAGCCTCAAACTTTCAGCCTTATGATAATAGGAACACCTCCATTATAAGCAAGAAAACCCAGACATGTAAAGGTCATAAAGCTAGGGGTGATTGACCCAGGGTTTACACCTGCCTGATATCTGAGTCCTGTATCCTTTCTATTAAACAAACTTCAACTCCTCTTCCCTCTGCTCTGAGCTATCTCAGTGGACATCACTAATTGCCCATTCCCCTTTCTCAGCAGTGTCATCCCTCTTTTCCTTTCACACCTGGGAGCCCAGCTTCGCTGAGCTCCATCACAACCTTTTTTCTCGGAATCTTGTATTTTCTCTTTTCCATTGACTCTCCTTTCCTATCCACTTCTCCTCCTTTCCTAGCACAGCCAAATTTCTGAAAAGCCAACTGTACTCTTCCCATTGCTCAATTCCAATCTGCTCCTCACTCCCCTCGAATTGACCACCAAAAGGACCGCTTCAATTCACTGCTGGCCTAGTCCTTTATTTTTATCACGGGCAGATTCTATTCAGGCCTCAAGTAAACAGGTACATGCTGATTTTCACGCAATTGCGTATGCCGAAAAGAGATCTATATCCAGATGTACGCTTTTGTCCACAAATATTTCAAAGCATCTTACTAATAATTATTCCAGGTCTTGTGTTTTCCTTTAAACTGCTAAACAATTTAAGCTACCTGGAAGTGAGAACTATGTCCTCTTGCTTTCAGTAGTGAGACTTAGGACAATCAGTCAAATTCGAATCAAATGTCAGATTAAAGTCAAGCCATTCCTACCAAATCAAATCAACTGCATTTATTCTCTAAATACTGCAGCTCCCATAACGTCAGACAACAGGGACAATATGTAAGAAGAGCTGCATTAGCTAGGCAACAACTTGGCTTTTGAAAGTTGCTAATATTACATAAAAACTCCACTATGGATAGATGGAAGAGACAGACAGAAAGAAGAAATTAAATTGTTGTTAGCTCTATCAAAAACCTGGGCTGTGTTAGCAGGAGTTTAAGGAAAAAATAACTTTGATGCATTGCCGTCAGTGTGAAGAATATGTGCCCCCAAATATGCCACTTTGGCACAGAGAATATTCTGAGCTAAAGGCAACTGAGAACCAGCAGATGCAGAAAAAGCTCTTTATCTCCCTCAAAATGCCTAAAAAATAGTGTATGAATTTCCCCTTTGATAAAGGAAATAAACATTTCCATACAAATGGAAATAAAGGAATTTCCATTTGTAAAGATGTGTCTTTACCAGGGAGAGACCTACCTCCAAAGACAACTCCTCACACGAGAGACTCTTATCTGAAAAAAAGACAATCTTTATTTACCAACATTTTCTTTCCCTGAAACCACTCTTGCAAAATTTTAACTGAGGAAATTATAACAGTGAAAGAAATCAGACCTTACCAACTCCATCCTGCTTCTAACCTTGAAGCTGTCCTTCCTTGTTCATTCCTGGCATAAGCCGAACTAACTTTGGGGATAAATTCAGTTCATGGTTTGACTCTGAAACAAAATTGATAGAAGTCCTTTCCCAAAAAGACCTCCTTCTTGCCTGGGGCCCAGTCTGCCTTTGCAGGACTAACAAATTAGCTACAAGATTAGAAATTACAGTTTAGGGTCCAAGAGTCTGAACCTTCCCAAATTGCTCCTGGGGATAACATCACTATCGTAAAAACCCAAGATCAATGCTGAAGATATTGTTCAGACCCGGCACTTGATGGATCAGCTGACACCACCCAGACTAGTAATCTGGCTCGACCAGTTCTGCCACCCCACCCAGAAACAGACAACAACAGGGAAAACTCACTTCGACCCCCAAAGATTCCATCTCCAACCTGACCAATCAGCACTCTCTGCTTCCCAAGCCCCTACCCACCAAATCATCTTTAACAACTCTGAACCCTGAACGCCTGGGGAGACTGATTTGAGTTTTATTATAAACTCAGGTCTCTTGTGCAGCAATTCCCCTGTCTTGATAAATCAGTTCTGTTTAGGCAGTGGACAAAATGAACCCATTGGGCGGTTACACCCTCACCTTTCCATAATTTGCTGCCCTGTCCAAAAGTCCCAAATCCTTTTTTCTTTGGTTACCCAAAAATAGTATATAAGCCTCAGTCTTCTAGCCACCTCCTTGAGCCATCATTTTCTTTATGAACTCCCATGCATACATCTCTAATTAAAACCTTTTTCTCTTATCTGTCTTTCAGTTTGATTCATGGTTCTCAGCCGTAGAATCTACATGGATAGACAGAAAACAATCTCTTTTCTCCCCTGCAAGTGTGAATTGGAGGAAATTTTGTCAATATATACCAAAATTAAAAATGCATATCCTCTTTGACACAGCAATTCTACTCTTTTGGAACTGATCCCACAGATTTATTTATATTTATGTACAGAGATGTGTATTAAAATATTCACTGTGGTATTAAAAAAATAAGACAGTTAAACAATGAAATGGTATTCAAGATATGTAACGTAGAACAGTATGCATAATATGCTAATAGTTACGAAGTTAGAGAAGCACATGTATATGCACACATGTACTTACATATGTGTGTGTATGAAAAAGATGATAGATCTATAAACACACATACCACACTGAATTTGGAAAGACTGCCTATGGTAACTTATTCCAGAAAATACTCTCAGCTATTGTCTTTGGGAAGAAGAATTAGGGGTTGGGAATGGAAACTTGCTTTTCCTCTACATTTTTATGTGCTAACTTAAAAGTTTTGCCTTGTGCAAGTAAGTATAAGAGAGGAAAAATAATTTCCTCTCTACCCTCCATGGTTCTTAGCTGGATTCCCCGCAGCAAAAGACAGATTAACAAGAGAAAAACAAACAGAAGTTTAATAACATGTATACTTCCTATATATATGGGCAATAACTTTGGGAAATCTCAAAGATTAAATATCAAGAGTAGATAAAGAATTGTCTTAGACTTCAGGCTTAAATACTATTGTCTCCTGAAACAAAGAAAGAGGAGTGTGGAGAAAGACATGGTTATGGGGAGGTGGTCGGGAAAAGTGCAATAAACAAGAACCATGTTTGTTTTGCAGATTTAAGTCCACACTTTCTCCACTCGTAAGAGTCTCTAGTGATTTAGTCATCCCTCTCATCCTGGTGCAGAGAGGGAGATATCTTCAACAGTGAAAATTTCCTTCATAGGTACAAATTTCTCTTACAAAAGGGTAATGTCTGTTTTCAAAGTGTCTCCTGTGTCTACAGGTTCCCAAAATAACCAGTTCAAAATAATCCTTATGCAAAAGAGGCATACTTTGCAATGGCATATTCTGTTCTCCGACAGTCATATTTTGGGGTAATGTGTTCTGAACACCATTAAAGTATTTTTTAAAATTATTTTTAAAGAAAAATGATTGACTTAAAGATTGGGTTAACTTGAATCACCTTTTTCCCCTAGTTTAAAGATTGCTATAAGATTTGAGACGTATGTGAGCCAACTCTGAATTGAGATGTTTCAGCCACTGATCTAGGATGAAACAGGGTTTTCTCTTACTTTCCACTGGTTTTGTGTTTCACTGTTTTCAGAACATTAAATGAAGTGTTACCATAAAGAAGGCACAAATTACTTAATCCTCACACAAGAGCCAGCCTCATTAGCTCACACTCATACCTCTTAGGTCATACCATGGCCGTCAATTTATACCTGGGTGATGTTGCAATGGACGATCTCACGCTCTATGAAATATTTTTCTGTCTTACAGATTCTAGGTCTCAAAATATAAGGAATGACCTCACTAGTCATAGCCCAATTGTTCCTATAGGTAGTTAGAAGGAGCTATCTTAGGGTTGGTAACACTGTTAATATTATTCAATCATTTCAGCTCTCTTCTCAACCTGTCTATTCTCAGCACTCAATTTCAAGTTTATGGCACCACTGCGATTCTAGCCCTTCCATTTCCCACTCAAAATATCTGTGCTATCTTCCTTCAGGAGCTCCTCCGGCCCGGCATCCTCTCTACCGTCAACCTCACACCCCAGGCAAGAAGGGGAAATCCTAGAGACTGTGATCCCCCAGCCATCTGGGAGGCACCCAGAAGACAGC
The DNA here is from genome assembly GCF_009761245.1 of Sapajus apella. Taxonomy (NCBI): domain Eukaryota; kingdom Metazoa; phylum Chordata; class Mammalia; order Primates; family Cebidae; genus Sapajus; species Sapajus apella. The sequence continues at coordinate 23,586,776 of NW_022436950.1, read as the reverse complement.
CATTAGCTGACACTCTGGGATTTGAGGCGGCTCTGCTCCTCAAAACAACTGTCACTGGAGAGGCGACTACAGCAGCCACTGTTGTCAAGTGGAAATAAATTTTTAGTAATAAGAATAACAGCAACGGATGGATAACAGCAACGGCTCTTCTGGAACGACCATCCAGGGACATCCCAGCCTTACAGTTCTATCAGGTCAAGCAAAAGATGATGTTTCCACCTCACCAGAGAGCACTTTAGCCCTTAATCTCTTTTACAAGCAGCAGAGGACTTGAGGACCAAATGACAGCCAAGGACCTGACCGTTGCCAGGTAGCCGAGGAATGCGCCATCACTAAGGAACTGAGGCCCTTCTCAGTGTCTCTGCTTTTCTCACTTGTCTTCTTTCCAGCCATCCTATAGGTATGGTAAATCTGAACGCACAATTCTCACAAACCATTAACTCTTACTTTTTCTAGGTGCCAAACAGAGTGCTAAAATGTCTTCAATAATCCATTCTCTCTTTCAGCTTCAGCTTCCAGTATTGATTAAGAAATAGAGACCACCTCATTTGTCCACCTCAATCTTATTCGTGCACAACAGAGACTCACCGACAGTAGGAGAAACACTTCCAATCACACGACGTGACTTTGTATCTTTACATACCGAACATACCGACTATTCCTGAATCCTCATGCAGTTCCAAAGAGAATATAATGCAAGTAAAACCTGAATTGATTTTAGCCTGATGTTTTTCCATGGAGCAGAGACTCATAAATCACTCCACGTGTCAAACTCTACCCTTTTTCCCCAGTTCAGTAATCACTCTCATAGTAACTTGAGAGATATAAACTAGACATTTGTATCTACCAGGGGTTCTATCTGGCTTATTTATTTAATTCAGCTGAGAATTTGGGGTGTTATGTTTCATTAATTCACCAATGAACTATTTTAAATTAACGATTCTGAGCCAACTTCTCTTTGAGATGTTGGACTTGATATAAATACAATGTAGAAAGAAGTAATTCTCCTTTCTGGGTTAACTTTGTTATTGTGCTAAGAATTCCCATAAGAAAAAAAATTATCATATGCTCTCCAGCTTTGCAGACATATTTTTGTCTGTATGTTTACTCAGAAAGGAGATCAAGTCTACAGTTTCATTTTCATACTTTTACAGCAAGATCCTAAGTCAATCCAAAAACCCCAGCTATTTTGCATTAAAGCTAAAATTATGAAAATTAGTTAGCATCACAAATTATGTCTGGCTTTCAAACTCTCTGTAATGCACAGATGTAATATAATGACACATTGTGTTTAAAAAAAAAAACTTAAAAGGTTTTAAAGGAAGGTTGGTGTCTTCCTTTCTTTTCAGACCAAATTGTTCAAGTTCCATGGTGCTAAGACTTGGAGTTCTGTTAACTATTATTCATAACAGATTTTTAAATATTATAACGCAAAGGGAGGATAAACCTCTCCACCAATGTTTACTTACTGGAGAAAGAGAAAAAAAAAATGAGTAACCAGATAGAGCTTTGTGATTTAAAGCAATAGCTTGCACTAAATGCCCATAAAAAAAGTAAATTTTCAAACCCACACTGGGGGGCGGGGGGGGGGGGGGGGGGGGGGGGGGATAATCGGGAGGTGGGGGGATTGGGGATGGATAACAGGAGAAATACCTAATGTAGATGACGGGGGAATGGATGCAGCAAACCACCATGGCATGTGTATACCTATGTAAGAATCCTTCATGATCTGCACATGTGCCCCAGAACTTAAAGTATAATCTTAAAAAAAGTTTAAAAAAACAATAAACACTTTACTATCTAACATACAAAAAAAATTAACTTCTTGGGTTTTCTCATTTGAATTAAAGCCAAATTAGAATAAAGAATTATTACATCAATGACAAAAAAAAAAAAAAAAAGAGTCACCTTTCAAATCCAAACCTGTAGGTTGATTTTGTCTTTGCCAACGATGTGATCCATGTTTTCATGACTCAGAAACACTGAGCCACTTCAGGCACACTGGTTTTCCTAACTAAATACCCAGGTCTCCATCTATAAAAAGTATAAATTCCTCTCACCCCTGTAATCTCAGCACTTTGGGAGGTTGTTTGAGCACAGGAGTTTGCGACCAGCCTGAGCAACATAGCAAGACCCCATCTCTACAAAAAATTTTACAGATTAACTTGGCATGATGGTACATGCCTGTAGTCCCAGCTACTGGGGAGGCTGAGGCAGGAGGATCGCTTGAGCCCATGAGGTCAAAGCTGCAGTGAGCTATGATTTTGCCACTGTGATCCAGCCTCAGTGACAGAGTGAGACCCTGTCTCAAAAAAAAAAAAAAAAAAGTGTAGGTTTCTTTTCTATTTTCACCACTCAACTTTAAATGGCCTCTATTGGCTTGACCTATGAAGTCAACAAAAACCAATCAGAACTGAGCTTTCAGCTATACATATTTTTACATCCTTGTAAGAATACTCTGATGAAAGCATTAAAAGATAAAGTTAGCCACTTTAAAATTTTATTTGAGCAGACAGCAATTCATGAAACAGGCAGCTCCAGATCGCAGGTGGTTGGGGCCCCGCCAATAGAGCATTAGGGGAAGACTTTCACAGGGTGAAACTCATAGGATGACTGTCAGAAGCAAGGTAAAGAAAACGCAATTGGTTAAAATGGAGCAGAAATCTAATTTGGACCATTCCAGCGGAAAGTTCCTAATTAGGAATTAGTTGGCAGTTCTGGTTGGTTAAGCTTAAACTTCATTTTTCTACAATACGGCCATTAACACTGACTTGGGTTTCCATCTGCTTACACAAGAGCCAGTCTAATGGCCTCCTAATTAATTAACAAAAAGAAAGGAAGCATGTTCTCAGAAAACCATTACTGCAGAGGTTTCTGAGTGCTCTCCTCTCATGAAGTTCCTTTCACTTCGAAGACCTCCTCTCCATGTATCAAGCCGTTTTCACATTAAGGACTGTTCTGATGACACTTCTTTCCCTAACACCTAGCAGAGCCTACCCACAGGAGCACCCAACAAAAATTGTGGAAGAAAGATGCTATGCTTTTCTGCTCTTGAACGAGCTCCAAATTGTAACCTTTCAAGACTTTCATGTGCCCACAGGATGTAGCTCAAGACAGGGCAGATACGACACTAGATTCAACTTACATTAATACTTGGTCCAAAACTTGACTGTAACTGTTATCTTAGAGGAGGTATACCTATGCACACCCTATGGCCACACAAAATGGCCTTCTTCTCACCCTTCCCCTCTTAACCTGAAAGCTACCCACTATAGCTTAGATGTTTGTCCCGCCAAGCCTCATATTAAAATTTGATCCCCAATGTTGGAGGCATGTAGGAGGTGTCTGTGTCTGGGGATGGATTTTTTATGAATGGCTTGGTGCTGTCTTCATGGTCATGAATGAGCTCTGGGTCTACTTCTGCCTGCAAGAGCTGGTTGTTAAGAAGAGCCTGGTACTTCCCCTCTCTCTCTTGCTTCCTTTCTCACCCATGTGATTTCTGCACACACGCGCTTCCCTTCACCTTCCACCAGGAGCAGAAGCAGCCTGAGGCTTATCTTCCAGCTAGCAGAATCATGAGCCAAATAAGCACTTTGTTCAAAAATTACCCAGCCTCAGATATTCCTGTATAGAAACTCTAAATGGACTAAGACACTACCCACAGATGTTTCATCCTGGCTTGCTGAAGTTGTTCGAAGAGGAAGTTACAGATCAGTTTCTTTTCCTGAAAGTACATTCTGTAAAGAAAGTGTTACTATCAGACAGACATATATAAATAGAGCAAACAAATGTAAAACACTTTGAAATGGACCAAAGTTGTTATAAGCTGTCTTCGATGGAGAACTAGCATTGTCTAAATGAGGCCTCTGTGCCTTTCCTTGACTTTCACTGTTTTGCAGTTCTTTAAGTTGTGGATAACCAGTAGTGACACAAACAACTCTTTGTCCATAGACATGCAAGTCAATTTTGTTCTCTGAAAATACACCATTGGTTTTCCTCCCCCACTGTGGAAAGACACAGTTTTGCATCTTTTTGTAAATTTATTGCAGCATCACTTGCTGGTTCCTTAAATTCTCCTTTGAACTAATGGTAACATCTTACTGGTTCTCTCATTAATTAGTGATTTAAATAAAATCTCTAGTGTGTATTCATTTTATATCTGAGATTCATGATTGTGTTCTATTTTAAAAATTATAAAACCCAGAGAACAGTCAAAATTGTTCTTTACTTTCCTCATTGAAGAATCCATGAAGTCCACCTCAGGTGGGTCTCAAAGGGCCCCTTCCATCTGGTCTCCTTCCTTGTTCTCTCCCACTTCCACTCCTAATGTCTTCTCAGTCTTTTTAGCCATTTACCCTTATGTCAGTGGTGTTTAAACCAGAACAACTCCACCTTGAATAGGAGGTGAGTAATTGAGGCTGAGACCTTCCAGGCTGCATTCCCAGACAGTTAAGGCATTCTAAGTCACAGGATGAGATAGGAGGTCAGCATAACATACAGGGTAGAAAGACCTTGCTGATAAAAACAGGTTGTAGTAAAGAATCCCGCAAAACCCACCAAAACCAAGATGGCGACTAGAGTGACCTCTGGATGTCCTCACTGCTACATTCCCACCGGTGCATGACAGCTTACAAATTCCATGGCAACGCCAGGAAGTTACCCTCTGTGGTCTAAAATAGGTTATGGAGAAATATCAGTGGTGTATTTCCAGAGAACAAAATTTACTTGCATGTCTATGGACACCAATGTCTATGGATAACCAGTACTGCTACTGGTTATCTACATGCCTGTGTGGCATGAATAATCCACCCCTCGTTTAGCATATCATCAAGAAATAACCATAAACATGGGCAACCAGTAGCCCTTGGGGCTGCTCTGTCTATGGAGCAGCCATTCTTTATTCCTCTACTTTCCTAATAAATTTGCTTTCACTTAACTCTATGGACTCACCCTGAATTATTTCTTGTGCAAGATCCAAGAACCCTCTCTTAGGATATGGATCAGGACCCCTTTCCTGTAACACTTACAGCAGATTCTTAGGCAGTCAGTTCTGTCTGAAGGGAGGAGAGGAGGATATTATAATTCTTCCATTCCCTCAGCATAGTACAACTACAAGAACAATAAATCTTCCCAATGCTAACAGTCATGATCCATGGGGTCAAAATTCCAGCGTGTTATGCTATTTCCGATTGTCAAAGGTCCCTTCTGTGAAAGGAGAGGAAAAGCAGTTAAAACTCTCTTCTGCCACTCTGTGTTGCCTTTCTTTTTTTATAAAATGGCAGATTGCTATTTGTCCTTCCATTAATAAGAATGTTTTTTGTTTGTTTGTTTTGAGACAGTGTCTCACTCTGTTGCCCAGACTGGAGTGCAGTGGTGCAAATTAATGAGGATGTTTTTAATTGATCCACTCTTTCATCTCATCTGTTTTATGGCTTGAAACCAGTTCAGGTCATTAATTGAGCATTTACTACAGGGTAGGCATTGTTTTATTTGCTGGGAATTCATAGACCTCAAAGAGCTCACGGTTTGAAAGGGTCAGTTTCACATAAATATTTATAATACAATGTAGCCATGCAGCACTTAATAAACCTGTACATTTTCAGAATAGCTGTCATGAAGGAGATGACCAGCCTGTGTCTAGTTAACTCAACTAGAGGCTCAGCAAAGCACTCAAGCATAAGGTCCTTAAATTTTTTGTCGTTAAGTTTTAATAAGCCCAACCATCTCCAGACCAGAACCTCTCTGAATATGAAATAGGAGAAGTGAGATATCTCAGACTCTCACCTCTTGGAGAGGTAGCTATCAAGTTACTATTCACAATCCAGAAAATGTCAGGGCTTACTTTGGCTCTCAAGTTCACAATTCATTGAAATACAGAGTTAGGAAGGCTATCTTGATGAGCATTCATGATTAGACCCCTTTGCATTTGGACTTGACATTTGGGGAGCTGTCCTGCTTGGGGGTGCCTTTGTTAAGTGAAATGGGCAATTCATTTCCCTGACCTCCAAGAGACATCCAGAATCTACTAGACCTCCCTCCCTTTTCAACTGCTCAGGCTCACTAAGCTTTTAAACTTTCTGTTTCATTACAGTACAAACAACTCTACAAGCATGCCTCCTGCTTCTCCCCTCAGGCTATGTGGAATTATTCATACTCAAGGTCTAAAGAGGAACATCAGCATGAAGGGAAAATAGACTAAGGAGTGAAAACAAATTAGCAATCCAAACAGCTCTCTCCCTGCCTGTCACTGGAAGGCCTTTGGTGTCTCATTCCGGAGTCAAGGGGTTTTCTGAGTTGAAGATTAAAGGATACATTTTCAGGACTCAGAGAACAGACAGTCTGTGAAATGTATATTCACCCAAGGCAGCCAGAACTAGTTACGCATATGAAGAACCAGGATGTGCCTTCACCCCAAACCAGATGAGCCTGATATGGATAGTTGGTATTTTGCACACACTGGGCTTGGATCTCTCATATTTTTATTCATGCTTGATAGGGAAAGAAGAAAGAAAGAAAGGTAAGCCATGAAGCTGTCTTTGGGAATGTGATAAATCTTACCTTAAAGTAGTGATTCTCACCCAGGGCGATTCTGCCCCACAAAGAAACACGTCGCAAATGTCTGAAGCTATTTTTGATTGTCATAACTGGCACTGGGAGGTGCTGCTGGCATGAAGTGGGTAAAGAACAAGAGGGAGCAGGCTGAGCACCCTGCAATGCACAGGACCATCCCCACAGCTAAGAATTATCTGTTCTAAGATGTTGTTCCTGCAAAGGTTGAGAATCTCTGCCTTAAAACAATCAAGCAGTGAACATAGAATGTTAAAGCTCCTCCCTCTCTCTGTATGTGTATATGTGTGTGTGTGTGTGTCTCTCTCTCTCAGACACACACACACACACACACACACACACACACACACACACGCTCTGGTGGCTTCATAGGGATGAAACCTATGCAAATGCACAGGGTCCCATACTCAGATCAGTTCCTGTACTTGATATAATCTTACGCTTCACCATCATGAAATTCTCAATAATTTCGCATGAGAGGCCCCATATTTTCCTTTTGCCCTGGGCCCTGCACATTATGTAGCTGGCCCTGCACGCAGATGCCTGTGCAAGGGATACTCAGCCATTTCATGCAGCAAAACCATGTGTTCTCCACTGCCCTCTTTTTTCACCCCTAAGATTCCACTTCATCATAGCAGTGCATGTTTTCGTTCTGTTTTTGAAATCCCTCTCTGCGTTATGGCAGAGCTGAAGCTGGAACATATATTCATGATTCCAAAGTGCCTGCATATTTTCTTCTTGACCCACAAACTGTCTAGAAAATCCATACAGGGCACCAAGTGGCAGTCAGCAGATAGTGCGACATAAACATTTCCTCAAAGACGCTGGAAAGAAGCGGCAGAGCCTGAAGAGGGTTTTCTTTCCTGCAAGGGCAGTAGGGCTCCACTCTGATCATCCTTGCAGAGATGACAAAAATGATCCAGGACAAGAATCTTAATATATGCAATCAAATAAAATCCATTTTCATGTCCATCCTCTTCTTGCCAGTCCTTTTTCATTCAATGTTCTGGATTGGTCACAAAACTTATGAATAAGCTTAAAACCTATTTAAAAACCTGCAAGGTAGGAACCATCACTTTACTTCTTGTTAATCACTTTTAATCTACTACCATAACTCAATCAGCAACACTTTACTGAACAACTTCGAAGGGACGTTAAGACCCTGTCTGCAAATAATCTTGTTCTCGTTTGCAAAAGGATCCCTTAAAATATCCTGTTTCCGGGAGGACGCGGACCTCTCAGGGCACCAGCAGCAGCACCTAAGTGGATTATCTATGAGGCCTACATGAAAAACCAAACAAGAGCAACAATACATTTGTTTTTTGAATACTGTACGGTATGACAAACCCTGCCTGAGAGCCAAATCCGTATGCACGTGTCTCTACCGCCATCTTCCGACGGTCCATCCGGCACACACGTGCGTTAGCATCTGCCACCTGGGAATCCCCCGAGCACTTTAGAATTGAACTTACAAAGTAAATGGGCTTTGAAAAAAAATATTAAAGCACAAATCATAGTCGCTGCCACACTAGTAAAGAGTCGAGAACATCAATAATAATTTTTAAGTTTGCAGGCAATTCAACCTAAACCGGTACACGCGGAGCAGAATTCATCATCTAGTCTGTGAGCAGGCAGCTGGGGCTCTTCAGGGACCCAGGCAAGGACTGTGGGAAAGCCCAAGGGGAGAGTCAACAGGCTCTGATCCTAACAGCTTGAATTCTTTCGGAGTTTCTGTTTGTCTGTTCCTATGAGGGGGAAAAAGGACCAAAGCTCTGAGCCTGCTCTTCCGGGTAAAATAGAAATACAGCCAATGTTCCTACTTAGCATCACCTGAGACATGCCTAGTTCTCCTTTTCCTTTTGTCCCTGACAGTACAGACCAGATTGATGGTGGGAATGTGGATGCCTCAAGGGCAGAGGCTTCGTTCTGTTCACTGCTGCATTCCCATGACTAGAACAGCAATTCATAGCAGGTGTTCAAGAGATACGTTCTTAACAAAGGGACAGTCATTGCTGTCATTGATTGATGACATTTTATTTATTTATTTATTTATTTATTTTTGAGATGGAGTCTTACTCTGTTGCCAGGCTGGAGAGCAGTGGTGCGACCTCAGCTGACTTCAACCTTCGCCTCCCGGGTTTAAGCGCTTCTCCTGTGTCAGCTTCCTGAGAAGCTGGGACTACAGGTGCCTGCCACCACTCTCAGCTAATTTTTTGTATTTTTAGTAAAGACAGGGTTTCACCATGTTAGCCAGGATGATCTCAATCTCCTGACCTCATGATCCATCTGCCTCGGCCTCCCAAAGTGTTGGGATTACAGGTGTGAGTCACCACACCCGGCCCGATTGATGATATATTTTATGCCAAGTCCTTTACAATTCTTATCTCATTTAATCTCTATAATAACCTATGAAGCATGTATTATTATGCATGTGTTGTTTTTTTTGTTGTGTTTTGTTTTGTTTTTGAGACAGAGTCTCCCTCTATCACCCAGGCTGGAGCGCAGTGGCGGGATCAGTGCGGCTCCTCACAGCCTCCATCTCCCAGGCCCGAGCAATCCTCCCATCTCAGCCTCCTGCGTAGCTGGAACCACAGGCACGTGCCACCACACTCAGCTATTTTTTTAATTTCGTGTAGAGATGAGGTCTTACAATGCTGCGCCAGCTGGTCTCGAAGTCCGGGACTCAAGTGATTCTCCCACCTCAGCTTCCCAAAACACTGGGATTACAGGCATGAGCCACGTTGCCGAATTCCATGTGTTATTGATGGAGAGTGAGAGAAGCCCCAGACTTGGCAGATGGCCAGACTGACTGGACAGGAATGAATTTACATTGAGTTAAATCAGCTGTAACCCATGAAGAGGTGGCTACATAAAAATAATAATAAACGTTCACTATTGAGAAATTACTATACACCAGGACACTGCGGAGCATGATCTTACTTACTCCTAGCAACAGCCTGATGAAATAAATCTTACTTGGCGTTGCCATTTTACAGATGAAGACCAGGAAGTTTCAGCAATCTCGACGTTAGGAAGTGGAGAGCTGGAGTTCCCACCCAGGACTGCCTTGTGGATGCAGCTTCTCTTACCCTCATAGCTTCCCTCTCATGATACGCGCTGGGCTGTCCTCCTTCCTCCAGGAAGTCACCCACAACAGTATCAACAGTGTGAGCCAACTCCCATACTGTTGCCCATCAACAGACCAACTGCAAGGCATTTCCTCCCGAAATATGTAGCAGCCTGGATACAGAACAGAAAGAGACATGAGGTGGATGTCTGAGGGTTCCGACTGGTTTGTTTACAGTGAAGTGGAGTCTCCTAAGCTCAATGACAAAGGTCACAGGATGGTCAGCTGGGAAAAGAGAGCACAAAACCAAGGGCAACAGCTTGTTTTGTCCTACAAACACTGTCCTATAAACACTGCACAATTCTCATATTGAAACAAAATTCCTGGGCTTCTACACAAAAATCTGTACACAAATATTCCTAGCAACATCATTCATAATGCCCTAAAAGTCGACCTCATTATGAACTGAATGTCCCCAAAATTGATATGTTGAAGTCCTAATCCCCATTGTGATGATATTTGAAGGTGGGGCTTTTGGGAGGTAATTAGGTCATGAGGGAAGAGTCCTCATGAATGGAGTTGGTGCCATTAGAAGAAGAGACAGGAGAACACAGCTTATAGATGGCCCACTGCAAGAGCTCCCTCACTAAGAATTGAATCAGCCAGCAGCCTGATCATGGACTTCCAGACTCCAGAACTGTGAGAAATAAACGTCTGTTGTTTAAGCCACCCAGGCTACAGTGAGTGTTACGGCAGCCAGGCAGACTAAGACAAACCCAAATGCCCATTAACTGATAAATGGATCAATAAAAGGTCATGATATTGTATGAAATATTATTTCTTAAAAATGAATGAAATATTATTCCACAATACAAAAGAATAAAATTAGGATTCATGCTACAATATGCTTGAACCTCCCAAACATTATACCAAGTGAAAGAAGTCAGGAATAAAGGGTTCCATATTCTGTGATTCTACATATACAAAGGTCCACAACACATAAATCTAGAGGCAGAAACTACTTCAGTAGTTAGGGTTTGGGGTGAGGAGAAGGGTAGATGTGAAGGATGAAGGAGTGACTGCTATAGGGCACAGTTTCTTTTAGGGTGGTGAAAACATTCTGAAATTAATCGTGGTAGTTGCACAACTCTGTGGACATACTGAAAACCACTGATTTTTTTTTTTTTTTTTTTTTTTTTTTTTTTGAGACAGAGTCTTGCTGTGTCACCCAGGCTGGAGTGCAGTGGCATGATCTCGGCTGGCTGCAACCTCTGCCTCCCTTGTTCAAGCAATTCTTCTGCCTCAGCCTCCGGAGTAGCTGGGACTACAGGTGTCTGCCACCAAGTCTAGCTAATTTTTTATTTTTATTTTTTGTATTTTTAGTAGAGACGGGGTTTCACCATGTTAGACAGAATGGTCTCAATCTCCTGACCTTGTGGTCCGCCCGCCTTGGCTTCCCAAAGTGCTGGGATTACAGGCATGAGCCACCAGGCCCAGCCAAACCACTGAATTATATACTTAAAATAGGTAAATTGCATAGTATGTGAATTATATCCCAATGAAGCTGTTACCAAAAACACCCAATATTTTATATGAGCTTAGAAACAAAATAAATTATTCGATAAGTGGGGACCAGAGAGGAAGTCATGGTATTTCATCAAAACTGATCCAAAACTGATTCTGTTCTGATCCAGCCTCTTCTCCCAGACATCCTTAATTCAGCAAATGACCCCAAACTCTGCCACAGCTAGAAAGCTATGAGTGATCCTCGATTTCTCCTTTCCCTGCACCATCCCCAAAATCCAAATCCATCAGCAACTCCTGTCCATTACATCTCCCAAACACACCTCACACTTCACCCTTTTATGCTCATCTTCAATGCCACCATCTCTCAAACCATCATCCAAACCATCACCCTCTCTCGATTCTGACTGCTCATGCTCCTGTTCTTGCCATCCTCTGATCCATTCGCAATGCCTGGCAGGTTATCATTTCACAACATACGCCAGCTCCTGGCTTTCCACGGCAGACACTATTCTCTGGTCGCATATGACAGGGACTGAAGGTCCACCCTCCCTTGTGTGTCCAGTGCTCTGCTCATGATGACCCCCTAGGCTACCCCAGGCGCACTGTGCTCCCTTTCACCCTCAGCTATGCCAAAGCCTTTATCCCCTCCAGGCCTTTACTCTTGCTGTTCCCTCTGCCTGAGCCACTCTTCCTTCACATCTTGGCATGACTGGCAGGCTGTGACTCATCCTTTAAGGGTGCCAACTCAAGCCTCTCTCAAAGAGACCCTTGAGCACGCTTGAGGGGCCCCACCCAGTTCCGCCTTATCTCATCCAGTGTCCAAGTTATAGCACTGCTTGGAAATTGTAGTTACCTCGTTTGTCTGTCTACTCTGTTCTCATCTGCTTACCCATCAGAAACTGGCTGGCTCACATTTATTTTTAATGAAAAAGCAAATGAAAGTCATAGAAATTTCTACATTTTAAAACTGGTTAGAGAAGGATCCAGCAAAGGAGACTGCAAAGGAGCTATGCACCTGAGAATTCCCTGGGAAGAAACATTGATGATCATGGAGAAATCAGAATCACAGCATCCCGGTAAACCTGCCAAAGACCTCACAACTGTATGTGTAGCTGCTGAACAAAACAATACAGCAGCATACAAAACAAAGATAATATCAGTAAGATTTTATAGAACTTAAATTCATAATTTCATAATATCAATAAGATTTTAGAGAACTTAAATTCATATTGGGTACTGTACAACTAATTTCACCATTTATTATCTTACTTTGAATTCAACATTTGGGGATTTCCCTCACACATAATTCCAAAGAGATATTTATAATTTTTTTCTGCTTTGTGTGTAGATTATATTCATTCGCGAAGCATTTTTCTTCTGAGCGTGGTTCCCCAACTAAAAGCTGAATCATTTTCTAAACTTAAATATCTCAGAGTTCTGGAGCCACTTTTCCCAAGTTATAACTTAAAGAAGCTGGCAATTCATGTATATTCTTCTTTCTTCTTCTTCTTGCTTTCTCTTTCTTTCTTTCTTTCTTTCTTTTTCTTTCTTTCTTTCTTTCTTTCTTTTTTGAGACAGAGTCTCACTCTGTTGCCTAGGCTAGAGTGAAATGGCAAAATCTTGGCTCACTGCAACCTCCGCCTCCCAGGTTCAAGCGATTCTCATGCCTCAGCCTCCTGAGTAGCTGGGATTACAGGCATGTGTTACCATGCCTGGCTAATTTTTATATTTTTATTAGAAATGGGGTTTCACCATGTTGGCCAGGCTGGTCTCGAATTCCTGACCTCAGGTGATCTGCCTGCCTCGGCCTCCCAAAGTGCTGGAATTACAGGCGGGAGCCACTGCACCCAGCCTGCATGTATATTCTTCTTAAAAAGTTGGTCACATGTTCTGGAAGATTCAGATCTATAACTTCCTAAGTCCTTGTTTTTTCAATCTCTGAACCATGCTGTCCAAGAGCCCGACTCAGGAGGTCTGGAGGTCAGAGTATTTTTAGATCTGCAACTCCAAGGGTATTCTGACATGAAGTCAGGATTGAAAGACATTTTTGTAGGCCAGGCACTATGAAAAGATCAGGTCACAGGGATACAAAGATGACCAGGATTTGGTGCTACCCTAAAGGAGGTCTTCTTTTCTAGGGGTCAGGGGCACAGTAATGTAAACATATACTTCAATGCCATATGATAAATGCTTTGAGCACTTTTACTGTTGGAGCACAGAGATAAAGCTCTCTCCAAGTTGGAGTCATATTTGTTCTGGAATAACCAAGGAATTTTGAAGACAAAAGAAACAATGGAGCAAGGGGCTCTCTAATTTTATGTGCAATGTTTTGTGTTTGCAAATCACTTTTAGTCATCTGCCTTTTGAAAGAGGCATCTCCTTTACCACCCGTTAACGAATTGCTGAGAGTCTCAAACTGGTCTTAATTGGCCTATTTTGCTTTAGAGCTTGGTTCGCTAAAATAATAACAATGAAAGGACTGACCAGCTTTATAAAATGGGATCCAGACTACATCCTGTGTGAGGGAGGGGAGACCAACTTCCCCTGGTTTTCTGTGGCGCAGCGTTGTGGAGTTGCCCGGAGCTACTACAGGATCAAGGACTTTAATAAAAGTGAGGAGTGGTAGATCGTTTTGAAGATAGGAAGTGACTAACTATAGAGAACAAGAGTTAGCATAGCTTTACTTTTAAAACATTCAGGTTCTATGAACCCAGTGAGATGTCCAGGGAAATTCCTAGAGGGGTCTTTCCAGGTTGGAAACAGGAACTGTCTTTGTCATTTACAACAGCCAATTGTGTACCTGTGTATAGCTTCTAAGAAGTCTAGATTATGGTAGTTTTGAATTCCATTGTAGAATACGATGCCTAAATATACACACATTTACAATATGCACAGCTATTATAAATCTAGCTACAGCTAAATCTAACAATAAACTGTTCTCTCTTTAAAGATTCTGCACATACATTTCAAAAAGCCTTTGAAAACGTGTACTTACCGTTGGACTTCAAAAGAGGATATATCTTTCAGATATGCTCACAGATCTGGTAGAAGTCAAGTTGAAACCTTTTTTGGAAATAAAGGTTTGAATCCGACTGCACAATTAGCTGTATCAATGTGGGCAACTCCTTAGTCTCTCTAATCCTTAATTTTACTGTTTATCAAACTGAGATAGCAAAACCTGCCTAAGAGGAAAATTAATTAGATGAGTATTTAAAATTGGGTAGTTTTAAAAGGAATGGGTACTTGGAGCACACATCACTAGTCTTTCCACTTTTGTTTTACAATTTTGCCGAAGTAAACAGTTGTTGTACAAAGCGGAAACCAGTAACCCGGAATGCAGCAGACGCAGCTATCGGCCATATCGCTCATTGTAATATTCAAATACATGCCAAAGACAGACACAATTTGGCAACACAGAACTAGAAAAACAGGCAGGCCTGAGCATAACTTGAATTTTTTCTGGTGCAGAAACTCAGAAGTCCAAACATGATCTTATTTGCCTTTAGTCTGAGTTGACCTTTCTTCTTTAAAGGCATCCTTGCCCTTTCGTCGTTTCATTTTCTGCCAATTTCCAAATGTTCTCCGAGAAAAAGACAACCTCTGAAATTCATCAAAAATAAATAAATAAAAACCCTCTAAATCAGTCACTAAATAAGAGAAAAATAGAACTTCGTAAATCGGTTCAGGCTTTTAAAAAGTGTCTCTCCTGATGGAAACTGGGGGATGAGAGCGTGACGCTGAGCCCACAGAGCGGGTCAACAGCGGCATCTAGTGTTCGATCGGAATCCTGCAGAGCCTCTCGTTGGAGATGGGAGGATCTGTTTGCTATTGTAAGGTGCAAATCAGTTACATTTACCCACCCGTGGAGATCATTGAGAAGCACTCACCCGAGTGTTTATGGTGCTGCTTCCGCAGATGTTCATAGAAGAAGGACACAGGTTGTTCTAATTCCGGAGAGACCGAACATGACACAGCTTTGCCATTCATCTCACTCCCATCTCAGCCTCACCCCCTCTGACTCAACTCAAAGACAGAAACTATGTGCCTGAGAGTCCCTGAAGGGGAGAAGCCCCCTAGGATGGTTTAACAGCCTTCTCTGGAGTAAACGGAATAGATTGTGTTCATTTTTGGAAATAATCCTGCTTTTGCCTTAACTTTTTTATGGACACCCTGAACTCTTCAGTGAATAGTGAATTCTGAGGAAACTATTTAATCGGCAACAATCTATAAATAAGGGATGATTTTGGATCTACGTATGCCAGTGATTTTCACCATTTTTCCCCAGCAATTAAATTCTTTAAGTGAAAAACATGAGATATTTGGAATAGAAATGTTACAAAGAAGAGATACATATATATAACCTATAGATGCTCTCTTTAAACGGGGGCTGGTGTGGAAAAACTAGATCTACAGCCACTCAGCTTTCCAGAACCCCCACCCTTCTCTTGCCTCTCCTCACCCCACTCCCCTTGGCCTCCTGCCCTGTTCCCCAGCCCCATGCCACTCCCAGCTTCTGAGGCTTATCTGCAGAAACTTAGGTCCTCCTAGAATAACACAAGCCTTTTAAACTTGGATCTGCTTTCTTTCGGAGACAAGTGACAGAAAAACACCCACAGACCTGGGCAAAGGATACGAGGTACATTGATATAAACAAAGATGTAACCAGCAGACACAGAAAGCTACAGAAAGCAGGAGGCTTCGCAGCATTTTTCTAGTTAGAAAGACAAGTTTCCCTTGTTTTCCATACCCACCAAGGCACCCTGCCTTCATCCTCACCACTTTGCTGATGGCACCACATCTTCGGCTAAGGATGCCATCAGATCCTTTGGGAAATCCTCTCTGCCATTCTGGGAGATTTTATATTCTCCTGAGCCCTCCTAGGGGCTGCCCACCTCTCTGCCCATAGATACAAGTTACTGGTGACCGTGCCAGCAAAACTCTGAAGGTTGACTGAAAGGAGAGTCAATGGGCAGTGTCTCACAGCCAATTTTCCAGGCACAACACCCTTCTAACTGTCTCATCCTTCAGGCCTGCCTGTGACACCTTCCTAACACCAAGTGACTTGGAGTTTCCTCTATAATTATTCAGTCATTCTCTTCTTCCTTCACTGAGAAAGCATAGTCGGGCATATTCCAAACTACTCACAACAAAAGGTCAGCATTTGTTATGGTTGGAAACTACGTGTTTACCTTGATTATGAAAATAATAAGACCAGGTGTGGTGGCTCATGCCTGTAATCCCAGCACTTTGGGAGGCCAAGGCGGGTGGCTCACCTGAGGTCAGGAGTTTGCGACCAGCCTGGCCAACATGGTGAAACCCTGACTCTACTAAAAATATAAAAAATTAGCCAGGTGTGGTGGTGGGCACCTGTAGTCCAAGCTACTTGGGAGGCTGAGGCAGGAGAATCGCTCTAACCCGAGAGGCAGAGGTTGCAGTGAGCCGAGATAGCGACACACTGTTCTCCATAATGGTTGTACTAATTTACATTCCCACCAACAGTGTATGAGGCTTCCCTTTTCTCCACATCCTTACCAGCATTTGTTATTGCCTGTCTTTTGGAAATAAGCCCCCTTAGACATCTTCAGACATGCCTGAATCCTTGAGTGGACATAACATCAGTCTTTTCTACAAATGGGCTCCAGAGATCACCTGCATCAAACTATCCTGAAGCAGGGAGCATGAAAACTGTGTAGTTTCTCAGGCAGGTGATCAAGTTTGGCATCATCGTACTAAGTCACCTTGTTAATGTGTAACCTTGATATAATGTGATGAAAATGACACTTTATCTCTGTGGCCTTCCTCCTAGTCTAATCATAATAAAAATATCAGACAAATCCCAACTGAGGTATATTTTACAAAATATTTGACCAGTACTCCTCAAAAATATGGACATATCATGCCCCAGAAGAGGAAGACATGAGACATGACAACTAAATGTAATGTAGCATTAGTTAAAAACCAAGGAAATAGGAACCAAGTACAGCCTTTAATTAGTAATAGCGTATCAGTATTGGTTCACTAGATATGACTAACGTACTATATTCATGTCAGGTGTTAATAACATGGGAAAGCAGGCCTGGGGCATATGAAAACTTTCTATACAATCTTTGCAAATGTAAAACTATGCTAAAATAAAACTCTCAAGCCTGTAATCCCAGCACTTTGGGAGGCCGAGGCGAGTGGATCACGAGGTCAAGAGATCGAGACCATCCTGGTCAACATGGTGAAACCCCGTCTCTACAAAAAATACAAAAAATCAGCTGGGCATGGTGGCGTGTGCCTGTAATCCCAGCTACTCAGGAGGCTGAGGCAGGAGAATTGCCTGAACCCAGGAGGCGGAGGTTGCGGTGAGCCGAGATCGCGCCATTGCACTCCAGCCTGGGTAACATGAGTGAAACTCCTTCTCAAAAAAAAAAAAAAAAAAAAAAAAAAAAACTCTATTAAAATGTCTATTTTCAGGCCTCATGCTAGTCCTACAGAATTAGACTATTGTGAGTGGGATGCAGGCACCTGCCTATCTAACAAGACTCCCAGGTTTGAAAACTAATTTAGGCTCAGCTGGAACTCCTACTTCACTTGCACCCACCTGCTCAGTTGCCTAAAAGAAAGGTGCAGAAGCTTCAACAGAGACAAAATTCAGGATACTAAAGAGTAGATATTTAGCTTCTAGAATACAGCAGCCAGTTCCTTTGTTTCATGTATTGTATTGCCATCAAATATCTCTGAATAGAAATCACCAGTTCAATGTTTTGTCCCAAAATTGGACTTGAACCTCTTGCAGTAATGATGCCA
Source organism: Sapajus apella (assembly GCF_009761245.1). NCBI lineage: Eukaryota > Metazoa > Chordata > Mammalia > Primates > Cebidae > Sapajus > Sapajus apella. The sequence goes on along the minus strand of NW_022436950.1, from coordinate 23,568,823 downwards.
ATAATAAAATATTTTTATTAGCATCATTACTGCAAGTTAGGATGAGGCATTAAAAATCTCTAATAAGATATTTAAACTACATTTTTGTACTCTGTCATTAACAAAGTAAAACATTTGATGGTTGATTTTGCCTGCCTCTTGGCTCACCACTATATCTCTCAAAAAGTAACAAAACCGATATTTATAAAAGTTTTCCACGGCTCTGGAAATTTTTCATCAGGCTGGAAAGAGCTAAGTAACTACTTCTCTGTAACAGATTTCTGACATGAATATAACGAAAATGCTGCCATTCCTTACTTGAATTAAGATACATCGGGACCAAATTCTATTGCAAAATGTAGCAGCAACGTGCAGCAACATGCAAACAGAGCCTGATGAAGTGGGAAGAAAATTAAACTTGATATCATAGTCACAGGTAGTAGACCATGTTACAGTTACTTATTAGCTTTGTGACTTCGGAGAAGTAACCTGACCTCACATTAGCAAAAATGATCAGTTGGAATAGGGGGCTTGTAAGATCAATTTGAGCTCTGGAGTTTTGACTCTGGAATCCCAAAGCCCCAGGAGTTAGTCTTGCACCAGTATTACAATGGTAAATCTGGTATTTGTAAACTCAAAATAATTTAGAACATAATTCAGAAAAGAATGATAAAAGGTAAATGTAAAATTTGAGCAGTCTTAGTCCTTGAGAATTATATCCCACAACATGAATTCAGCCAGTATCAAAGGCATTCAAAGATGCCTTTCAATCCATTTTGCCTCCATTACAGATGCTGTCATGTGAGACAGAGACCCAAGGATAAAATCTGACAAGTAGTAGAGAACAGAAAAGCCCCATAAAACAGATGTTTTAAACATGAAGCAGGTGTTGATGTTTATTTATACCTGGCTGCCGCATAGATTGACATTGTTAAAATTTCAAAGTAGAGTTTCTCCCCATAGACAACAAATAGACAAGTCACAAAAGAAAGAAAAGTGGTAAACAAGCATATGGAATAATGTTCACTCTAACTAATAAACATGCAAATTAAATCAACAAGGAGGTACCAATTTTTTCCCTTACCAATTTTTTTTCTAGTGTATATTTCAATGATGACAAAGATACAGTGAAACTATATTCTCATACATCACTGCCAAGTGATAGAGTAAATTTGTACAGGTCTTTTGGAAAATAAGTGATGAGCATAAAGAATGATTTACATATTCATGACCTTTGACTCTGTAATTTCACCAAGAACAAAGGACAAAGCAATATGTGTGAAGATGTTCACTGCAGAGAAAAATTGGAAACAGCCTCTAAAAGTCCAAAAATAGATGAAAGACTGTAAACTTTGTTACAGCTACTCAAATGTTACACAGCATTGTAAAAATGATGTTTTCAAGGGCTATTTAGTAACACAAAATGTTTATGACCTGTGAAATGTGGTAAACAATCAGATCATATATATATCTTTGGCTTAGACAATGTTTTTAAAAATTTAATTTAGTGAACATTTTCATACTGAGAAAATTTACGCAAAAATATGTTTTTTGGCTCTACTCAAAAAATCAGAATAACTGGCAAAACTGAGCCCTTGTACATGACAATTATTTGCAGCTTAGTAATTATTCCCTTTAGGACAAAAAAACACATAACCCGTTTTGATCCATAGTCCCAATCCAGTGGCTCTTGGAAGCATTTGAGTTCATAATCCCTGATCTAAATTTTAAAATCAGGGTTTAAAATTATACATATAGGCTGCCGCAGTGGCTCACGCCTGTGATCCCAGCACTTTGGGAGGCTGAGGTGGGCACGTCACCCGAGGTCAAGAGTTCGAGACCAGCCTGGCCAACATGGTGAAGCCCCCGTCTCTACTAAAAATACAAAAAATACAAAAATCCCAGCTACTTGGGAGGCTGAGGCAGGAGAACTGCCTTAATCTGGGAGGCGGAGGCTGCATTGAGCCAAGATCGTGCCACTGCACTCTCCAGCCTTGGCAAGAGCAAGATTTCATGTCAAAAAAAAAAAAAAAATTATACATATAAATTTTAAATATGCACATAAAAAAGAATGAAATATCCCAAATTGCTATGAATGGTTGGTTGCCTTACAGTTGCTGATATTATAGTTGATTCTTCTTTGCTTTTTTTTTTTAATTTTCTTCACCACTTTTTTTTTTGGAAAATGGGTTAGAAATCAGAAATTAGAAACCTGAGCCAATGTGACCACTCAGTAAATGTCTAGTCTTTTAGTAAATACCAATCATCTCAAGCAACAAAAAAAGGCAAGTGAAGACCATATATTTGTTTCCCCATAAGCTTGTAACCAGGTGGTATGTTACAGTGAAAGCAAGTGATGGCCCAAATTCTTCTAAACATAAAACACTTAGTGGCCAGAAAGTCTACCTTTGCTTCTATAATCCCAAATAAGTCCTCCTTTCTGTTCTCAGGCACAAATATTGAAATAAAACTTTCAATGAAATAGGAGCAAGTTTCATCCTTAGGGAGACACAATATTCCAATAATAAGATCCGACAACATATTGTCAGGTGTGTGAAGTAGACAGATAAAAAACAAATAGAGCTCTAGGCCTTGAGTACTGCTGTATTTGACAGATTTTTAGTATCTTCTTCCTAAAAAAAAGATGATGGAAACCAGGCAGTCTTTCTAGTTAACCACTTATCTTAACTACTACTCATTTCATAAACAGAAAAGTATTCCTACTATCCTTTACACAACTTAATAAACTTTCTGGTGTAAATTTTGATGAAGATAATTGAAATGATTAAGCAACCATCTCTAGAAAGCGGATTCCTGATTAGGATATTTCAAAGGCTAACTACATGTCTCTAGAATATATAATAAAGTTCAGTTACACATATGCATTTTCCACACTACTCAAGTTAAAAAATGTTTAAATTGCTGCATAAAAACTACAGATGTTGGTTTTTGAAAAAGTAATGATCTATAGGCCTAAGCTTTCTCTAGCTATTATGTCATAATTTTATTTTGGTATTTCTAATTCAATTATCTCCAGATGTATTCTCTTTCAATACTTAGAACATAGGTGAGAAACAGTATCAAATAAATCCCATATAGCTAATAAGTGATCAAACGGTGAGATTCAAGCCAAAATCTGGTTCCCTGACTTAATTCTCCATAACCCAGTGTTCTAAATCCGTATGTTAAGTGACTTGAAAACTGGATACCCAAATGTCCATCCAGAGTGTGTCCAAACAGAAGATGGAAGAATATTCTAGAAGTTAATAACACTTGCTGAAACATTGTAAATAGCAAGTCCAAAGTGGCTAGCCATTTTCATCCTGTACATAGTTGTGATTTAGAAGTTATGAGAGTATACTCCCTTCATTGCAAAATATTTCTTGTGATATTGGTAATAGAAAGTGATCCAAGGAAATGAATAAATATATTAATTCAATGGAAAGGAGGCCAGGGTTTTACCAGGATCCCATTCTGGGCATTAGAAAGTAGTCAGATAAATTGGTTTCTGCTCTTATCAGTGCAATTCTCTTCCAAAAGTTACTGCCATTAGTCAGATAACTCCTATGGAAACTTATATTTAATGTCTTCACTAAAAAAAGGAAACTTTATGATGGTCTTGAAAAACCATCACAATGGAAAATATGTGATAGTGATTGTATTGGCAACTCAGATACTGTCACAGTTGGGTTCCCTGGGGAAATTATTTTGAAATGGAGATTGGCATGCAAGAAGTCTATTAGCAAATTGCTGTGGAGGACAGAAGGAAGACAGGCTTGGAGAAAGGGAGAGATGTTACTAAGATGTAGTCACAACAAAAGCCTCAGCTCATCTAATAGGGAACTCTGGAGCAATGAAATTGTGTCTGTGTGTGTGTGTGTGCGCGTGTGTGTGTGCGTGTGTGTGTGTGTGTGTGTGTCCCCATCATAAATATATAATCTTTTCTATCTCAAGTGAATATAGTTTTTGATCTACCATTCTGATGAGAAGGGAAAGAACACATTTGACAGATCAATGGCCACAAACCATGTAGCTGTTATTATCTTAAACTGTTCTAGCCAAGGTTTATATCTAGTACAGACACTGCAGTTAGAGTTACTACTTAGCTGAGTTTTCAATAGTCCACTGTCATCCTCCAGTGTCTAGTTTTTACAGAGGTCAGAGTGGTAAATTAAATGGAATTATAAGGCTCAACATTCCCACACCCTTTAGGTCTTGAAGGGCACTAATCTCTGCCTTCCCATGGGATGGAATATTAATTTTGGTTTACTATCTTGGCCAGGAGATGGGGCAGTTTCAGAGTCTTCCACACAGCTTTCTCTTTAAAACAGTTCTAACACACACACCAAGAAAGGAATAGCGGTTCTGTCAACGCCCAAGTATGTTCAGTCTGATTATTTATTCTGAAAATAAGGAGATGACAGGGAGTCTAAGTAGGCGGATGATCACTCATTCTGAAAGTAGTAGTCAACAGGGGGTCTACCGCTGGGTAGAGCTGTGAAGTCAATGGACCTAGTATTAAGTAATACCTGGAAAAGAACTCCAGTTATTATCTGAATCCCATATCCCACCTTACTCCAAAAGGTAGACTCTAGTGACACTCTGGTCAACAGAGAGAGACTCTGTCTCAAAATATTAAATAAATAAGAAGTATTAAAGTAGTCAACAAGGAGAAAAAGTGGGAAACTCTCTGGCCTCCCACACATCTGTGGCTCCTGGTCCCTCCAAGCACAATGTGACATCTTGCAGGGGCCACCTGAGGCACCCTTGTGCCTCTCTGATGCACTGCCAAGCCCACTGGACTTTAGCATACATCTAACCCTTGACTGGCTTTAGGATGCTGGGAGGACCTTAAACTCATGAGTGTTTCCACATCTATGCCCTTTAATTTAAAGGGATTATGGAAAGAATATTTATCCCTTCTTATGTCAGAAATACAACACATATCCAGCTGAAAAGTAAATACAGGAGTCTTTTAATTCCTTGTAAGAAATATTTCCTGGATAATTCTATGTATTTTAATAATCACAGAGATAGTCTTATCCTTACTCATTCATTACCAAAAATACTGTGGTAACAGTTTATACTCCATAGATGCAAATAATCTCATCACTTTGACATGAAAAAGGCAGAAAGACAAAACACAAATTCTGAGACAGAGATTAAAACGATACAACATCCTTAGATTTTTGTTTGTTCGTTTATTTTATTGTTTGTTTCACTGTTTGAATGTTTATCTTGGAAGAGCCTACAGAAGTGAGGGAAAATATCTGCAGGCTAATTTTAAATAACACGAGACAAAGATTAAGCATTAAATATAAAAAATAAAACTTTTAGCTGACTTATTAAACTAGGAAGAATTTTCCTGAAACACAGCAGTTAAATTGGTCTGAAATGCATTCATAAATGGAGAACATGGTTCTCATCTATGAAATATTTTAAACATTGTGAATGCTACCAAAAAGCTCATCAGAATATAAAAATTTTCAAGTCCTCTAAGCAGACTAAATACAAGTTAGTTTTTAACCTGAATTCAGAAGTGCAAAATCTGTAAAAATAGAAATATTGTCGTTATTCTCAGCAATCTATGGATTAATCCTACAAATCCCTAAAGTCTTTTTAGTAACATGAACCGTGATCTCTTCATAAGCTCCTTGCTTAAGTGGCAAGTAACCTTTGAAGCTGGGCTTCTGAATCCGTAGAGAGAAGCAAGCTGCATTCGCAGCATTGCTCCCTTTGAAAATTATCTTCTGAACAGAAGAACGTCCAGCAAAGATCGTCAATGCAACACTCCCTGCATATGTGCAAGTCTGCATGAGGGGTCCCCCACAGGTGCAACTCCCAGCCAATGAACCAGAAACAGATAAAAGACAAGAGAAGAAAGCAGAGGTCAAACGTTTCCATTAACAGATGCTATCCCAGATAAAATGCCAAGGGCTTGGCCGGGCCTGGTGGCTCATGCCTGTAATCTCAGCACTTTGGGAGGCTGAGGCAGGTGGATCACGAGGTCAGGAGATGGAGACCAACCTGGCTAACCTGGTGAAATCCCGTCTCTACTAAAAATACAAAAAAGTAGCTGGGCGTGGTGGCACACGCCTATAGTCCCAGCTACTCGGGAGGCTGAGGCAGGGGAATCGCTTGAACCCGGGAGGCGGAGGTTGCAGTCAGCCGAGATCACACCACTGCACTCCAGCCTGGCAACAGAGGGAGACTTCATCTCAAAAAAGAAAAGAAAAGAAATCCCAAGGGCTTTTGGAATAAAAATGGACAATATGCAAAGATGAGAGAACCACATATAAATCATGTTGGAAATTTAAAATGCATGTACCACACATGAACACAGAACTCTTTAAATGCAGCTGTAGGAAGTTCCATTTGGGGGTCATCCTCTTTGGAACTCCCTTTTGAGCAACACTCCTTGTCATTTCTTTTCTTTTCTTTTCTTTTTTTTGAGACAGTCTCACACTGGCACTCAGGCTGGAATGCAGTGGTGCAATCTCAGCTCACTGCAATCTTCACCTCCCAGGTTCAAGCGATTCTCCTGCCTCAGCCTCCTGAGTAGCTGGGATTACAGGTGCGTGCCACCACATCTGGCAAATTTTTGTATTTTTAGTAAACACAGGGTTTCACCGTGTCAGTCAGGCTGGTCTCGAACTCCTGACCTCGTGATCCGCCCGCCTTGGCCTCCCAAAGGGCTGGGATTACAAGCGTGAGCCACTGAGCCTGGCCACTCCTTGTCATTTCTAACATCTGATACATCTGTACTTCTGAATAATCATAACTGGTACTCAAAGCGATGACCTGACACCCTCCAAGGTTCTACAAGGTGACCAAATCAGAGAGGTCACAACATGCCTAGCATTATTTTTGGATTAGCATACATTTTATAATAATTATTTAAAATTGGTAATCCATTTTTGGGCTGGCTCAATGATAGCTCTCTCTATTAATCATATCGTTTTACTAACTGAAATAGTCCACTCTCTCAGTAGGATTAATGATCTGAGATCATGGTACAACCAAAACCAAAGCTGGAGCAATGGGCCCTTGGAATGGAACCACCCATTGTGAACCATTCATCTGACCAATTCTTGAACTTTCTTCCTAAATGTGAGATCACAGGGTGTTTCAGTGCCGCCTGCACAATTCATAAAGTAGGGTCCTCAGATTAAAGACCTTACATTTTCGTAGAATTCAGAACCATGTTTCACTCAGCAGACTCTCTATTTGCTCACTCTCTTCTACGTGTAATTGTCCAACTTTGGTTGACTATTAAGTCCTCATGGAAGATTGCCATTCCGCCCCTGAGCCTCTCCTTTAGGGACTTGGAAATGGAAGGTAGTGCAGTTCTTTCTGGGCATCTGCCATGCATGGAACCCCGGGCTTCTTGGGGTAAGTTCGACGAGCAAGTTTAAAGAACTCTTCTGCAGCATCAAGTGCAATGAGACGGTCCTGCAAAAACAAACGACAAAGAAACTGCTGGTGAGATAGAAAACAAGACACGTTGGTGGGAAAAATCAATGTAACTACAACAAAACCCACCCTGGAAATGACCATGAGCAACTAAGATGTTTATTAATTTATTCCTAACAAATGTAGAGACACACCTTAATCCTTTACTTACATTTTCCAAGAAACATTCCCCCACTCCTTAGAGTCTTTCCAGATTATTTGTTAGTCTTATAGGTTATATAAACAATACTTCTCACATCTCTTTGACCTACAAATTGTTCAGAAAATAGACTACACAGCAGAACTCGCTGAAAAATACAAACTCTTGAGCTGGAACCCAAGCCTCAGCAGGTCCAAGTGTGATACAGAAATCTGAACTTCTAAAGCTCTTCAGGTGAATCTGATGCTGCGGGCCACTGGGAACCAGTGTATATAATGCCAGCATCTTCCACCTCATATGCGATAGTGACGGTGGCGTTGGAATAAGGAGGATAGTGAATAGTTTTTAAAAAGGCAAACATTTAAAGCAAAATTAGGGCAGATTAAAAAAAAAAGAAAAAAGAGCATCCACTCACCACAACAAAGAGATATCTCTCTGAGAGCTCCCAACTTGTTGGGAAAATATTGGTTTCTTCAGCCAGTTTTAACAACATCTCTCGAGCTTTCCTTGTGTTTTTGGAATCGCTGATGGTGCTGAGTTTAGTCACTGACAACAGAGAATCAGCTTCCCTTTGAAAACCTAAGGTAGAAAAAGTTACCGCTCATATAAAGTGGTCCCAAGTTAACAAGTGTCCTTCAATATGGTCCCTGCAGGAGAATGTGATCAGACCCATGTGGATTCTGTGTAAGCATCAAGCATCAAGCATCAGAAAACTGAAGCCAAAGGCTCTACGCCATGTGCTGCCTCCCAGATCCCTGTGACTTGCAGGACCTTTAATTAAAATTCTTTTGGCATTTTTTTTTCTCTTTGAAAACGTTTCCCTCAGAGCCTCAGATACTCATCCACTGGCTGCTTGCCACCCTGTTTCTGGTTTGAAGCCCTTTCCTGTCTTCCCTACTCTATACCTTCCCTCTGTCCCCAGAATTCCTACCTGCCTCCCCATCTGCAATGTGGTTCCCTCCAGACACTCCTTCTCCAAACCTAGATTTCCTTCCTCAGGGTAATATGATCAGCTGGTAAAAATCACTTACCCAAAAGTATGAAGACTCAAAGACTTAAACCTACTTGGAGTAACTTACATTGTTTTAAAAAAAAAAAAAAATTAGCTCATAACAATACTGGACATGCAAAGAGGGCAGAGGTCCCATCCCATCCCACTGCATGCCAACCAAAGCAATACAGACCAGTTACATGGTGCCCCAGGCTTGAAAAGCTATGATGCCAAGATGTCACATTCTCTTTCAAAGCAAAAGGATCAAGGACTTCAGAACTGATAAATTCACTTTTTAAACATTGAAGCAGGATTATTTTATAATGTGGGGGCCACATTTATTGTATCAAAATTCCTAGGAGAACTGAGAAAAATCATTATTATTAACCATTAGTGATTAGGGCAGACATCTACCCTAATGGCACAAGTGTTTTTCCCAACCTCGAAGCTTTTCTTTCCGTATTTCTTCTGAAATTCTACACTGAGTTTTGCTGTCTGTCTTGGAAACAATGTTTCTCCCAACCTGCGTCATCTTACAAAGCAATGACTAAGTGGCCAACACCCCCATCTAATTAAATTAATGTACAATGCCAAAAAAGTAAATGGTAGTGCTCATGTGACTGCACTGGACTGTGTACCCTATACTGGGGACAGATGGAGTAACACATGGCAGAGTGTGTCCTGAAGACATGGACTGGTGACAATAGAAACATCAGGCATTTATGCATGAGGATGTAAGAGCAAGATTGGGAAAATAATTAGTACACAGTAGCCTTAATTAGTCAATTATCGACATTCCTTTTATAAAAACTAAGGTGGAGAAATTGAACAATAATGATAACAACTAGTTATTTTTACCATTTCACAATCTCTTTCAGACTTACCTAAATCTTCTAAGATGCGCTTCCATCTGTTTCTTACTTCCCTTCGAATCTGCCGCAGGGTATAGATATCATAGTTGAGTTTCTGCCACTCCTGTAAGAAAATAAAAGTTTAGTTTTATTTACACCCCTTGGCTTAAACCTCTATCTCATTCCTAAACTTTGTGTGACTTAAACATATGGTTCTTCTCTTTTATTAATCTTCAAAGCATGCCTAAAAGAAGAGAAGGAGATGGATGCAATAGTCGATAGGAATACTGTCGGCTACCACTGCTGGAGATCTGATGTGCACCAGGTGATATGGCACCTTGAATAAATTCTCTCACTTCAACACTTCACATTACATATTCTCTCAACTTAATGATCTCACTTGTCAAGTGGAGTTAACAATGATAAATATCCCATTTAAGAGTGTTATAAAGATTGATGAATAAAAATAATAAAATCTATATGTTATTAAAGCCATTTTATAGATACAGTAACTAAGGCCCAAAGAGCTTCATTGACTAACCCAATGTCATCAGCTAACAGGTATCAGAATAGGTATTTGAACCCAAGTCTGGCTTCAAAGTTCATAAGAAACTGACACACACACACACAAATCTAGGTCTCCCTTTGTTATCAGAATAAAGTCGACCTGAAAATCCCAAGTTTCTTGATTCCTGGGCAATGTTTCCTTCACCATATCTCAGCAACATACTTTTTTATTTATATTCCCTGGAAAGGATGAATCTGTCACAAATTCAACTTTATCAACTGACTAAAGTTCTTTATCAGTCCTATGTATAGAGGGCCATCCATGTCCCAATATAGAACTTGAATCTTTTAGGAGCATTATAATCCTCCTTGGGATAAGTATGCCTTTAAAATGTCATAGAAATTTGTTTTTAAGGAGCCTTGTCACTATGAAGCAGTCATTTTATAGAATATACCTTTTACTGTTTCTTAGCAAGGACATTAACCACACAACTAACACACAGCTCAAAAGAACATCATTCTAAATGCTCAATTTAGAACTCAAGTTATATGATATTTAGACTCCTCTAACTGAAAATGTTTCAATGATGCCATTATTCCTCTGTTCAAGGCTTGCCTTGGTTATTGCTAATCAACTCGTGACTGGTTAAGAAAAACCTATTTAGCTGCCATTCACAAAGGTTTATAGATACCACTTTGAAAAAGAAAAGCTAGCTAAACAAATTGTGTTTTGTTATGACTGCATTTTAGATCTTGAATCTGAGGATATGCCAGCAGCAGGACATGGGCATTCAGCTATTTTCTAGAAGTCAGGAAGTGGCAAGTTTGAACACTCTTTCCTGGTTTTCTTCTTTTTGACCAAAGGCATGTTGAATGTGCATGTGCACAAGTGCATGGTGATTGGGGTCAGGGACAAAGTCTGTGACCTTGGAAGAGGGTGAAGTTAACTAAGTCATCTAAGAAATATACAACCCTGACTTTATCTTTAACATGATGTTAAAGCATACCTATCTAATCCCCCACACAGTACATAACTTGTAGAGGAAAAAACTCAAGTACTGCTGTCTTCATTGGATGGACCTTATACTTACTTGGTCACTCAGTATAGCATATTGGAAAATACTGTGGGTGCTGACCCTGAGTGTCTGGATTTGAATCCCAGCTATTTGTTGACAGCCTGACTTCAGAGAAGTTCTTAACCTTACTGTGCCTCATCTGCGATATGAGGATAATAAAACTACCTACCTCATGGGCTTATTGTGAGGATCAAATGAGTTAATGCAAGCCCTTTAAGTGGAGGTTGGTCCGCATGCTCCTCCAAATCAGTGTAGCACAATTAAGAAACAATCCTAGGTCAGGAGCACTGACTCACACCTATAATCCCAGCACTTTGGGACACAGAGGTGAGCAGATCACTTGAGGTCAGAAGTTCAAGACCAGCCTGGCCAACATGGCAAAACCCCACCTCTACTAAATAATAATAATAATAATACAAACATTAACTGGGGGTGGTGGTGCACGACTGTAATCCCAGTTACTCAGGAGGCCAAGGCAGAAGAATCGCTTGAACCCAGGAGGCAGAGGTTGCAGTGAGTTGAGATCGTACCACTGCACTCCAGCTTGGGCAAGGGTAAGACCCTGCCAAAAAAAAAAAAAAAAAAAAAAGAGCCAGGCGCAGTGGCTCACGCCTGTAATCCCAGCACTTTGGGAGGCCAAGGAGGGTGGATCACGAGGTCAGTAGATCGAGACTATCCTGGTCAACATGGTGAAACCCCATCTCTACTAAAATACAAAAAATTAGCTGGGCGTGGTGGCACATGCCTGTAGTCCCAGCTACTTGGGAGGCTGAGGGAGGGGAATCACTTGAACTCAGGAGGCGGAGGTTGCAGTGAGCCGATATCGTGCCACTGCACTCCAGCCTGGAAACAGAGTGAGACTCCGTCACAAAAAAAAGAGAAAGAAAAGAAATAGTCCTTCAGGAGTCAGAATTATTTCTACTATGAGCATGTAGACACGAAATATTACATTATTCAGTATCCAGTTTGTGAGGATCTCCAGAATAAAAATTTATCTGCTCTAAGTATCAAATGGTTTTATCTTTCCTAAAAATCATTCATCTTTCTGGACATTGTAAATTTTATAACTGATCTAATTCCACTTATGCCTGAAAATTTCAAGTCCTTTCATGAAAAAAAAAAATACAAGATTTCACAAGCATTTTTTAATCACTTCCATTTCTGGCTACTTTTTATGTCTTTATTCATATTTTCCTCTTTCTTTCCTGTATTATTCTAGTTTATCTTATCTCACTATACTTTCATGTAAGTTGCCTTAACTCCTTTTAAATAAGGAGATGGCAGTAAAATAAACTAAATATTAGGCAGAGCCACACTGTGCTTATTCTCAATGAAAATGACCTCGCTTTTTGGACTTCATGAAAAGTGACCAGATTCTTAGTCACACTTGGTTAGAGACTCACTCAATCCATGGATGAGCTGCCTCTTAGGTTCACACAACTTTAACTTATGAAACAAACCACTAGGTGGCTTCGCCAACTTAGTTAAAGGTCTCCACCAATTTTTCTTTTAGCTCCTTAGGCTGATGTCTTAGGCCTTGTTCTAAGTGCAGTCAAATCTCCATCTTTCAGAGACTCATATATCATTGGATCATCCAGGCGTTGGACTTTTCAAACATCCTTCCCTTCCTGCTGTCCATCTATTAGTCATTTTGCTATTCCTAAATAACAACAATGAATGTTATATGAATTCATTCAGTTTCAGTGTCTGTTACTCTGATAAAAAATTTGTTGGGGAAGCAACACATAACTCATAATCAATAGGAGATTAAAGATCTGCTACGGACGGCTCCACAGCTGATGCGTCTTTGCATCCCACCTTCCCCTACCATGGTTTGGGGACAACTTGCACATGACAGGTGCTTATGAAAATTAGTGGAATGAAATTACGGATGTCATACTTCCAAATTATTAGTCTTCTTTTGACAGGATAATCATGAATAATCATACATGAATGTATCTGGAAATTTTATGGAAAATTTAAAGCTCTAAAGCCAGTAGAAGCATTGGTAGAATTTTAACTAAGAATAGGCACTTGATTAAATGATTGGTAAGAGGAGAATCTAAATTCCTCTTAAACATCCAAAGAATAGGATCTTGAGATGGTTTGTCTCTGTGTCCCCACCCAAATCTCATGTCGAATTGTGATCCCCACGTGTTGAAGGAGGGCCTGGTGGGAGGTGACTGGATCATGGGGGTGGTTTCTAATGGTTTAGGACCATCCCCCTGGTGCTGTCTTGTGATAGAGTTCTCAGGAGACCTGGTTGTTTGAAAGCATGCAGCGCTTCCCCCTTTCTCTCTCTCTCTCTCTCTCTCTCTCTCTCTCCCCTTCCCTCCCCTGATGCCATGTGAAGAAAGTGCTTGCTTCCCCTTCATCCTTCTGCAATGAGTGTAAGTTTCCTGAGGCCTCCTAGCCATGCTTCCTGCATAGCCTGTGGAACTGTGAGTCAATTAAACTTCTTTTATTCATAAATTATTCAGCTCATGTATTTCTTTATAGCACTGTGAGAACAAGCTAAAACAGATCGAAATGCACCAAATGAAAATCAGTGATGTAAAAAATCTTATCCAATTACATCTCTCCACAACTAAAGAAACTAACTCCCAGATGGGCGTGGTGGCTCATGCCTCTCATCCCAGTACTTCGGGAGGCCGAGGCAGACAGATCACCTGAGGTCAGTTCAAGATTAGCCTGGCCAACATAGTGAAACGCTGTCTCTACTAAAAATATAAAAATTAGCTGGATGCGGTGACGCACACCTGTAATCCCAGCTACTTGGGAGGCTGAGACAGGAGAATCGCTTGAACCCGGGAGGCAGAGGCTGCAGTGAGCTGAGACCATGCCACTGCACTCCAGCCTGGGTGACAGAGCGAGACTGTCTCAAAAAAAAAAAAAAAAGAAAGGAAAAAAAGAAACTAACTCCCCTACTCCCTAGCATTAGAGCAAGTCTTCCGATGTCCCTCTACAATTTTTAAATTGTAATGATTTATTTTTTAAGCTTGAAACAAATAATTTGAAAACAACAGTTAAAGGTCAATTAAATATTCTTCCCAAGTGACTTCAATGCAATGCTACAAGACATCAAAAGTTAAAGTCTTTTTTCTAAAATAATATTTTATTTGTTTCTCCTTAATTTCTGAAATAATACATTGTGGTCAGTGTGATGCTACAGCCCTGAACTTTAACAATGGGTAAATTAGCAAAGGTATAGCAAAAGAAAACATACTGAGCTAATTTCATAAGATACCTGAGGACAAGCCAAGCTGAAAAACATAATTGAAAATGAATAACTGAAGATGTTTATAGATGAATTCTTGGGGGTTTTTTCCTCATCAGTTGTTGGCCAAATCAGATTAGGGCTGCTAGATAAGAAGGTTGAGGCAACAACATGAAAGGCAGAAAGAACTCAATGTCCTGCCACCATCAGTGGCTAATTCTCCTCCAGCTTTTGATGCCCAGGAGCTGACCTTGACCGTGAGTCCTGATTTAAGCTCCTCAGATCACAATCTTATGCATAAAACTGAAATAACATTTGATTCTTTGATCAGCATCTCCCCATTTCCCCTACCCTCTATCCCCCGGCAATGACTGCTCTACTCTGCCTCTATGGGTTTGACTTTGTTTAGACTCTACATATAAGTGAGATCATGCAGTAATTGTCTTTCTGTGCTTGTGTTATTTCACTTAGCACAACGACTTCTAGGTTCATCCATGTTGTCACAGTGGCAGGATTTCCTTCTTTGTGAAGGCTGAATAGTATTCCATTATGATCTATTTACCAAATTATCTTTCTCCATTCATTCATCCATAGACATTTAAGTTGTTTCCATATATTGGCTACTGTGAATCACGCTGCAATGAACATGGGGTACAGATATACATCCCCATGGTGTATATATGATTACTATAGTTAACAATACTGTATTGTTTAGTTGGAATTTCATATGATTTTAAGTGTCCTTACTGCACACACGCACACACATACACACCCACACAGACACAAACACACAAATGGTATTTATGAGTGGTAACGGATGTGTTAATTAATTTGACTGTGGCAATCACCATACAATGTATACGTATATCAAATCATCATGTTGTATACGTTGAATATATATAAATTTCGCCAGTTAATTACATATTTTAAAATTAAAACACAACATTTGATTCTCATCTATATAATTGAGGTTGTAGATAAATGGGATAGTTTAAAATTACATTTTATTTCTTATTTAAAAAGTGACATATGCTTGAAGAAATATACTCTAAAAACAACTTACATATATTTTAAATCATCTTAAACTCTTAGGAACAACTTCAAAAGAGATCAATTTATTTTTAATTAATTATAAAAATAATATAATCATATAGAAATAAAATATCAAAGATAATAGAAAGATATAAAATGAAAATTAAAGTTTTCATTTTTCATTTCATCCTCTTCTTCCAGTCTAATTCTTCAGAAGTAGCTACTGCTGAACATGTCTTCTTCTTTTTCTGATAGCTACTCCATAACTCCAAGAATAGGTTGATACTTCCAATTTCTCATGTGCTAACTTTAAACTTAAACTTCTTTATACTCCCTCCATGAACAAAGAGTAACTTAGCTTTTCCTCTGTGCGCTCTCTCTCTCTCTCTCTCTCTCTCTCTCTCTCTCTCCCCCCTATCTCATTGCAAGGGAGGCTGGAAACGTGGGGAAGCAGATTATCAATAGCACTTTGGACCAACCACAATTCATCCCCTAAGGTTGGCACCTTGCTGCCCCAAACAAAAGCTGGGTTCTGATGGCAAGGAAGAAAGAAAGTACATGAACACTGGGGCAGCTAATACGTTTGCCACAAGTCATATGATGTTTGCTTTGCTAACGTCTGTTATCCCTCTCCCCACCCATCAATCTATTAAGTACACCCAGACTTTCCTTTGCATAACAGTTACAGTCTTAGCTCTCAGAGTGGACACTGATTGGCTTATGCCAATAAACTCATTTTGGGCTGTATATTAGAATCATCCAGGGAATGTTTTAAAATAGCCATGCATGGGATTCACCTCCCAGACCAATGTAATCAGAATCCCTTGAAGGGGTTCCAGGTTTGCGATCCAATGATCCAAGCCAACTGGCATAAGCTGTTGGTTCAGGGATGGGCATGTAAACCAATTCAAGCCAAAGAGAGGCAGTGAAATCCATGAAGCTTCTGGAGCAATCAGGAATGGTGTTTTCTCTTCTCCTGCACAATGTGATATGAAGGTACAAAATCTGGAAATGCCCTCATCACTTTGACTAGCCTGAGATGAGCCAGATTAAACAAAAAGGCAACAATCAGAGAATAAAGTTGAAAGAATCACAGAGATATAGAGCCTATGGATATCCTGAGCCTACGGGTCAATTCTCATCTGCAGTCAGACCTATTTCAGGAACTCTCTGTTATCTGAGCCAATTCCATTTGGGTTTAGACAACTGGAGTTCTTTTTCTGGCCCTTGCATTTGAAAGATTCATGTTGCAAAGCCCACTCGTTGAGTATATAAAGGACAATATAGATACCACACAAAATGTTAGTCTCATATTTTCCCACCCTCGCCCCCAGTGAAAATTTTCAGTACGTAGATTTATCTAGCTGGGATTAGAGAGGGCTTATAGAGGATGCAGTGTAAATGGCTCTGCCTAGATCCCAATCTTTCTGTCCCAAGAGTGTCTTAGGCAATTACACAGATATATCAGCAGCCCTTGTCTGTAGCCAGGGCTCATTTTATGGTGCCTCCCCTGAATTCTGTCCAGAGAGCAGAGCTCTGACTCTCATGAGATGTTGCCATAACAAAGGAAAGAGGTGGCTTACATCTAATTGGCTACTTTCTTCCAAAGATCCAAGCGAACAGGTCCTAACTATGATTGGCTAAACCATTCAACTCCCTTATGAAGACAGGTTCCTCAGAGGTAGCTCCTGTTCTTCTGGATCTAATGGCCAGTTCAAAGTTCACTTTTGATTGAAAAATTTGAGCTAAAATCTATTCACCATCTGAAGACCAACCATTAAGATGACTTTGTCTTTTGTCTTTCTTGGATGGTGAAAAACCATCTTAAGAGGAAGATGTTCATACTCAGGCCAAAATGTTCCTTTTTGTAGTTGATCTTTGTGCATGCACGCATGCACACACACACACACACACACACACACACACACACACACACAAAACAACCAGAAGAGTATTACTCAAATGTTATAGATGACACCCTGCTGAAGTTATGTAACTTGTCGCATGCCCAACTGCAAACAGCAGCTAAGCCAGAACTCAAATCTAAGTGCATCAAATTCCACAGCCCACAGACTCTATAAAAAAAAGAAAAAACAGAAAAAAATGACTAGTTATTATTGTTTTCTCAAATTCTGCTTCTTTTTTTCTTATGCATTCATTATTTTATTTTATTTTATTTTTTTAGAGGCAGACCTTCGCTCTTATTGCCCAGGCCAGAGTGCAATGAGGCGATCTCAGCTCACCGCAACCTCAGCCTCCCGGGTTCAAGTGATTCTCAGCCTCTCCAGTAGCTGGGATTACAGGCATGGGCCACCATACCCAGCTAATTCTGTATTTTTAGTAGAGATGAGGTTTCACCATGTTAGTCAGTGGGCAGATCACCTGGTCACTCCTGACCTCAGGTGATCCGCCCACCTTGGCCTCCCAGAGTGCTGGGACTACAGGTATGAGCCACCGCGCCTGGTCGTACTCATTATTTTTTAAGGTAATATATTTACATGATTCACAATTCAAAAGTACTAAAGGCTCTGCCCCTCAGCCACCAGTGTTCTCTCTACAGGTAATTAATGTTACCAATTTTACCAGCATTTTTCCCCATACATACTAGCATATTATATCTTGCACTTTTTACTTGATAATATATTTTAGCAATCAGTCTGTATCAAAATGTAAGATTTGGGCTCTTTCTTTGACTTTTTTATCATTTGGTATAGACAAAAATGGAATAAACACATTTGTTTTATAGAAAATGCCCCATCCCCCATATTACAATATTTTCCAACATGTGACTTAAAACCTGAACATTCCTTAAGACTTTTTGCTTCCTAGTCATTCTTTCCAACATCACCATTGAAAAGTATTAGGCCGGGT
This sequence comes from Sapajus apella, assembly GCF_009761245.1. Classification (NCBI taxonomy): domain Eukaryota; kingdom Metazoa; phylum Chordata; class Mammalia; order Primates; family Cebidae; genus Sapajus; species Sapajus apella. Next base: position 23,550,687 of record NW_022436950.1, on the reverse strand, counting down.
GTGGTGGTTCACGCCAGTAATCCCAGCACTTTGGGAGGCCAAGACGGGGGGATCACGAGGTCAGGAGTTCAAGATCAGTCTGTCCAAGATGGTGAAACCCCATCTCTACAAAAAATACAAAAAATTAGCCAGGTGTGGTGACACACACCTGTAATCCCAGCTACTCAAGAAGCTGAGACAGAGAGTTGCTTAAACCCGGGAGGCAGAGGTTACAGTGAGCCGAGATCACACCACTGCACTCCAGCCTGGGCGACAACGCCCAGACTCCGTCTCAAAAAAAAAAGAAGAAGAAAGAAAAGGCCGGGCGCGGTGGCTCAAGCCTGTAATCCCAGTACTTAGGGAGGCCGAGGCGGGTGGATCACGAGGTCAAGAGATCGAAACCATCCTGGTCAACATGGTGAAACCCCGTCTCTACTAAAAATACAAAAAATTAGCTGGGCATGGTGGCGCGTGCCTGTAATCCCAGCTACTCAGGAGGCTGAGGCAGGAGAATTGCCTGAACCCAGGAGGCGGAGGTTGCGGTGAGCCGAGATTGCGCCATTGCACTCCAGCCTGGGTAACAAGAGTGAAACTCCGTCTCAAAAAAAAAAAAAAAAAAAAAAAAAAAAAAAAAAAAAAAAAAGAAAAGTATTGAGCTCCCATGTGTGTCCATGCACTATATATAATCCTTTGGGAATTTTCATTTCAACTCAAACAACACACTAAAAGAAGATGCCATATAGCCGGGATGATGATGACACTGCATTACAAAAATTACATACAACTAAATCTCAGACTAAAAATTATAGTAGATAAATATTTTCACTTGAAAGTAGCAGCTTCTTGGTAAACTGAATTATTTGAATACGATGACTGCTGTCTCTTTCCTCCCAGTTTTCACCAACTGACATCACCTTATGCTGCTTCTACTTAAAATGAAGAGGGATTATCTAAAAGATAGAAAAATTGTCTTGACTGCTTCTCCAGTTTAGTTTTCTTTCATTTGGTAGGTGGTGGGAAATATCAGATATGGTGGAGAAACAATATAATACATGATGGGAATCTGGATTTTCACCAGCCTCTAAGAAATCCTCTCATGTTTGCCTTTCACAGAGAAATGTGAAATGGATAATGCAGACTAGGGTAGTTCTGCCACTACTGAAGAGTACACAAAACTGTTGATGTCAATCTGGAGAAAAGTCCCCAGTAATGCACCGTGGGGCTCTGTTTTGAAGCGGATTTTTATCAGTGACTCGACGAAGTCAAAGATCACATAAGTTGAAAGGATTACTAGTACATGGAATCGTAATTTCAAACATGTAACAAAAAAGCCTGTGAAGTAAAATCTAAAGGCCAGAATGTATTTGAAATAAATAAAAATACACCCTACTCTTAGGTTGAAAAAAATCAACACAGCCAAAGCAGCAGATGCAGGAACCTGCCTACACAGCAGTTCATGTGAAAGAAATGCTAAGGGCTTGGATGAACCAACTGTTTCAAATCTACCCAAAATGTGGCATTCAGTCTGCATGGATTGTGAACCTACTCTGTACCAAACACAGTACCGGGCTGAACAAGCAATGAATTGCACCTGGACCCTGCCCTATAGGAATGAAAATACAGCCCCAAAAAACTCAAATGAGATTATACTGCATTAACAGAAGCATTGCTCAAAAAGAAGTAGCAATCAACGTCCTCTTCACAGAACACCTGAGAACGTGGTTTTGGGCAATGTGGAACAGCCATGCAGCCAAGAGGAAAGCAACTGAGATGGTGAAATGCTTGGAACCCATGGCATGGTGGCCTAGTTCATAGATCTGGGAATTAGGGGACTTTGAACAATATGGTACACATCCTTCAAAGTTAAGCAGTTGCTATATGGAAGGATTCCTTTTTTTTATTCCAAATTGCTCCGAAATGCAGAACTAAGACTAACAGGTGAAAGTAACAACAAAGAAGATCAATATAAAGAGGAACTTTCTGCCCTTCCCCACTGGAACACAGAAGTATAATTTCTTTTTTCCTTTTTTTTTTAGGAAAAAATGGAGTCTTGCTCTGTCACCAGGCTGGAGTGTCGTGGCACTATCTTGGCTCACTGCAACTTCTGCCTCCCGGGTTCAAGCGATTCCCCTGCCTCAGCCTCCATAGTAGCTAGGACTACAGGCACGCACCACCATGCCTGGATAATTTTTTTTTTTTTATTTTAGTAGAGACAGGGTTTTACCAGGTTGGCCAGGATGGCCTCAATCTCCAGACTTCGTGATCCACCCACCTGGGCGTCCCAAAGTGCTGGGATTACAGGCGTGAGCCACCGCACTCGGCATATAATTTCTTTACTTTATATAGAAATACACTATATAATTTTCAGACCAGGTATGGTGGCTCATACCTGTAATCCCAACATTTTAGGATACCAAGGCAGGAGGGTCACTTGAGCCCAGGAATTTGAGACTAGCCTGGGTAACACGGTAAGACTTCATCGCTACAAAAAATAAACAAAATTAGCTGGACATGGTGGTACACACCTGTAGTCCCAACAACTCGAGAGGCTGAGGCAGGAGGATTGCTTGAGCTTGTGAGGTGGAGGCTGCGGTGAGCCATGATCATGCCACTGCACTCCAGCCTGGGCGACAGAGTGAGACACTTCTTAAAAACAATCACGAAAGAAATGTACTATACAATTTTTAATTTCCAGAAATTTAATTTCTACAGCCTCTTTCAATATATTATTTTCTGTATCCTGACAAAAGCCAAAAAGGATTTCAAGGCATCTGCAAAAAAGGGCAGACAGATGACTGATAGATTAGATAGATAGATGTCATATTTACAGAGTATTTACTATTTCCTAGGCACCACTCTGATCTCTTTATATATACTAACTCAGTTAATCCTCATAACGTGGTGTTACCCTATGAGACAGATACCCTTATAATCCATCTTAAGATGAGGAAACTGAGGCTGAAGGAGGTTAAGTAACTTGCCCAAGTGCACACGGCAGGTAAGTGAGAAGCTGGGATTTAAAACCCAGACAGTCTGGTTGTGTGGCCGATGCATTGAGCCACCATCCACACTGCCTCTTAGAACAAGACAGGAGAGGGTGGGCAAAGGAGGAAGGAGGAAAAGTAGTGGACAAAAGAGAAAAAGTAACTGATCAGAGAGAAGACCAACCTGAGGCCACAGCAGCTACTCCTGAGGAGGAACTAGGAAAACACAACTGAAATCTGGGGAGAAAACGAACTTTTCTAGTGGCAGAGGACTCCTCACATCCAGGCAAGGAGGCTGCCAAACCCAAGGGCGTTCTTCTTCTGAAGGGTGGGTTCACGGGACACAGCAACCTGGTGCCTCCTCGGGGGACTTCAGTGCCCCTCTTCCTCCTCGGAGCCAGTGGCAGCCTCTCCAGCCCTTCCCGCTTTTCCCTTCCCTTCCTCCCCACACCCTCCTCTCCACTTTGTCCCCACTTCTTCTCTCAAGGAGTGAGACGAAGGCAAACCATTCCCCTCAAGATGAAGGAAGAGAGGAGGCGGGCAGAAGCTGCAGAGGTCTGAGATTCTAAGGATCAAGAAGAGAAGGGAAATATTTTGGACTGAGCTGTGCTTGTCTGCAGCAGGGAGGGTTGTGAGACTTTCTGACACTTTCTGAAAGGAGGCTTCAGGCTTCCAAACTGAGAAACACCCCCAAAAAGGCTTACCTAAGGTACCTCCTCTGCTCTTCCCACTTCCTGCCCCCCCACCTCTCATCTCAAAAAGGAAGCCTTTCCTTGGAAACCTCCCTGGAGAGTGTGCACCGTGCACCCTTCTTCCATGCTTGTGAGACTACAGGGTTACAAGAACTCCTGATTCAGAACACAGCCAAGTCCTCTTCAAAGCTCGTGCAGCAGACCAGTTTCACTCACTCACATGATGGGCTTCCTCCTCCCAGAGTTAATCAGCTGCAAATGTGAACAAACACCCAAATGCTTGACTGCATATGCCAACCCCAAGAGAAACAGGATTCTGCAAAAAATGAGCTCACTTTTCTTCACAGGACAGCAGGTGTCACTGAGGCAAGCAGCCACAGTGCCCTGCCCTGAACGAACTCCTTGGCATCCTCAAGCTCCAGTCCATCTTCCATCCCTCCCTTCACCGCCAAACGGCTTAGAATGGGAGGCTCCCTTGCTCTTCTCACTTCCTCTTACCTCCTTATCGCCAGCCCCTGGCAATCTGCCTTCTTCAGGCCTGCCTCTCTACAGAAAGGGCTAAGGTATCACTTCCCTCCCCATCCTACTAGTGACCTGATTTAGAGGAGTCCTATAGTCCTTTCCAAAGACCCTCACTGCCTCTAAAGCATTTAATCCTGATGGCCATACTCTTCTTAACACGCCTTTGTACGTTTCTATGGGAAAAGGGAAAGGAAATGAGCATTTGTTAAGTGCCCACTGAGTGCCATGGGCAGTAAGTCCCCCACCACCCTGCAAGATGGGTAGTATTATCCCAGTTTTGGGGAGGACAGTGTCAGTATCCTGCCTAGAGTCTAAGTCAGGAGGAGCTGTGGGATTCGGGCTCTGCTGCCTCTAAAGCACGTCCTCCAGCCGATCCCCTCACTCTTAGCTCTCTTCCCTCTGCTGCTTCCTCTTCCTTCATCTCTTCCTTCATGCAGGCCTTTCCTACGGTTCTGTCTTACGTCTTCTTCTCACCTCTATCTCCCTAGATAATTTCCCCTAATGCCTCAATCTCTGTTGTCATTACTTATCTGTAGTGACTTTTAAGTCTCTTTCTTTAGTCCTCGCCCCCAAGCCTCAGCTCCAGGTCTCAATATCCACCTTTCTGCTGGATGTCCCCACCTGGATGGGCTGCTGACCTACAGATGAGCCCAATCAGACTCCATCATCCTCCCACAAGTCACCCTTCCACCTTATGTTCCCAATTTGCCAACTGCTGCTCACTCCGTTAATCCCGTCTTCCAAATCTAAGCCAGTTACCTCAGCTTGTTGATTTTCCCTCTGCACAAGATTCTTACTCTTTTCTGCCTTAATTGGCCTGAATGCCTGCAAAAACTGGTTCCTCTGCTTCCAAAAGCTAAATTCTCCAATCTCCTCCCAACCTGCTGTCTTCCTAAGGATGAGATTGGGTCACTTCCCTCCCTGAAAACTTCAGTTGTTCCATACCACTTGCTGAATAAAGTTTTAATCCCAAGAAGGATACCCACGATCTGACCTTTCTGGTCTTCTTCCCAATGACAGTCCTATCCACAGTCTGCCTCTGACACTTGGGGCCACCAGTCTATCCTCCAGCACACCTTGAACCTGAGGCCTCGACCATGCTCATTCGTGCCCTCCTTCCTCTGTCATCGAAATCCTACTCACCCTTCAAGGCTCAGTTCAAATGCCACCGCCTCTGAGAAGCCTCTACTGTTCTTACCAATTGAAAGTAACTGCTGCTTCCTTTGAACTTCCTCAGCTCCTTTATGAAAATAGTTGTAGAGTTACTGACTATATAGATACTCTTCTACCATAAGTATTTATAATGTCTCCTTCACTACCAGAGTCTAGGCTACCTGACCACAAGAACCGAGATGTGCCCAGGTCCTACCCAGTCCTTTGTACACAGCAGGTCCCCTGATGGGGCTGCTGAACTGCACTGCACATGATGGCGCATGTAAAAACCAAGTTCTGGCAGTGCTCAAGTGCTTATTGTGAACATAGAAAATAGCACTGAATTTTACCAGAAAAAGCCACTTGGGCTATAATCCATGCCATTCTGAACAAGGCAGGTTTATATAGTTAAGATATTTGGGCCAGGCATGATGGCTCATGACTGTAATCCCAGCACTTTGGGAGGTCAAGGCAGGCAGATCACCTGAGGCCAGGAGTTCGAGACCAGCCTGGCCAACATGATGAAACTCCATCTCTACTAAAAATATAAAAATTAGCCGGGCATATTGGCCCGCACCTGTAATCCCCGCTACCTGGAAGGCTGAGGCAGAAGAACCGCTTGAACCTGGAAGGCAGAGGTTACAGTGAGCCAAGATCGCACTGCTGCACGCCAGCCTGGGTGACAGAGCAAGACTCCATCTCAAAAAAAAAAAAATGGATTCTAATATTTTGAGAAAAGAAAATGAATTCAAGAAAGGTGGAATAAAACAAAATGACCCATTCACCTCTTCCACTCTGTGCCTAATCAAGCACTTGATATTTGAAAAGTACTTTTCAATATGTCTCTTTAAGTCATCAATACTGAGGATGTACTGTGTGGCAGGCACTGTCCCGGGCACTCCATGTGTTACTACATTCATCACAAAATCCCAGGAGATGGATGAGACTGTGGATCCCTTTCTTGAGATGTGTTGAGTAAGGATCAATGAGGTTAAGCATCTCAGTTGAGATCTCACAGCTGGTAAGTGGGGAGCCCAAAATTTCAGCTCAAGTCTGTCTGACTCCAAAGCCCATGCTACTCCCAGCATGCTAAGCTGTCACACAATTAGGTCCAAGTTTAGTCCACCATATTGTCCTCCCCTGTCACCAATGTGGAAACTAGGACACAAAGAAAGAAATGGAACATAGTGTGCGGGGACTTTCTTTCTAAAAATAGCTTCCGGCATGTCTGCTTACTTGGGTCCAGAACACAGACAGGCCTCCTTCCTCCATTTTCCAGCTGCCCTTACCAACACCCTACTCACTGCCCAGCTGCAGGAGGAAGGTCAGTGCCATGAGATCCCAGGGCAAGGTGCAGGTCGGGGACACGGCAGGGAAGACAAGCAATGGTGGATCATGTGGAAAGAAGCTCCAAGCTTTTTTTAAACACACCTGGGCCTGGACCATGTCAGGGCCACTTGCCCAGGAGGGCATCCTCTTCTGGGAGATGAAAGCTGATTCTCTGCATCTAGCAGGCATGATGTGCAAGTGAAAAAGACAGGATTGTATTTCATTGTTCCTAGACAGCTGGTGCACTCATTAACTGTCTGCCCTCACCTCAGCCTAAATGTCAAAGGCTCAAATAACACAGCAGAGAAACACAGTGTCTTAGAGGATAAGCAAAAGACTGGACTAACCTTGGAGGGGCAGGTGGCAGGGTGTGGAGGCCAGGAGGGGGTAGAGGTCAGGAGGGGTGGAGGCCAGGAGGGGGTGGAGGCCAGGAGGGGGTGGAGGTCAGGAGGGGGTGGGGGTCA
>NW_022436950.1:23499880-23543555 GCF_009761245.1 Sapajus apella | reverse complement strand
GGGCACAGTGTCTTGTGCTGTTGCCTAGGCTGGAGTGCAGTGGTGCAATGCTGGCTCACTGCAACCTCCATTTCCCAGGTTCAAGTGATTCTCCTGCTTCAGCCTCCCTAGTAGCTAAGATTACAGATGCCCACCACCATGCCTGGCTAATTTCTGTATTTTATAATAGAGATGGGGTTTCACCATGTTGGCCAGGCTGGTCTTGAACTCCCAAACTTAAATGATCTGCTCACCTCAGCTTCTCAAAGTACTGGGATTACGGGCATGAGCCACTGTGCCCAGCCTTTCTTCCTTTTTGACCCAGAGCCATCTACTTGCACTTTCTCTGAATCTCAGAAAAAACTGGGTCTTAGTGGAGTTCACCATGCCCCCAGGCCTAGGACCACCTGCTGCTCCCACTACCAGGCCCTAAGGCCCCACCCCAGATGCTCTGATACTTAAAAGATTAATAAAGTGTAATTTGGGGGCAGTTCATCTCTATATACTATGCAGAGCCTCAAACCCCAAATAGCATCTTGGAGTTACTACTTAGAGCACCTTAGACAGGCACATCCATAGCCTGGTTGCTAATGCAGTCCCACCACTCTGCAATGCTCATCTGTTTAGACTCCAAATCAGAGCTAGAGTTTTGACCTTGAACCAGTCAAATGCGAAGGCTGAGTAATGCTTTTCCAATTCTATTTATTTTTATTCCATAGCGCCACTTGAGTTCTGGAAACAGACTGCTTTGCAGCCAGAGGCCCCTGACCTAATTCTTTATCCTGGTTTTAACCAGATTAAGCCAAGGGATAGCTCACAGCTCCTGCTGCCCAAGTGTGTCTGCAAAGCCATGTGAAGGGGCCACTAAGCAGTAAGATTCGAGCTAGTTTTGTCTAATTTGGGGACTCCCACCTCAGGTACAGCTTTAGGGTTAAAAGAGCAAAACTCAGGAGGAGATTTTGCTAATGCTGCCAGTGGGAGGGCCGGGGCTTGCCATTTTCCACGTGACATTGCTATTCCTAATCAACTAGTTGGAAACAACTCTGAGTTCTGGGGCTCCAGTTGCTGCAAGGAAGAAGGGTAATTAATTACAGCAAAGACAAAAGATAATATGACTACATTCCTGCTCATGGATGGAAAAAGAAGACTTCGTTTCTAACAAGGCAGAAATAGCCAATTCATTCAATTAGTTTAAGCATGTACCATAGAGAAAGGCCAGTTCTTCAAAGCAGTGACCCAAATTTAGCTTGAACTCTGAATCCAGAGTATAGAAAACAGCTCAAAGACCTTGCTATCCCTCCACATCCAGACCTGTGCTGTCCAATACAGCAGCCAATAGCCACATGTGGCTACTGAGCCGTGGCTGGTCCAAACTGAGATGGGCTGTAAGGGTAAAATACCCATCAAATTTTTGAAGACTTTAAAAAAGAAGTGGAGGGCGCCAAGCACAGTGACTCACGCCTGTAATCCCAGCACTTTGGGAGTCCAAGCAGGTGAACTGCTTGAGCCCAGGAGTTCCAGACCAGCCTGGGCAACATGGCGAAATTCCGTCTCTACAAAAAATACAAATTAGCTAGGTGTGGTGGCACACACCTATAGCCCTGGCTTCTTGGGTGGCTGAGGCAGGAGGATCACTTGAGGCTGGGAGGTCAAGCCTGCAGTGAGCCATGATCATGTCACTGCACTCCAATCTGGGTGATAGAGCGAGACCCTGTCTCAAAAGAAAAAAAAAACCAGAATGTTTAATCTCTCATTAAGAGTTTTTATATTGGCCAGGTGAGATGGCTTGCACCTGTAATCCCAGCATTTTGGGAGGCTGAGGTGGACAGATGGCTTGATCTCAGGAGTTCAAGACCAACATGGGCAACATGGTGAAAACCCCACCTCTACCAAAAATACAAAAAATTACCCTGGCATGGTGGCACATGCCTGTAGTCCAAGCTACTCAGGAGGCTGAGGTGGGAGAATGGCTTGAGCCTGGGAGGCAGAGATTGCAGTGAGCCAAGATTGTGATTATACCACTGCACTCCAGCCTGGGTGATAAAGTGAGACCCCATCTCAGGAAAAAAAAAAAAAAAAAGGGATTTTTATATTATTACATAATGAAAATATTTTGATTTAACTGGTTAAATAAGACCATTAGATTTAATTTCACCTGTTTATTTTTACTTTTTAACGTGGCTACTAGAAAATTTCAAATGACGTATGTGGCTTGCCCTGTATTTTTATTGGGCAGTGCTGATCTACACAACATCATATTCAATCATTTAATTGTAAAGTATGGCAAAACTTGCAAAGGAACATCTCTTTAACCTAATAGCACCAGAAAACACTCTCATGGAACTTTCAGGACTGCAGGCCCTCTCCAGGTGACAGTGGAGGTGAACATTCATCCCCCTTTTAGTTCTTTATTTGAAGCCTGTCGTTCAGTTTACAAAAATGCTTTCATGCTCATAATTCATTAACTGATCACTACACCTAGACAAATGTCCTTGCTTTGAAGGTACCTCCAAGACAAGAAAAAAGATAGATAAATTTGACTAAATACAAATCGGAAACTTTTATATGTGAAGGGAAGGAAATAATAGTGTCTTTCAGTTTACAAAAATGTTTTCATATCCATCATCTCATTTAACACTGATAGCTATACTTAGACACATGTCAGATTACTCTTAAAAGACTTTCAAGGCAACAGAAAAGATAAACTTGACTAGTAAATTTTTGAAACTTTTATACAGTTAGGGAAAAAAATCACAATAAAATGGCAAGCAATATGCCAGAAAAAGTGTTTGATACAAATATAGCAAGGGGTTAATACAGAAAGAAAATCAGGCCAGGCGCAGTGGCTCACACCTATAATTTCAGCACTTTGGGAGGCTGAGGCGGGCAGATCACCAGAGGTCAGGAGTTCAAGATCAGCCTGGCCAACATGGTGAAACCCTGTCTCGACTAAAAATATAAAAATTAGCCAGGCGTGGTGGTGCACACTTGTAGTCCCAGCTACTCAGGAGGCTGAGGCACAAGAATCGCTTGAACCCAGGAAGTGGAGGTTGCAGTGAGCCAAGATCATATCACTCCAGCCTAGATAATAGAGACTCTGAAGAAGGAAGGAAGAAAGGAAGGGAGGGAGGGAGGGAGGGAGAAAATCACACTAATGAGCAAAAGACGTTGAGATAATTCACAAAAAATCAATTAAGACATAACATCCACTCTATAATAAGTGAAGAAATTCTCAAACAATGAATGTTGTGTTGCTGTGGTTGTCTAGCCAAATTATCTGTTAAAACTAAAATGAGAATGCCCAGTGCTGGAGAGGGTCTAGTGAAAGGGGCTATTTTGTATGATGATTGAGTTATAAAATTTGTGTCACTTTCTGTGAAAACTATTTGGCAGGATGTATCAAAGCATATAAAAATGGGTAAAATCTTTAACCCAAGAATTCCAGTTCAAAGAGTCTAGATAGATAGATAGAGAGAGAGAGAGAGAGAGAGAGATAGACAGACAGATAATCTCTTCTTAAAATGCCAGAAGAAAAATGCAATAAAATAATACAATAGTGTTTATCTTGGGTAGGATTATGTATGAGTGACTTTTTTCCTCATATATTTTCCAAATTTTCCACAATGCTCATGTACTTTTATAATCAGAACAGAAACTTTAAAATCCCTAAGAATAATTGTTTTTAGGCTTCTTTTGTAAACCTAATCTAGTGTCTAATTGCCTCAAAAATGGAAAAGTCTAGGTCTGAGTACTATTATAATTTAAATTTCTTTTAAAAGGTTCTTGCTATGTTCCAGATGGCAATTCACAGGCCTTAGCTTATCTGATTTCAATGAATTTTGTTAAACTGAAAATCCTATTGATAAATTTGCAGGTTCCTGTGCATGTCCCAGTATTCAGCTGAAAACACTGTTGCTTCTGTGGGGCATTGACTCTGTATTCCAGGATCTCTGCCAGCCTCAACAGGGAGGAGGCAGACAGGGAGCATGGTGACAGCAAGAACAAGGTGACGCCAAGGACAGGAGCCCCAGCAGAGTTGAAGTCATCCTGGGGGTGTGGGGAAGGACATTCAGCAGAGAGAGGCAGGGAATACAGAGGGGGCAAGGAAGAGAGAAATTAGAACATTATAATGTGTTTTTTAAAAATAAAAAATAAAAAACCAATAATCCTAGAAATCTGACAGTTTCTCATTCTTTAGCCCAAAAACTTCTTATTGTAATGGTTAGCCCTTTCCTAATTATTCTTCCAGGATCCCTATCACCATGGACCCTACTTATATTTGCTCTTCCTTTATTTGAAAGCTGTCAAGTTGTTTATCTCTGCTTGACACTGAGTAATTCCAGTCCTTTTTACCTTTACTCCCTAGGAGGAAGAAGTATAAGCAGCAGGCCTATGATCCATTCACTCACCTAAAGGGAGTAGGGGACTTGGTAGTGAGAAGGGATGAATAATCCCAGGAAAAAAAAGGAAAGAAGGCAAGTGATTCTATCTAATTTCTCATCAACTGAACCTCCAGGTAATGAGAGGAATGATCCCTGCAAGGAGGAAAAACCTTATCTACTGAATGCCCTTAGCAGGATGTCTCTGGCCAAAGGATTTCTCAGAATTGTAAAACCCAAAATCTTTGAGGCATGGATCCCTGGAAAATGTCATGTAGCCTACAAATAATGAGGAGTATAAAATGGAGTTCTTTTATAACTTAAAAGCTTTGCATTGTACACCTTCCTTAGACCCATCTAGCATTGTGAGTCAGAGGTGCAGGTCCAGGGAGGGCAACGGGGTCCCAGGGGGATATCCTCCATGCCCCAGACCTCTCTCTGCTTTATCTGATCCTCTCAATTTCCTGCATCTTTGGAATTATTAGTAAAGCTTAATGCTGAGTAAAATCTATGATCCCCGTGGGTCTGATGTGACGATGGGTTTTGCTCATCTCACCCCACTTCCACAGCTTGATTTCTACTTTCTATTTTTCTGTATTTTCATAATCTACTTCAGATCTTCTCTAAATTACTATGTTCTTTTTTTAAGACATGGAGCCACAAACTAAACCACTTCCCTAATCACTCCAAGCACATCTAGAGCACACTGTGTCCCTACAGACAAACCCAGTCACACTGACCCTTTAATAAGAGGGACTGCATGTTGTGCTTGTCAATGGCAATAGGGTTCCTTTAACAGCTGAGAGTTATTATTTATGTTCAAGCCTTGTGAAACATCTTCCTTTACAATTCTAGTGTCCCATTCACTGTCCATTTTTACTCTCCCATAATCTTTAACTGAGCCTACAGATTCTGCCTCCCCCATCAAGTGTGGGGATTTACTCTTACAAACCCTGATACCAAAAGCCTCAAGCAAAAAAATCACTTTGGCTGAAGCAGTCCTGGGACTGCCTGGAAACTCACTGGTTAACACATTTGTTTATAATTCCCCAGTCTTTCCTTGCTATTATAGACATATGAATGATGCCTCACCAAGCCAGTTAGGAAACTGCCTTGTGAATCCTGAATTCGGCAGGCTTTCCCAGTTTCTGAGACCTTTGCCTTGTCAGTCATCTGCCTGCCTCCTTGTCAACATGATAGGCTTCGAACAAAGCTATTAAAATAATCCCTGTGGATTTAAAACCCCAGAATGTGAAGGGAAAATAGCAGTGTGGCACTAGTCCAAGACAGGGTGCATTTTAACATATTTGAAAATTACAGTGTATTTTTTTCACTTAGACCAATCTCACATAATAGAGCACTGTATGGCCATTTTTCAAAAGAAAAAAATTACCAGTAAATGAAAAATGTTTTATACCCATAAATGGAAAAGCTGGAAGATTCAATTTCTAAAGAGGATCTCTTCTTCCAAAGCATCGTAAATCAGTGAGTATAAGAAGTCTTCCTCAAGGAGGTTGCTCATATGTCCTTTTTGTATGAAAAATTAAATCCACACAGTCATTTGGGCCAAGCTTGGCCTCAAGTAGAGGCCAGAAAACTTTTTATGTGTATTTTATGTTGGGGCTCTGTGTGAGACATCATTTGGAGCACAAAAGCAGCCATAGACAGTATGTAACCTCATGGGCACAACTGTGTTCCAATAAAACTTTATTTATAAATAGGTGGCAAACTGGATTTGGCCCACATGTCATTGTGTGTCCTAAATGTGAAGGGAAATGTAGCAGGAAGAACCAAATCCACCCATTTTACTCTCAAAAATGCCCACAACTTCCACTCCAGGCCCAGTGCATGCATCTTGCTCAAAGGGCATGAATGAGGTCTGGCAGCTCAAGATGCAAACACATAGGAATCCAATATTTAATGTTTTGGGGGGTTAAAAGCTACATCACCTCTTCACAGTACATCAGCCTTTAAATATGGGGCCTTTTTGAAATCATGTCTCCAGAAGGAGGTATCCCTTCTGTCAGATGAGAAAATAGGCCCAGAGAGGTTGAATGGCCAGTCAAAGGTCACACAGCAAATTCACAGTACAGCCAGAAGACAGTCGTAGTTGGGCTTAAATCCCAGAAACCCTTTCTGCTAAGCCACCTTCCTCTTGTGCTCTAGGAAACAAGCATCTGTTTTACTTTTCTTTGTGTTTTGTTTTGTTTTGTTTTGTTTTTGAGGTGGATTCTTGCTCTGTCGCCCTGGCTGGAGTGCAGTGGCACGATCTCAGTTCACTGCAACCTCCCCGTTCTGGGTTTAAGCGATTCTCCTGCCTCAGCCTCCTGAGTAGCTGGGATTACAGGTACACGCCACCAAACCCAGCTAATTTTTGTCTTTTTAGTAGAGACAGGGTTTCATCATGTTGGTCAGGTTGATCTTGAACTCCTGACCTCGTGATCCACCCCCCTTGGCCTCCAAAAGTGATGAGATTACAGGCGTGAGCCACTGCACCTGGCCCTGTTTTACTTTTCAACATCCGTTACCGCAGCCCCAGGTAACAGAGTAAAAGAGATGAGCTTTTAATCTTGCTTCAGTAGGATAGTAATTTTTTTCAAATGATGCCTCACAACAGAACCCCAACATAAAATACAAGTGAAAGAAAGGTGCCTCTCTCCCTCTACCTGGCCGTACTCAGAGCTCATGGGACAGCTTGAAGGGATCCTAATGATCACAGAAACCAAGTTGTTCAAAAGTGATTTTAATTACCATCTACTATACTCTTAGCAGCTCTAAGTTCTACCACTCCCCTCCTCTACCTCTCAGCCCTTCCCTATGCCCAGGGCCCATCAATGCAGTGTCCCCTCTCCCAAGCTTCCCCTCCATATCCTACAATCAAAACTTATTAGTCCCGGAACCCAGTCCTTTGAAAAACTAATTCGTGCTGACCCATGAATCATTGGTAACTTAATTTTTTGCTAAACATAATTAATCTGTCTCATTAGAATTTTTTCTTTGAGACAGGGCCTCACTCTGTCACCTGGCTAGAGTGCAGTGGTGCAATCATGGCTCACTGCAGCCTCAACCTCCCAAGCTCAAGTGATCCTCCTGCCTTAGCCTCCTGAGTAGCTGGGACTACAGGCTCACACCGCCATACCTGGCTAATTTTGTTTTTTATTTTTGGTAGAGATGAGGTCTTGCTGTCACCCAGACTGGTCTCAGACTCCTGAGCTCAAGCAATCCTCCTGCCTTAGCCTCCCAGATTGCTAGGATGACAGGCATGAGCCACTGTACCCGGCATTGTCTGATAAGAATCTAATGTGTTACTCTTTCCAGACATCAGATTTGAGTTTTAAAGGGGCCTTTAGTAGCCCAACACAGTGTTTTTGAAATTGAGCAGCTTCTCCAATGATGCCTCGGGAGCTGTCTAAGATGGGAAAATCTAGGCCTCTACCTCTATTTCATTCACCCAGAGAAGCTTTAATTTTATTAGTTTCCTGGTAGATTTCATTTGAGAGAAAAAAGTTCCAGAGATAACACTAAAAAAGCTTAAAAACCACAGACATGCCAAAGCACTGACCCGTGATCAAGATCTGAGCCACAATGCCAGTATAGAGGCTATTTTAAGTGTATCAAGAACTGTAAAGCATCTGAGATTTTACCCTTACAGGCTAACAAGGTCTCCTGCCAATTTCATGAGTGCTGGCAAAAGATGCAAGATTCCTGGATCAGCATTTTTATGCCATTTCTCTGAGTCCCAGTTTCCATACTGTAAGACAAAGAAAAACAAATGGTGTATATATAGTAGGATGCATTACGGAGGGGAGACCCTGAACTTAGGGAACCTGAATCTTTTATAATGGGCAATAATCCGGCCTGCCCTTTGCACCAGAGGGAGACACTATATCCACCTCCCAAGGCCATGCATTACATAAGCATCTTTGAAAAGATAATCCAGAACAAAGGGCAAATGATGCCTCTGCTCACAAGATGTGCAGAGAGCAGCCGACCCAGGGAGAATTGTCTCCCAATGTGGGGGTCGTGGAGGGGTGGGGGGCAGCCAAGGCTAGGCCTACTTAGGACTCCTAATATAAGCTTCCCAGGCGGGGAGTTACAGGGTTCACAGGGAAAGAAAAAACCTTGTAAAGGGAGAAATAACTGTTTTCTACTCGTTTCATTTGAAAGCATTCGCCATCCTTCTTAGGACAGAGTTAAAAATTCTCACCATGGCCTACATTTTTTATTTTATCAACCGCATGCCTATCATTAGGGGCTGCATTGAGTCCTCTCAAAATTGATATGTTGAAGTCCTAAGCCCCAGTACTTCAGAATGTGACCTTATTGAGAGACAATCTTTTTACAGAGTTAATCGAGTTAAAATTAGGTTATTCTGGTGGGCCCTAATCCAGTACAACTGGTGTCCCAATAAGAAGGGAAAATTAGACACAGCTATGTGCAGAGAACAATGTGAAGTTACAGTGAAAAGACAGCCACCTCCGAGCCAAGGACGGGGCCTGGATAACATCGCCCCCTCAGAGCCCTCAGCAGGAACCAACCCTTCATCTCAGACTTCTAGCCCCCAGAACTATGAGAGAACAAGTTTCTGTTGTTTAAGCCACCCAGTTTATAGTGCTTTCGAACGGCAGCCCCAGCAAACCAATACACCCATCAAACAAATGTATTTTCCATTTTGAACTCACAAGATGAATCAAATAAACAGAGCCATCCATGAAATACAAGTTTTTCTATGTTGAGACTTCTACATCAAAGGACTGTGACCCAAGCCTTCTGAACAAGGGTCTCTTACCGATCTGCACAGCCATACATGCAGAAGGGCAGCATGGAAACAGCACAGGCTCTCAGTCTGAGCCTGAGCTTCACTCCTGACTAGCAAGCCCTTCCACCTCTGTGACCTCAGTTTTACCAACTGTAGAGTGGAAGACACTCACCTGCCAATGCCACAGGCTTGTGAAGCTCAAACGTTACACGAGAAAGTGTGCTGCAAAGAAAAGTGCTGTGCAAATGTCATTACTAGGACAAGATTGTCACAGCTTCAGTTGCTACAGTGAGTTAAAAAGAAATAGTGACATTTACAATAGCAAAGACTTAGAACCAACCCAAATGCCCATTAACAATAGACTGGATTGAAAATGTGGTACATATACACCATGGAATACCCTACAGCCATAAGAAAGAATGAGTTCATCCATGTCCTTTGCAGGGACATGGATGAAACTGGAAGCCGTAATTCTCAGCAAACTAACACAGGAACAGAAAACCAAACACTGCATGTTCTCACTCACAAGAGGGAGTTGAACAATGAGAACATATGGGAACAGGGAGAGGTACATCACACACCTGGGCCTGTCAGAGAGTGGAGGGCAAGGAGAGGAAGTGCATTAGGATAAATACCTAATGCATGCAGGGCTTAAATCCTAGATGATGGGTGTAGCAAACCACCATGGCACATGT
Source organism: Sapajus apella (assembly GCF_009761245.1). Lineage (NCBI taxonomy): Eukaryota > Metazoa > Chordata > Mammalia > Primates > Cebidae > Sapajus > Sapajus apella. The sequence continues at coordinate 23,533,743 of NW_022436950.1, read as the reverse complement.
ATACCTATGTAACAAACCTGCACGTTCCACACATGTATCCCAGAACTTAAAGTAAAATAAAAATAAAATAGTGGCAGTTGCCATCCGCACTTGGAGGCAGGAGTTCAATAGAAAATCAATCATTCTGACACATGTCAGCATATGCTCTCTCTCTAGTTTCTACATACCCTAAGGTTCTTTTTATTCCCCAAACATCACTTCAAAACAGCTAAGCAGTAAATACCATGTCATAGATTAAAATATTAAGGGGTCAATGAAATGCTACATTTTTGGACACCTAGTAATCAAAAGCCGAGATATTTCTGGTCCTAAGCCAGTTCCTCCAGATGACCAGATCTCGCCCTGTGTCAGATGAGAAGTTCGCATAAAGACAGGCATAGACAGGATGAGGTAGAATATCCCAATCAAGCTGAATAAAGAAAAGGATGGATCAAAGGAACAGAGGTCGGCCAGCTTCCTTTCCTGCCTGTGTTACACAGCCCTGCTCTCAACTTACGGTAGCCGGGAGAAGAGTCCAAAGCAGCAGAGACGAAAGAGCAAGAAAAGGCCTTTCAAAACTGGGGCAGAGGAACAGGTAGAGTGAGTATATGAAGGACAATCTGTGTTTCGTTGTCAGCCAAGGATCTGCCAGCGAGAAGGGAGATCGTTTCTCCAACGCCCTGCCTTACCTAACCTGTCAGATGGGAAAGACATTCCCGGCACCCGCAGTTAGTTGTCTGACCGTGCAACTCAAAGATGTGCCAAGTGCGGATTGCCAGCTCATGCCAGGGATCACCCCCTCTAGACCATTTAGCCCTCGGGCTCCACAAGATCGTTTCGAACTGGAAGCCACCTGGATGGTTCAGTGCCGCATCCTCTACCTTTAGGATCCTGTCTCCTTCCTAGGAATCCTAGATCCCAAGCCTCTGGCAGCATTTCTCAGATGATGAGGCTGCTCCAACTCCAACTTGGGAAAGACCAAAATCTTCATCAGCATTATCTGTGGGTTATCTGTAAGTCCAGCAAGAAAGCACTGAACTGGCCTCTCTGTTCAGAAAACCTAATTTCACCAATTACGATGAATTTGGGTTTACAGGATCCTCTTCCAATATTGCAGAGCAGGTTAAATTCATTGGCCATTCACACCTCTCACTGAATTCCTCTGGCTGTCTCCTAATACCTGCTTCTTAACAATTCCCAGGTGAGCTAAGCCTAGGCAGAGTGAATGGAAAGAAGGGAGGAAAAAATTTGAGTGTTGGGGTACTTTGGGGATGAGCCAAACTTGGTATGGAGCACCCAAAAGGGGCACTTCCAGAGGATCATAGGGCAAGAGCCCTAGAGGCTGGATGACCCTGGAGAAGGGGCCCTCCAGGAGTGAACAGGAGAGACCAGAACAACATGACCTTGCATGCAAAGGTGGCCCACCTTGCTGGTTATAAATACATCTGGGGTAGCTCACTCCTACTCCAAAGCCCATTCCCTCCAAACTTCTGCCTGGAGAAGCAAAGCGATAATGGCTCAAGAACATGTCCTGTAGTCGCTCCCCATTGACAGAAACGCTGAAACCTCACTGACATTAAACAGATAACAGCACATGCAGCAAAGATGGCAAAGAACATTTTTAAATTTATTTTTGCAGACTGCCAAGGCTGGATTCAAAGAGTGGACACCCTGTCCAGTCCACAGTCCAGAGGCCTCTCCCTCCTTACAAGCTGTTGCATGTCCACTTCCAGCTATCCTCCGACTCCCCCAAATTTTAAGTGATTGCTGGGAAAGAGATTGGAGCAAACGGATAAAAGGCCACTTCCCTGAGGCATGTCCTGGGCTTATCAACAAATTCAACTGCAGTCGATCTTTATCTCTACCACCTGGACCCGTTTTCAAACTTTCTGGTACGCTCTCCAATGCTGGCAAAACAGAAAAGAAACTAGAACAGATTAAAGTATATTTGGTTGTACAATGGAACAAAAAATATTTTGGTTGTGCTGGAACAGGCTGACTCCCATCACAGCCCTTTCTGATGCCAGCCCAATACCTGGGCCTGGTTAATTGTCAAGGGCGCCTGGACCTTCTAGTTCTTAGTTGAAAAAGGCAACTCCACAGCCAGGTCTGGCAACCTGTGGCCCCAACACCCTTCCCGCATGCTTGTGGCCTCCCACTGCAAGCTGTGTTATTTATGGAAGAAGAAACTAGGTTAATTTGGACTCTGGTCCATTGAAATCAAGTCCAAGTTAAGTGCTTTAGGAACAACAAAGACAACAGCAAATTGGTAAAAGAGCTTGGGTGTGACTACCTCACCTAATTTGTAATTCAACATGGTAATTATTTCAAGAGGGCGTGCCCAGCTTACATTCATGTGCTGTGTGGCCTGCCTCCCAGATTGCAAAACCATAAAATGACACAGCTCACTGCTGGGCTGTGAATAGCATGATGTGTAAGGATTATGTAACCACAGGTGTCCGGGTACCTGGCACCCAAAGGAAAGGACAGTTTCATGTCAAGAAAAACATGGTCTCTTTCCAGAACACTGTGGATTTAAGTCTGAGGAGTGGCAGGTCTCAGCCCCCTTCAGAACTGGGCAGGTGCTCCCATTTCCCAACATATTCAATTAAAGCCAGAGAGCAAGCCCAGTGTTCTTATGGAGGGCTCCTCAGAACCCTCCTCGATGTCCCACCTGAGCCCGCGCACGTCAGGAGGTTCCATTGCGTCTGTATCCAGGGCTCTCCTGGGCTCCGCGCAATTAAGAGCCATTTTTGTTAACCTTAAGAGGAACAAGACCAACCAAGGGAAGGGGCAGGGCTAGGAGGAGGGGTGGGGGCACAGTGGTAAAAAAGGCAACACACAAAGATCTATTAATTAGCATGCGACTTCACAGGAGGTGGAGGGGAAGAAAGCTCCAAAGAAAGGGCCTGATGTAAAGGGAGAATCTTAGACCCTTGAGATGTGAAGGACCTCTCCAAGGAGAACTACAAACCACTGCTCAAGGAAATAAGAGAGGACACAAACAAATGGGAAAACATGCCACGCTCATGGATAGGAAGAATCAACATCGTGAAAATGGCCAAAAGATAAATAAATGCTGACCAATGCTTCATTGCCTTTCTGCTTTATCTGCTCTGGCGCAATTCTTCAAAGCTTGCTCCAGTTCCTAATCTCACACACACACACACACACACACACACACACTCTCTCTCTCTCTCTCTCTCTCCCCGCCCCACACCCTCCACCTCCCACTTTCTCCATAACACCCACAGTAAATCAAAGCAAAACAGTTTAGAAAGACCCAGGGAAACAGCCACCACAGAACGTGTTAGAAAATAATAGGAGGAGAATTTTATTTTGTATGAAGTAGATGATAGATAGATAGAGAGAGAGAGATGAAATAATACATCTGAGTTGTATTCAAACTGCACAGAAAACTACAAAGTTAAAGGAAAGTAAAACCCTCCTTCCCTCCATCCACTTCTAACAAGCTCACGGGTAACTGTGCACAAACCTTATCACCGTACATTAGCGTATATATGCTTTTACACAAATGGGATAGTATTACACATGCCCACTTAGCAATAGATCACAGCCATCTTTCCAAGTCACTATCTACAAATCCTATCTCATTATTTTTCAAGGTATATAGCATTCATTAGTGAAGCTACTTAAGATCTACTTAGCCAGTACTTTCATTGGGTAGTTTTATTTCTATATTTTTCCTTTTCATAACCATAGCGCAGGGAACATACAACTTTGTTTAACAGTGTGAGAACAGCGCCCACTGATCACAGGATAGATTGACAGCAAAACTGCTGGATGAGTTGATTTAAATTAGATGCAATATGTAGGCTATTTTACCTTAAAAAGAGCTAGGGAGTGCAGCCTAAATGACTGACACAGAAGCCCAGTAGCATTTGGATCACAAGGAGTACCATTCGGCGGCCACCGCTTCCCACAGGCTGAGCCAAGAGAAAAATGTAAATCTTTACTAGACACTGCCACAGTCCACTCGGGTAGCGATTTCCCCAAAGCTTCATAACCTCATAGGTTTCTGTACCTTCGGTCAGCTTTATATATTAAACAATGAACAAGAAAATGAATGAGACTTCAGCTTGGAAGGTGTTAACTAGTGGGCAGGGAGATGATATCATTATTTGACAGGGCAGGTAGTCAAGAAGTCTCAAGGGGCTGGGTGCAGTGGCTCACACCTGTAATCCCAGCACTTGAGGAGGTTGAGGCAGGCAGATCACCTGAGGTTTCAAGACCAGCCTGGATAACATGGTGAAATACTGTCTCTACTAAAAATACAAAAACTAGCCGGGCGTGGTAGTGTGCGCCTGTAATCCCAGCTACTCATAGTGGGCGGGGGGCCAGACTGAGGCAGGAGAATCACTTGAACCCAGGAGGTAGAGGATGCAGTGAGCCAAGATCACGCCACTGCCCTCCAGTCCAGGCAATAGAGCAGGACTCCCTCTAAAAAAATAATAATAATAATAAGTCTCATGAGAAAAAAAATGGGACATTATGATATCATTTCCTTTCTGAGCCTTGGTAGTGTATTAAGTTCTACTTACAGCAATCTGTATGTTTCACTCGGAATACAATTTCTTAAAATTCTACCTTCCATTCTATCCCACGCTTCTTGCCTTCTATTCCAGATCTGTTGGTTCTGTCTGGGTATCTGCCCAGCCTCTTCGACTGGAGCCTTTATTTGAAGTAATCCCTTGCTCTTAGCCCCATATTCACACAACATGACATTATTCTAGATTTGCCTTGATTCCACATTCTGCTATCTTCTATCTGCCTGTACCCAGTGCTTAAGGCTACTACTGATCTGGGGATGACATTCAGAAATCGCCATCTACTACCATCAAAGGACAAGGAGGTTCTAGCCAAATGACATGAATAACTTTATATGGGAGCGGAAAGCGCCAAGTCATCATACCTTGAGGACAATGGTAGTTGGTGTGGTATATGTAAAGTATTTAGAGCAGCATCTGGAATTCAGGGAGTGCTCCATGTCGGTTGTCATTGTTGTTATTGTCTGATTCTGTTTTACCAAGCCACTTCTTGTATGTTCACTGTCTTCCCTCACAGATTTTGTTAAAGGGAAGAGACCATACTGACCAGTCAAGTTTATGTCCCACTTGAGGGTTATATGCATGTGGGTTTATACAGCAGTTCTTGAGAATTTGGTTAGTGTGAGTAAAACCCTGTGTGATGGTTAATTTTATGTGTCAACTCGGCTGGGCCACAGTACCAAGATATTTGGTCAAGCATTAGTCTGATGTTTCTCCAAAAGTGTTTTTGAATGATTTATGTTTAAATCAGAGGACTTTGAGTAAAGCATATTACCCGCCATGATGTGGTGGGCCTCATCTAATCAGTTGAAGGTCTTAATAGACCAAAGAGTGACCTCCCTCAAGCAAGAAGGAATTCTACCAGCAGACTATCTTTTGATGTGGACTACAGCTCTTCCCTGGATCTCCAGTCTGCTGGTTTCCTTCAATCAGATTCTGAACTTGCCGAGTCTCTGCAATCATGTAAGCCAATTCCTTAAAATAAATCTCTCTGTCTCTCTCTCCATCCTGTTGATTCTGTTTCTCTGGAGGATGCTGACTAATATACTCACTAAGTTCAAGCAGCCCTAGCCCAGAAAAAAATCAGGTTCAGAGACCTGCACAGCTATCATCAGAGCAGAACAGAGCAGAAGTCACCACACCAATGGTACTGCAAACCTGTGTGCGGGAAAGCTCCTGTTTTTAAAACCATCAGATCTCATGACAGTTATTCACCATCAAGAGAACAGCATGGGAAAGACTTGCCCCCATGATTCAATTATCTCCCACCAGGCCCGTCCCACAACATGTGGGAATTGAAGATGAAATTTGAGTGGGGAAACAGCCAAACCATATCAGTTAGCATACATCTTCTTAATCAAAAGTGTAAAAGCAGCCAGTCACAGTGGCTCATTCCTGTAATCCCAGTGCTTTGGGAAGCCAAGGCAAAAGGACTGCTAGAGGCTAGGAGTTCAAGGCTATCATGAGCTATGATTGTACCTCTGTACTGTAGCCTGGGCAACAGAATAAGACCCTGTCACCAAACAAAAAAAAAAAAAAAAATAAGGCTTTTTTAGCAGAGTTAAAATGTGAAAGCTATGTACAAATGCCTAAAGGAACCGCTGAACCATAGAAAGAGGCACTAAAACAGATCCAAGAACACTAAACAAAGTGAAGAAGGGATGGAACAGAGTAGAATGAAATTTTTTGGAGGTAATAAAACAGAAGCCCTGGAGGGCTGGGCACAGTGGCTCACGCCTCTAATCCCAGCACTTGGGGGGCCAAGGTGGGTGGATCACCTGAGGTCAGGATTCAAGACCAGTCTGGCTAACATGGTGAAACCCCATCTCTACTAAAAATACAAAAATTAGCTGGGCATGGTGGCGGGTGCCTGTAGTCCCAGCTACTCGGGAGACTGAGGCAGGAGAATCACTTGAACCCGGGAGGTGGAGTTTGCAGTGAGTAGAGATCGTGCCACTGCACTCCAGCCTGGGCAACAAAAGCGAAATTCCATATCAAAAAAAAAAAAAAAAAAACCAGAAATCCGGGAAATTAGCCTTAACCAGCTGCAATCACCAAGGAAAAGCAAAACTTGGGAAAAATGTGTGTTGTGCCTGGAAACACTTCCTGAAATGTGGTCACCATCCTCAAACCAAACATAGCTGTCACCCCACTGATATGAAAATTCCTTTCATACTCATTGGCACCAACAGACCACAGAGACAGGCTTATGAGCAGACTTTGCTTATACATTTTGAAATCTATATTGAATCGCAAACACTATCTGTTCCTTTCTCTCAATTTCAATCATGATGCTCATTATGTCTCTGGAGCCACAAAGCCAGATTCAAATCCTGGCTCCAAACTCAACAGCTGTGTGGCCTTGGATACTCTGCTTAAAATGGAAATCACAATGGTGCCTGCTTCAGTGAATTGTTGTTAAAGAGGACATAGTTAATCTACACAAAGTGGTTAGAACAGTGCCTGGCACTATTTTATTATGATTAATATCTCAGAGAATAAGTTCACTCTGTATGATTACAAATATTAAATAAATAATAAAGTGCATCCACATTTCATTAACAATTATTAAGTTCCCTGGAGCAGAGTGTGTTATGTAAAGTACAACTACTTTAATGAAAATGAACATAAGGATAATGATTTAGGGACATGACTTTGAGACTGTCAGCTGCTTCTTAGTCAAACATAATGTACTTTATGGCATCATTCAAAGACAAGAGCAATAATTTTTCCACTACTTAGAGGTTTGCAAATGTATCATTTCTTCTGCTGAAGGTCTGTTTTCCATCAGCGCTGAAAGTCTTATGTAAATGAAAGTGGATTCTGTCTGTGAGATTTAAATAATGTTGCTTTGTATTTTTTTGACACCAAGTGACTTTAAGCTCACTCCTTTGTTTCATTATTTGCTCTTTTATATATATATACACATATATACACACACACACACACACACACACACATATATATATATACATGTATATATATATATATTTTTTTCCTGACTTTTTTGTTTGGAACACTGTAAATTTAGCCTTAATTATTTGTGGTCCTTCCTCTACCAGCTTCAGATTCAAAGGAGAATGTAGACAGTGCATACACTGTCTTGAAATTATTTTTCACAATTCAGAGAATTCCAAATATGGACATTCCTAGCTCTTTTGTGCTGTTGCTACTCAAGGAAAAACATTATGTTCCATTTTTCTTAATACCCTTCTTGATCTTCTAAATTGTATCATGCAATAAAATATCTAGGGTTCCCTGTTCCTTAGTAAGTAAGTGAAATTTGATTTTCTTCCAAAACCAGAATCTTTTTTTTTTAATTAAAATCTGTACCGATTTTATCCTGTGTGGAAAAGAAAATAAGCAATAGTAATAAATATGAAACTCATTCAAAGTTAAAACAGACCCCCTCTAGTTTCCCACTTTCACCTTATAAATCAACAGTGAATTCGTTTTTCAATTATCCTAGACAAAATGGCAACAATCATAAGTAGTAGTGCTCCCTGCTATAAATGTCTTTAAATATCAGTAGCCCATAGGCATATTTTATTTTATTTTATTTTAAGCTATCTCCTATTGGAAAGAAAACATATTTCATTTAGCTGACATATTTTTTAATTGAGTTATTTTAAAATCTGGGCATTTTATATGACAATTTGGACTTTCAGCTTCTTTTTAAAAATTAAAAGTTCCAGTATTTGTGGGTCCACATTCTCAACATGGCAAGCAGCTATCTAGAGCTTAACAGCTGCTCCCATTAAAGGCAGTAAGAGTTTCAATGCCATTCAATATGTGGGGCAAAGAACAGGGGGTTCCCACTTCCCTCACTGATGTTACTGCCTAGTAGTCCCTGAAGAGAGCTGAAATTGCAACCTCTGTTCTCCACCTTGAAATGTTTTTCCTAGTTTCCCAGGAATTAAGTGATATGGTTTGGCTGTGTCCCCACCCAAATCTCACCTTGAATTGTGATAATCCCTACATGTCAAGGACAGGGTCAGGTGAAGATAATTGAATCATGGGGCAGTTTCCCCCACACTGTTCTCCTGGTGGTGAATAAGCTCACAAAATCTGATGGTTTTATAAATAGTAGTTCCTCTGCACAAGTTATCTTGCCTGCTGCCATGTAAGACATGACTTTGCTCCTCCTTTGCCTTCCACCATGATTGTGAGGCCTCCCCAGCCATGAGGAACTATTAATCAATTAAGCTTCTTTCTTTTATAAATTACCCAGTCTCGCGTATGTCTTTATTAGCAGCATGAGAAGAGACTTAATACATGAAGCACTGTCACAATTGCAACATTTTAAATGCACATACTTTGATCCAACAATTCTACTGAAAAATTTATGGAAGGTCATACAAATATATATGGATGTCCACTACAACATTGCTTCCAAGAGGAAAAAAATTGAATCAACCTAAATATTAATAGGAACTAGTTGAACAAATGATGGTGAATCCATACAAGAGAATACTAAAGAGTCCCCTAAAGCAAAAAGTAAATCTAGGCATATAAAAATGGAAATATGTCCAAAATATATTAAGTGGGAGAAAAGCAAAATACAGAACAGTACATAATATGTGATCCAATCTGCGGGGAAAATGGATTTCAACATTTCAGAAGAAAGCATAAGCAACTTTTAAAAACTACATTACTTTTATACTTTTAAAAGAAGGACGTGGCCACGCATGGTGGCTCATGCCTGTAATTCCAACACTTTGGGAGGTGGAGGCATCCACACAGAAATCCCATCCAAAGGTCACCAACATCAAAGACCCAAGGTAGATAAAATCTACAAAGATGAGGCAAAAAGACTGTAAAGTCCAAAAACCAGAACACCTCATCTCCTCCAAAGGATCACAACTCCTCACCAGCAAAGGAACAAACCTGGATGGAGAATGAGTTTGATGAATTGACAGAAGTAGGCTTCAGAAGGTGGGTAATAACAATCTCCTCCAAGCTAAAGGAAAATGTTCTAACCCAATGCAAGGAAACTAAGAACCTTGAAAAAAGGTTAGGGGAATTGTTAACTAGAATAACCAGTTTCGAGAAGAACATAAATGACTTGATGGAGCTGAAAAACACACCACAAGAACTTTGTGAAGCATACACAAGTATCAATAGCCAAATTGATCAAGCAAAGAAAGGATATCAGAGATTGAAGGTCAACTTAGTGAAGACAAGATAAGAGAAAAAAGAATGAAAAGCAACGAACAGAGCCACCAAGAAATATGGGACTATGTGAAGAGACCAAACGTACATTTGATTAGAACCAAGTTGGAAAACACTCTTCGGGATATTATCCAAGAAAACTTCCCCAACCTTGCAAGACAGGCCAACATTCAAATTCAGGAAATACAGGAAGAACCACAAAAATACTCCTCAAGAAGAGCAACCCCAAGACATAATTGTCAGATTCACCAAGGTTGAAATGAAGGAAAAAATGCTAAGGGCAGCCAGAGAGAAAGGTCGGGTTACCCACAAAGGGAAGCCCATCAGACTAACAGCAGATCTCTCTGCAGAAACCCTACAAGCTATAAGAGAGTGGGGGCTGATATTCAACACTCTTAAAGGAAAGAATTTTCCAACCAGAATTTCATATCCAGCCAAACTCAGCTTCATAAGCAAAGGAGAAACAAAATCCTTTACAGATAAGCAAATGCTGAGAGATTTTTGTCACTATGTATCCTGCCTTACAAGAGCTCCTGAAGGAAGCACTAACTATGGAAAGGAAAAACTGGTACCAGCCACTGCAAAAGCATACCAAATTGTAAAGACCATCAACACTATGAAGAAACTGTATCAACTAAAGGGCAAAACACTAGCTAGCATCATAATGACAGGATCAAATTCACACCTAATAACATTAACCTTAAATGTAAAAGGGCTAAATGCCCCAATTAAAAGACACAAACTGGCAAATTGGATAAAGAGTCAAGACCCATCAGTGTGCTGTATTCTGGAGACCCATCTCACATACAAAGACACACATAGGCTCAAAATAAAGGGATGGAGGAATATTTACCAAGCAAATGGAAAGCAAAAAAAGCAGCGGTTGCAATCCTAGTCTCTAATAAAACAGACTTTAAACCAACAAAGATCAAAAAAGACAAAGAACAGCATTACATAATGGTAAAGGGATCAATGCAACAGGAAGAGCTAACTATCCTAAATATATATGCACCCAATACAGGAGCACCCAGATTCATAAAGCAAGTTCTTAGAGAACTACAAAGAGACTTAGACTCCCACACAATAATAGTGGGAGACTTTAACACCCCACTGTCAATATTAGACAGATCAATGAGACAAAAAATTAACAAGTATATTCAGGACTTGAACTCAGCTCTGGACCAAGTGGACCTAATAGACATCAACAGAACACTCCATCCCAAATCAATAGAATATGTATTCTTCTCAGCACCACATTGCACTTATTCTAAAACTGACCATATAATTGGAAACAAAACACTCCTCGGAAAATGCGAAAGAATGAAAATCATAACAAACAGTCTCTCAAATCACAGTGCAATCACATTAGAACTCAGGATTAATAAAACCGCACAGCTACAGGAAAACTGAACACTACTCCTGAGTGATTATTGGGTAAATAATGAAAGTAAGGCAGAAATAAATAAATTATTTGAAACCAATCAGAACAAAGACACAATGTACCAGGATCTCTGGGACATATTTAAAGCAGTGTGTAGAGGGAAATTTATAGCACTAAATGCCCACAGGAGAAAGCAGGAAAGATCTAAAATCAACACCCTAACATCACAATTAAAAGAACAAGAGAAGCAGGAGAAAACAAATTCAAAAGCTAGCAGAAGAAAAGAAATAACTAAGATCAGAGCAGAACTGAAGGAAACAGAGACAAGAAAAACCCTTCTAAAAAAATCAGTGAATCTAGGGGATGGTTTTTTGAAAAGATTAACAAAATATGTAGACTGCTAGTCAGACTAATAAAGAAAAAAAGAGAGAAGAATCAAATAGATGCAATTTAAAAAATGATAAAGGGGGCCGGGCGCGGTGGCTCAAGCCTGTAATTCCAGCACTTTGGGAGGCCGAGGCGGGTGGATCACGAGGTCAAGAGATCGAGACCATCCTGGTCAACATGGTGAAACCCCGTCTCTACTAAAAATACAAAAAATTAGCTGGGCATGGTGGTGTGTGCCTGTAATCCCAGCTACTCAGGATGCTGAGGCAGGAGAATTGCCTGAACCCAGGAGGCGGAGGTTGCAATGAGCCGAGATCGCGCCATTGCACTCCAGCCTGGGTAACAAGAGTGAAACTCCGTCTCAAAAAAAAAAAAAAATGATAAAGGGGATATCACCACTTGTCCCACAGAAATACAAACAACCATCAGAGAACACTATGAACAACCTCTACGCAAATAAACTGGAAAATCCAGAAGAAGTGGATAAATTCCTGGACATATACACCCTCCCAAGAAAATGAGGGAGAAGCTGAATCCCTGAATAGACCAATAACAAGTTCTGAAAATTAATAGCCTTAGCCAAAAAAAGCCCAGGACCAGGCAGTTTCATAGCTGATTTCTACCAGAGGTACAAAGAGGAGCTGGTACCATTCCTTCTAAAACTATTCCAAACAACAGAAAAAGAAGGACTCCTGGCCGGGCGCGGTGGCTCAAGCCTGTAATCCCAGCACTTTGGGAGGCCAAGGTGGGTGGATCACGAGGTCAAGAGATCGAGACCATCCTGGTCGACATGGTGAAACCCCGTCTCTACTAAAACTACAAAAAAATTAGCTGGGCATGGTGGTGCATGCCTGTAATCCCAGCTACTCAGGAGTCTGAGGCAGGAGAATTGCCTGAACCCAGGAGGCGGAGGTTGCGGTGAGCCGAGATCGCGCCATTGCACTCCAACCTGGGTAACATGAGTGAAACTCCGTCTCAAAAAAAAAAAAAAGAAAAGAAAAAGAAGGACTCCTTTCTAACTCATTTTGTGAGGCCAGCATCATTCTGATACCAAAACCTGGCAGAGACACAAAAAAAGAAAATTTCAAGCCAGTATCCCTGAAATTGTTGTGAAAATCCTCAATAAAATACTGGCAAACCAAATCCAGCAGCACATCAAAAAGCTTATACTCCACAACCAAGTCAGCTTCATCGCTGGGGTGCAAAGCTGGCTCAACGTACACAAATCGATAAAAGTAATCCATACATAAACAGAACCAATGACAAAAACCATATGATTATCTCAATAGATGCAGAAAAAGCCTTCGATAAAATTCAACACCCTAAACTGTCAATAAACTAGGTATTGATAGAACATATCTCAAAATAATAGAGCTATTTATGACAAACCCACAGCCAATAGTATACTGAATGGGCAAAAGCTAGAAGCACTCCCTTTGAAAACTGGCACAAGACAAGGACGCCTCTCTCACCACTCCTATTTAACATAGTACTAGAAATTCTGGCCAGGGCAATCAGGCAAGAGAAAGAAATAAAGTTATTCAAATAGGAAGAGAGGAAGTCAAACTGTCTCTGTTTGCAGATGACATGATTGTATACTTAGAAAACCTCATCGTCTCAGCCCAAAATCTTCTTAAGCTTATAAGCAACTTCAGCAAAGTCTCAGGATACAAAATCAATGTGCAAAAATCACAAGCACTACCATACACCAATAATAGACAGCCAAATCATGAGTGAACTCTCATTCACAATTGTAACAGAGACAATAAAATACCTAGGAATACAACTAACAAGGGATGTGAAGGACCTCTTCAAGGAGAACTACAAACCACTGCTCAAGGAAATAAGAGAGAACACGAACAGACGGAAAAACATTCCATGCTCCTGGTTAGGAAGAATCAATATTGTGAAAATGGCCATACTGCCCAAAGTAATTTATAGATTCAATGCTATCCCCATCAAGCTACCATTGACTTTCTTCACAGAATTAGAAAAAATTACTTTAAATTTCGTATGGAACCAAAAAAGAGCTCGTATAGCCAAGATAATCCTAAGCAAAAAGAACAAAGCTGGAGGCATCAAGCTACCTGACTTCAAACTATACTACAAGTCTACAGTAACCAAACAGTATGGTGCTGGTACCAAAACAGACGTATAGGCCAATGGAACAGAACAGAGGCCTCAAAAACAATGCCACACATCTACAACCATGTGATCTTTGACAAACCTGACAGAGCAATGGGGAAAATTTTTCCCAACATTATTTAATAAACGGTGTTAAGAAAACTGGTTAACCACATGCAGAAAACTGAAACTGGACCCTTTACTTACACTTTATACAAAAATTAACCCCAGATAAGTTAAAGACTTAAATGTAAGACCTAAAATTATAAAAACCCTAAAAGAAAACCTAGGGAAATACCATTCAGGACATAGGCATGGGCAAAAACTTCATAATTAAAATACCAAAAGCAATGGCAACAAAAGCCAAAATTGACAAATGGTATCTAATTAAACTAAAGAGCTTCTGCACAGCAAAAGAAACAATCATCAGAGTGAACAGGCAACCTACAGAATGGGAGAAAAATGTTGCAATTTATCCATTAGACAAAGGGCTAATATCCAGAATCAACAAAGTACTTAAAAAATTTACAAGAAAAAACCCCATCAAAAAGCGGGCAAAAATTATAACAGACAATTCTCAAAAGAAGACATTTATTCGGCCAACAAACACATAAAAAAAGCTCATCGTCACTCATCATTAGAGAAAAGCAAATCAAAACCACATTGAGATACCATCTTATGCCAGTTAGAATGGTGATCATGAAAAAGTCAGGAAACAATGGTGCTGGAGAGGATGTGGAGAAATAGGAATGCTTTTACACTGTTGATGGGAGTATAAATTAGTTCAACCATTGTGGAAGATAGTGTGGTGATTCTTCAAGAATCTAGAACCAGAAATACCATTTGACCCCAGCCATCCCATTACTGGGTATGTACCCAAAGGATTATAAATCATTCTACTATAAAGACACATGCACATATATGTTTATTGCAGCACAGTTTACAATAGTAAAGACTTGGAACCAACCCAAATGCCCATCAATAATAGAATGGATGAAGAAAATGTGGCACATAAACACCGTAGAATACTATGCAGCCATAAAAAAAAAGGATGAGTTCATGTCCTTTGCTGAAACATGGATGAAGCTGGAAACCATCATTCTCAGCAAACTAACACAGGAAGAGAAAACCAAACACTGCATGTTCTCACTCATAAGTGGGAGCTGAACAATGAGAACATATGGGCACAGGGAGGGGAACATCCCATACCAGGGCCTGCTGGGGGGTTGAGAGAAAGGGGAGGGATTGCATTAGGAGAAATACCTAAAGTAGATGACAGGTTGATGGGTGCAGCAAACCACCATGGCATGTGTATACCTATGTAACAAACCTGCGCATTCTGCACATGTATGCCAGAGCTTAAAGTATAATTAAAAAAAAAAAAAAAAAAAAAGGAGGAGGAGGGGGAGAAGGAGGGGACTTCTAGAGGACGCATCACACCGAGCCCAAGGACCAGCACAAAAAAGACGCAATGGGCCATTTTGGAAGCTGTGCTTTTCAAGAGGGCTTTGTAGTTCATGTTGCCTCTGCTGTCTTTTGAAAAGTAGAGATAAGCAGGCAGAAAGGCGGGAGCTCCTCTAGGAAGAGCTGCCAAACTCAGCTCCAAATACCTTTTCCAGCCCCTGTCACACTTGCATGGGGCCCTAGTAAGAGAGAAAGAGACAGAGTGAGAAAGAGAGAGAGACATGATACATTATTTCTGTATTGCTGTTACTGCTTTGGGCAGAGTCAGGGACGAAGAGGAAGAAAAGAGAAGAACTGACTCTGTTTTCAGCAGCGGAAACCTTAATGGGTTAATGTAATACAGGAGTGTAAGAATTTGTTCTTTCCACTAAAGAGAAAACAAGGCCACGCATTCCCAATTATGTGCTCAGAAAGGGCAGCCAGGGAGCGTGGTTCTTGGCAGCAGCAGGCTTTCTGACTTGCCTTCAGTGTTGCCCATTACAGAGGGGATTTTGCTGGGGACATGGGCAGCCAGAGGTAGTGGGTGCTCGGCCACTAGAGGGATGTTACACAGCACCCACTGCAGGACTCCCAGCCCACCCTTCCCCAGGCCTCAAGAGCAGAGGCAGCTGCCTGCCCTTCCCCCACCCTGCGATCCGCATCTCTAACCCTTGAGCATCCAAGCCACATCAGAATAAAAGCACCGGGACACATGGCACTTCTAAAAGTTATCACCTCCTGCTAAAGTATATTTTTTGGGGAAAAATCATTAGCAATGAATTATCAAAAATAAAAAACCTCCATAAGGAAAAGACGAGCTGTATGGCACCCCCCCACACTGCAACATACACACTAAACCCAACTGTAAGTTTCCCTACCCTGCTCAATTCCTCTAGATACAAAGAAGCATGGAGGGTGTATTTAATACAGGGTTCTCCTCAGAGCTAGCTGATGAACACAGAAGTTGGAAAACCTAACTCAAACACGACTGTTGAAAGAAAGGAGAAAAAAACTATGATCCTCTTTGCAGTTTTCTCTTAATATACAGAGTTCTCTCCTTTTTAATATTCCAGCTTAAATCGATAACCTAGGATTTAGAGTTATTGCGAGGGTTCAAGCCTTATAACAAGAAGTATCTCAAATGTATAATGGATCCACTGCTGTCTGATCAATATACACTATTTAAGGACTTTAAATAGGAAATTAAAAAAAATTAATTCAGGCTTCACTATTTAAAATTAGTGATAAATGCAAAGTACCCTTCAAACTTCAGTCTGAATCAACTAACTGCAGCTTGCTAAACAACTGGAGAGATTAGAGATGGACTGTTTATGCCATTTAAGATGATAAACTATCTTCACACTCTTCAACAGCCTTGCCTTGCGTGTAATTTGTTCCATTAAGGTAGGAAGTGGAAATGAGTCTTATCTGTGTATCAAGTAGGTCAATCAAGACTAGCTATAATTAGCAACCAGTGATAATATATGCTGCTAAAGTACCTGCTCTTCATTACAAATATCTCATCCCTCATTCTTTTTGTAATTTCAAGCTGATCTTCTGAGGAATTTTGCTATACAGCATCATCTGCACACAATAAGACATCAAAAGGTGCTCACCTCTGAGTCTTTGGCCTGCTGATTACGAATGACTATCAGATTGTACAGAGTTCTGTCGTCATCTGCCTCTGTGTGGGACACATCATGGGGCATACTCCATAAATTCTTTTCATCATCCCTCACCAGAGTTGCTCCAAATGAGGAATATGGGTTGCTGTCACTGTGGTATAAAAAAAAGGAAAGATTAGGGTTTTATAATATATATAATGTTATATATCATATGCATGCAACATGCAATATAAATTAAAATTTATACAATACAATATATAACTATAGGTTATATAGTTATATATTTTATATATAACTATATCAATTTGTATATATCAATCCAAAAGGTCTGAATTGTCTTTGATAATTAAGCATAACACAGTGGAATGGTAAAAACAAACCAAAAATATAAATGAATCACTTTAAAAAGAACAGAGAACAGATGTACCTGAGCAGAGGTATTTACTGCAGTTAAATATGAAATTCAGCACTGAGTACCCCCGAAGCTAAGACAACAAAGAAAATCCAATTCTTTTTATTTTTTTTTTGAGACAGAGTCTCACTTTGTCACCCAGGCTGGAGTGCAGTGGCACGACCTCGGTTCACTATAGCCTCCACCTCTCAGGTTCAAGTAATTCTCCTGCCTCAGCCTCCCGAGTAGCCGGGATTACAGGCACCTACTACCATGCTTGGCTAATATTTGTATTTTTAGTAAAAGCAGTGTTTTGCCATGTTGGACAGGCTGGTCTTGAACTCTTGGCCTCAAGTGATCTCCCCGCCTTGGCCTCCCAAAGTGCTTGGATTATAGGCGTGAGCCACGGTGCCCAGCCAGGAATAGAATTCTTGTGTGATTAAAAGACGAAACTATTAATATGAAGGGATGAATGTTTGGCTCTCAGTTCAAGGAAACACAGTAAACTCGGAGTACAATGATATATAATATCTATCAAATTCCTTACACCAGGAAAATTAAGTAATAAATATGCATACCCAAAGACTTTCAATAAACAAGGCAGAATGTTGAGTGAGAATTTCCGTAGCCCCATTCTGTACATTTGTTTTACGATTTATCCCTTATAAGGTGGTACCTGGGTGTGGACTTACAGAGAAGATTAGTGACAGAGCATTACATCTGGGGCATGCCTGCATACAGCCCCAGTTAACTTCTGTGACCCCTAGTTGACTTCTGTGGGAAGGACAGGTATGGTCACGCTGAAGCTATTCACTTTATCTAATAATGTGTACAAAGCACTGGCTACATGCTAATCACAGGGCTCAATAAAAAATTGTGAACAAAACAGACATGGTCCCAGTCCTTGGACCTCACTAGAGTCTAGAAATATGAGAAATACATTAATGAGTGATCACAGGACTATATAGTAAAAACTGTGATGACTGCCTTTAAGGGGGAGCTCAGGAGGCCATGAGAACATATGCAAGCTGCTAAGAGAAAATCCTCATGAAGGCAGACATCAGATAGGCGTCATGAAGAAGACGTGCTGGAGATTTAAGCGGAAAAAAAAACAGAGTTGCAGGCAAAGGAAACAGCATCTTCAAAGGCCTGGGATGGAAGGAAACCGGAAGTGTTAAGATGTCAACAAATATGGGATGCTCAGAAGTTGGCACTCAGGAAATCTTGCAATAGGAAGCAAACTGCCAGTCCCCAGATTGGGGTTCAGCAGCAGGATCCCACTCAACCAGGAAAGGGCTTCAGCCCTAGAGTGATAGGATACAGGTCAGACTGCCAATCACAGCCTCAAATTTGGGAGGACAAGGCTGGGGGTGGTGGGTCACATCTGTAATCCCAACACTTTGGGAGGCTGAGGCAAGTGGATTACCTGAAGTCAGGAGTTCAAGACCAGCCTGGCCAACATGGCAAAACACCATCTCTACCAAAAATACAAAAATTAGCCATGCATGGTGATACATGCCTGTAATCCCAGCTACTTGGGAGGCTGAAGCAGGAGAATCTCTTGAACCAGGGAGGCGGAGGTTGTGGTGAGCCAAGATCGCACCATTGCACTCCAGTCAGGCAACAAGAGCAAAACTCTGTCTCACACACACACACACACACACATACACACACACACACAAATCTGGGATGAAAACCAGGGCCCACTTAGGAAAACTAGGGCAAAAGGTGAGGACAGGATGTTGGAACCAAAGCTAGCAGGAGGCCAGCTACCGGAATCGGCATGGGGCTTAGAGACTGAATGCTGAACAGTGCTCCTCAAATCCCTCTGGCTGCAGGTCAGAAGTTTAGGGTCTGGGACTGAACAAAGTAACTGGCCCTATGGGAAAAGGAACAGTTGATGGGGAATCAGACACAGCTCAAGCACACTATGCTCACAACCACACTGTTTTTGCTGATTGATACCACAAAGGCTAGAACACAGGCAGCCCAGCAGCCTGGCCCTTCCTAACAGTGATGAACCAGTGAAAGAGGAGGGAAATGATGCCTTTGGGCCCTGCCCATGTGAACTTTAATGAGCATGTCAAATTCATTGATTTCAATCATTCCATTGTTTGTTTATTCAACAAATGTGGAATAAATGCCTGCTGTATACTGAGTACTGGGCTGGGTGCTATGGAGACATGAAGATAAATAAGACATCATCTCTGCCCTTAACATAATTATAATGCAATGAGATCAGTACATTTTTTTAAAAAGTATGCACAGGTTGCTGTAGGAACAAAGAGGAAGAAGTAATAAATTATGTATAATGAGAAGGAAGTTCAAGAAAGATGGAGACAACAACATCTAACCAGACCTGAGGACTGACCAGGCTTCCACCAGGAAGAGAAACAAGGGCAGAGTTATTACTCGCAGAAGGATCACCTCAAGCCAAAGCAGTGTATGGAGGCTTCAGGAACCACAGGGTTGGGGAATCGAAGTATTCCTGCATGACTGCCGCACGTGGTGCACGGAGCAGGGGAAATAGAGGGACACGAAGAAGAAAAGGTAATACAGGGTCACACTGAAAGTAGGGCTGGTGCCCACGCTTCATTCTGTGAACTGCAACATGATCAACAGGATTTTGAGCCTTGTGAGGTCTGGATTTTAGAGGAATAACTCTGGACGAAGGAAGAACAAGAAGATGGCTTAGGAGGGTGTCACAATCAACTGTCACATGGGGGTAGGCGTAATTTTCAAACCATGCTCTTCAAGGTCCTGGTGTCAGGGGGCCTTGGGACGACGGTGGGGCAAGAGTGGAGGAAGACATGGGCAGGGCTTTCCTGGAAGAGACAGAAGCCCACAAACCAACCACAACCAGAGCAGCTTCTCTATTCAAGTATTCTTTGTTAGCGCTAGAAGGAAGATTGTTTGGGGCACAGGAAAGGTGGGGTTCGATTGCTAAACAAACACTGAATTTTGAACGTTCTGAAATCATGTCCAAGATAAAAGTAAGCAAGGTTGACAGTGAGGGAAATAGTGAGGGTGGGAATGAGGACCGATTCCAGCAGCATCTGAGAGAGGGCGACAGCAGCCCATGGTAGGAGGCACAGAGGTGCCCGCAAGGGTGATGCCTTTGACTGTGGCATGTGGAGCAGAAGCCTAGGCTGACCTTACGAGTCTGCAGGATGTTCAGGGAGATGTCGGGGATCCGGGTTTAGGAGTGAGGACAGGGCAGAGACCTAGAGGTGAGGGCAATACACTGCATTTCATGGCATCACAGAAGCAGGTCAGAGGATCAGAGGAACGGTCTTAGCAAAATAGGAGAGGGAAGAGAATAGGTGAGTCAAGAAAGAGAGATCAGGCAAGACAAGGAGGAATTCCAAAGAGCAGGTGGACACTGGAGATGTGTCAATGATGAAGGATGCTGACCCCAATTTCTTTCTGCAACCAATGATACACAACCACTGCATAATATATTCAGTGCTTGAGCCAAGGGCTCCGGCATTCCACCCCTCATGTTACACATGCATCTGAGGTAAGAACAATGGATGGCATTGACCCACTTTGCAGATAGGGACAAGATTATTGCAGTGCGTGACTTCTTCTGGGCCAGGCAACCAGCTGACAGTCCCCCAACATGAGTTCCCCAGTGGGTATCTCACAGCAGCCACTGTCATATAACTTAACATCCAAATGCTGTGACAGGGATGCACTCACAGCAAAGCAGCTGAGATAATGACTACCTGTGTGGATGCTCCCTGGACAAATCAGCAGGTTCCTTCCCCTGGCGCTTGTCCCCAGGACGCATTCTCCTTGAGTCACCCAGACCTGTCGCAGAGCTTCCACCAGGCGCTGCAGCCATGGCTTCTGACATCACAATAAACGCACCTCTAGGGCAATGAAAACCCAGTACTTTTCCGGACACCTTCCATCGTTCCCAGATGTGTTTCATTTCTATGTCTTTTCTCCTCAACAGGTGGGTAAGCTCCTCTAAGGCAAGGGTTGCCTCTAGTATTTCTTCTACTCCCCACATCATAAAGCACGGTCCAAGGACATAGCAGTTGCCTTAAAAGTACTTGTTGAAGGTGGGCATGGTGGCTCACGCCTGTAATCCCAGCACTTTGGGAGGCAGAGGCGGGTGGATCATGAGGTCAAGAGATCAAGACTATCCTGACCAACATGGTAAAACCCCGTCTCTACTAAAAATACAAAAATTAGTCAAGTATGGTGGTGTCTCAGCTACCTGTTGTCCCAGCTACTCGGGAGGCTGAGGCAGGAGAATGGCTTGTACCCGGGAGGTGGAAGTTGCAGTGAGCCAAGATCACACCACTGCACTCCAGCCTGGTGACAGAGCAAGACTCCGTCTCAAAAAAAAAAAAAAGTGCTTGTTGAATGCAACAAACTGTGCTGTGATTCCCAATTTGCTGAAGGAAATCCCAGACATAATTCATTGTTACCACCTTTTAAAAATTTCTCTAAAGCAGGAGGTTTAGAAAGGAGTCAGTATGTACCTGAAAAATCAGTAAAAATTACATTAGGGCCGGGCGCGGTGGCTCACGCCTGTAATCCCAGCACTTTGGGAGGCCGAGGCAGGTGGATCACGAGGTCAAGAGATCGAGACCATCCTGGTCAACATGGTGAAACCCCGTCTCTACTAAAACTACAAAAAATCAGCTGGGCATGGTGGCGCACGCCTGTAATCCCAGCTACTCAGGAGGCTGAGGCAGGGGAATTGCCTGAACCCAGGAGGCGGAGGTTGCGGTGGGCCGAGATCGCGCCATTGCACTCCAGCCTGGGTAACAAGAGCGAAACTCCGTCTCCAAAAAAAAAAAAAAAATTACATTAGACCATGAATAATCTGGCCACCTTTTACTTTACTAAGCCACAATTTCTTTTCCTATTTTAAAATGACCTCAAATAAAGTAAAATAATAAAATAATGATCCCAGCTGCCTCCCTGGCCAATTCCTCACTGTCTCACAAGCTCTCTCTCTGCCTCTCCTCTCTCTAGTGTCTCTCTCTCTGTCTCTCTTTCCTCTGTCTTGCTCTCTCTCGCTTCTGCTTCTTTTCCTCTTTCTCTATTTTTCCTCTCCTCTGTCTAGGTGTCTCTGTATTTGTCTCTCCCCTCTTTCTCTCACTTATCTCACCCATCCACACACATACATGCATGGCTTCAGCCAACATAAAACACTGGCCACTCATCCTTCATCTACAAGTCCAAGTAAAGCTCTGTAGGAAGGTCAACCCCAGCCCGTTTAGAAGTGCCCATGTCTCCAGAAGGTGAGTGCCTCCTGGGTTCTCGCCATATCTAGCCCTACCCAAATCAGAAGCAGCGTTCCCCTAACAAGCCTCCACCTCTGTGTAGTCACTGATATTCAGGGGATGATGTGAACCAACCTCTGTGCCCCTGGCCGGCAATGCCTCCCAGCAGTGTGTTCTCTGCAAGCTCCTGGGCCCTCCCCAGCAGGTTCTGACCTGCTCGTGGCCACAGAGCAGCCTCCTCCACTCTGCCCCACTGCCTCTCCAGACCCAAACCTGGCTCCTGCTTTGTTCTGATTCAGTAGTTGCAAGTCAAGTTTCTTTGGGGCATAGGAAAGGTGGGGTGCCACTGTTAAATAAATAAATAAATAAGTTTTTTCAAAATACTGGTGAAAATGGGCCAGGCACAGTGGCTCACGCCTGCAATCCCAGCACTTTGGGAGGCCGAGGCGGGAGGATCACAAGGTCAAGATATCAAGACCATCCTGGCCAACACAATGAAACCCAGTCTCTGCTAAAACCACAAAGAAAAAAAAAATAGTTGGGCATGTTGGCCTGCACCTGCAACCTCAGCTACTCAGGAGGCTGAGGTAGGAGAATCACTTGAACCAGGAGGCAGATGTTGCAGTGAGCTGAGATCGTGCCATTGCCCTCCAGCCTGGTGACAGAGCAAGATTCCACCTCAAAAAAAAAAAATACTGGTGAAAATGCACAGGGGGTGTGAGCTCATTCAGCAGCCTCAGAAGCCTCTGTGAGAGTTGGCCTGGCTCACCAGGTCCTGGGTCCTGTTCTCTGGGCCTGCCACTTTCACTCCTGCACAGCCACCAGGTCATGGTATCAAGCCACATTGTCCTAAAACTTCCAACTCTTTGAACAGAGAAACTATAACAGAGAAAACCATACAGCAAAGGTCCTAAGGAGAAGCAGCTTTGGAAACTCTGTCCATCCCAGACCATGAAAGGCTCTGGGGCCTGTGTGAGGAGAATGCAGTGCAAAGGCCCTGAGGTCTGGGCCTGAGCCCTGGGAGGACAGATGGAGGGAAGCGGAACATAAGTGAGAAGCTTCCCTTTCTCTCCCTCCCCCATATAATGAGTTCTTCAAGGCTCTAAAGAAAGTGAGAGTGAAGGCTGGCCCAGTGGCTCATGCCTATAATCCCAGCACTTTGGGAGGCTGAGGCGGGCAAATCACAAGGTCAAGAGATCAAGACCATCCTGGCTAACATGGTGAAACCCCATCTCTAAAAATACAAACAATTAGCCGAGCATGGTGGCATGTGCCTGTAGTGCCAGCTACTCAGGACGCTGAGGCAGGAGAATCACTTGAACCCAGGAGGTAGAGGTTGCAGTGAGCCAAATTGTGCCACTGCACTCCAGCCTGGGCAACAGAGTGAGACTAGGTCACCAAAAACAATAAAAAGAAAAGAAAGAAAGTAAGAGTGGTTGTTTTTCCCCTGGCCACCATCTGCTGATGATAAATATTTTATCAGGCATTTGAGAGGTGGCTCTGATGTTACACACTAAGCTGCTTTTACTCTTAAAAGGAAGGGTGAGAAAAGTCTCAGATTTCACCCTTAATCCCACCCAGGGGCACAAGCCCCAATCAATCCAGAGTCTTTTCTTTCAACAGGATCTCTAGCTAAAAAAGAAACTCGAGGTTTGTAAGCACTAACTTCTGCCTGGTGATATGGCTGCAAAGTGCTAGTCAGCCTTGAAGCGATTTACCAAGAGTTCCTCCCGATTCCTCACTACTAACACGGGCTGCCTGTAAAAGACCTTGGCAAGCTCCACAGAATGCAGTGCACACAGGCTGGCTGCCGCACCAGCAGTTCCAGTGACGTTACTGCTCTCCCCACAGGCCATGTGGCAGTGGCCTCTAGCTTAAGACTGAAACTCTGAAAACAGCAAAGGAAGAAAATCTCCAGTCAACAGCAATAAATGGTCCAAAAACACAAGCTGCCAGGTCCACGCCCTTGACACTCACAGACTCTTGGTCTGATTTCCTGCTAGGAAGTCGCTGGCCTGCTACCACTCCCCCACACCCCCCACCCCCACCCCCACCCCCGTCTTCAAGACCTTTCCCTTCTTCCCTCTACTAAGACCTCCCTGGGATGGAGCAGGTGAACCTGAGATCTTCTCCCTCACCTTCCTTCCCTCCTCCCTCTCCTTCTTTCTCTTTCCTTCAGTCCTTCCTTTCTCCCCTTCCTGCTTTCTTTCCTTCTTTTCTTTCTTCCCCCCATCCTATCCTTTCTTTGTTTCTCTCTCCCTCTCCTTCTCTTTCTCTTTTCTCTCTTTCTCTTCCTCTCCTCCTCTTTTTCCTTTCTCTCTTTTCTCTCTGTCTTTCCATCTCTCCTTCCTTCCTTCGTTCTTTCATTCTTTCTGGCTTCACTGCTTCCGGGACACATCCTGGCTTTCTCTTACCTGTGATCCAGTGTTTAAACATGTCTTATCCCCAAATTTATTTTTTTTAATTTAACTTATTTATTTGTTTATTTGTTTGTTTTGAGACAGAGTCTCGCTCTGTTGCCCAGGCTGAAGTGCAGTGGCACGATTGTTCCATCCGCTCTGAAGCTCTCCTTAGTACTTACCACCTACACTCATGATCTACTTCAACCCCAGAGATGTGACCTGGCTCAGTGTGAAGGAAGAAAAGCCCTGGGCAGCCTTTCCTGGCACCCCTCTCTGATGTACCCCTACCCTTTGGGCTTTCTATTCTCACACTGAGGCAGAGCCCTGTGTGACCCTGCTTCACACATCTGTACTCTGCTTTCAAGGCTTGAGGACGATCCTGACAGGCACGCTGAGAAGCAAGCACCGTTTGTGTTTGTGTCACCCAGCCAAAGAAACACGAGGGCTCAGGAAGATGAGACCCAGTCTTTGGTCTCTCCTCTACTTTCATTCACTCCTGGTCACTTCATCTAGTTCCGTGCCTTTAAACATCATCTACATGAGGAGGACTCCCAAATCTGAATCCCCAGTTCAGTACTCTCTTCCAAATTTCAAATTTCCCATCTCCACTGGGATGTCTCACAGACAACACAAGCTCAGCGTGGTCCAGACCAAGCACTTGCTCTTCCCACTAAACACAACCACAGGCTCCCGACTCAGATGGTGGCAACTCCATCCTTCCCATTGCTCAGGCCGAGACCCTGGAGGGCATCTCCCACTCCTTCATCCCTACACCCTGTCCATCAGAAAATCCTACTGGCTCTACATTAAAAAATATCCACCTCTACCACTACACCCTGGGCCAGGGCTTCTTATGTGTTGCATAAGAATTTCTGCAATTATCTTTGTTACCCACCCATATCTTTCTAGTCTTAACACAACAGCCAGAGTGATCCTTTTAATACAGAAATCATGTCATGTCATCCCTCAGCTCAAAACCTACCAGTGGCTAACCCATTTGGCCCAGAGTGCAAGCCCAGGTCCTGCAGTGGTCCACAGGCCTGCAGTGACACTGACCACTCTGCCCTCTTCCATTCCTTGAACCTATCAGTCACACTGACCTCAGGGCTCTGGCACTGGCTGATGTTCATCTGCCTAGAATTTTTTCCTCCAGGCAGACACATGCCTCACTCCTCCCTCTCCTTCAAATCTTTGTTTAAACACCACCTCCTCGACAAAGCCTGCTCTGACCATTTAAAATTGCAAACATGCCCCTTTCCTTGCTCTAATTTTGTTTCCCACTGTTTATTGTGCCCCCCACCACTACGGCTGCCACCACTAGAATAAAGCCACAAGGACAGGGATCTGTATAAACTTTGCTCAGTGATGTGTCTCAAGGGCTTAAAACGGTGCCTGGCAAGAGAATTGTTGACCCCAGGAGGCAGAGACTGCAGTGAGCAGAGATCATGTCAATGCACACCAGCCCAGGTGACAGAGTTAGACTCCGTCTCAAAAAAAAAAAAAAAAAAACGGTGTCTGACACATAGTTAATGCTAAATAAATAGTTGATGAACCAATGCACTCTTGTTTCCCAAGTTCACAGAACTCTAAACTGTAGAGATGAGTATGGGCTCTGTCTTCAGGCTCACAGACAAGCCCCTAACATTTGTTTAGCGGTTTAAATGTATGAAAATTGGCCTTACAATCTTGTGGGAGGAAGCAGATGATAAGCACATATGTTTATGTCACATGAAAATCAGGACTATAAAGAAATACATAGTGAGTAAGGGACACAGTGAAGCGTGGGGCACTGTTTTAAGAGGGCGGTCAGGGAAGAATGTTCTGGTAAAATGACTTTGAGCAGAGAGCTGAATAAAGTGAAGGAGTTATCCACGCAGGGAATTAGAGAAAGAATCTTCGAGGCAGGGCGGGCAGGAAGTGTAAAGCCCTGAAGCAGGGGTGTGGGTGGTATATTTGAGGAACCAGGAAGAGGCCAGTATGACTGAAGGATGAACAATTAATTTCACCTTCTATGCTGACGTTAAGCCATACTTAATAGCCCCAAACTGGAAACCACCCAAAAGTCCAAGAGTAGAATGGGGGAACAAAATGGAATATATTCTAAAGCGATAAGAACCATGAACCGCGGCTACGCAAAACACAGAGGACTGTCAAAAAGCTCCACCAACAAAGTAAGTTATATGAGAACACACAGTTTGATCCCATGCATGCAAAGTTTAAAGGCAGGCAAAACAAAAGCGCATCTGTAAGGTGCACACATAGATTGGAAAGCTATAGAGAAAAACAGGGAAAGGACTGTCACAAAAGTCTAGCCATAATCAAGGAGGAGATAAGGGGCTGGCAATAGCTATCTCTTGCCATGGGAGGTGGTTACAGGAGTATTCTTTCGAGTTATTCTTTTTTTTATTTTGAGACAGGGTCTAGCTCTGTCACCCAGGCTGGAGTGCAGTGGCGCAATCTTGGCCCACTGCAACCTCTGCCTCCCGGCTTCAAGTGATTCTCCTTCCTCAGCCTCCAGAATAGTTGGGATTATAGGTGCCCACCACCGCAACAAGATATGTTTTTTTAATTTTTAGTAGAGACAGAGTTTCACCCTGTTGGCCAGGTTGGTCTCGAACTCCTGACCTCAAGTGATCTGCCTACCTCGGCCTCCCAAAGTGCTGGGATTACAGGCATAAGCCAACCATGCCCGGCCTATAGTTTTTCTTTATATTGAACATATTTGTGTATGGTCTGTAACATTGCGCATTTGAGCACAAGTTTTTAAAAGATTTTTGTTTTTAAAAAAAAAGCTAAGTAAGAGGCAATTCAGGACAGTGTCACACAGCTCAGGGGTTCTTTAGGTGCGTACTGTGTCACCAAAATTATTTCCTAAAAGGGCACAAAAGAACAGAGTGCATGGTATATAACTGACGCAAAACAAAGATTTATTAACAAGACTAAAAAGGGCTTCGGTTGCTAACAGATTTAACTATTTTACCCAGCATTTAAGCAGAGTTTACTTATTAAACACAGGTATAGTGATAAGGTCACTTCAAGATTCTAGAGAACAAAAAGTTCCAGAAAACTCTCACATGATGTTAGGAGAAAGAAATTTCACCTTCTCAGAGACTTCCAACGGCACTAAGACTGACTAATGCAGGTCACAAAAAGAGAAGAGGGATGCTGTGGCTTTCCTGGGAAGAAAACCTTTAAAAGTCATCCTTGAGAATTTTGGACAGCTGACTTCTTACAAAGAGCTTCCCTCCTACTTGTTTGACCTGAAGCCCTGTCCCCAGGACAACACTTATGCCCCCTCTGACCCTCTCCTGTCTTTCAAGAAGGCAAAAGTGCCAGCCTTGCAATGGGGATCTTCCAGCCAGGGCACTTGCCTTTGGTAAAAACCCTTGGTGCCCCTGCAGGGGCTTCCTGTGAATCATTGCCTGGCTACAAAGCTACTGGCTTTGTGAACTGCAGGTTTCTGCAGGAAGCCACAGATGAGGTGTGCCAATCTTCCCAATCTGCTCAGAGACCTGGCTCCCGAAAACCCAATAGCATGCAGTGGGAAAAAAGTCAGGCCATCTGGGCCCTGGTCTGAGAAATCTCACTGACATAAACACACCTGTCAACACTTTCTAAAAGCCCTCCCCACGAAGACTATTTGATCAGCTCCAAGGTCATGTGAGTCCACACTGTAAAATGTAAAATTCTACAAATATAAAAGATTATTATACTTCTAGAGCTGGTGGTGATTCCCTTTTAAATGTTGTAAGCCCTCCCTTACCCTCACCCTTCTTTCCCACTGCACCTGGTTTTTCTAGCCTCGATGCCAAAAAAGGCCCAGTGTTTCTAGACCCCGTAACAATTTGCAGAAAGATTCAAACTTCAAACACACCACATAAGCCGCTAGTTCCATACCTCTCTGCGCACCAGAAGGGCTCTGCTCTTTCTATGGCATTGAAATATACGTACTAGGATGTGAATCTCAGTTCGGCCACATGTACCTCTAAGCAAATTACTGAAATCCTCTGTGCCTCAGTTTCTTCAATGGCCAAGTGGGGATGACCAACATAATTACAGCCAATCCTCATTATTTGCAGATTCTCTATCTGCAAATTCTCCCACTCATCAAAATTTACCTGTAACCCCAAAATCAATATTAGCCATGTTTCCAAAGCCATTCATGAACATGCTTAGAGTGGCAAAAAATGTAGAGTTGCCTGAGACGCACAATGCTCAGCCTTCTTAGTTCAGCTCTCAGATTGGAAACAAGCATTCTTTTTGTGATCACTTAGCAGCTTTTTTTTTTTTGAGATGGAGTCTTGCTCTGTCACCCAGGCTGGAGTGCGGTGTCTCAATCTCGGCTCAGTGCATCCTCCGCCTCCCGGGTTCAAGTGACTCTCCTGCCTCATCCTCCCAAGTAGCTGGGATTACAGGCATGTGGCACCATGCCCAGCTAATTTTTGTATTTTTAGTAGAGATGGGGGTTTCACCATGTTGTCCAGGCTGGTCTTGAACTCCTCACCACAAGTGATCCACCTGCCTTGGCCTCCCAAAGTGCTGGGATTACAGGTGTAAGCCACCATGTCCGGCACCCAACCTAGTGGCTTTT
Source organism: Sapajus apella (assembly GCF_009761245.1). Taxonomy (NCBI): domain Eukaryota; kingdom Metazoa; phylum Chordata; class Mammalia; order Primates; family Cebidae; genus Sapajus; species Sapajus apella. Next base: position 23,504,434 of record NW_022436950.1, on the reverse strand, counting down.
TTTTTTTTTTTTTTTTGCACTTTTGTACTTTTGGCTGGCAATTTCACTGTTTAGAATATCTCCAAGTGTAGTGCTGAAGTGTTAACATACATGTTAGACAAGCTTCACTCAGACGTGAGATATAGGGTGCTAGCCATGAGTTCAATGTTAATGGATCAACACTATATATTAAATAAGGTGTCTTTAGGCAGAAACACATAAAACAAAGTTATGTAGTGATTGGTTGACAGGGATCTAATCCCGCCATCGGCTCACAGGAACCTAGCCCTGTATTTCCACTAGGAACAATGGTTCAGTATTCACTAATTCTGGGTTCAAGTGACTTTACAGAACCTATCACAGACAATAAGAATCAGCTTTGCCCCTTAGGGCTATGGTCGGGATTTCATTAACCAATATAGAAGAAATGGTTTAGCGTGAGCCACGCTGCTTGGGGGAGAGGCTGAGTTGAGGAGGAAAACATCTCTGACAAGAAAGTTTATCTTCTCTGCCCCCATGCTCCTGATTCTGTACAGGTTGGGCTTAGTGCTTGCAATATACCTCTGTTTCAGTTTGAGTTTGGCCCACACCCGAAGGCCCTGATCAATTCTTTTTTAGAATGACCCTTTGTGTGGGCACCAAATAGTCATCTAGAGTGAACTGAGATTTTATTTTACTTTTCCCTCACAGGAATTCAGGCACTGTAGAAAAATAAAACACTGATGTCTGTTCTTCATTCATTGCCTTCAGATGAGGGGATCAAGTTTGTTATCACGAATGGAAGCTTCAGGTGGGTATCGAGATGAACAAGGAGCAAAATGGCTTTGGAAGCTCATTATATGGTTCACTTGGGTAGCTTCAGAGAGCGCCACACATGAAAACATAGCTATTGTTGTCCACTCTCTGCATTTCTTCTTTTGCTTTTCAAAAACCAGACAGTTGTAATGATGTTTATCAGTTAGTAACAGCTAACAGAAGTTAGAGAGTGACAATTGTAATTCCCTGAAAAAGTTCAAAGTAACCCTTGTGAAAGATGCCTTGGTGCACGGCATTTACATCACAGCCAGCTCTTTTGCGTTCTGATTCATCATCTCCCAGGCCTCTGTTCTCTGTATTAGATCCTATATGGCAGTAGACTCCAGAGGACTTGGGATCTCTCTCCTTAAAGGCGACTGCAGCTGTGACTCCAGGAACACAAACATGCTCAGCTAGATTTTTTTTTCAGACAGAGTCTTGCTCTATCACCCAGGCTGGAGTGCAGTGGCATAATCTCAGCTCACTGCAAACTCTGCCTCCTGGGTTCAAGCAATTCTCCTGCCTCAGCCTCCCCAGTAGCTGTGATTACAGGTGCCCACCACCACACCTGGCTAATTTTTTTTTTTAATAGAGACAGGGTTTCACCATGTTGGCCAGCCTGGTCTTGAACTCCTGACCTCAGGTGATTCGCCTGCTTCAGCCTCCCAAAGTGCTGGGATTACAGGTGTGACCCACCGCGCCTGGCCTCAGGTAGACTTTTAAATGGCAAGAGCATGCTCTTATCACTGTTGGAAGAAAGCCATGCTACAAAAGTAAAATAATAACCAATGCTTTGGGCTCACACATTTTCCCAAAAGTACTCTGTAATGGATTGAATAGTTTCTCCCCAAAAGATATGTCCACGTCCTAATCCCCAGTAGCTATAATTTTGAACTTATTTGAAAACAAGGGCTTTGCAGATATAATTAAATCAAGGATCTTGAGATGAAGTCATCCGAGGTTTTAGGGCGAGCCCTAAATCCAATGACTGGTGTCCTCATAAGAGAAAAGAGAGGGAGATTTGAGACACAGAGGAGAGACACATCAGAGATGAAGGAGGTAAAGACTGAAAGTGGGCAGCGACAAGCCAAGGAACACTGGGAGCCACCAGAAGCTGGAATCGGTGAAAAATGATTCTCCCCTAGACCCTGTGGAAGCCGAAACCTTGATACAGAACCTCAAACCTCATACAGATGATTAATAATGTGACTCCTACATGACTCAGTCCTAAAATTGCGGAACACATGAGAAAACCGTGAGTAGATGATTCAAAGATTGAACAAAACCTTTGACTTTCTTTGGGACTAAAGCCTGGGTTAGGATCAAGCCTGTGTGAGAATCAGGCCATGTGTCCTCTCTCCAGACCCAGACTTGTTCTTAAGCTTCCTTCCATAAAAATGGCCCACTCAAAATTATTCACTGCTGAGGCAGCCCTGGATAGAAGAGTTAGGCGAAGATCAGGATTCACATATCCTGGGTCTTCGGGCTTCCTCCCGGCACTACAGCCAGCCTCACGGCTCTGTATTCCATGTTGCGTCAAACACAGTGTCGGCTAACACAAGTCCACAGGCAAAGGGCAATCAAGCCTGGAGCAACCCTTCAAGATCATGATTAAAATCTGATCTTCTTATTTTTCAAAAGAAGAAACCACATTCAAGGAAGTTAGGAGACCCCCCAGGATCTCAAAGCTGGCTAATAGCTGAGACTAGGAATCTGGTCTCCTAACTCCCACTGGGCCTGGTTCACATAGCCAGATGGCTTCCACATCTAAATGGAAAAGTTGTAACAATCATGGAATAAAAAAAGGAAAGGAGAAGGGAGCCAGAATGGGCAGGGCTGAGGCTACTGATATCCAATAATTTCTAGTATATAAATATGATGCTGCTTTTGGAAAGCATCTTGTAGTTATCTGAATGTTCTGCAAGGTAAGGCATGGACTTTGAAATCAGACAAACACAGATTCAAATTCTGGCCCTCTTTTTTTTTTTTAAAGTTCAGAGGTACAAATACAAGTCTGTTAAATAAGTAAACTTGTGTCATGGGGGTCCGTTGTACAGATTATTTCATCACCCAGGTATTAAACCTTGTACCCATTAGTTATTTTTCCCAGTCCTCTCCCTCCTCCCTCCTGCCACCTTCTGAAAGGCTCCAGTGTGTGTTGTTCCCCTCTATGTGTCCATGTGCTTTCCAACTTTCAGCTGTGACTTTGAATTATTTAAATTTTTTAAGTCCTGGGTTCCTCATCTATGAATGGAGATAATATCTATGTCATTTGGTCACAGTGGCAATCAAATGACAAGGTGTGTAAAGAAACTCCACTTACACAAAGCCTATATGCCAGTATGCGCCATGTTTAAGAAAAATAAACACAGATTCAGTGTAAAGGTCACCACTGGAGGTGATAGCTGAATGCAGCTATGGAGAAATATGTGGGTGACTCAACTCTAAAGTTTTCTTTCTTAATGTGAGTGCTAGGTATATGGCATTAGCTTTACTATTCTTCACAATGTTTTGCCTTAAATACCATTTAAAATGTTACACATAGAAAGCAATTGATAAATGAACAGTTGTTATAATTATTACCAATCAAAAAGTATGAGTCAGATGCAGTGGCTCACACCTGTAATCCCAGGACCTTGGGAGGCCGAGGCAAGCAGATCACGAAGTCAGGAGTTTGAGACCAGCCTGGTCAACATGGTGAAACCCAGTCTCTACTAAAAATACAAAAATTAGCTGGGTGTGGTGGTGTGCACCTGTGATTCCAGCTACTCAGGAGGCTGAGGCAGGAGAATCACTTGAACCTGGGAGGCGGAGGTTGCAGCAAGCCAATATCATGCTATTGCACTCCAGCCTGGGCAACAGAACAAGATTCTGTCTCAGGAAGAAAAAAAAAAAGGATTTATTCAATTTTTATTCAATGTAGAGCACTGTGCTGGGCACCACAGGGGACACTAAGGTAAGATTCAGCCCCCTCCCATTTCACTGGGGCTGTAGCACCCACCTCATAACTGTAATACTAAGCAAAATGCAGTAAGTGACCTGAGGGGTAAAAATAAAGAAATGAGACACCATAACTTCTTGGGGAAACTTTCTTTCTTTTTATTTTTTTAGCCAGAGTCTCATACTGTAACCGGGGTTGGAGGGCAGTGGCGCGATCTCAGCTCACTGCAACCTCCGCCTCCCAGGTTCAAATGGTTCTCCTGCCTCAACTCCTGAGTAGCTGGGATTACAGGCACCCACCCCCATGCTCAGCTAATTTTTTGCATTTTTAGTAGAGATGGGTTTCATTATGTTTGCGAGGCTGGTCTCAAACTCCTGACCTCATGATCTGCCTGCCTCGGCCTCCCAAAGTGCTGGAATTACAGGTGTGAGCCACCGCGCCTGGCCAACTTCTTGGGGAGACTTTCTAAGGCTTCATTAAAAAGGTGGCTACCGAAAAGGTAGTCTTTAAAATCCGAGCAGAGTTTTAAGAAGTAGAGAAAACAAAAAGGTGTCTCTGGTAACGATTATGGCACTGACAATGACAATGACACCAGGAAGAAAACCCACAGGATGAGGCTGATCACAGACAAAGAGACTAGAGAAAGCAAAATCAGAGAAGCAGGGCAGGAGGAAATGTGAAAGAAAGGATGAATAGTCTGCACAGAGGTATTCCACGTACGCTGAGAAAAGAACATCCAATTTCTTTCTCTTTCAAGAGAGCAATTTTCAGGAGAGTATCTTTCAAGAGTGCAATTTTCAGGCCGGGCGCGGTGGCTCAAGCCTGTAATCCCAGCACTT
>NW_022436950.1:23486642-23499780 GCF_009761245.1 Sapajus apella | reverse complement strand
AAAAAAAAAAACAAAACAAAAAAAAAAAAAGAGTGCAATTTTCATGAAAATATACAGGGGGCAGAAACCAGATTTCATTGCCTGGCAAACAGTAGGAGCCCAATAACTACTCCCTTAATAAATGGATGCTACACAAATGGGTTTGCAATCCTTCAGTCCCATCTTGAGCATCAGCATTTAGAGCTGTGCTTCTCAAAGGGTGTTCCTAGACCACCTGCAGCAAGACCACCTGGCATGTTTACTGAAGTGCAGAATTCCAGCCTCCATCCCAGACCCAGTGAGTCACAATCTTTAGGATGGGTCCCAAAAGCTGCATTTTAAGCAAATTTATCAGGTGATTCTAAGTGGGGGGAAAAAAAACAAAGGTGAAGGAGGCAGGGGTATAGTTTACTATTCTTTAAAGACATTTGTGCCTTATACAAAGAACAACAGAGAATAAGAGTTGAAGGCCAGGACCACAGCAAGATGAATTTTTAGTTGGGGGGAGCCTCAGCAGATTTCTAGAGAAAGGGGAAAGAAAAAAAGAAAGAAAGAAAGAAAGAAAACTAGCAGGCCAGAGAGAAATACAGATGCAAATCAGAAAAAGTGGGCCACGCACAGTGGCTCATGCCTGTAATCCCAGCACTTTGGGAGGCGAAGGCAGGCGGACAACCTGAAGTCAAGAGTTCAAGACCAGCCTGACCAACATGGAGAAACCCCATCTCTACTAAAAGTACAAAAAATTAGCCAGGCATGGCGACGCATTCCTGTAATCCTAGGTACTCGGGAGGCTGAGGCAGGAGAATCACTTGGGAGGCAGAGGTTGCAGTGAGCTGAGATCGCACCATTGCACTCCAGCCTGGGCAACAAGAGTGAAACTCCATCTCAAAAAACAAAAAAGAAAAGAAAAGGCATTCCCCCTCAGAGACACGGTTCCAGAAAAAGCAAAAAAGACCAAGGTCAAAAACATTAGTGGCATTGGCAGTCTGGCAAATGAGCTGGGACCAAGCGTTGTTTTTCCTGAATGAACAAGAGTCCCTGGTGCATTTTGGAAAAGGACGGGGTGATCATGCACACAGGTGACAGATGTCTTCCCTGGCCTCACCTCTTCCAGGTACTATTGCCCTAGGGAGTGAAAACATGGAAACCATTCTTGTAAACAGTAAAGAATTTGGTTTGAGAATAAAAGATGTCTGAACAAAACTTTTTTTATAGATGGAAAAAAAATGACATGAAGAATGATGTTCTCAATAAAATAATAATCTGGACCATCTTCCCACATGAATTTACCACATCAAGATTTCAAACCAGGCTGGGCGTGGTGGCTCACGCCTGTAATCCCAGCACTTTGGGAAGCCAAGGCAGGTGGATCATGAGGTCAGGGTTTCAAAACCAGCCTGGCTGACACGGTGAAACCCCATCTCTACTAAAAATAAAAAAATTAGCTGGGTATGGTGGCACATGCCTGTAATCCCAGCTACTCAGGAGGCTGAGGGAGGAGAATCACTTGAACTTCAGAGGCGAAGTTTACAGTGAGCCAAGATTGTGCCATTGCACTCCAGCCTGGGTGACAGAGCAAGACTGCGTCTCAAAAAAAAAAAAAAAAAAGATTTCAAACCAGTCATTTTTGGATAGAGTACACCAGTTCCTCAAAAAGTTAGATATACTGTTACTATACGATCCAGCAATTCCACTCGTAGGTATTTACCCAAGGAAGCTGAAAACATACATCAACACAGAAATCTGTATGTACCTGAATTTCACAGCAGCACTTACAATAGCCAAAACATAGAAGCAATCCAAATGTCAATCCACTAATGAATGGATAAACAAACTGTGATGTAGCCATACAATGAAACATTCAGCCATAAAAAGAAATGAGGTGCTAATACATGCTAAAGCGCAATGAACTTGACACCATTCCGTGAAGTGAAAGAAGCCAGATGCCTAAGGCCACATATTGCATAATGCCACTTATACAAAATGTCCAGAACAGACAAATCTAGAGAGCAGAAAAGCAGACTGGTGGTTGCCTGAGTTGGGGCAGAGAGAGAGGGAAGAGCGACCACTAAAGGATGTGGTGTTTCTTTTGGGGGGTGATGAAACCCACTGGAATTAGATAGTGGAGATGGTTGCTCAACTCTGTGACTATACTAAAAACTACTGAATTTTAGTTGATTTTAAATCAACTAAAAAAAAAGTTTTCAGATCCAAACTTCATATGACTTATATAGGAAAGAACCTGCAGGTACCCATATACGCACATGCCACTGTTCCACATACCCATTAATAATCTATTCTTCCCAAATATTGTTATATGGAAATAGTGCCAGAATGCCACTAAATCATATGAGACCAGTCCACTCATATCCACATGCTCAGAGTAACAATAATAACCAGAATTTACTGAGTGTTAACTATTTGTCACACTCTATACTAAGCACTTTATACGTATTATCTCCTTTCATCTCTCACGGTAACCTTTTGAAGTATGTACTATTATCATCCCCATTTTACAGATGAGGAAATTGAGGTACAACTAATTTTAATAACTTATGCCAGGTCACTCAGATGTGTGAGCAGAGTCATTCCAGGCAACCTGATTCACAAGCTCTATGCTATTCTGCTCCAGTTGACCCTGGGGCTTCTTGAAATCACATGCAAAATTCACTGACTTATATTCACTGGATATAAGCCAAAACAGGAGAAGGTCTAGATTTTAAAACAATCAGAACTATTAACTGAAACAGCAATCCTGGACAGAAACCTGGAAATACTCAGGATGAAAGTAAGCTCAAGACTGTATTTCATGTTACTAAGAGCCCTGACAAGTTCAGTGTATAACCTAAGCATAAAATTCTAGATTGTATTACCCACTACATATTAGATTAGAGATACATTATTCCATTTCTCCCTACCCACAATAATCTAAAAATCTAAGTGGGAGTGCCATCCACAAAAGCAATCAAAAACACTGTGTATTGTATGACTTTACATATATAATATATATGAGCTACATGTTTATATACATGTGTGCTCACCAAACAGCAAGGAGTAGATGGTAATTTCTAAGTCCTAAATCCTAGAAGAGGAAGATGGATAAGGGCAAAGTAATCAAAGAAGATTGCTTGAGAAGGCCTTGAAAATAGCTTTTAGGAAGGAGGGGCAAGGATAAAGGTCACCACTTGAGGGAGGGTTGGCGAGAATGAGTGGATTATTCCCACGGTCGTAAGGAGTGTACACTGTTTAATGTACTAGAAAATCAGAGTGGACAGGCAGGAAGGGGTTATGTAAGATCTCCAAAGTCAAGGGGGTGTTTGGACTTGATAAAGTAAGAAAAGGTAAGTCATTCCTTAGAAAAAGTTGTGCAAACTGTGTTACATGAGTTGCCTACTTCAAAAGAAAGAAACCCTGGCTTTAGTATCTGCTTACTCAACCCTGGAATTCCACCTGAAGTACTGTTTCCCAATTCCATTTTAAATATTCTGTTTCTGTAGTGTCTACCCCTGAGGCATGACCTAGTCCAATCTCAATTTCAGCAAACTCAAGATAGAAAATCATTGCTTAAAATCACAGCCCTGAACAAAACTGGGGTGGTAGAGTCTCTTCACAAAGCCTCTTAGCTTATTGCTAATGAGCATTTCCTCACATTTCACAGCTTAACCTGTAATGAATCAACATCCTAGTGAATAGCCTGCCCCTTGATGAAACATGCATTTTTTTCATGTGAAAAAATATTTCCTTGTACTCAGTCACTGGAATCGTTTTTTGGTTTTTTGTTTTTTGTTTTTTTGAGTAATAAAATTGAATGAGAAATAGACAACTTTTTTGCTGAGTGACACAGAAATCCACAGTCGCCCGTTTCACTGTAATACACCCATCAAATACCCAGTTACAGCTGCGTTATATCAGACTTCTATGGAAACTTCTGATAAATTTCTCTCCCTTACTTCCCTCCCCAGGCAGGACACCCGAATTCTTGGTACTTGGCACAGCCATCCAGCTGGGTCTTAGGTGTCTCCGAAGATTTGTGCTTTTGGGCAAAAATCTTACTCAAGGAACAAACCCAAAACATCCCATAAAGAACCAAAGAGCTGAGATGGCGCCTCCCCGTGCCCTTACAGCAAGCCCACCTCCCTAACCACACAAGCACACAGGTGTCCACACTGCCGACGGCCGGCAGCTGCCCAGGTAAGCGCAGAGCCCGGTCCGGGCGGCGCACCCACCTGACCAGGGGCTCCTTCTCAGGCAGAGTGCGCTCCTCCAGACACTTGCACCGGCAGCAGCACAGGTTCCTCAGCCAGTCCCTCAGCCCCATGGAGAGCGAGGGCCCCCAGCGGCGCCGGGAGCCTGGAAGCGAGTCGCCGCGGCGGGAGATCGAGGCTGAGGAGCGGCCACGGGCCGGCGTCCAGGTGCGGGGACAGCGGCGGCCCGGGCGTGGCGGACCGATCAGCGCGCATCACGCCGCGGCCGGGGACGCGGGCGATGGCTGCAGGCCGCGCGCCCTCCTCTGCTTGCGTTTTGTTTGGGGCGTGAGTTTTCTTGGGGCTTTTTCTTTCCTCTAATTCCCCGACCGCAATTTGGGGCGCATGCGTCCCCGAGACGCCCCGCTGTCGCCCTCTAAGGGGGAAGCAGGGACTCCAGCCAGTCCGCAAAATCCCAGGGCACCGACGGCAGGCAGCCCGGCTGGGGAAGGGCGGGGAGGGGAAAGCCCTGGAGCCACAGAGCACGAGGTTGGGCTGAATCTATTCATACCTTTTATTGGCTTCACTGCTCGAGGAAATTAAAGATCCTTCCTCAACCCCACACGCCTTCAAAGCAGAGTTTTGGGCATGTTTTTGACGTCAGCCACACACAGAGTAAAAGTTAGCAAAAGATCGTGGATTGAGGCATATAGACGTAGGTTGTTTTTTTTTTTAAAGTAATATACTCACGATGATTTGAAAACTTGTTTTCAAACCTCCTAATCCTTAAATAGCCCCTATACGTGAGGCAACCACTTGAGAGTTTCCAGAGCTGTTTATTTATATATAGTGTATTTATTTGTGCTTGTACAAACTTGTTAATATATGTGCATATCCTCCTCCCTTTGACCCAAACAGCGGCACACTTCACACATTTCTGCACCTGGCTTGTTCAGTTCAGCGTATCATGGAGGCTGCGCCACGTCCGCGCGTGGATAGCCTCCTCTCATTTTAACAGTTGTAGGCTAAGCCGTTTTAAGGATGCCCACGTGTTAATTACCCAGACCCCTATTGATGGACATATGGGTGGATTCCAGCTTTTATTATTAAGATAATGCTTCAGTGAACATTCTTGAACCAACGTATTTGCACACATCTGCAAGAATATCTATTGAATAAATATTTGGCAGTTGAATTGCTGGGTCGTTGGTAAGATGCCTTTTTAATTTTGATGGATCTTTTTGCCAAATTGCTCCCCAAAGAAAGAATCCGAATTTGCACTCTGACCAGCAACATATGAAAGTATCTACTTTCCTATGCCCTCGCCAAATACAAGGCACAATCCAAAGTTTTGTCTTTTCCAGTCTAATTTAGTCAACAAATATTTATTGAGCATCTCATCTGTTAGGTGCCAGGCATTTTCTAAGAGCTGAGAATGCAACAGTGAATGAAACAAATACAAATCTTTACTCTCATGGAGCAAACATTCTAGTGGAGAAGTCAGACAAATAAGACATAATTTAGTATGTTAGGAGCTGATATAGACTATGGAGAAAAATAAGGCAGGGATAGGAATAAGAAGTGCCAGGGAGAGCCAGGTGTGTGTGTGTGTGCGCAAGTGTGCACGAGTGTGCACTGGGGTCGAGGGAAGTGGTGCCTGCACTTTTAAATAAGGTGATCAGGGAAGGCCTCGCTGAGACTGTAACATGTAAGCAAAAACTTGAAGGAGGTGAGCAAGCTAGCCATGGTACCACCAGGAAGAGTATTTCAGGCAGAGTGAACACTATGGGGAAAACCCCAGAGGAGAGAAAATAAACTATAGTGTTCCCGTATGGACTCCAGGGGCCCTAGAGAGAAGGGGGCCCTGAAAGAGGAAGAGTCATAGGAGATAGTGGAAGGTGGGATGTTGTAGGATGTTGATTGCAAGGACTCTAGATTTTGCTCCACATGAGCTGAGTAAATCTTCGGAGGTTTTTGAGTAGAGAGAATGATATGGTCTGACCGAGATGGTAACAGACTCCACTGGCTGCTGTCTTGAGAAAAACCTAAGTGTCAAGGATATGAAAATGGAGGCCATTCTAATGGTCTAGGTGACAGATGACAGTGACTTAGACCAGGGTGGTGGGTGGTAGCAGTTGAGATGGTAAGGAACGGGTAGACTCTGGATGGAATTTGAAGGTAGAGCCAACAAGATATGCTGGAGGATTATAAGTAGGGTGTGAAAAGAAAGAAAAAAGTGAGTCCCAAGTTTTAGATTTATAAACATGGAGGCTGAGTCTCCACTGGCTGAGATAGAGTGTGGGAGGAGCCAGCTTGGAGAGGGAGGAGGAGGAGCAAGAGCTTATGAAAGTGTCGATACTCATGGGTTGTGTATGATTTTTAAAAGTGTCTTACTACACATAAGTCTCTTCTGTTCCAGCTACAGTGTGAGGCTGAAGGGACTTATCAAGTACGTATTCATTGAGAGGCTACTAAGGGATAAGAAAAAAGAACAGAAGGTCCCTGCAGCCTCTGGCTTAGCTGGGGAGACAGGATATGGACCCATCATAAAACATTAACAGGATGTGACAGAGTACCAGCTGTCACCAGACAGCACAGGACTGTGGTGTCAAGCCCACACTATGCCACTTATCACTTGCACCTGGTGCCAGGATGGAGGCTGAGCGTGGTTTTAGAAACCACACTTCCTACTGGCTGAAAAATCCCCTGATAAAAATGACTATATTCTGAAATTGGATTTTGGATTTTGAGATAACCCACCTAGGCTCAAGTAGAAAGTGGGTAAAGGAGGTTCCCAAAATGTGAACTCAGCTAGCAAGAAAATGAAATTTAGAGACTGACAGCTACTAGTAACTATTGGAGTTGGATTTGCTGAGAATGGAGAAATTGGAACAGTCAACTCCTGGAAAAGAGAGGTGCTGTGCCCCATTACTAACTCTTATTTTTAAACATATCACCTAATTTTATGAACCTCAGTTTTCTAATCTGTGAAATGGAGTTGACAAGTCTTACCCTATTCAACACAGTTATGAGACACAAATGAGATAGTTTTAAAACCTTTATCTCTGAAGAGATATCAGAATTCAATATTATTAATCAAATTCAATGGAGGCCCGTTGGGGGAAACGTCTGCTCTAGCACTACTCAGCTTGCATACGACATTTGTACCTCTGCAATATGCAGGCATCTTTTATGTTGTTTGTTTCAGACAGGATATTTATAGAAAGCCAAAGAACCACCTCTATTTAACAGACTTGATCAAGAGGTTATTGTCCTGCCTTACTATGGATCATATCTAATGTCTGCCAACTCTAACAGTTTCTAACATTTTTTTAAGATTAATTTTAAGTTGTAAAACTTCTAAATGAAATAGTCCTCTAAAATGTTGGAATATTACAGTACAGATTTCCTCTATTGACTACCCACAATCCTAATCACCTTTCTACCTCCACCCCCCCACATCACCCAGGGTAACCATTATTATCAATATGGTACAAACCTTTTTCTGGACACATAAACATGTATGTGTACTTGTGATGTACCATCATTGTGTGTGATGTTATTATCGGTAGTGAGTTTTGTTTTGTTTATCTAAAAGGCATGCATGCATCTATTTGCAAGCTTTTTCTACTTAATAATATGTCTTGGAGAGCAATGCTTATTAGTACACATAATACTACCTCATTCTTATTAACTGATGTAAGTATTCTGTTTATTAGGCTTTTAAGGATTTTTATCTAAATGGTTTTCTTAGCATTCATCTTCCCAGAATTTGAATACCTTCATGATTTCCCTGTTGATAAATTATAAGTTTGATAGGAATTAAAACATGACCAAACTCTCCAGTTTCACATTCAGATGTGGTAGCTGAGATCACATTTTGGCAATCCCATTTCCTATTTCAGATATCATTCGCAAGGGAGCAGCAAGCTTCCCCTTTTTTAGAGCAGTGCTAGATGGTTCCTGCTGCCTGACTTGACGCCAACACCACCAACCACACGCAGCAGCATCTGACTTTTACCAAGAGCCCCAGGGCACCTGATGTCTAGGGAGTAAGCAGTCCCCTGGGGCACCTAGTGACTCACAGCCCTATCAGCTGCTTGTTTCCAAGGCAGACCTCCTGGCTCCTATTTTCAGATTTCCCCACAGCAGGGAAAACTCTAGAGTCTGGTTTGAAAACAACGAGCATCGTTTGGAGGCCCCTCTCTTTAAGAAATTTTTGACGACTTCTGAGAGTTGGAGGAAAAGACATTGGCAGGGAGGAAAAATTCGAAATTCAAAATGTTTAAGCTCCAGCTGGGCACGGTGGCTCATGCCTGTAATCCTAGCACTTTGGGAGGCCAAGGTGGGTAGATCACCTGAGGTCAGGAGTCCAAGACCAGCATGGCCAATATAGTGAAACCCTGACTTTACTAAAAATAAAAACAAAATAAAAATTAGCCAGAAGTGGTGGTGCATGCCTGTAATCCCAGCTACTCAGGAGGCTGAGGCAGGAGAATTGCTTGAACCCAGGAGACAGAGGTTGCAGTGAGCTGAGATCACACCACTGTACTCCAGCCTAGGTGACACAGCAAGGCTATCTTAAAAAAAAAAAATATATATATATATATATATATATATATATATGTGTGTGTGTATATATATGCTCCAATGCCACATTAACACATTCCATGTGCTTAAATAACATAGCATGAGTTGGTATCATTCAGTTATTCATTCTACAAAAATGTATTGAGCCAGGCACTGGGAATACAATGGTGAACTAGAATGTAGGGTCCATTCATGGAGGCAAAGACTTTGTTTTGTTCTTTGCAGTATCCCCAACACCTAGAACACCACAGACCTTGCCATACCACAACATCTAGAACAATCCATGCGCATAGTGGGCACTTAACAAATGTGCTGAATATATGCAAGAAAACAGAAAAAGAGCTATTTAGTGTTTGCATGGGGAGTTACGTTTAATTCTGAGGAGTCTATTTATGAGCTGCCCAAATCCAGCAGAGAAAAACTAACAAGCACTGTCTTCCTTAGAGAAAAAGAGAGCTTCTGAAACAAACCAGTACTCTGAGCCAAGCATCATCACTCACCCCAAGTGATCCAGGACAGAGAAGCAACATGCCTCACATCTCCAGAGAAGTCACATCAGGGAGTGACACAACTAATGTCACCGAAGTAAAATCCAGCCAAAGGTCCTTAAAGAGCCTCTTGTTTCTGCCTCTGTAGTATCCCTCACTCTGCCTTTTGATAATAGCATTTTATTTTCCTTTGAAGAACACCCCCCTCCCAGTTCCACAGGTTGACTGTAACAATGAAGGTACGCTCCATCCTGCACCACTAACCCCCAACAAGAAAAGAACATGTGACTAAGAAATTGACCTGTGATCAGATGAGCCAATTAAACACTCGTTCTATAATTTGCATCTTAAGGGCAAAGACTCAAAGTTGGAAAACAGCTGAAGTTGAGGCACGATTTAAAGGGTAGCATCTTGAAGAGCAGGCTCAACCACAATCGCTCCGGGCTTTAGATGCTTAGAGCTTTCCTGCTCTTGCATTTCTGAAACAACGTCTATTATTCTAGCTGTTCAGTATTCCCATCATTCTATGGGTTACTCCATAACTTGTCAATCAATACTATTTTGTGTGTGTGTCTTTTTTAGCTTAAGTTAACCAATGTTAGAGTCTGTTGCTTTCAGAACTAACTCCATACAGTCCCCTGAAGTGGGTTAAGGGACAGGAAAAGGGTAATTAGGATAAGAGAGAGAGCTGATTCTGAAAGAACACAACCCTCTTTTAGGCAGGGTACAACACACCAAAGTTGATTTAGTCAGGTGAGACTTTTATTTCTGTTTCTCTGCTTGGCTTCGCCTTCCTGAAGAGAAACAGACACCATCTCTCTGTTTTTATCTGTCCCATAATGCAAATGACTTTCTAAATTTTCAAACTATTTTTATTGGGTGTGGTTTGTTGGTCAATTTCACTTCCCTCCCTTCCCCAAAACATATACTCTAGAAAACCTTAATAGGCATAATCTTTGCTTATTCTTCAATTCCAAGCAACAAACATACTACTTCTCCTCAAAACCCAGTAGAGATTATTCTCTAGGTAACTTTATACTCAGGAATAATTCTGCCCTTTTAAGAAGATAAAGTATTTTTTCCCAGGGAGAAAATAAAACACATAAGCTGAGCTGGAAGAGGCAGAGCATGGTAAGATGTTCTTCTTCAGAAAGTTTGGCTCTTTCAGCCCTTCTATGAAGGGATTCTACCTCTGTTGTGTGTCTAACACCTTTTTATGTAGATATTTATGACCTTTATCCTCTGGATATTAATCATCTCCTAATTATTAATGGCAAAAAACATCACTCAAACTAGTTTTAGTATAAGGAGAAATGTACTGCCTCAAGTAACTAGAAACTTCAGGCATAATGCTAGCTTTAGACATAACTGGATCCAGGCACTCAAAAGATAAAGATTGGTCTCAGCCGGGCACGGTGGCTCACACCTGTAATCCCAGCTGTCTGGGTGGCCGAGGTGGGCAGATCATGACATCAGGAGTTCCAGACCAGCCTGAGAAACATGGTGAAACCCCATCTCTACGAAAAATACAAAAGTTAATCAGGCGTGTTGGTACACGCGTATAATCGCAGCTACTCGGGGGACTGAGGCAGGAGAATCACTAAAACTCGGGAAGTGGAGGGTGCGGTGAGCTGAGATCGTGCCACTGCACTCTAGCCTGGGCCACAGAGCAAAACATCTCAAAAAAAAATCAAAATTATTCTCTTTTCATCTCTGAGTTCTGAGTTATGGCATTCTCAGGCCCCCACTAGGCCTGAATTGCACCCCCTCTTCTGCTTGTGATCTTAGCAGAAAGAAGATAGTTCCTTCTCAGACAGTTGATCAACAGGCCCAGGCTTGACTCTTCTTGGCCCAAATGGAACCAATTGCTCTGCTCAGAGGGAGGAAATACATCTACCTAGCTGGTTCTAGTCTCACACACAGGCTTGTAGAGCTCAAGTGAAGAGGAACTGGGGAGACAGGAAAGGTAAGCCACTTGGACTGAGAGTGGGAAAGCTCTTGTTTCCAAAGGAAAATCCACTGGAAACACAAAAAGGGAATGGATACTGGCGAGGCCAAAGAAAACATCCGCTGCACTTGGTAGTGTCAGCTGCTGATGCAGTAGTTTAAACATGGTATGTGTCTCCAAGGAGGACTGCCATCTAGAATGAACAGAAAGAACCCCACAAGGAATAGTCCTGTCAGCCCAAAGCCCTGCAAAACACACTACAGAGCTCTCTGCAAGAGGAACATCAGACTCCCACTGCGTCCTTTAAAAATTCAGATAGAAAACTGGTGACCTCACCAACAGCTACTCCCAAAACCAAACAGACAGAAATTATTTCACTGAATGTAAGGGAACTCTCATCTGAGACTGTTGGCAGAAGCAGAATTTCTCAAAGAGTGATGGTCCTAAACACCGACCCTAGAATCCCTAGGGATGTTTACTGAAACTCCAGATTCCTAGACCCTATTTGACATCATCTGAATTGTAAGTTCTTTTCTGGGGCCCAAGAATCTGTGTTTTTAGTATTTGTTAGGCTTTGGGGGGGTTTTGAGATGTGGTCTCACTGTGTCACCCAGGTTGGAGTGCAGTGGCGCGATCTCGGCTCACTGCAACCTCCACCACCTGGGTTCGAGCAATTCTCTCATCTCAGCCTCCCAAGTAGCTGGGACCACAGGCATGCACCACCATGCCCAGCTAACATTTGGGGTTTTTCTGTAGAGATGGAGTTTCACCATGTTGCCCACGCTGGTCTCGAACTCCTGAGCTCAGGCAATCCACCTGCCTCGGCCTCCCAAAGTGCTGGGATTACACGCATGAGCCACTGCGCCCAGCCAAATCTGCATTTTTAAAAGGCTCCCAAGCAGGGCAGGGCTAGAATGAGACCAATGAGGAGGTTAGAGTGCCACAAGTAAAGAGGCACTCACTTTTGGGGCCAATTCTGCAACTGCACAACCTCAAAAGTGAGCGTCTCCTTTAATGTTGTTCCCTAGGCCCCTCCCTCACCTCTCACCCTCTCACCCCTGTTCCAGAGGCTTGGTAATTCTGAGGCATGTCGAATTTATGAACCGCTGGCAGGATGGCTTAGAGCATGGCCTTTGGCATAACAGTGCCTCCCTGTGGCTGCTGTCAGGATTAGGTAAAATAATACACTGAAATCACTGAGGACAGTTTCATGGGAAGCACTGTGTAAACTGGAGCTGCAATTATTAAGTATTCATCCTTTAGTCAGGCCCGACCCCATCACCTTCCATAGCCAACTATGACCATCTGAAACTATTCAACTCAACAAGTCTTTATTATCAACTGTGTAAGCATGGTACTGTGGAATGCATGCATTCCTCTTGTGGAATGCAAAGATGAAAAATAGACAGTATTTGGCCAGGTGCAAGTGGTTCACACCTATAATCCCAACATGTTGTGAGGCCGAGGCAGGTGGATCACCTGAGGTGAGGAGTTAAAGGCCAGCCTGGCCAGCATGGTGAAACCCCGTCTCTGCTAAAAATACAAAAATTAGAAAAATCAGCTGAGTGTGCTGGCAGGTGCCTGTAATCCCAGCTACTCTGCAGGCTGAGACAGGAGAATCGCTTGAACCTGGGAGGTGGAGGCTGCGATGAACTGAGATCGCACCACCGCACTCTAGCCTGGGTGACAAGAGCAAAACCCTGTCTCAAAAAAAAATTAGTTAATTAATAATAACAGTACTTACCCTCAGAGTACTACCCAGAGCCAAAAATAGAAAATTATAAAACTCAAATGTTCTGTATTCATCTGTGCCTTGAGGCACCCATCCTTCAGTTCCTACCGTGTGCTCTCCCCTACCTCACCTGCATCTTTCCCATGATTATGCTGCCATCTCTAAGCAGATTCCTTTTTTCTTTTCTTTTCTTTTTTTTTTTTTTTTTTTTTTTTTG
>NW_022436950.1:23464203-23486542 GCF_009761245.1 Sapajus apella | reverse complement strand
TTTCTTTTCTTTTTTTTTTTTTTTTTTTTTTTTTTTTTGAGACAGAACTTTGCTCTTGTCACCCAGGCTGGAGTGCAATGGTGCAATCTCGGCTCACCACAACCTCTGCCTCCTGAGTTCAAGCAATTCTCTTGCCTCAGCCTCCCGAGTAGCTGGGATTACAGGCACCCACCACCATGCCCAGCTAATTTTTGTATTTTTAGTAGAGGCAGCATTTCACCACATTGACCAGGCTGGTCTCAAACTCCTGACCTCAGGTGATCCACCCGCCTCAGCCTCCCAAAGTGCTGGGATTACAGGTGAGAGCCCCCGAGCCTGGCCATCTAAGCAGATTCTTACAGCTAACTATGTTGTCATCTCTAACTAGACTCCCATCGCTAACTATGCTGCTGTATTGAAAAATATTCCCACTTGAACTATATCTCCATCTCTAACTATACTCCTATATAGACTCTATTGTCACAGCTAACTGCCCCGCCATAACAAACACTTTCCAGATGCCCAGAACAGTCTCAAGTCTCAGTCCCAGAGATGAGATTTAGAATCCACCCTCTTCCTTCCTCCAGAAGACAAGTCCCTCTACAATTCCAAGTATTCTGTGTTCTCCAAAGTCTCTCTGTATTGTACCTAACCAAAATTAAACATAAGCCTGGACCCAGCTATCATGCCATACCTCTTTCCAATTCAATTAAACTCTAAGAAGCATGTATTAAGCACTTGTTCGATGCAAGGTGACTCGAAGTTACAAAATAGGAGAAAAAATGCATCAAAAACTGTAGTAGGAGAAAAGCTGAGCATCATTCACATTTGCTGTGAAAGGCAACCGAAGGCTTGCCTGAATTTTAAGCCCAGATCCTACACATCTGAGTGTTAAAGATAACTGAATTTATGCCTGTGGGTTTTTAGTTCACTACTCCTTTATATGTTTCTTTCTCCACAACACTCAGGAGATACAGCAACAGGCCAGAACCCTGCAACTCTCCCGGACAAGTTCTACAAAAGTAAAGGCAGCAGGTAGACTTCCCCACAAAGGTTTTATACAAACCTTCCTGTAATCCTCTGTGCTGCCACCTCCTGGCCTTCCATTGTAAATTCACTGCAGGCTCTTGGGAGATGCAGCTGAGGATCTCAAACAGGTTCTAAAGCTTTCTTTACTCAACAGATGGAAAGTTGCTGTGGCCACATGCTTGTATGAGCCTAGAGCTTAAAGGGCCATAGTAATATTTAAGTGGGAGATTTAAACTAGTTGTAAACCAAACTCTAAACCTGTTAGTGCACGGCTAAATTGAGCAGTAAGTCCTCTCTTCTCCTGGCTACCATATGCCAAATAGCATTGATTATTGTATTCCTATTTCATTTCATCTTAGTAAGAATTGGCATGTAATTTATTAGCCCGAAAACCATGGGAAAATGTATAGGCCACTACATATATTTCTTAAATAATATAAGGGAAGCAATTTAAATGAACCATTAAAACTTGTTTTTACATTTTATTTCTGTGT
The DNA here is from genome assembly GCF_009761245.1 of Sapajus apella. Taxonomy (NCBI): domain Eukaryota; kingdom Metazoa; phylum Chordata; class Mammalia; order Primates; family Cebidae; genus Sapajus; species Sapajus apella. The sequence goes on along the minus strand of NW_022436950.1, from coordinate 23,485,040 downwards.
GTCTGTGTGTGTGTGTGTGTGTGTGTGTGTGTGAGAGAGAGAGAGACAGAGAGAGAGAGAGAGAGAGACTCATTCTGTTGCCTAGACTGGAGTGCAGTGGCACAATCTAGGCCCACTGCAACCTTTGCCTCCAGGGTTAAAGTGATTCTCCTGCCCTAGCCTCCTAAGTAGCTGGGATTACAGGCACCCACCACCACACACAGCTAATTTTTTTTTTTTTTTGACGGAGTTTCGCTCTGTTACCCAGGCTGGAGTGCAATGGCACGATCTCGGCTCACCGCAACCTCCGCCTCCCGGGTTCAGGCAATTCTCCTGCCTCAGCCTCCTGAGTCGCTGGGATTACAGGCATGTACCACCATGCCCAGCTAATTTTTTGTATTTTTAGTAGAGACGGGGTTTCACCATGTTGACCAGGATGGTCTCGATCTCTTGACCTCGTGATCCACCCGCCTCGGCCTCCCACAGTGCTGGGATTACAGGCTTGAGCCACTGCGCCGGCTTTTTTTTTTTTTTTTAGACGGAGTCTTGCTCTGTAGCCCAGGCTAGAGTGCAGGTGTGATCTCCATTTACTGCAACCTCTGCCTGCCTTCCAGGTTCCAGTTCAATCAATTCTCCTGCCTCAACCTCCTGACTAGCTCAGATTGCAGGAAGGTGCCACCATGCCCAGCTAATTTTTGTATTTTTAGTAGAGATGGAGTTTTACCTTGGCCATCTCAGTTTCACCAGTTAGGTTTTGAACTCCTAACCTCATGATCCACCTGCCTCGGCCTACCAAAGTGCTGGGATTACAAGCCTGAGCCACCTTGCCTAGCCTTTTCTTTTTTTTTGAGATGGAGTTTTGCTCTGTCACCCAGGCTAGAGTGCAATGGTGTGATCTCTGCTCACTGCAACCTCTGCCTCCTGGGTTCAAGTGATTCTCCTGGCTCAGCCTCCTGAGTAGCTGCGATTATGGGTGCGCGCAACCACATCCGCCTAATTTTTTGTATTTTTAGTAGCTATGGGGTTTTACCATGTTGGCCAGGCTGGTTTCAAACTCCTGACCTGGTGATCCACCTTGCTTGGCCTCCCAAAGTGCTAGGATTACAGGCGTGAGCCACCATGCCCAACAGCCCAGCTAATTTTAATATATTTAGTAGAGACAGGATTTCACCATGTTGGTCAGGCTGGTGTCAAACTCCTGACCTCAAGTGCTCTGCCCACTTCCATCTCCCAAAGTGCTGGGATTACAGGTGTGAGCCACCACACCTGGCAGTTTTTAAATTTTCTTTATTTTGCCTTGTATTTATTTAAATAAATCTATCCTGGAAACAGCTGGACAACATAGATTAAAAGAGTAGTACAAATGTCAAGAAAAAGAACTGCCTTTTGTTTGAGGAAATGCATTAATGGACCATTTTGGCTGCAAAAAATCCTCTCAGATAAACGGGCAAGCAGGGAGGAAAAGAGAACCATTTTTTTTTTTTTTTTTTTTCTTTTTTGAGAAGGAGTCTTGCTCTGTCGCCCAGGCTGGAGTGCAGTGGCACAATCTCAGCTCACTGCAACCTCCACCTCCCAGGTTCAAGGAATTCCCTGCCTCAGCCTCTTTAGTAACTGGGATTACAGGCACCCGCCACCACGGCCGACTAAATTTTGTATTTTTAGTAGAGATGGGGTTTCACCATTTTGGCCAGGCTGGTCTTGAACTCCTGACCTCGTGATCTACCCGAACTCCTGACCTCGTGATCTACCCGCCTCAGCCTCCTAAAGTGCTGGGATTACAGACGTATGACACAGCGCCTGGCCAAGAGACCCATATTTTTCTGTGTGGTAATGGAAAAAACTGTGGGTTAATGTGAGGAGCAGGGAGTGGGGAAAAGCTAGAACACAGAAGATGAAGCAGGAAGGAGAGAGAGAGGTACCAGAAGAATTGAAGCAAGCCCTTCTAAAGGAAGGTGGAAGTCAGCCCCGCTGTGACAGGACGGCACAACACCCAGCACTTAGACGAGGGAAAAGACAGCCTTTCAAATTGATAAGTGCTTAATGTTAAATATTTTGCTTGACCAACGTAGAGGGCCCTTTCAAGTCTATGCCATGAGTACCCCTTTGAGTTGCTTTGTGGAGTTTAAAATGTGTCTAAGCTCCGCTCACCCTTCCCATGCCGAGCCTTGCAGGGTCTCCTCTCCATGTTTTCAATTTAGAAATGCCTTGTCACTTCAGACAGGGAATTTAAATTGAGCCACCCATCCCTATCTCTCATATCTTTCCTTCATATCCCATAAGAAGACCAGGTGCCAGCAGGGCGTGGTAGCTCACGCCTGTAATCCCAGCACTTTGGGAGGCCAAGGAGGGTGGATCACCTGAGGTCAGAAGTTCAAGATCAGCCTGGCCAACATGGCGAAATCCCGTCTCTACTAAAAATACAAAAATTAGCCAGGTGTAGTGATGAGCACCTGTAATCCCAGCTACTCGGGAGGCTCAGGCAGGAGAATTGCTTAAACCCAGGAGGCAAAGGTTACAGTCAGCCAAGATCCTGTCACTTTACTCCAGCCTGGGTCACACAGCGAAAATCAGTCTCAAAAAAATAAAATAAAATAAAATAAAATAAAATAAAGGAGGCCCAGTGTTCTCTCTTTTGTCCCTAGGCTAACTGACTCATAATGAGTACTCCTCAGTCCAAGGGAGAGCAGCCCCTGCCTCAGCCTCCTGAGTAGCTGGGACTACAGGTGCGCACCACCACACCCAGCTAATTTTTGTATTTTTAGTAGAGACGGGGTTTCACCATGTTGACCAGGATGGTCTCAATCTCTTGAACTCGTGATCCACCCGCCTCAGCCTCCCAAAGTGCTGGGATTCTAGGCGTGAGCCACCACGCCTGGCCAAAACAGATATATTTCTATTAGACTACCTGATACAGAAGATAGTGTGGTATGGATGAATAGTATGAATGACAAATAATACAAATATATTTTATTTGAAATAAAAATGCATACACAGCTCAAGGGGTCACTTGGAAACAAGCTGTTACTTGACTAAATTACTGAGCAAAAACAAACTGAAGCACAAACACCTTTCTTTTTTGACATGTATCTGGGGAAAGGTAGGAAGACGCTACTTGGTTTTTTAAAAAAACTGACCTTCCCTTAAGGCCTGGTCGTAGAAGTGTAAGCAATGTAAATGAATCCACCATTACCAGTTGTCACATCATATCTATGTCACCTGTGTATTCTGAGATTACACACATACCTGCCAATATACCTGGGAAAGGTTATTTTATCACAATTGCACTTGAGTTCTTGGCAGGCAGGACAGAGAAAGAGCAATTTGAAAAAAGTTTTGCATCCTATTTAGAAGAAATCACTAGTATTTCCTTAAATAACAGGTTACAATAGAAAGATACTGCCTGGAAGTAATCCTCTTCACTTTGGTTCATTTTTAGTTTTTGTTTATAATTTACATATCTGTTTAATTCATTTGCTTATAGTACAATCCTGCCATAAAGTATTAAAGCACAAGATACCTATTATTCCTTCAACATCTGCACTTTTCAAGTTTTATACACTACATCTACAGTATGTCAGCAGTTCTTGGATGTTAAATAAATAAACGGGTAAAACCCTTCTAAAAACACAGATGTCAAAAATAAACATTTTAAAATTTTTAAAAATAAATACTGGCGGGCGTAGTGGCTCACGCCTGTAATCCCAGCACTTTGGGAGGCTGATGCAGGTGGATCACGAGGTCAAGAGATCAAAACCATCCTGGTCAACGTGGTGAAACCCCGTCTCTACTAAAAATACAAAACATTAGCTGGGCATGGTGGCGCGAGCCTGTAATCCCAGCTACTCAGGAGGTTGAGGCAGGAGAATTGCCTGAACCCAGGAGGCGGAGGTTGTGGTGAGCCGAGGTCATGCCATTGCACTCCAGCCTGGGTAACAAGAGTGAAACTCCATCTCAAAATAAACAAATAAATAAATAAATAAAAACACAGATATCTATAATTACAATGGTATTAAAACGGGAAGGAGACAGTGAGAGAAGGGATAAAAGCAAACATGTTTATGTGCAGGGAATGTGGTTCAAGTCTTTGGATTTAAAAACAAGTTCCCCAGAGAAACTGGCACTTCCTTTGCCCTCCAAATAGGACCTAAAAAGTCCCAATCCAAACTTTGGAAAATTACAGTTATGAGATGCAATAAATGATGATCAAAGCAGTCAGAGGGAGAAGGATGAATGTGTCTTCCATTTAGCTATAGATTGCAGCACAGCCTCTTTAGGTGTTGGTTATCAGTAAAAACCACTGAAGTACCAGAAGTGCCCGGAAGGACAGGGGTAAAAAGTAATGACCATAATACCTGTCTAAATCAGTAGCAGGGCTTCATGGCTAGGAAACTTTTTTAAACAGTAAAATGTCTCTAGGATAGATCCTTCTCTCTCCAACATTAAATGTGGCAGAATTAACAAACAAACAAACAAAAAAGATTTACACATAGATACAGCAATAACCAAAAATTATAACGCAGAGAACACAGAAGAATCAAGGCAACACTATAGGTTCCGCAGTATTCCATGAGGCTAGAAAACCAGTTAACTTTGAAAGCCCTAGCAAAATATCACTCTTGTTTATAAATCACTTATTTATCATATGACCACACATTGAATCCTTGTCTTTCCGCATACTGGAGAAGTCTACATTCAGCCTTTAAGCATTCTGCATTTATTTGCCAATCTTTTAGCCAAGTATTTTGTTCCAGTCAATTTTGGTGGGGGTAACTGGAAGCTGCTGGCGCCAAGGCCTTGCATGTGGTATCCGACTTTGTTTGATGGTTTTCACTGATTGCTGTCTGATACTCATTTTCTGCATTCTCTATGATTTTGATAAACTCCTTGGCAGTTTGGGCTTCATTCAAAACGGTTAGTGAATCCTATACATCTTTATGACTAACCAACTGAACATTGCCATCATCATAATAGTGAACCTGAGTCTTAAGCACTCCAACCACCTGGGCTGTAGGGGGTGTGATGGTGAACTTCCACTCTGATCTCCAACGACCATTCCAGAAGTTTTTAGGCTGAAACTGGTGGCTTTCAATACATGTAATAATAGTCTGTTGCCCATTGATAGTTTTAGCATAAACAGTACAGAAGCTGTTGGAATAATGGTCTTTCACACAGGCTCTGAAAGCACTATCACAAGATTCTCTCCAAGAGTTCACACTTCCATCAACTTCTTCTGGCTGGGGGTCACTTGCTTCTTTCCGTAGGTGATCAAATTTAAAGGAAATTTTGTTTCTTGGATCTAGAAATCTGCTATTACCCAGGTCACTGTCCTCTGTAATTAAGACCTGATCTTCATATCCTTCTATCTTCATTGGCGTGAACTGATCCATGTTATACTAGGCAAATGCATGTGCTGCCCCTTCCCTGAGGAGATTGTCATTGTTAAGTAGTAGCCGAACATCATTAAATACTTCATTAAATTCCCCTGGGGGTGCATGTGTGATGAACTCAGCAGCTATGCATACCTTCTCATCCGACACACGATCATCGAAGTTGTCCATCTTGGGCTGTTCTCTTGGTGTTTGTTTTCGAGATGGAGTTTCACTCTTGTTGCCCAGGCTGGAGTGCAATGGCATAATCGCTCTGCAACAATCTCACTGCAACCTTTGCCTCCCAGGTTCAAGTGATTCTCCTGTCTCAGCCTCCAGCGTGGCAAGGATTACAACCACCCACCACCACACACGGCTAATTTTTGTATTTCTAATAGAGACGGGGTTTTGCCATGTTGGCTGGGCTGGTCTCGAACTCCTGAGCTCAGGTGATCCTCCCACCTTGGCCTCCCAAAGTGCTGGGATCACAGGCATAAGCCACTATGCCCAGCAAAAGCACATGAAAATGTTTTGAAACTAGACAAAGATGATGATTGCACAACATTGTGAATGTACAAAATGCCACTGGATCATTTATTTTAAAATTTTTTTTTTTTTTTTTTTTTTTTTTTAGTCAGGGTCTCTGTTGCCCAGGCTGGAGTACAGTGGCACCATCTAGGCTCACTGAACCCTTCCCAGGTTCAAGCGATCCTCCTGTTTCAGCCTCCTGAGTAGCTGGGACTACAGGCATACACCGCCAATTTTTATATTTTTTGTAGAGACAGGGTTTCACCATGTTGCCCAGGCTGGTCTCTACTCCTGAGCTCAAGCGATTCACTTGCCTCTGCCTCACAAAGTGCTGGGATTACTATAGGCCTGAGCCACCATGTCTGGCTAAATTGGTTAATTTCATATTATGTCAATTTCACCTCAATTAAATAAAATGAGGTAAAACCACACACACACACACACCCCAAATCCAAAAAAAATCTCTTCCCTGGGAACAGCTGACTATATGAAAATTAACCCTTTACTGTAAGAACTTTAATTTTTTAATAACTAGGAATTATTAAAATGTTGTTATTCTGTCTTCAGAGTAACTTACATCACAAGGCAAATCAGATAAAACTATTTGTGCTTAAAATCAAGCATCCTATCCATGTAGTCAGCTCTGGATAGCCAAATTATGTAAATCTGTAGTTTACATGAGACATAACTTCTGTCTACATGTAAAGAATATTTTCCTTCCAAAGGAGTTTGAAGTGTTATGATCACATATTCTTTAAAGTTTCCTGAAATAAAAATGATGTTCAGAGATTTGAGGGTCTCCAAAATAATTATCTGTTTGGAAAGGCACACTCCAAACTATTCAAAAATACTTGATGAAATCTTTCATCTCTTACTGGTAAAATGTGAAAGATGGTATGTGAATATTTTGTGTTAATACATTTGGTGTTTGGTGACAGAAAGACAAAACAATGGTGTGAATATATTTGCTGGAAGCTAAAAATTACGTGAATTAAACTATCTTTAAATAAATAATGCCGTGCCACCACCATTTCAGCACTATTACACAGCAGAGTTAGAAGCTCCCTAAAAGAAATTTAACTTTAAAGTAAGAATGCTAGTCCAAAAGCCACAAGGTAATCCCAGCACTTTGAGAAGCCAAGGTGGGCAGACCACTTGAGGCCAGGAGTTCGAGACCAGCCTAGCCAACATGGCAAAACCCTCATCTCTACTAAAAATACAAAAATTAGCTGGGCGTGGTGGCACATGCCTGTAATCCCAGCTACTTGGGAGGCCGAGGCATGAGAATCACTTGAACCTGGAAGGAGGAGGTTGCAGTAAGCCAAGATCACACCACTGCACTCCAGTCTGGGTGACAGAGCCAGAATCTATCTCAGAAAAAAAAAAAAAAAAAACCATGAGGTAATTAAGATACTAGGATCTTCAAAAAAGGAAAGAAACAGAAAGTGTCAGTTTAAAATTTGCCTAATATCAAAAATCGCCATTCTGAAAAAGTAAGTCAAGCCAACTATCCCTTCCCCCATCCTCTGTGATAAAAAATCATTTACAAGTTGCATTGTTTTTCTAAACACATTCTAAATCTGAAAATTTTGCATCAATATTCAAACACACTAAATTTCAAAACATAAAGTCTATTATTTAATAAAACTTGAAATTTTCATGTTTAATTCTCCACATTGTCGTTTTCTGAGTTTTCTAATTAAATATAGTTACTTCAGAATAAAACTTTTAGCATTTGGGGCATGGCATTTTGACTTCCATACAAGAGTTTGGACAGCTACACTAAAGCCAAATTGCTAATGCTTCATGTAAATATAATGTAAAACATAGGCTTTAAGTGGAAATAAATGACATTTAAAGTGTGGTATGGTTGTAAACCAAAGATGTCTTTCACGAATTTGCTCAAAAAACCCAGATAATCTGAAAACATATACAAATCAATAGAAAAATTTCCATTTGACATTTCTAGGCAGGATTTAAATGTGTGATAGCGGACATATTTTTCCAGTAATTATGTATTTAATTCCTATTTTTCTCGGTGTGCCCTAGATATTTTCTCAAACATACTTGGATTTTGAGAATTCGAATGTGTATGGCGTTAAGGTAATGCATATTTGAGTTTGTCTTGCTATTTGAGAAATTGAAATTCTACCAATTACAGACAATTCTGTAATTGTCTATAATTACAGTAAGAACCGCACACTTAAAATCATTAAAATGGCAAAAATTATGTTATATATATATATCAGTTATACCACAATAAAGAAAAAGAAAAGGGAAGAAAAACATAAGGCTCTTTCTATCAGAGAGAGAAAAAGAGAGAGACACAGTTTTGATTTTCCCCCCATTGGAATATAGAATTAAGTACAGACCGCTCAAGATATGCAAATTTGTGATCAGAGCACTTAAAGGAGCAATTCCAAAATAAATACCAGTATAATCAAAAAGATGTCATATTCATCTTTATTTATTTAAAAGGAATTTAAATATTTAATTTCCTTTTAAAATAAAAGGATAAAAAATAAAAGGATGACAGCAGCTTGATGGCAGGGGATGTGTAAGGAAGGACTGACGCTGCTGAGTTAGGACAGCAAAGGCAAAATGATAAAGACTAGGCGGAAGAGCCAGTCGCGGTGGCTCACGCCTGCAATCCCAGCACTTTGGGAGGCCAAGGAGGGCAGATCATCTGAGGTCAGGAGTTCGAGACCAGCCTGGCCAACATGGTGAAACCTCATCTCTACTAGAAATACAAAAATTAGTTGGGTGTGATGGTGGGCGCATATAATCCCAGCTACTTGGGAGTTTGAGACAGGAGAATCACTTGAACCCAGGAGGCAGAGATTGCAGTGAGCAAAGATGGCGCCACTGCACTCCATCCTGGGCAAGGGAGCGAGTTCATCTCAATAACAAAAAAAGAAAGAATTGGATAAAAGCATCCACTCACCCCAAGTCCCATAATGTCCATACCAGCCTACCTCTACTTCACAATCAATCCTATTAATCCCAAATCCAGATTCAATGTCTCACAGCTGAATCTCCCAGCAAGTCTTATCTACCTTCCTCTGATGACCTCATCTTCCTCCTTATCCTTTACTGTAAACTCAGATTGAACCTCTCTACTTTTCTGTATTTTTGTATTTCTTAAATCATCAAGAATTTTTAAAAGGCTTCAGCAAAACCAGAAATAGGCTGTTCTTGGTTTATCTGAGAACAGGAAGTCAAAGAAATCTAACAAAATAGCCTTTGGTAGACAACTTTTCTCACAGAAGATAAAATTACAGGGTAAGAAATTATGACTTACATCTACTCTGAATCACTTACAGAAATGACTCTTTTTTTCTTTTTCAAATCTTTGCTATTTAAGTCCACGATAATCATTTGCATTTGAAAAAGCTGACTCTGTTGAGTCATACTTAGAACTGCAAACTCTGACTCAACTTGTGACTCAGTCCAGACATATGAAAACAAAAGCCAAATGGTCCAAAATATGCAAGAGAAACAAGGAAAATCGTCTTTACTTTGCTGATTTGAGGGTTTTTTTCCAAATTTACCAACTGGATATAATTTCTCCGCTCAAAGCACATGAACTCAGGTACAACAATGCTATGGAATAATTTGATGGTATTGCCCATTCCTTGTAACCTTCCATTTACCCGACTGGCTTGCGCTGGAGCCAGCTAATGCTAACCCAGCATTAGTTGGCTGGGTGAGCCGACCAGGGTTACAGGGGTCTTCGCAGGGCCTGCAGAGCAGAATCCAGGTCAGAAGGCAATCGTTTTGCACCACCAAACGTATATTCTATTTGGGCCTGATCTTCCACTCTCTCTGCGACACTCATGAACCCCCGTAAACTGTGGGCGGCTCAATGCAAACTCCCTCCTGTCTCTCCCCAGTAACGTTTCTATGTAGTCAGCTAACTCTTCCCCATGTTACCCCCATCCAAGTAATTCATAAAGCCATTTTCATTTTACGCATTTTAGACCCTTACACTTTTTAGTTGGGGAACTTCTAAACTTACCAAAAGATTGAGAGACTAGTAGAATTAACCATATTATGTATAATATAGCTGCATACAGATAATGTATAATGTATCTGTCACCCAGCTCAGACAATTATTACCATACTGCCAATCTCATTTCACCAAACCCTCTTCCTCCATTTTTTTAAGTTGAAATATTTTAAAGGAAATCCTAGACATCAATATTTCTTAATTAAAAAATAATAACTGCCATGCCATGACCACGTCAAACAAAATGACCAGTAAGTCTCTATACAAATTCCTCAGCTGTCTCAATACCCTCACAAGAGCAAGTAAGTGGTAGAAGCTGGGATTAGAACCCAAGCAGTTGGACTCCAGTGCACTCTAAAATCTGTAATTCATGGAAAGAGAGAGTCCAACAAGAGCTCTGCAGAAACTGGCAGAAAAGGGCAAAATAAGCAGAGAAACAGGATGCCAGGAGGCAGCAAGCAGGAAGGTTAGCAACCTCAGCAAAGGGTGGCCTCCGTCAAGAAGAGGCTTTCAAGATATTTCCTTTTGGGGAACTGACAACCTCAAGGAGAGCAAGTCTGAAGGCTGTAGACAAGAACAGGTGGTGGGCCTACCTATCCCGGCGTGGGGAGGGGATAAGGCAGTGTGAATGCCGACGGCATCAGGACTTGGTAGATCCTAAGACTCTGACTCCTACCAGGCAGAACGCAAGCATGCCTCTCGCTGAGCCATGGCTGCCTGAAAGCTGGCACTAACCCACAGAGAGCCTTGGTTGCCATACAAATCAGAAACGGTGTTATGCAAGACAAAATCCAAAATAGCCTAGAGATTTGGCTGTCTTAAAACGGGCTCAAAATCACTAGTTTTGATGCAGCAAACCTTTCTAGAATATGGTTTAGAATCTTCCTGCTGGTGGGTCTCATTTCACTAGACAGCTCCTTTGCTGAAATGAAATCCTTGTAAACAAGGAGTGCAGGAGAAATGTCAAAGGAAGAAACTAAAGCTCAAGCTGCAGCCGGGCCTTGAATGCTAAGGAGGCACGGCCCAGACAAGCTGGTGTTCCGCAACTAACCACAAGGTGGCACTGCTTTGAGCCAAGCCCCAGGTATGTTAAAAAAGAAATGAGATCAATGGTGAAGTTTTGCAGTTGCAGAATAGCCAAGTGGGAGCCATGTAAAGAAACCCCTTAGACCTCCTGCTATGGGAAGCAAAAGTGATCGGCTGTGGGTCCCAGCTGCTGCCCCTCTACATCCACCACGGTCTTCCCCCTCGAGCTGCTCCTGGCCCATGACAAACCCAGCCTTGCTGTCCACACCAAGCTATTTCCTTGGGACAACGGCGGCTCCCACGGGTGACTTTGGCTTGAGGACTTCCCATCTGTCTGGTCCTCCCTTTCTTGGATTGTACTGCGGTCTGTGGATTTTCCTACCCAATCCCCCTTCCTTCTCTCTCTCCACAGTTGTTAGAGCTTCACGATAGCCCTATTCAGGAGTGGCCCTATGATGGTGGAGCGGGAAAATCTTTCTTTTCTTTTTTCTTTTTCTTTGAGATGGAGTCTCGCTCTTGTCGCCCAGCCTGGAGTGCAGTGGCGCGATCTCAACTCGCTGCAACCTCCGCCTCTCAAATTCAAGCAATTCTCCTCTCTCAGCCTCCTGAGTAGCTGAGATCATAGGCACATGCCACCACGCCCAGCTAATTTTTGTTTTTTAGTAGAGACGGGGTTTCACCATGTTGAGCAGGCTGGTTTCTAGCTCCTGACCTTAGATGATCCGCCTGCCTCGGCCTCCCAAAGTGCTGGGATTACAGGCATGAGCCACAGCTACTGACTGGAAAATCTTTCTAATGGGCAGCGTGTGAGGGTGCAACTGGCATCTACAATGGAACAAAAAATGGCCCGAGGTGAGAATATATACAGTGGCCAGGAAATAAGGTCTGGGGTAAAGGCCTGTGGATGAACCCAGGGGAGTGGGCACTCCAGGGGAGTATCATTTCCACCTCCCACCTTAATGCCCCCAGAATGCAATCCTCACGGAATCGTCGTAGAACAAACAAGCAGCCAAGAAGGCTTGGTGGGTTGATAGCTGGCCTTCATCACCGGCCAGCCCAGAGCTGCTGTGACAGGCACAGGGACAGAGGGAGGCTGCAGACAGCCTGCTAGCGTGGACTCCCGGTTATCCGAGGTCAACGGAACTGTCGTTACCTCTGAATGTCCAACCTGTCTGCAACACAGGCCATTGCTGAGCCCTGAAGTGTCACTGCTCCTTAAGGAGACCAATGGGCCACAGGAGGCCAGTCAACAAGCGGCAGGCTCTGGATGTATTGCTCATCTGTTCCATGAAAATGGATCTGGGCCCTCTTAAGTTGTTTCCCTGGGCCAGCGGGTTCTGAAGCTTTGTCAGGAAAGGGTGATGGAGAAATACTGCAGGAGGAAGAGAGTTTTGCTTCCTGACCAGCGCAGTGCAGACTGCTGGGCAGGAGGGTCTTCCCTGCTTCCCAGCACTGCCCTCACAGAGTTTTGCATCAAGAAGCCTCTAGTGGGACACCTCTATGTGCAATTTTCTCCAGGACCCCAAAGGGAAGTCCTCTGCCCTCTGGGGACCTGGGGAAAACTGCACAGAGGGCAGATTTCTAGCAAGTTCTACCAGCAGAGCACCACAGTGACTTCTCTGCCCTCCACAGTGTCAGCCCAAGGGGTACTGAGGGGCTCTTCTGTTTTTTGTGGGTTTTTTTGAGACAGGGTCTTGCTCTGTCACCCAGGCTGGAGTGTAATGGCGCAATCTTGGCTCACTGCAACCTCTGCCTCTCAGGTTCAAGCAATTCTCCTGCCTCAGCTTCAAGATGCCTGCCACCGGTCTGGATAATTTTTGTATTTTTAGTAGAGATGGGGTTTCACCCTGTTGGCCAAGCTGATCTTAAACTCTTGACCTCAGGTGATCTGCCCACCTCAGCCTCCCAAAGTGCTGGGATGACAGGCATGAGCCACTGTGCCCAGCCAGGGCTCTTCTTTGAGCTCTGTGGTTGGTTGCTTGCTTGCTTTTTTGAGACTGAGTCTCGTTCTGTCGGCCACGCTGGAGTGCAGTGGCACCATCTCGGCTCACTACAACCTCTGCCTCCCAGGTTCAAGTGATTCTCCTGCCTCAGCCTCCTGAGTAGCTGGGATTACAGGCACACGCCACACGCCCAGTGGCTAATTTTTGTATTTTTAGTAGAAATGGGGTTTCACCATGTTGGCCAGGCTGGTCTTCAACTCCTGACCTCAGGTGATCCGCCTGCCTCAGCCTCCCAAAGTGCTGGAATTACAGGCGTCAGCCACCGCGCCCAGACGGGGCTCTTCTTTGAGCGCTCAGTCTTAACCCTAGTAGTGCAGGCTACTCCTGTTATCTGCTATTCTTATGCTCAAGTTCTTTTTACTTCCTACTAGCCAGTCCTTCACTGCTCCAATCTGCTGTAATAATCACTCTTCACATTTAACTTTCCCTGTTCAAATTGCTGTGTGGTTTCTGTGTCACTCCTCGTAGTGACAAATACCTCTTCTAAGCAAGAGTTTGGCTTTCCTGCCTGCAGGGACTCAGACACCATGACTACTGGGGGCTTATAGAAAGCCTGGTTGCTAGGCAAGGTCCCAATCCAATCAGGTGACTTACTTCCCAGTGAAGGAGACGAAAGAGTGAGCCCCTGGTTGTGGAACCAGCGTCCGTCCACACCCCGCACCATCCATAGGCAGCCAGCCTCATGGAGGGCTTGAACTACCCAGACCCGGCTGAAGGGCCAGGATGGAGTGCTATCCTCAAGGACGTGTGTCACCAGTAGGTTTGGGACCGTGTCTGGGGTCCAGCAGGTGAAATCGGGAGTGGCCCTGCTTTCTATCATTTCCAATGATCTGCTGCAGGATTTAAGGAGAATAGCAGCACTGGAAATCCTGGTCCCAAAGAGGGAGGCTCTTGCCAGGGGACATAGGGTCCCAATATGAGCTACAAACTACATCTTATGCCACAAGGTCCCATTGAGCTACAAACTGTCTGATGCCAGAGCACTTTGAACTCCCTTTGTCCAGGCACCAGGAGGAGGAGACAGAGTGACTTTTTCACAGTAGGGACAGGGAGCAATACAGGTGGCACCCACGTGATCCATTGAGTGTGTGCTGCTATTCCTGTGGGCCGCTGTCGGTGTGAACGCACACGTTCAGCAAGCCTGTCTTAAGAAAGCATCACTCTGCTGCAGTCTGAGATGCCTCCAGCCCAATCCTCTCTCCCCTCTCTCTCACAGGGGTCAGCCTTGCAGCGTGGTCTGAAGGCCATCACTGCCTTCTTTGGCTCCCCACACTTACCTCCACAGGCACGGTCCCCAATAAGTGTCATGCAAATCACATTATGTCTGTGGTAAGTAGAAAAGTTTCTTTTTTAAAGTTTCCTTTCTTAAACTTATGGTTATAAGTGTGCTAACAACTCTTTGTTAAGCCCCATCCCATGTAGCTGTTAGACATGCCATGCTTACAGGCACATAGTACATTCTATTTCCTTGTACTCTGACCAAGATATCTGTGCTAGACGTGCTCACAGCCATGCCCCAGCTCGCCATTGCTTTTACGTGTTTAGAAAAGTTTTAAGTTGTTAGCCAACAGGTTTTGGTTTAAATTGTGAGGTCTGCCTCCAGCCAATGGAGATCAGACACATCAGTAAAGATGACCCCAAATGCATAAGGGATAAATTTGTGTGTTTTCCTTTGTTCACTGTATTCTCGTGGCATGATGGCTAGTGGGAGTACCCTTCCTGCAGTCCAGGAAATAAAAATTGCGTTGCTGAAAGATCCTTTGTCTCAGTGCTAATTTTTCTTTGTGGCACTGAGTGTCTATTTCCAACATGTCTGGGCACCTGCTCTTCAGAGGACCTGAACTAACATAAGCCACAAACCAAAAGATTCACAAGTGGGGGAGGGATAACATTCATAAGGGTCATCTTTATCAACAAATTATTTTAATATAAATATACAATTCTTTTCATTTTGTTTTCCAGATGTCTTTTTCTTTCAGTTATATGCTGTGGACACCACGGCCTTATCATCTATAATGCTCCTGCTGTCTCACCCTCTCTGTATTGTAAGCTCAGTAAAGCAAGATCCATGTGTATTTTTCACCACTGCATGTCTCATTTCTGGCATAATCCTAAATACATAGCAGGAGCTCAAAATCATTAAGCCTACTCAAGAACAGTCACTCTACAACAAAACTTACTAAGCATAGTGGCAAAACAATATTATTGACAGGATACTATTATGATAATAAATTCATAATTCTAAAATATAGATAACGATAGCTTAAGAAAAAGCTCCAATGAGTTGTAGCTAAGGTTACTGTCACATAGGCAGGTTCTGTGCCTTAAGCAGAAATCAATGGCAATGCTATGGAGATTTAAGGAGTTGAGGGCAGTCATCGACGCAGGTCGTGTGAAAGCAAGCCCTGCCTTTTCCCTCTTCTCCACCAACCTGTATTAGGGCCACTTTGCCCTCTAATGGGGCTTGTAATTCTCAGTTATTACGGCATTATCAGTTCCAGTAGGCCACTGTTAAAGAGCTATCTGGGAGGAAAAGAAAGCTTTCTGATCTTCCCACATTGTTAGTATGGGCACAAAATTTAAGGACACACTCACTCCCAAGGGTGATTTTGCATGGGCACAAACCTGACAATGCATAATACCTCCTTAAATGTTGTACCCTGGGTACCTCATTAGCCTCTCCCTCATGCCAGTGCTGCTTGAGGGCATGAGAAAGCTGCAGATTTTGGGTCCCAAACCCCAGAGGTTGGTAAATCATACACTTTAAAATGAGTGTTAATGACAGGCCAGGCGTGGTGGCTCACACCTGTCATCCCAGCACTTTGAGAGGCCGAAACAGGCAGATCACTTGAGGTCAGGAGATCGAGACCAGCCTGGCCAATATGATGAAACCCTGGCTCTATTAAAAATACAAAAATTAGCCGGGCATGGTGGCGCACGCCTATAATCCCAGCTACTCAGGAGGCTAAGACAGGAGAATCGCTTGAGCCCGGGAGGCGGAGGCTGCAATGAGCCGAGATCGCACCACTGCCCTCCAGCCTGTGTCACACAGTGACAGCTCAAAACTAAATAAATAAATAAAATGAATGTTCATGATAAAAAAGAGAAAATAGCTACTTCACCTCAGACACTTGAAAGAACTTCAAGACAAAGAATGAACATATTCAGTCTGCTAAAGGCATTTCTTAAATAACGGTCTAACTACCAGACTGGAGCCATCAAAGGCAGAATATGGAACCCTAACACATTTGCATACAATTTATATTTTATTTTTGCCTACAAAAGGAGGTACATAAGGAAAAGGGAATCCTTTGGGTAGGAAATCAAGACACAAATCAGGCACTGCGAAAAGAAACACACATAACTTTTCTTTGAATTAAGAGAATTTATACAAATTTGACTACATGAACAAAACAAACTACACATCAATAATTACCATAAGGCTTTATAGTTCCAAAAGTATTTGCCACCAAAAACAAGTTACTGTATAATTCTAATTGTAATAATCATAATTATGCCACAATTAAGATTTATTTTCTACCATTATTATTTTGTTTGTTTGTTTTTGTTTTTGTTTTTATTGTTTTTGAGATGGAATCTCACTCTGCCGTCCAGGCTGGAGTACAGTGGTGCAATCTCGGCTCACTGCCACCTCTGCCTCCTGGGTTCAAGTGATCCTCCTGCCTCAGCCTCCCAAGTAGCTGGGACTACAAGTGTGTGCCACCACACTCACCTAATTTTTGTTTTTGTTTTTGTTTTTAGTAGAAATGGGGTTTCACCATGTTGGCCAGGCTGGTCTTCAACTCCTGACCTCAGGTGATCCACCCACCTCAGTTTCCCAAAATGCTGAGATTACAGATGTGAACCACCACACCTGGCATCTACCTTTATAATTAAATAAAATCTTCTGGGAGTTCATGATCCCTAGAATTATTATTGATTTAAAATTATTCCATTTTTCAAATACTTTTCTTAGAATAAAAAGTAAAATCATTAAGATATGTTAATGTCTGTTATTTAAACATTTTAAGATCACAGGTTAAAAGATTTTGATTGGGACATAAAAATATATATATTTCAGGAATAGTTTTTCCATAGATATAATTAGTAACATTTAAAAATCAGAAAGATGTTTTCCATACTAACTATAAGCTTTTAAAATGTACGGAAGCACATCCTCAAGATGAGAAGGCACTGGGGGATGAAGGACGCCTTGTTTCCTCAGCTCAGATCTTAGCTTTCTGCTTAAAAGACTCCTTCATCTTTTTAACAACAGAAACGTCCCCTGCTCCCTCGGGCCAGTTGTCATGATCTGTGAAGAAAGTGGAAAGCCTCCTGTCACTTGCAAATCTGTTAATCTCATTTGTCCTCTTGGTTCCCACCAAATCCTCTTGTTATTTTCCCTGGTTCACGTTCCCTGGTTCATTTTCTCAGCACCAAAAAAGAAATCCTTAGGGCAAACATTTGAGAAAAGACTTGGATTTGAATCTCAGGTCTGCCACGCATTCACTTTCCTGAATTTGGAGGTATGACTATTCCTGAGCCTCACTCAGTTCTGTCCTCTATTAAAGGATATAACAATGTCTACCTTTTAAAGTTATGAGGGTTAGGCCAGGTGCGGTGGCTCACACCTGTAATCCCAGCACTTTGGGAGGCCAAGGCAGGCAGATCACAAGGTCAGGAGTTCAAGACCAGCCTGGCCAACACGGTGAAACCCCATCTCTACTGAAAAAAAAAAAAATACAAAAAAGTTAGCCGGGCATGGTGGCGGGCACCTATAATCCCAGCTACTTGAGAGGTTGAGGCAGGAGAATCACTTGAACCCGGGAGGTGGAGGTTGTGGTAAGCCGAGATCATGCCATTGCACTCTAGCCTGGGTGACAAGAGCAAGACTCCATTCCAAAAAAAATAAAAAATAAATTAGCCGGTGGTGGCACACACCTATAGTCCCAACTACTTGGGAGGCTAAGGCAGAAAAATTGTTTGAACCCAGGAGGCGGAGGTTGTGCCACTGCAAAATCGTGCCACTGCACTCCAGCCTGGGTGACAGAGCAAGACTCTGTCTCAAAAAGAAAAAAAAAAGTTGAGGGTTAAACATGACACCATGTGTGCAGTGCTTGGCATATTTTGGATTGTCAATAGCATCTCCTTCATAGTAACAATTTAAAAATAGTGTCCTTACTTTGTACCATGCACTGCTAGTTGCCTCTCCAGCATCCAGGCCCCTGTCTCCTCTTTCCAACAGCTTGTTTCTATTTGAGGATCTATGCAATTCCAAGGAAGCTTGGCACCAGGGTACGTGGTCTAAGCTAAGTTAGTCAGTGCACTATAACCCCGCCACGGTTATTGGTTGGATACGGACATTTGCATAAGCTGATCTAATACAGAGTGGATTTCAGAATTTTAGAAAACCTGGAACAAGGTCACTGCCCCCTCCACCCCCACTGCCGACCCCAGTCCATCTGGGTGTGAACACAGAAGTATGCAGCCTTACAAATAGAAACAGCAGGTAGCCAACCTGCAATGAGAGCTTGCCTTAAGATAAAGCCAACACCATGGAAACAAAAACAGGAAAAAGGGGCCGGGTGCAGTGGCTCACGCTTGTAATCCTAGCACTTTGGGAGGCCGAGGCGGGTGGATTGCCTGAGCTCAGGAGTTCAAGAGACCAGTCTGGGGAACACAGTAAAACCCCATCTTTCCTAAAAATACAAAAAATTAGCTAGGCATGGTGGCATATGCCTATAATCTCAGCTACACGGGAGGCTGAGGCAGGAGAATCGCTTGAACTCAGGAGGCGGAGGTTGCAGTGAGCCGAGATTGCGCCATTGCGCTCCAGCCTGGGTGACAGTGAGACACTGTCTCGGGGAAAAAAAAAAAAAACAGGAAAGGGGAAAAAAATTTTCTTGACGATATCAGTGAGCTGCTCTTCCTTGATAAGTACCAGTCACATCTTACTGTTTTTCAGTTACTTAATATCTCGTCCTTGACAAGATCAGTCAAGTCTTAGCTGTTTTCCAGTTATGTGAGCCAGCAAATTCTTTTACTGATTAGGCCATTTTGAGTTGTGACTAAAAGCATTGAATTCGACAAAGAAGTTTATTTTTTATTTTTATTTATTTTTTGAAACAGGATCTCGCTCTATCACCCAGGCTGGCGTGCCGTGGCACGATCATGGCTCACTGCAGCCTAGACTTCCCAGACCCCAGTGATCCTCCCATCTAAGCCTCCCAAGTAGCAGGGACTACAGGCACGTGCTATCACACCAGCTAATTTTTTTCATTTTTTTGTTGAGACAGAGTTTTGCCAGGTTGCCCAGGCTGGTCTCAAACTCCTGGGATCAAGCAATTGACCCACCTCAGCCTCCCAAAGCACCAAGATTACAGGCATGAGCCAAGGTGCCCAGCCCCTGACATAAGGCTTTAAATGTGCATTATCTAATTTAATCCTCCCAACAACTCTATGAAATAAATACTGTATGTGTCCCTGCATATAGGAAAAAAATAGAGGCTCATAGAAATTAACTTTCTATCTATAATAAGGGTAGAGCCAAGTTTCCATCTTAGGCATTCTCACTTTGGAGCTGCCAATCTTTTTTTTTTTTTTGAGACGGAGTTTCGCTCTTGTTACCCAGGCTGGAGTGCAATGGCGCGATCTCGGCTCACCACAACCTCCGCCTCCTGGGTTCAGGCAATTCTCCTGCCTCAGCCTCCTGAGTAGCTGGGATTACAGGCACGCACCACCATGCCCAGCTCATTTTTTGTATTTTTAGTAGAGACGGGGTTTCACCAGGTTGACCAGGATGGTCTCGATCTCTTGACCTCGTGATCCACCCGCCTCGGCCTCCCAAAGTGCTGGGATTACAGGCTTGAGCCACCGCGCCCGGCCGGAGCTGCCAATCTTAAAGAAAACACCATAATGAAAGGCTGAATACTCCCAGCCATTATTCCGGAGGCAGTATATTCTTAAAAAGATAGTTGCAGCTGCTTTCCTCAAAAACTTAAAAAAGCATTTTGTAACAATAACAAAAAACAGTGTTAGAATTATAAAAAGAAAATCATTTCACTGAAGGCCTGAGGAAGCAGCTATTTGAAATTTCTTTCCCTTCCTAAAGGAAAAACAATGCAACCCACCATAAGAAATACTGACTGAAGTGGGATGCGGCGACTCACGCCTGTAATCCCTGCACTTTAGGAGGTCGAAGAGGGTGGATCACGAGGTCAGGAGTTCAAGACCAGCCTGACCAACATGGTGAAACCCCATCTCTACTAAAGAATACAAAAATTAGCTGGGCATGGTGGCACGAGCCTGTAATCACTGCTACTCGGGAGGCTGAGGCAAGAGAATTGCTTGAACCTGCGAGGCAGAGGTTGCAGTGAGCGGAGGTCGCGCCATTGTACTGCAATGTGGGCAACAAGAGGGAAACTCTGTCTCAAAAAAAAAAAATACTGACTGAATTCTACTGGTGAGGAAAGTGGAAAGATTCTCTCCACCCTCACTAATTTGAATACTTTCAGAAAATAATACTGCATAACCACGTAGGTATTTCTTCTTACAAACTGAGATTCTGAAAACCACAGTGTCTTATGGACATCACCACATTGATGTTAGTAATGAAATACATGTGGGAGGGGAAAATGATAAGTAAAATTAAAGTTCTGGGCCGGGCGCGGTGGCTCACGCCTGTAATCCCAGCACTTTGGGAGGCCGAGGCGGGTGGATCACGAGGTCAAGAGATCGAGACCATCCTGGTCAACACGGTGAAACCCCGTCTCTACTAAAAATACAAAAAATGAGCTGGGCATGGTGGTGCGTGCCTGTAATCCCAGCTACTCAGGAGGCTGAGGCAGGAGAATTGCCTGAACCCAGGAGGCGGAGGTTGTGGTGAGCCGAGATCGCGCCATTGCACTCCAGCCTGGGTAACAAGAG
>NW_022436950.1:23437360-23464103 GCF_009761245.1 Sapajus apella | reverse complement strand
CAAAAAAAAAAAAAAAAAAAAAAAAAAAAAAAAGTTCTATTCTGTGATATTGTGAAACATACATTTGGTCTTCAGCCCCATTTTCTGCATACACAATCATGTTAATGGTTGACTGATGGCTGGCAGTCCCTAGTTGGCGTCAGTATAGGGGCTGGTCACCAGACAGACTAAGGCATGATTAGAGGGTTGGGACCTTCAGCCCATACCCACCACCCAACTTCTGGGGAGGGAAGAGGGGCTGGAGGTTAAGTCGATCACCAATGGCCAATTGTTTAGTTAACCATGCCTATGTAATGAAGCCTCCATAAAAACCCAAAAGGACTGAGTTCAAGAGCTTCCAGAGAGCTGAGCACATGGAGGTTCCTGGCAGGTGGTGGGGCCCAAAGGGACACAGAAGCCACATGCCCCTTCTCATACGCATTGCCCTGTGCACCTCTTCAGCTGTATCTCCTGTAATATCCTGTACAATAAACCAGTAAATCTAAGTGTTTTCCTGACTTGTGTGAGCTGCTGTAGCAAATTACTCCACCCCAAAGAGGGGGTCATGGGAACCCCAACTTGAAGCTGGTCAGTCAGAAGTTTTGGAGACCCAATTTTATGACTGTGTCCAAAGCAGGGGGCATCTTGTGGAACTGAGGCCTGAGCCTGCCGGACCTGACCCTATCTCCAGTATCAGAACTGAATAAGAGGATGCCCAGCTGGGGTCTGCTGCAGAATCGCTCACTTGCTCGCTTAGCGTTTGGGGGAAGTAACCCCAAACTGGCCACAGAAGTATTCAGTGCTAATGGTCATTGCATTGTGAGAGCAGAGGAAAGCCAGTTAGAGTTTCTGCTCACCTCTCAGACATACCCATCATTTATTAATGCAAAAAACGTCTTAAGCCTTGATCCGACTGTCACCACCGAAAAGAGTGGGTAGAACCTGGGTCCTTGATATGAAATTCAAACTTGCCTGGGTTACATCAACCACGTGTTAATTTGCTAGTAGCCGCTTAATTATCTTTAGCAACAGAAGTTCAAATACATTTGCATTTTATATCCTTTTCTACATTTTTGGAGTGATTTAGAGTTATTAGCTTGGACAAACCTTTAAACTTCTGTGGATTTGTTTTGTTGTTTATAAAACTAGTATACTGGACTTTCTGATCTTTTAGGACCCTTCAGACACCAAAGTTCTGTTGTCTAGTCATGAGATACACACACATACACACACACACACACACACACACACACACACACGACATTTGCATGTAATATCAATATTTGATTGAAACTTATAAAACTTCTGGGTTTTTGTTTTGTTTTGTTTTGTTTTGTTTTTTGACACAGAGTCTCACTCTGTCACCTAAGCTGGAATGCAGTGATGCAATCTCGGCTCCCTGCAACCTCTGCCTCCCAGGGTCAATCGATTCACCTGCCTCAGCCTCTTAAGTAGCTGGGACTACGGGCACCCACCACCACGCCTGACTAATATTTTTTTAAATATATTTTTAGTAGAGACAGGGTTTCACCATGTTGGCCAAGCTGGCTTCAAACTCCTGACCTCAAGTGATACACCCACCTTGGCCTCCCAAAGTGCTGGGATTACAAACATGAGCCACCATGCCTGGCCAAACTTCTGTTTCTGTACATCAAAAATGATGAATACAGAAATTTCATATGGTTTCATTCAATATATATCCCAAAGAGAATGCAAAATGGCACTACAGCACCCCACCTCACTCAGCAGGTCTGATTCTTCTGCTCAGATATGTAAGCCACTTATTGGAGGAACAAAATGGAATTAAGTCTTTAAAACTATAGCACAATCTTGCCTTTTTTCTATCTCCTCTTTAGATATATATTCTCATACTGAAAATATTTTTCAGGGTTCAAATTCCACCAACCTATGCACGCGCAAAAAGCTAAGTTCTTTAATAAAGATAGTTCGATATTTTCTATGACTAGGAATATTTCATTAAAAAATCACATCATGGGCCAGCACAGTGGCTCACGCCTGTAAACCCAGTACTTCGGGAGGCTGAGGTGGGTAGATCATGAGGTCAGGAGATTGAGACCATCCTGGCCAATATGGTGAAACCCCGTCTCTACTAAAATACAAAAAAATTAGCTGGGCATGATGGTTCCCACCTGTAGTCCCAGCTACTCGGGAAGCTGAGGCAGGAGAATCACTTGAATCAAGAGACAGAGATCGCATCACTGCGCTCCAGCGTGGCAGCAGAATGAGACTTCGTCTCAAAACAAACAAAAAAATCACTTCATGAATATAAACATTTTGTACATTTTGATGTTCTATAAGAGAACACCCTCATCTCTTAAGTAACTACGTATAATACATTTTAAAGTTGGTGACTGCTCACTCCTCAGCTGCTCACCTGGTAACTCAAACGAATGAGAATAGAGACACTGGCCTCCATCCACATCCACCGACTGTCCAGTGATGAAGGAAGCTGCGGGAGACAGTAGGAAGCAGACCAGAGAGGAGATCTGGAAACAGAAACACACACATGCATATGTAAAAGCAAACACTCCCCATTTCTAACGGCTTCACATTCCCTAGTGAAGACATCTCAAAGCATATGAGCCAGGCGTGGTGGCTCACGCCGGTAATCTCAGCACTTTGGGGGACTGAGGTAAGTGGATCACGAGATCAGGAGATCGAGACCATCCTGGCCAACATGGTGAAACCCCGTCTCTATTTAAAGAAAAAAAAAAAAAGTCAAAGCACATGACCACAACATGAATACAACAGTGTGCACCACAATCACACAGTACATAGACAACTTCCTTTTTCCACAACTTTCCCTTTCTACCTGAGCATCACTGAAATCAGGTAGGTGACTAGGGTCAAGGTAGCAAAGTACGAGGGAGCTTTAGATGGTGTCAAAGCAAGCTACATGACGTGAAGAAGCCAAAAGTGGACTCGGTGCTTCAGCTCAGCTCTTTCCCATTTCAAACAGTTCACTTCCTTACATACCTTGCATTGTCCTCCACAACCCCATTTTCCATCACTACTTCATGCCTTTATATTTTGGTTCCTGAAATAGTCAACTGTTTGGCAATAAACTAGCATTCTGGTTTGTTCAGTTTGTGGTCCATTCAGGCTAAAAGCCCAGCAACACACACTCAAAGGAACTCTCTACAAGAAGAACTTCAAAAACTAGCTGGGTGTAGTGGCAGGTGCCTATGGTCCCAGCTCCTTGGGAGGCTGAAGTGGGAGGATTGCTTGTGCCTGGGAGGCTGCAGTGAGCCGAGATGGCATCACTATATTCCAGCTTGGGTGACAAAGTAAGACCCCATCTCAAAAAAAAAAAAGGGCACTTCAGACTCCCACTGCACCCCTTAAAAATTCAAATAAGGAACTGATGAGTTCAGCAACAACCACTCCCAGCCCAAACAGAAAGAGGTTATTTCACTGATTATAAAGGAGCTCTCATTTGAGGTTGTGGGAAGAGGCAGAGTTTCTCAAAGGGTGATAATCCAAAACACCTGCATTAGAATCGCTGGGGATGCTTACTCAAACTCCAGACTCCTAGATCCCTTCAGGATCACAGGAATTGTAAGCTCTGGGGTTGGGGGTCCCAGAATCTGCAGTTTAAAAGGCCCTGAGGCAGGCCCAGGCCTAGAGTGAGGCACATAAGGTGCAGAGGGTGCATGATTTAAGGGGTTATTCACTCTCGGCTTTGCACAAGCGAGTGCAAAGTCTTCCCTAAGAGAGTGCATCCTTCAATTTTGTGTCCGTGCCTTGCTTACCTCATCCCGGTCCTGGTCCTACATTTACAAAGCTATCCTGGAGAGCAGCCGAGCCTTCTCTCCATCCTTGTATTCCCAGCAGCTAGTACAGAACTGTACTGTCTAAAACGAGGCCACTAGCCATAGACGCCTACTCTAACATTTGCAATACGGCTGGTCCAAATTGAGATGTGCTGTAAGTGTAGAACACACACTGGATTTTGAAGACCCCGTATGGGAAAAATACTGTGAAATATCTTATTAATCCTGAATGCTCCAAGGGGTAAAGAAAATAATCTCAATTTTTTTATGTTGATTGCATATTGAAATGATGTTGTTTTGGATGTATTAGGCTAAGTCAAACATATTATTAAAACTAATTTTACCTCTTTTTACTTTATGTGGCTCCTGGAAAGCTTAAAATTGCAAATGTGACTATTATTATATTTCTTCCTTTCTTTCTTTTTTGAGACAGAGTTTCACTCTTGTTGCCCAGGCTGGAATGCAATGGCACAATCTTGGCTCACCACAACCTCTGCCTCCTAGGTTCAAGAAATGCTCCTCCCTCAGCCTCCCAAGTGGCTGGAATGACAGGCATGCGCCTGCTAATTTTTGTGTTTTTAGTAGAGATGGGGTTTCACCATACTGGCTGGGCTGGTCTCAAACTCCTGACCTTGTGATCTACCTGCCTTGGCCTCCCAAAGTGCTGGGATTACAGGCATGAGCCACTGTGCTCAACCAGACTATTATTTTATTTCTATTGAACAGAGCTGGTATAGAATCCACCATTTAAAAGGTCCCACATTGCTGTGAAAGGCAGATTGAACTGAGCCATGGTAACAAGCAACAGAGCTGGTTTTAACCCTGTTAATCCATTAGTGACAACTGACCCAATGAACATGTTTCGTTACAGTCAGCCCAACAAAAAGAGACTCACTCCAATTAGCTCCTTTCTGAAATGCCAGCCAGACAACAACCATCTCACCCAAGTGATCATGACCTCCAACAGTTGCTAAACCACACTCTCTCAAAAACACAAAAATCGGGCCAGATGCAGTGGCTCACGCCTGTAATCCCAGCACTTTGGGAGGCCGAGGCGGGCAGATCACCTAAGGTTAGGAGTTAGAGACCAGCCTGACCAACATAGTGAAACCCCATCTCTACTAAAAATACAAAAATTAGCCGAACATGGTGGTACATGCCTGTAGTCCCAGCTACTCAGGAGGCTGAGGCAGGAGAATCACTTGAACCTGGGAGGCTCCAAGTGAAAATTAGAATTTTGGAAAACTTGTACCTGCTAGCTTGAGCCTGCTAGCTTCCTAACACTTAAAAGACTTTTCAGAACAGATTGATGGAGACAGTAACAATGTGATCTTTTGATACTGTATAATGAATTGTGTCAACATTTAGAAGATCTGCCTAACAAAGTGAACCAATAACTTCTAAAAGACCAATGTCTGATGGTACAAAACCATATATGGGTGAAAGATCCCATCGAATTGTAATAAGGACTTTTTTTTAAGAGACAGAGTCTTGCTACGTTGCCCAAGCTAGGCTCAAGTGATCTTCCTTCCTCATCCTCCCAATTAACTAAGTCAACAAGTACATGAGAAAGATTTTAATGCAAGAGTACAAAATGTTCATTGGCATGGTTTCAGATTCCACATTGCAACGAATCCTTAAGAAACTGCCATTTGTTGAATATCAAAGAAGAAGATCCACAATTATCCAAAAAGGCTATTAAAATGTTCCTTCCTTTTCCAATTTTATATCTTTATGAAGCCAAAATTTTTTAGAGGCTTTTACCAAAACAACGTATTGCGATAGGCTGAATACAGATGCAGAGGTGAGAGTCCAGCTGTGTTCTATTAAGTCATACATTAAAGAGATTTGTAAAAATGTAGAACAAATGTCAAACAGTGGTTTTCAGCTGGGTTCACTGGCTCACACCTGTAATCCCAGCACCTTGGGAGGCTGAGGTGGGTGGATCACCAGAGATCAGGAGTTAGAGACCCGCCTGACCAACATGGAGAAACCCTGTCTCTACTAAAAATACAAAAATCAGCTGGACGTTGTGGCGTGCACCTGTAGTTCCAGCTATTCAGGAGGCTGAGACAAAAGAATTGCTTGCTCTGAGTCAGAGGTTGCAGTGAGCCAAGATCATACCACTGCACTCCAGCCTGGGTGACAGAGCAACACTTCATCTCAAAACACAAAACAAAACAAAAAACAATGGTTTATGTAGCTATTTTTAATTAAATGTTATTCATGTTAACATGTACTGCTTTATTACTATTTTTAAATGAATTAAACATTTCTTAAATTTTGGTTTTAATTTCTAATACAGCAAATATAGATAACGTAAACCACATAAACAAAGTATTCTCTCTTTTTCTAAGAAGGAGTCTCACTCTGTTACCAAGGTTGAAGTGCAGTGGCGTGATCTCAGTTCACTGCAACCTCCATGTCCTGGGTTCAAGCAATTCTTCTGCCTCAGCCTCCCAAGTAGCTGGGACTACAGGTATGTACCACCACGCCTGGCTAATTTTTGTATTTTTAGTAGAGCCGGGGTTTCGCCATGTTGGCCAGGCTAGTCTTGAATGCCTGGCCTCAGGTGACCCACCCACCTCAGCCTCCCAAAGTGCTGAGATTACTGGTATGAGCCACAGCACCCAGCCCTGTAAACAAAGTATTCTATCCAAAATAAAAATTTAATATAATTCCCTTGATTAAAATTCATTAAAAATTACTCTTAGTTTTCAGAATAAAAATCCAAACACCTTGGTTAACATGGCTCATCAAATGTTTGATTTAACAATATCTTCAAAAATATAACGCAAGTCTATTTTGGTTCAGGAACTCTGTTTCTAGAAACATATCCCGTCACACAAGAGTACATGATTATATTCATAATGTTCACTGCAGAATTACCCCAAGAACAAAAATATAAATAGAATCCAAATCATAATGGGATTTGATTATATTACAGTATATCCATAACAAGAAAACATACAGCAAGATACTGTTTTTGTAAAAAATCAATAAATAGGCCAGGCACGGTAGCTCATGCCTGTTATCCCAGCACTTTGGGAGACCAAGGCAGGCGGATCACCTGAGGTCAGGATTTCAAGACCAGCCTGACCAACAGGGAGAAACCCGTCTCTACTAAAAATACAAAATTAGCTGGGCGTGGTGGCGAATGCCTGTAATCCCAGCTACTCAGGAGGCTGAGGCAGGAGAATCACTTGAACCCAGAGCCAGAGTTTGTGGTGAGCCGAGATTGTGTCATTGCACTCCAGCATGGGCAACGAGAGTGAAACTCCATCTCAAAAAAAAAAAAAAAAAAAAAAAAAGTCAATAAATACAAATTTTTCATGCATGCATAGTACATTTCTGGAAAGACACTCATCAAACATAACAAAAGCTAGTTCTAGGAATGAGAATTCTTTTAAAGAGTTTTATGGGTTTGCTTTTATATTTAGCACTTTAATAAATCTGAAAATTATTTTGTATGTGATACAAGATAGGCAGTCTAATTTACTCATAAACAGTGAAATGCCCCAACACTTTGCTGAGTGGTTCATCCTTTCCTTACAGATTGGAATCCTACTTTGACTCCATAAACTCCCACATATGGTTCCAAGGCAAGAATCTGTTTTGTACTACTATTTTTTTGTTTTTCAGTACCAGCACCAGAAGCTTTAAATAAATATAGCTTCATAATATGTAAATATACAGTATGTAAATAAATATAGTTTCATAGTATGTAAATACACAGTATGTAAATAAATATATATTTTTGATAGAATCAGCATGTTAAATTCCCAAAACATATTAAATTTTTTAAATAATTTAGAAAAACCTGACTTTGTAATAAAAGTGGTTCTCCCCATCAAAGAATATTATATGCCACTAGTTATTCTGGTCTTTTGGCTGCTCCTCAGAAAAAGAAATTTTTTTTTCATTTATGAAACTGACACACTGCCTACTGCCCTAAGGAGGCAGGTGATTTATTTTTTTCATTTAGTGGTAAGTTTACTACTGGGTATTTTCATTTTTATTACTATGGAAAAGATATCCTTTTCTTATTAAAAAAAAAAAATTACATTTCAAGACTGATGCAAGGCCAGGTGCGTTGGCTCACGCCTGTAATCTCAGCACTTTGGGAGGCCAAAGTGGGCAGATCACTTAAGGACAGGAGTTTGAGACCATCCTGGCCAACATGGTGAAACCCTGTCTCTACTAAAAATACAAAAATCAGCTGGACGTGGTAGCACGCACCTGTAATTCCAGCTACTTGGGAGGCTGAGGCAGGAGAATCACTGGAACCAGGGGATGGAGGTTGCAGTGAGCCACTGCACTCCAGCCTGGATGACAGAGAGAGGCTCTGTTAAAAAAAATCATCGCCATCGTCATCATCATCTCAGCATGCTGGGAGGCCAAGATGAGAGTCCAAGGCTTCAGTGGGCTATGATAGTGACACTGTACTCAGCCTGCATAATGGAGTGAGACCGCGTCTCAAGCAAAAAAAAAAAAAAAGACTGCTGCTGCCCATATTTTGGAAAGCTGCTGATTTTACAGACTTCAAGCTTACTGAAATCTCATGTGGAACGTCATACAGCCATACTCATCTGACTTGCTTAGGGTGCTAGGGTCCTGTGTACCAACAAATGCCATGTAATAAAATAACGTAGCTGAAAAAACAATAAAACAAACAAACAAAAAACCCCGCATCTACTCCTGAGTATAGATGGCTGTCAGTAATCAAAGTACAACCAGAATATCCCTGAGAGCCAGAAAGAACAGAGGAAATGGTCTGGTGGCAGTGGGAGAAATAATAAGAAAACATAAAAAGGACACTGGGGCCAGGCACGGTGGCCACGCCTGTAGTCCCAGCACTTTGGGAGGCTGAGGCAGGTGGATCACCTGAGGTCAGGAGTTTGAGACCAGCCTGGCCAACATGGTGAAACCCTGTCTCTACCAAAAATACAAAAATTAGCTAGGTGTGGTGGTGCACAGCTGTAGTCCCAGCTACAAGAGAGGCTAAGGCCGGAGAATCTCTTGAACCTGGGAGACAGAGGTTGCAGTGAGCCAAGATCATGACACTGCACTCCAGCCCGGGCAACAGAGTGAGACTCCATCTCAAAAACAAAAAAAAAAAAAGAAAGAAAGAAAGAAGAAAAAGGACACTCAATTACAAATTTCAAAGTATAACACACGCAGCAATTCTAATCAATGCTAGGAATATACCTTACCTCCTCAGGAACACCAATTCGTTTAGCAGGGATTTTCTGAAAATAACTTTCATATAACTTTTGCCCCAAAGAACCATAGTTCGCCATAGCAGTGGGGGAATAAATAATTCCCTATATTTAAAAATAAAACAGGGACAAAATAAAGTGCATTACATTAAATGTTAATTGTAAAGATTTCAAGATAGTCTGCCAGCATTTCGAACATTCAGTAGCTTAAGTCAAAAAAAAAGTTAACAGTGCTGATATTAATTTTTCTCAATGGTGTCAAAGGAGCAAAGGCCCCACTATCCATAAATGGATGATATGAATGATTATTTTGCAAACTCCTCTTCCTCCTGGCCATGCCCCGGATTTTTTCATGAAAGACTTGCTTTCTGAGGGGCATAATTATATAATTTTCTATAAGAAAGATAATCATATCTTTATATAAATCATAATTATATAAATGAAAGAGGCACTTAACTAGGAACAATGGACCAGGGGACTCTATTTTATCTTCCACTTGGCATCTCTGCTTTACAAGAGAAGACTGGGCAGTGGCTACGTGAGGCTTAGAAAAATGTAATTATTTTTTGGCTTTTCACCTAGATTGAAATCACAAATAAAGCATTTGAATCCAATACCAATAAACTAAAATTGTAATTGTTTAAGAATTTTTAAATGTATCTTTCACTAGCTTTCTGAGGTTAGGAAAATTACTCAAAAACTGTATCCCTGGCCAGGTGCAGTGGTTCATGCCTGCAATCCCAGCACTTTGCAAGGGCAAAGCAGGAGGATGGCTTGAGCCCAGAAGTTTGAGACCAGCCTGGGCAAAATAGAGAGACTGCATGTCTACAAAAATATAAAAAATAATTAGCTGGGCATGGTGGTACATGCCTGTGGTTCCAGCTACTCAGGAGGCTGAGTTAGGAGGATCGCTTGAGCCCAGGAGGTTGAGGCTGGAGGGAGACGTGATCGCACCACTGCACTCCAGCCTGGGCAACAGAGCGAGACCTTGTCTCAAACATTAAAAAACAAAAACAAACAAACAAAAAAACTATGTCTCACAGGATACAGCTATTTGTAATGAATTCAAACTGTTACACAGATTATGGAGAGACGGGGGAAAGATAAGTTAAAATAAAACTAGAAATTCTGGCAGTATTCATTACTTCAAATGATACTGGAGAAAAAATACATTGGTTTCCAATTAAACAATGTGTAGCCTTTTACTTAAAGAGGATAAAATCTAGAAATATTAAAATTTGGTCATTAAACCAAAAATGTCTCTGACAAACATGAATTAGTACTAGTAGGAGCGCCTTTATTAGAGATGAGATTACTAACTTCATGCTTGAAGTCAGTCATGCTTAGTCTTCATTGAGTGGTACAGATAACACCTACTGATATTACAGAGATAAGACCGACAGATATATCAAAAAATATTACAGAGTTTCAGATGAAGAAGTGATCACTACCTTAGTAATGACCAAGAAACATCCCAGAAGTGGGATTTGAGTTGAGTTATGCCAGACAAGTGAGGTATTTCATTTCATCTCCCTCTTAGAGTACATGGCCAGTATAAAATAACAAAGAAACCTACACTTCTTATTTCACAAAAATGATAGTTTTTGAAGTTGACAACAATGTGAGTTTCCCTCCTATCATTTGTATTATTCAGAGAAGTTTTCCCTTGACTTCTAGTCCATCTTAAACTGGGAGTTCCTTGTTAGAACTCTGACTTTAAGTTTCTCTGTCTTAAAAAAGTTAATGATATGCCAGGAAATAAAACAATCTGGAAAAATTCCCTCAAGTCGCTCTCAACATTTACGCTGCATTTGAATTTTCTAGTCTATTTAAAAAATTTAGATGCCTAGATCCTACGGTTTGGGGTAAAGTTCATACATCACTATTGTTTAGACATTTCACAGATAATTCTAATATATAGCCAGAATTGAGAATCACTGTTTTAATTTAACATTCTTGACAGCCGGGCGCGGTGGCTCAAGCCTGTAATCCCAGCACTTTGGGAGGCAGAGGTGGGTGGATCACGAGGTCAAGAGATCGAGACCATCCTGGTCAGCACGGTGAAACCCCGTCTCTACTAAAACTACAAAAAATGAGCTGGGCATGGTGGTGCGTGCCTGTAATCCCAGCTACTCAGGAGGCTGAGGCAGGAGAATTGCCTGAACCCAGGAGGCGGAGGTTGCGGTGAGCCGAGATCGCGCCATTGCACTCCAGCCTGGGTAACAAGAGCGAAACTCCGTCTCAAAAAAAAAAAAAAAAAAAAAAAACATTCTTGACAATCTGGTTGTAAATCAGAGTACTTTCGTAATGATAATTAGGCTTTCTGGGCCGGGAGTGTTGGCGTGGCTCACACCCGTAATCCCAGCACTTTGAGGGGCCAAGGTGGACAGATCTCCTGAGCTCAGGAGTTCGAGACTACCCTAGGCAACACATGGTGAAACCCCGTCTCTACAAAAATACAAAAAATTAGCAGGGCATGGTGGCGTGCACCTGTAGTCCCAGCTACTCAGGAGGCTGAGGCACGAGAATCGCTTGAGCTCCAGAGGTGGAGGTTGCAGTGAGCCACGATGGTGCCATTGCACTCCAGCTTGGGCTACAGAGTGAGACTCTGTCTCAAGAAAAAAAAAAAAGAAAGAAAATCAGACTTTCTGATTTTATCTGTTTTTAAAGTCAATCTTTTATGCTACAGTTGCATATTACCAAACACCTCTATCAACACCACAAATGGAATCGGAAAAGCATAATTTGTCAATAAATTTTAATATAGAACGTTTACCTACAGGGGCAACACAATTGATCCTTACTCCACTGCAGGCCCATTCCAAAGCTAAAGATTTGGTGAGGTTGTAAACACCTTCTCTTGCAGCTCCAGAGTGCCTTTGAAAGACAAAACATAAACAGGACAATCAGCTTCTGTTGAATATTTCTCTTCCTCACCAAGCTGACAGGTATGTCAGCCATCTGACAGAAATCCACCAGACTTCTTGCTATGGAGTCTGTCTTGTTGAGCTTCTGTCTAAGCAACGAAGAAAAAACTATGTCCTTCAATATTAAATCCAAGCCACAGCTGATGATCAAGCAAATCCTACACAGCATAAACCTAGATAAGGCTCCCCAAATCACTATGTAAGAGAAATACTTTGAAGAACTTTGATTATAGAGAAAAACAAATGGGTAATTTTAAGGATTTCAAGCATGTGGTTATTTTAAAAATCAATTTTAAATAACAAAGGAGGCTGGGCGCAGTGGCTCACACCTATAATCCCAGAACATTGGGAGGCCAAGGCAGGGAATCACCTCAGGTTAGGAGATCAAGGCCAGCCTGGCCAACATGGTGATACCCCAACCCTACTAAAAATCCAAAAATTAGCCAGGCGTGGTGGCGAGCACCTGTATTCCCAGCTACTCAGGAGGCTGAGGCAGGAGAATCACTTACACCCAGAAGGCAGATTGCAGTGAGCTGAGATCACACCACTGTACTCCAGCCTGGGCAACAGAATTCTCAATCTGTTGAATGAGCTATCTTCAAAGATAAATAAATAAGGATATAAAATTCATATATCAGGCAAGAAATATTATCGATAAAATTTCTAGACATACCAAAATTTAAATAAATGTGAATGCATTACCAGATAAGGAGGTTCAAAATATTTAAGTCTGCATCTGTATGAAGTTTTGTGTAGATAGACACTATGGCTTACAATTTCTGATTACAAGATCTTCAAAACCAAATATAGGATAATTCAATGTGAAAAGAGTAACGCATAAAACTAATTAGGAAAATTCTTCCAATCAAAGGCATTTGAAATCAGCTGGTAAAAAAAGCAGATTATTTAGTAAATCTTCTTGGACTTCCTTTAACAGTTATTTTAGCATAGGTCTGCTGGTGATAATTATTTCACATTTTATATGTAGAAAAAGCTTTTATTTCATCTTAGTTTTTGAAAGATATTTCAATGGATAAAGAATTCCAGGTTGGTATGTTTTTTTCTGTAGGCACTTTAAAGATTTTACACCACTAACTTCTAACTTGCATTGGTGCTGATAAGAAATCTGCTTCTGTATACAATGTCTTTTTCCTGCAGCTGCTTTTAAGGTTTTCTCTTTAGCACTGATTCTAAGCAATATGATTATGATGTGCCTTGTACACTTGTCTTCACGTTTCTTGTACTGGGGTTTGTTGAGCTTCTTGGATCTACAGATTTATAGTTTTAACAAATTTGGAAAATGTTCACCCAGTGTCTTCAAATTTTTTTCTGTCCCTGTTTCTTATTTCTCCTCCAAAGACTCCAACTGTCTCACAGTTCACAAATGCTGTTTGTTGTTGTTGTTGAGACGGAGTCTTGCTTTATCACCCGTGCTGGAATGCAGTGGTGCAATCTCAGCTCACTGCAACCTCCGCCTCCTGGATTCAAGCGATTCTCCTACCTCAGCCTCCCAAGTAGCTGGGATTATAGGTGCGTGCCATCAGCCCAGCTAATTTTTGTATTTTTAGTAGAAACAGGGTTTTGGCATCTTGGCCAGGCTGGTCTCAAACTACTGGTGATCTGCCCACCTCAGCCTCCCAAAGTGATGGGATTACAGGTGTGAGTCACCGCATCCAGATGATGCTCTGCTTTTTGCAGTCTTTTTTTCTCTGTGTTTCATTTTCGGATAGTTTCTATGGCTATGTAGTCAGGTTCACAAATCTTTTCTTACAAAGTGTCTAATCTGCCTCAATCCCATCCAGTGTTTTTCTCATCTCAGACACTGTAGTGTTATCTCTAGAAGTTTGATTTGAGTCTTTTAAAAATATCTTCCCTGTCTTTACTGAGCACGTTCCATCTTTCCTCTAGCTTCTTGAGCACATGGGATATACTCATCATAAATGTTTTTGGGGAAGTTTTGTTCTGTTTCAGACACAGGATCTCAATGTTGCCCAGACAGCAATGGCACCGTCAAAGTCCACTGCAACCTCAAACTCCTGGGCTCAAGCACTCTTCCCACCTTAGCCTCCCAAGTAGCTGGGACTACAGATATGTGTCACCACGCCCAGCATTTTTTTTTTTTTTTTTTTTAGTAGAGACAAGCTTTTGCTATGTTGCCCAGGCTGGTCTAGAACTCCTGGGATCCAGCAATCGTCCCACCATGGCCTCCCAAAATGCTATGATTATGGGCATGAGCCATCATGCCCAGCCATGATAAATGTTTTAATGTCCTTATTTATTAATTCTACCATCTCTGTCATTTTTTATTGACTTTTCTTTTCATCATGGGTTGTAATTTTCCTGTTTCTCTGTACACTTAATAATCTCTCATTGGGTGCCAGATATTTTGATATTCCTATAAATATTGTTAAGCTTTGCTCTGGGAGACTTAAATTACTTGAAAAAAGTAGGATGCTTTCATGCCTTGCCTTTCATGCCTCCCAAAGTGCTACGATTACAGATGTGAGCTACCACACCCAGCGTCTGGTTATTTTTAAAACCTGAAATCTTTCTACTGTCACTTAATCTCTAAGAAGTTACTTAAAGAAGGTTTAGTCTATGAGTGTTTATGTTTCTTATTTTGTGTTCAACTAAGGAAGTGCACAAATGCAAAATGTAAAAGTCCCATGTCCTTACCCGGTCTATACCATCCTACTCTCTGAAGTTAAAGATTTTGGGCAAGATGGACAAACTGAAGAAATGACAGACAACTATGAGTATATTTATGTGCCTTTTTTTTTTTTTTGAGATATAGTCTCGCTCTGTCACCCATGCTGGAGTGCAATGGCATGATCTTGGCTCACTGCAACCTCTACCTCCCGGGTTCAAGCGATTCTCCTCTCTCAGCCTCCCAAGTAACTGGGATTACAGCTGCCCATTACCACAACCAACTAATTTTTGTATTTTTAGTAGAGACAGGTTTTCGCCATGTTGGCCAGGCTGGTCTCAAACTCCTGACCTCAGGTGATCCGCCTGCCTCGGCCTCCCAATACAGGCGTGAGCCACCACGCCCAGCTTATGTGCCTTTTAAAAGCACTAGTGGAATCATATTTTGAATATTCATCAACTTTTTAACTTAATATTAAATTTTGAACCAATTTTGAGGCAAAATGTATCAAGATTTCTTTTTTTTTTTTTTTTGCTTTTTTTGAGACAGAGTTTCGCTCTTGTTACCCAGGCTGGAGTGCAATGGCGCGATCTCGGCTCACCGCAACCTCCGCCTCCTGGGTTCAGGCAATTCTCCTGCCTCAGCCTCCCGAGTAGCTGGGATTACAGGCACGCGCCACCATGCCCAGCTAATTTTTTGTATTTTTAGTAGAGATGGGGTTTCACCATGTTGAACAGGATGGTCTCGATCTCTTGACCTTGTGATCCACCCGCCTCGGCCTTCCAAAGTGCTGGGATTACAGGCGTGAGCCACCGCGCCCGGCCTGTATCAAGATTTCTAACTTAAGTCAAGATGCAGTAAAAAGGACAGAATTTAATCTCCTACCTGAAAAGCTATAGAACAAAAAATATATATATGTGAATTGATGGCACTCAAGACATTAAGACATTAGGCAGGGAAGAATGGTGATCTCTGAAAGCAGGAAACAAATGAGATGAGTTCTGTGATTATTCCAACTGACTGCCTGGAGAAAGTTTCCGAATCATGCCTTGGGGTAGGGGAACTGAGGCAGAGGTTGGCAGTCTCCCTGAGTTGAGGGAAGGCACCAAGAGACCAGACATACCCAGGCAGCTAGAGTTTGCAGGGAAGAATACCAGAGAGGAGAGCACTGCAATAAGAGAAGCCTGGAGATGTGAAGAGAGTGTGTGTGTAAGAAACCAGCTGAGGCAGGGCTAAGAGCTACCTGCAGGGACTGGAGGGGACAGTGCCCAGTATTCACACAGGGTGGAGAATAGTGCCTATTCCCAACAGCAGACTGGAAATCCCCCGCAGAACAATAATGTCAGGAAAACCTGATTCCAGTACTAAAAAAGGTTTTACTTCAATGGTGGGGCAAAACAGTCTTAGACTAAAGGCAGCCCTGGACCTACTAAATACTGAAGGATCACTTGAAGCCAGGAGACTGAGCAAGACCTGTCTCTATAGGTCTATAGCGAGACCCTGTCCCTACAAAAAAAAAAAAAAAAAAAAAAAAAAAAAAATTGATAATTGATAATAAGTATTTCCGACCATCTCTCAAATAAACATTATTTATTTATTTATATTTACAGAAAGGGTTTGGTCTTGCTCTGTCATCCAGGCTAGAGTGCAGTGGCATGATCTCAGCTCACCGTAACCTCCACCTCCCACTTGAGGCTCAAGTGATTCTTGTGCCTCAGCCTCCCAAGTAGCTGGTACTACACACACACCCCACCACACCCAGCTAACTTGTTTAGAGAGTGGGTTTCACCCTGTTGGCCAGGCTGGTCTCAAACTCCTGGCCTCAGAGATGATCTGCCTACCTCGGCCTCCCAAAGTGCTGGGATTACAGGCATGACCCACTGTGCCCAGCCTCAAATGAACATTTTACAAGTTGAGTACGCCTTATTCAAAATACTTGGGAACAGAAGTGTTTTGGATTTCAAATCCATTCAGATTATGGAATATTTGTATATACTACCTGGTTTTGCATCCCTGTTATCTAAGGTTGTAGAAAAAGACCTTCCCTATTGCCTCTTAAAAATGCACTTCCCTAAAATATGGAAGGAATTAGAACGTTGAAAATATACTAAAGAAATCAGCAAAAAAATATATGTATGCATGTGCATATGTATTTATTTAGAGAAAGGGTCTGATCTTGCTGTTGCCCCGGCTAGAGTGCAGTGGCATGATCTCAGCTCACTGTAATCTCCACCTCCCAGGCTAAAGTGATTCTCGTGCCTCAGCCTATTTTTTTGTTTTTCTCCCTGTTTTATTTGGATGGCCATTAGACTCTTACGAAAGAAATTATTGGCATACTGTTTTTCTCCTTGTTCTGTTTGGATGGCCTTTAGACTCTTATGAAAGAAATAACTGAGATAGGCGGGGCACAGTGGCTCACGCCTGTAAATCCAGCACTTTGGGAGGCTGAGGCGGGCAGATCACCTGAGGTCAGGAGTTCAAGCCTAGCCTGGCTAACATGGTGAAACACCGTTTCTACTAAAAATACAAAAAATTAGCCAGGCATAGTGCTGCATGCCTGTAATCCCAGCTACTCGGGAGGCTGCGGCAGAAGAATCAGTTGAACCTGGGAGGCAGATGTTGCAGTGAGCCAAGATCTCACCATTGCACTCCAGCTTGGGCAACAAGAGTGAAACTCGGTCTCAAAAAAAAAAAAAAAAAAAAAGAAAAGAAAAGAAATGACTGAGACAGTAGGTTAAATAAAGTCACTGAGTTCTTTTTTTTTTTTTGTTTGGAGACAGGGTCTCATTCTGTATCCCAGGCTGCAGTGTAGTGGCATAATCTTGGTTCACTACAGTCCACTGCTCCTGGGTTCAAGTGATTATCATGCCTCAGCCTCCCAAGTAGCTGAAATTACAGATGTGTGCTACCACACCCGGCTAATTTTTGTATTTTTAGCAGAGATGGAGTTTCACCATGTTGGCCAGGCTGGTCTCAAACTCCTAACCTCAGGTGATCAGCCCGCCTCAGCCTCCCAAAGTGCTGGGATTACAGGCATGAGCCACCGCACCCAGCCCCAGTGACTTCTTTTCTGAAAAAATAAATATCTATTGCCAATGGAAAAATTAATCAAAATCAGAATAAGAATCAAATATATCAAATTCCATTATGGTAAACCTCACAAGATATTCCAAATTCTATAGTCACAGAGGCTGGAAGTTGGTCATTAGCTAAAAAATGAATTTGGGGTTATTCAAAGATACTTAATGTAAAAACAACTTGTGGGCCGATGCAGTGGCTCACACCTACAATACCAGCACTCTGGGAGGCCAAGGTGGGTAGATCAACCAACGTCAGGAGTTCAAGACCAGCCTGACCAACATGGAGAAATTCCGCCTCTACTAAATACAAAATTAGCTGGGCATGGTGGCGCATGACTGTAATCCTAGCTACTCAGGAGGCTGAGAAAGGGGAATCACTTGAACCCAGGAGGCGGAGGTTGTGGTGGGCCGAGATCACACCACTGTACTTCAGCCTGGGCAATAAGAGCAAAAACTCTGACTCAAAAAAAAAAAAAAAAAAAAAAAAAAAATCAGAGTGCACCATACATAGTAATAGATTTGCTTTGTGAATTTTGTTTTGCCTACAGACACACACACACATATGTGTTTACTAGGTCAAGATATGAAATTTATTTCTTACTATGAGTCCTGGTCAAAAGTGTGAAAGCCACTGGAAAAGGAAACGATTCTTAAGAGAACAAAAGCAACAAATATCTGAAACACTTCTTTTCCAAAGCAAAGACAAGTTGTGGTTTTTTTCTACTCAACTGAATATCAGAAAAGCCACTGATTTCATTTCAAAAATATGTTTTAAGCAAAGAAACTCTCATTACTTCTTACATATGCATGAAGGAGGATAAATTTCACTCATTACAAAGGAACTACAACTTTTCTAAGGGGCAGTTTGGCAATATCTATTAAAATTACAAAGGCATTTGGCTTTGGACTCAGCAACTATACTTCTTGCAATTTAGTCCACACGCTATCTGATGTACATAAAAGGTGTTTAGTTTGGTTTTAGTTTGGTTTTGGTAATAACAAAAGGTTGGAAACAACCCAAATGCTCACCAACTGGAAAATGGTTTCATAAATCATACTTTACTTATGGTTTATAAAGTGGCATATAAGACAGCCATAAAAAACAAGAAGAAATCTTTTTAGATTCAGTTAAGAAAATATCTCCAGGATATTTGTTTCATTTGAGAACATCAAGATATAGAATATTGTTTATAGTATCCTACATTTTTTGATAAAATGTAGGAAAAAGATATGCCCCAAAACTATTAACAGTAGTTGCCTGTGAAGATGGGAAATGCCAAAAAGAACCTATAATCTGAATTATTTCTCCCGAGATGCTGAAACAGGTAAATCCATAAAGAATAATAAGCAGGAAAAGAAGGTATAATGGTGTTATTGGCCTGCACAGCATTTTTTACTGTTTTTAGTAACATCACATTGATTTCCATTTGAGGAAGTACCTCTTGTCTGTTCTCAGTCCATGTCCAAGTAGTGAGGACCACAGTTCCATGTTCCTCAGGCTGACCATGTATAGCAGAGCAATCTCATTTCTTTCTTTTCTTTTTTTTTTTTTTTTTTTTAAATAAAGACGGGGTTTCACCCTGTTGGTCAGGCTGGTCT
Source organism: Sapajus apella (assembly GCF_009761245.1). Classification (NCBI taxonomy): domain Eukaryota; kingdom Metazoa; phylum Chordata; class Mammalia; order Primates; family Cebidae; genus Sapajus; species Sapajus apella. The sequence goes on along the minus strand of NW_022436950.1, from coordinate 23,444,858 downwards.
TGAACTCCCAACCTCAGGTGATCCGCCCGCCTTGGCCTCCAAAGTGCTTGGATTACAGGCGTGAGCCACTATGCCAAGGCTTTGAGACAGAGTCTCACTCTGTCGCCCAGGCTAGAGTGCAATGGCACAATCATGGCTCACTGCAACCCCCGTCTCCCAGGTTCAAGTGATTCTCCTGCCTTAGCCTCCCTAATAGCTGGGACTATAGGCATGTGCCACCATGCCCAGCTTTTATTTGTATTTTAGTAGAGATGGGGCTTTCACCATATTGGCCAGGCTGGTCTCGAACTCCTGACCTTGTGATTCACCCACCTCAGCCTCCCAAAGTGCTGGGATTACAGGCATCAGCCACTGCACCCAGCAGAGCAACCACATTTCTACAATATTTGGTTAATGGCTGGACATATGACATATGACAGGGTAGCTAATGAGTATCCTCTCTGGGGCCTGCTGACACCGCTCATATTATTATTGCTTTTGCTGGCATGACTTAAGGGGCAGTCTCTCATTGGAGAGTTACGAACAGCGACAGTGTTGATCTTTGACTCTTGCTAGAACTCTCTTTTTGCCAAACCTAGAGACAGCCTGCCTAAGAATGCAGGCAGAGCCGGGCGCGGTGGCTCAAGCCTGTAATCCCAGCACTGTGGGAGGCCGAGGCGGGTGGATCACGAGGTCAAGAGATCGAGACCATCCTGGTCAACACGGTGAAACCCCGTCTCTACTAAAAATACAAAAAATTAGCTGGGCATGGTGACGCGTGCCTGTAATCCCAGCTACTCAGGAGGCTGAGGCAGGAGAATTGCCTGAACCCAGGAGGCGGAGGTTGCGGTGAGCCGATATCGCGCCATTGCACTCCAGCCTGGGTAAAAAAAGAGAACCTCCCTCCCAATAAAAAAAAAAAAAAAAAAAGAATGCAGGCAGACATGAAGAAAGCAAAACCAAAGGGAGAGGCAGCTTCCTTCTAGCACTGTGGCTGAACCTAACATGCCCTTAGGACAGTGGTTCTACAGGTTCTACAGGTTCTACAATGGTTCTACAGGATCCCCTTCGGGGCTGTACAGATGGCTGCTGCACTCTGCCACCAGAGTTTCTCTTGCAGCAGATCTGGAGTGGGGCTGGATAATTTGCTGTGCAACTTCTCCCAGGTGATGATGATGTGGCTGGTCTGGAAGCCACTTTTGGAGAACCACTGCCCTAGACTTTTACTTAAGCCAGGTTGAATGTTATTTCTATCTTATACATCTGTGGGAATTCTGAATACTATAAGAAATGAGCAGGGTGCTAGAATTTGCATAAAGGAGACACGCCGTCTGCATACAGAGTAGCTAATCAGAAGCACAAAACCTTAGAAATTTTTGGAAAAAAAATCCTGAGTTATCTTTTAGGAGCAACAACTTAGCAGTACTGTCTAAAATCAAGTATATATATTAATGGTATTCAAATTTAAATTAACATAGATTAGTTTCATTTCTACACTTTTAACAAATAAGCTATTCCCAGGCAGTTATGGCCAGTTCAGTAGCATCTGGATTAGAGTTGCCACCAAAACACAAGACATCCAGTTTAATCTGAATATCAGACAAACAACAAATAATATTTTCCCTTTCCTTGGTAAATCTAGCAGCCCGAATCTGAACGGGAATGTTTTAGAAATACTTTGAGTTTTAAGCTCAAATAAAAGGAAATGCTAGCTAGCTATTAGAATCACAACTAATTAAAGCTATTAATGAACTTTTTCTTTTTCTTTTTTTTTTTTTTTTTTTTGAGATGGAGTTTTGCTCTTTTTGCCCAGGCTGGAGTACAATGGCACGATCTCGGCTCACCACAACCTCCACCTCCTAGGTTCAAGCACTTCTCCTGCCTCAGCCTCCCGAGTAGGTGGGATTACAGGCATGCGCCACCACGCCTGGCTAATTTTGTATTTTTAGTAGAGGCAGGGTTTCTCCACGTTGGTCAGGCTGGTCTCAAACTCCCTATCTCAGGTGATCCACCCACCTTGGCCTCCCAAAGTGCTGGGATTACAGGTGTGAGCCACCTTGCCCAGCTTAATGATCTTAATCTAAGAAATGTTCCCTATCCCACTTCTCCTATTCAGAAGAGAAAACTCAAAAGACATAGGAATAAAACAATACAAAAATGCTTACGCAGCTAATGGAAATCCAGTTTTAGTAAGGACAATGATATTGACAATAGATCCTCCATGCTGTTTCATCCAGGAGCTGTAAACTGCAGGAGACAGACAAACTCAATCATTAAATTTGTAAACAGTGTCCTGATTCTCCTGATACCTTCTTTCAGCACACTGCCTGTTTGACACATTTTACGTGTTCATTTACATTTCTTTATAAAAAGTTTGACTGAAGTAAAATTTACACACTTTAAATGTGCAATGTAATGACTTTTAATAAATATATGGAGCTATGCAACCATTACCACAATCCATCTTTAGGATGTTTCCATCACCCCAAAAAATTCCTTCACACCCATTTGCAGCCCAGCCCATCCCCAAGCAGACACTTATCTTTCTGTTTCTCTAGATTTACCTTTATCTTTTCTGAAAATCTCATGTAAAGTGAATCACACAATATGTGATCTTTTTTTTTTTTTTTTTTTTTGAGACAGAGTTTCACTCTTGTTATCCAGGCTGGAGGCAATGGCGTGATCTCGGCTCACCGCAACTTCCGCCTCCTGGGTTCAGGCAATTCTCCTGCCTCAACCTCCTGAGTAGCTGGGATTACAGGCATGCGCCACCATGCCCAGCTGATTTTTTGTATTTTTAGTAGAGACGGGGTTTCACCATGTTGACCAGGATGGTCTCGATCTCCTGACCTCGTGATCCACCTGCCTCAGCCTCCCAAAGTGCTGGGATTACAGGCGTGAGCCACCACACCCGGCCAATATGTGATCTTTTGTGTCTAACTTCTTCCACTTAGAATCATGTTTGTGAGGTTCATCCATGTTGTCATGTATTAACAGTTCCTTTTTGATTGCTGAGTAGTATTCCATTACATGGATATGCCACATTTATCCATGTATCAGTTGATAAACGTTTGGATAGTTCCACTTTGGGGCAAGTATGAATATGAATCTTTGTGTGGTTATATGTTAACTCTGTTGAGCTTTTAAAGAAACTGCCAAATGGTTTTCCAAAGTGCCCCCACCATTTTACATTCCTATCAGAAATGCATGGGGGGTATAGTTTCTACACACCATTGCTGTCTGATTTTTTGACAACAGCCATTCTAGTGGGTGTGAAGTGGTATCACACTAGAATTTTTATTTGCATTTCCCTAATGACTAATGATGTTGATCTATACATCTATCCTATGTCAGTACCACACTGTCTAAAAATCAAGAATTAGCTTTGAAATCAAGAAGCATCAAGTCTTCCAACTTTCTTCTTTTGCAAAATCGTTTTGGCTCTTCTGGGTCCTTTGCAACTCCATATATAGTTTAAGATCACTTTGTTCATTTCTACAAAAATTGACAGGGATTGCATTGAATCCACAGATCAATTTGGGAAGAACCAGCATCTTAACAATATTGAAACTTCTAACACCAACACTGAATATCTTTACATTATTTAAATCTTCCGTGATTTCTCTCAGCAATGTCTGGCAGTTTGTAGAATACAAGTCTTACACATTTCTTTTGTTAACCTCATCGTTAAATATTTTATTATGCTTGAAGCTCTACTTGATATTTGGTACCAATTCTACTCATACAAATCAAGATAATGTTAGCGATGTACCTCCAGTCTCTCTTCAATAGAAATCTGAATTCTTGGAATTTACAGATCAGAGAAAATTCATTACTCAATCCTTTTAAGGGCTTAATCAAAAATAAGAATACCTTACCATTATTACTTACTGCTTCCCTGTGAGTTTTTACCAATTCATTAAATATAACAGAAAAAAATTAGGTAAAACCAGTAAAAAGGAGACACAAAATACAACATATTTTGAATCTAAGAATTTTTTCACATTATTTTCACATTGCTAAAATTGGGATGCCTTACACTTGGTGGTATCTTACAATTATAAATAGCAGTGTTTTTACTTTCTTAATGGTATATAAAATTATGGTGCACTTCACAATTTATTATGTCTTTGGCTCAATGAAATACAATAGTTATTTTTAGAGAGTATGATCAGATACCTAGAAAACCCAAGAGTAGTATGACAAACTATTAAATAAAGCTGCAAATTCTAAGTTAAAGCTAGAAGATAAATTTGAAAAAATAAGTTTTCAATAAACCAACAATAGTCCAGCTTCATGAAAGATAAATTGAAAAAAAGTGTCCATTCAAAATAGCAATAGCCATCAAATATATCTAGGCATATAATCTTTATTTTAAAAGTGATCTATGTGATAAAAACCACAAACCTTTGCCAAAGGACATAAACAATAATTTATTGATGAAAAGACACGTCATGATGGAAAGATTCAATATTTAAACATGTCAATTATTTCCAAATCATTAAATTTAACACAATCCCAATCAAATTTCTCCAAGATTTCTGAGGAAGAAGCTTGAATATAAAATTCCTATAAAAGAAAAAACAGTTCTCTAGAGGGACAAAGAATAGAAGAAAAAAAAAGAAAATAAAGAAGAAATGGGCCTGGTGTGATAGCTCAGACCTGTATTCCTAGCACTTTGGGAGGCCAAGACGGATGGATCAGTTGAAGCCAAGAGTTCACTAACAGCCTGGCCAACATGGTGAAATCACATCTGAACTAAAAATACACAAATTAGCTGGACATGGTGGTGCGTGCTTGTAATCCCAGCTACTTGGTAGGCTGAGGCAGGAGAATTGCTTGAAACCAGGGAGGCAGAGGTTACAGTGAGCCGAGATTGTGCCACTGCACTCCAGCCTCGGCAACAGAGGCCTCATCTCTCAAAAAAAAAAAAAAAAAAAGTCATGAATAGCCAAGAAAAGCTTGGAAATAAAAATAAAGCAAGGCCGGGCGCGGTGGCTCAAGCCTGTAATCCCAGCACTTTGGGAGGCCGAGGCGGGTGGATCACAAGGTCAAGAGATCGAGACCATCCTGGTCAACATGGTGAAACCCCGTCTCTACTAAAAATACAAAACATTAGCTGGGCATGGTGGTACGTGCCTGTAATCCCAGCTACTCAGGAGGCTGAGGCAGAAGAATTGCCTGAACCCAGGAGGCGGAGGATGCGGTGAGCCGAGATCGCGCCATTGCACTCCGGCCTGGGTAACAAGAGCGAAACTCCGTCCCAAAAAAAAAAAAAAAAAAAAAAAAATACAAAAAATTAGCTGGGCATGGTGGCGCGTGCCTGTAATCCCAGCTACTCAGGAGGCTGAGGCAGGAGAATTGCCTGAACCCAGGAGACGGAGGTTGCGGTGAGCCGAGATCATGCCATTGCACTCCAGCCTGGGTAGCATGAGTGAAACTCCGTCTCAAAAAAAAAAATAATAATAATAATAAAAATAAATAAATAAATAAAAATAAAGCAATATTTACCATATCAAATATTGAAAACTATACCAAACCATTTGATTTTAGCACAATAAAGGAGAATAACCATTTATTTAAATTATTCTACACAGACTTTCTGCTTCTGGACAAATACCACCATATACATATATTTACTTGTTTCCTATTTCTGAAAATGTCTAGAAGTAATGATTACCCAGTAGTATTGAACACATGTAGTACCCAAGTCTCGCCTTCTAAAAATCATTCCTCACCAGGAGTGGTGGCTCACACCTGTAATCCCAGTACTTTGGGAGGTCAAGGTGAGAGGATTACTTAAGGCCAGGAGTTCAAGACCAGCCTGGGCAACACAGAAAAACTCTGTCTCTATGAAAAATTCAAAAATCAGCCAGGCATGGTGTCATGAGCCTATAGTAGCGCTGCTTAGGAAGCTGAAGCAGAGAGGATTGCTTGAGCCCAGGAGTTCAAGGCTGCAGTAAACTATGCAGCCTTGAACCACTGCACTCCAGCTTGGGTGACAGAGCAAGACTTGGTCTCCAAAAAATAAATAAACAAACAAACAAAAACAATAATTATCATTCCCTACTAAACGGAATTAGTGCTTCTTGGAGAAACAGGTTGAGCCATGTCAAAAAGACACAGATGCCATACTAGCCAGACAATTAGAACATCAGAAAGAAAATGACAATAATGGCTTAGAAATATTGAATAAAAATAAATTCCATTCATCAATAGTAATGCTTAGGAGGTGGGGCTAGGGAGGGGAAGAGAAAAGGAAAAACTTGTTTTTATAAAAGAATGCCAATTGATAAATAAATAAGGAATAAATACAATTTTTTTAAAAAATCATCATTTTGCATCTACCAAATTCTGAAACTGAATCGGGCAAGGATCTAAAATGGAATCAGCTGGAAGCAGTGTCTCACACCTATATCCCAGCACTTTGAAAGACAGGGATGGGTAGATGGCTTAAGCCCAGGAGTTTGAGACATAGGGAGACCTTGTCCCCTGTCTCTACAAAAAAAAAAAAAAAATAGCTGAGCATGGTGGCTAGTAGCCTAGTAGGCACCTGTACCTCCAGTTACTCAGGAGGTGGGGGAATCGATTGAGCCCAGGTGGTTGAGGCTGCAGTGAGTCACAATCATGTCACTGTACTCCAACCTGGGTGACAGAGTGAGACTCTGTCTCAAAAAAAAAAAAAAAAAAAAAAAGGAATCTAAACCCGTTGGATAAAAGTACACAGGAAAACAGAATCTTCATATGGTCTCAAAGTATTATCCACGGATTACTTATGTTTACTAATAGAAAACGATATCTTTACAAAAGAAGGTTTTGGTGGTCAGAATCTTTGACAAGTGAAAAAAATTAAGATGACTAATAGTAAAACCACCTTAACTATAGACTTACAGGTGTAATGCAGTAAGAAATATATATACCATATATGAAGGGGTCTTGCCAGAAATATTTAAATAAATATAATCACCACAAAACAATTAGAGAAATCCATCCAGAATTTGGGACGTTCTATAAGTCATTGTTGTGAAATATAAAAAGTATGGATTTTCTTTTAGATTACAAGAAACTAAAGAGACATAAATAAATGTAATACATGAATTTGATAACATCTTGGATTTTCAAAAGTGGGAAAACAATTAAGGAAATTTCAATAAGAACTATATAATGAGTGGTTTTATTGAATTACCATTAATTTTCTTAAGTATAATAATGTTATTGTAATTATATAGAAAACATGTCTTTATACTTGAGATATATAAAGAAAGTACCATAGTATCTGTAATTTCCTTTCAAATTGTTTATTTAAAAAGAGTGTGTGTGTGTGTGCATGCATGTGCATGTGTGTAGAAAGAATGAGAGAGAGATCATGTAAATTGAAATGCTAGTGCATGGAGAATCTTTTATTTATTTATTTATTTATTTATTTATTTTTTTGAGACGGAGTTTCGCTCGTTACCCAGGCTGGAGTGCAGTGGCGCGATCTCGGCTCACCGCAACCTCCGCCTCCTGGGTTCAGGCA
>NW_022436950.1:23414077-23437350 GCF_009761245.1 Sapajus apella | reverse complement strand
CCTGCCTCAGCCTCCTGAGTAGCTGGGATTACAGGCACGCGCCACCATGCCCAGCTAATTTTTTGTAGTTTTTTAGTAGAGACGGGGTTTCACCGTGTTGACCAGGATGGTCTCGATCTCTTGACCTTGTGATCCACCCGCCTCGGCCTCCCAAAGTGCTGGGATTATAGGCGTGAGCCACCGCGCCCGGCTATTTTTTATTTTTTTTTTATTTTTTTGAGACAGTCTTACTCTGTCACCCAGGCTGGAGGTGCCATCTCAGCTCATTGCAACCTCCACCTCCCAGGTTCAAGCGATTCTCTTGCTTCAGCTTCCCAAGTACCTGAGACTACAGACATGCATCACCACGCCCAGCTAATTTTTGTATTTTTAGTGGAGACAGGGTTTCACCATGATGGCCAAGCTGATCTCGAACTCCTGACCTCAAGTGGTCCGCCTGCCTCAGCGTTCCAAAGCTCTGGGATTACAGGCATGAGCCATCACAACTGACAATGCTTGGTGAATCTAAATGATAGGTATATAGAAATCCATTGTATTATTTCTTCAACTTTCCCACAGATTTAACATTTTTCCAAAAATAAATTGGGGTAAAAATTCCTGTATCAGTAAAATGAATAAAAAACGTCTATAGGAAAGTCCAAAATCATCAATAATTTATATGTGGATTTTTTTCACAATTCTTTAACAATAGCACATTGCGTCACAGAGTACAAGCTGAAAGAGACTGGGGACTTTAGGCCAGTCATCTTTTGAATCATTTTAATTATATAGGTGATATATGATCATATTAGCAGAAGTAGAAAAGGCAGATAAACACCAAGAAAAAAATAAAAATAATATGTAATTTTACCTCCTAGAGATTTCATACAGTCATGTATCACAATAATGTTTCGGTCAAAGACAGATTGCATATTTAACAGTGGTCCCGTAAGAATATAATACCACATTTTTATTCTACTCTTTCTATGTCGAGATGCACAAATGCTTAACAAACACTTGATGTGTTACAATTGCCTGTAGTATTCTGTACAGCAACATGATATCCAGGTTTGTAGCCTAGGTGTGTAGTAGGCTATACCATCTAGGTCTGTGTGAGTACACTCCACAATGTTCATATGACAATGAAATTGACTAATCACACATTTCTCAGAACAAATCCCTGCTGTTAAACAACACGACTGTATTTTGGTATAAATTTTTTCAGAATCATTTCTGTTCATATATATGCACACATAAATACATACTGTGGTTGGTTTTGGTTTTTTTTTTGAGGCGGAGTCTTGCTCTGTCGCCCAGGTTGGAGGGCAGAGGCGTGATGTCGGCTCACTGCAACTTCCGCCTCCCAGGTTCAAGCGATTCTCCTGCCTCAACTTCTCCGAGTAGCTGGGACTACAGGCGTGTGCCACCACACCCGACTAATTTTTCGTATTTTTAGTCTAGATGGGGTTTCCCCATGTTAGCCAGGATGGTCTCAATCTCCTGACTTTGTGATCTGCCCGCCTCAGCCTCCCAAAGTGCTGGGATTACAGGCATGAGCCACCACGCCTGGCCAAATACATACTATTTTTTTACAGAATTGTGAACATGTTGGATAAAATATTTTAGAGCTTGCTTTCTTGCAGTGACATCTGGAAGTATTTTTCATGTCAATAAGTACATTTTTATGCCAATATTTTTAATGGTTGCATAGTTCTTTATCATCCAGATTTATAAACTTTACTAAACTAATACTTTAGAATATTTATATAATTTTCAGTTTTTCACTATTTTCATGATATAGAAAAATATAACTTATAAAAACTAAAAACTAAAATCCCTAATATTCTTTTTTGTTGTTTTTTTTTTGGAGACAGAGTCTCCCTCTGTCACCTAGGCTGGAGTGGAGCGGCACAATCTCGGCTCACTGCAACCTTCACCTCCCAGGTTCAAGCAAGTCTGCCTCAGCCTCCCGAGTATCTGGGACTACAGGCATATGCCACCATGTCCAGCTAATTTTTTCTTTTGTATTTTAGTAGAAATGGGATTTCACCATGTTGCCCAGGCTGGTCTCGAACTCCTGAGCTCAGGCAATCTGCCCACCTCGGCCTCTCAAAGAGCTGGAATTACAGGCGTGAGCCACCGTACCCCACCAGCCTTGCATTGTTTAACTCAGTTTGACTAATAAAAGTCATGGCTGAATTTCAATTCTGTAGACTTTTGACAGTTGTTAGCAAGGAATCTTGGATTGGTAAGAGACTGCTGATTTGCCTGTTAGAAGGAATGAAAGCATCAAGTTATAATGCTTGGGTCAGAGACCACTACTTGTCTCCCAATACTCATTCTCCCTTTCTTCCATAGAAATAGAATTTGTATTAAGCACATAGCTGCCGACCTAAGGACTCTTTCCCAGTTTCTTTTACAGCTAGGTATGATCATTTAGCTGAACTCTAGCGATGAATGTGAGCAAACATCATGGTGCTACTTCCAGATGGTGCCCATAAAAGGAATAGGTGACCATTACACTTTTTCCTCATTCCTGCTGTCTGGAATGCAAATTCAATAGCAGGAACTGGAGCAGCCTCTTGAATCAGAAAATAAAAACCACAGGTCAAGAACAGTCCGTAATGATTATGAAACTACTGTACTTAGTAGTTTACTAAGACTTAGACTACCTACCTGTTCTTTTAATGTAAGAAAAATAAACTATTTTTTCTGGGTTTTTCCACTGGAACAATCAAACCTGTACCACAACTTAGAGCTTGATTCTCCTAGTTAGGTAGAGATGTCTGCAAGACTTGCAGATACTAAGAATATAAAGCCTAATTCATGTTGGGATGAAGACCCTTTGAGTTAGGGTTATAATTGTTCTATATTTTTCATCATAGGAAAGACTTAGGTGGTTTTTAAGGAATTTTTTATTTGTTTTGAGATAGAGTCTCGCTCTGTTGTCCAGGCTGGAGTGCAGTAGTGCGATCACGGCTTGCTGCAACGTCTGCCTCCCAGGTTCAAGCAATTCTCTGCCTCAGCCTCCTGAGTACCTGAGATTATAGGTGCCTGCTACCACGCGCAGCTAATATTTTGTATTTACACTAGAGATGAGGTTTCAGTTTCACCATCTTGGTCAGGCTGGTCTTGAACTCCTGACCTCATGATTCACCTGCCTCGGCCTCCCAAACTGCTGGGATTATAGGTGTGAGTCATCACACCCAGCTAATTCATTTCTTAAAAACAAAATGAGGGTGAGAGTTTTTCCCAATTTTATGAACAACTTTATAGCTAAATTTATGTATAGATCATTAATAATTTTCTCATAATAAATTCCAAGAAACAAAATGATGTGATTGAAGGATATCCACATTTTATAAACATTGCCTATACTGAAATGTACCAATTTACATTCCTATGTTGTAAGTGAGGAAATCTAGGCAATAAATGTTAATGACATGGGGCTTCTGAATCTCTAACAGGATTCTGAGATCTCTAAATAAAAATATGTTGGCTTGTGGATACTGATGGTACTTGCCTGCTTTGCACATGTAGAAGGTTCCTGTCAGGTTGGTCTCAACCACAGCATTCCATCCCTTAGAACTGATGTGTTCAGCAGGGGAAAGAAACTGGCCTCCTCCATTGTTTACCAAGAAATTGATCTTACCATAAATATCTAAGGTAGATTTGACCAAATTATTCACCTAAAGAAGAACATTGGTTGTGTTAGAAACATTCCAACAAAAAAAAAAAAAGAAGAAGAATATTGGAAGTTATTAAAAGTAAAAGATTAGCCGGGCACGGTGGCTCACGCCTGTAATCCCAACACTTTGGGAGGCCGAGGCGGGTGGATCACGAGGTCAAGAGATCGAGACCATCCTGGTCAACTTGGTGAAACCCCGTCTCTACTAAAAATACAAAAAATGAGTTGGGCATGGTGGCGCGTGCCTGTAATCCCAGTTACTCAGGGGGCTGAGGCAGGAGAATTGCCTGAACCCAGGAGGCAGAGGTTGCGGCGAGCTGAGATTGCGCCATTGCACTCCAGCCTGGGTAACAAGAGCGAAACTCCGTCTCAAAAAAACAAAAAAAGTAAAAGATTAATAGCCTAACTTGTTACCTCACCTGATTGCTTGCTCTAGACAGGGACTGCAGTCTCTCACAGTGTACAGTAACTCCAAGTACCACAACGAATGAATATGCAGCAACGAATAAACCTAAAAATTCTACACCAATTAGTAATGTACCAGCATCCAATACCCACAGATCACGATGCTAAAATTGTAATTTGATGACAAGATATATCCAATGGCCTGGAACACCCTTAAGTAGGGCAGGCCTCAGTTATATATTACTTTGTAAGCTACCAACACAGAATAAACAGTGATGAAATCAGATTAAAATAAACATTAAAAAAAAAAATGACTCAAAGGGCCAGGCATGGTGGCTCACGCCCATAATCCTAGCACTTTGAAAGGCCAAGGCGGGTGGATCACCTGAGGTCAGGATTTGAGACCAGCTTGGCCAACACGGTGAAACCCTGTCTTTATGAAAAATACAAAAACTAGCTGGGCATGGTGGCACGCACCTATAGTCCCAGGTACTCAGGAGGCTGAGGCAAAAGAATCACTTGAACCCAGGAAATGGAGGTTGCAGTGAGCCCATATTGCGCCACTGCACTTCAGCCTGGGAAACAGAGTAAGACTCTGTCTCAAAAAAAAAAAAAAGACTTAAAGGGCAAAAGTCCGTCTCTGGCTGAGGCCACATTCTTGCTTCTCTTCCTCTCCTTCTCCAAGGGTCACTGGCTCAGTAAATCATTAACGTGAGAATCTCCTCCCCAGCTTCTGCTTCTAGTGAACCTCATCTAAGACAACTACCATAGGAGAACCTGAAGCAAAGCCAGGTTTAAGAACCACTACTGCAAACTACAATGAATGAATAAACGATATAGATATATCTGCATTACCTCCTCTTCTTTCCGGATGTTGCATTGTATGGGAACGACTTGCGCCTGGCTTGTGGGAGGTAGGCTGGCCTTCAGTTCATCTGCCACAGATTTCAGTCTCTCAAATTTACGGGATGCAATGACCACATTACTCCCTGAGGAGAATCAGCCAGAGAGCAAGTAAATAAACCTTCATGGGACACCATGAACACATCATACCTTGAGAAGTAAATAGCCAGAGAGCAAAAAAATGTGACTTCACGAGTTGTCCAAATTCCATCAATAATTTTTTTTTTTTTTTTTTAGAACGGGGGTGTTGCTTTATTGCCCAGGGTAGAATGCAGTCTAAAAATGGGTATGCCTATAATTGTGCTTATAGAGACATGAAAAAAAAAAAACGAAGAAAATAACAAGCAAGCAGCCAACCAATATTTCATTGAAACCTCTAAATAGATGTGATGTGGTACTGATAAGAGAGTATATTTTGTGTATTTAAAGTGGAGAGTTCTATAAATGTTAATTAAGCTTACTTGTTCTGGATCTGAGTTCAAATCCTGGATATCGTTAATTTTCTGTCTCATTGATCTGTCTAATATTGATGTTGAAGTCTCCCACTATTATTGTGTGGGAGTCTAAGTCTCTTTATAAGTCTTATATATCTGGGTATTCCTGTATTGGGTGCGTATATATTTAGGATCTTTAGCTCTTCTTGTTGCATTGATCCTTTTACCATTATGTAATATCCTTCTTTGCTTCTTTCGATCTTTGTTGCTTTAAAGCAACTCCTGCTTTTTATTTATTTATTTTTGCTCTCCATTTGGTTGGTAAATCTTTCTCCATCCCTTTGTTTTGAGTCTGTGTATCCTTGCATATGAGATGGATCTGGATGCAGCATACCGATGAGTTTTGGCTTTTTTTGCCTGTCTGTGTCTTTGGATTGGGGGATTTAGTCGATTTGAATTTAGAATTAATAATAATATATGTGAGTTTAATACTGCCATTTAATGTTAGCTGGCTGTTTTGCCTATTAGTTGATGTAAATTCTTGATTATGTTCATGCTGTTTACTTTTTGGTATTTTTTAGAAAGGCTGATACTGGTTGTTCCTTTCTATTTGTAGTGGTTCTTTCAGAAGCTCTTGTAAAGCAGGCCTGGTGGTGATGAAATCTCTGAGTGCTTGCTTGTTCACAAAAGATTTTATTTTTCCTTCGCTTATGAAGCTTAGTTTGGCTGGATGTAAAATTCTGGGTTGAAAGTTCTTTCCTTTAAGGGTGTTGAATATTGGCCCCCACTCTCTTCTAGCTTGTAGAGCTTCTGCTGAGAGATCTGCTGTGAGTCTGATAGGCTTCCCTTTATGGGTAACCTGACCTTTCTCTCTGGCTGCCCTCAGTATTTTCTCCTTCATTTCAACCCTGGTGAATCTGGCGATTATGTGCCTTGAGGTTGGTCTTCTTGAGGAATATCTTTGTGGTGTTCTCTGTATTACCTGGAGTTAAATATTGTCCTGCCTTGCTAGGTTGGGAAAGTTTTCCTGAATAATATCCTGAAGCGTATTTTCCAGCTTGGACTGATTCCTTTCGTCACATTCAGGTACACCTATCAAGCGTAGATTAGGTCTTTTCACATAGTCCCATATTTCTTGGAGACTTTGCTCATTCCTTTTTATCCTGTTTTCTCTAATCTTGTCTTCTTGTTTTATTTCATTAAGTTGGTCTTCAACTTCTCATATCTTTTCTTCTGCTTGATTGATTCGGCTGTTAAAACTTGTGCATCGTTCGCCAAGTTCTCGTGTTGTGTTTTTCAGCTCCATTAATTCACTTATATTCCTCTCTAAATTGTGTATTTTTGTTAACATTTCATCAAACCTTTTTTCAAAGTTCTTAGTTTCTTTGCATTGGGTTAGAACAAGTTCTTTTAATTCCCAGAAGCTTCTTATCACCCACCTTTTGAAGGCTGCTTCTGTTAATGGAACACACTCGTTCTCCATCAGGCCTTATTCCGTTGCTGATGAGGAATTGTGATCCCCTGTAGATGGAGAGGCGTTCTGATTTTGGGTATTCTCAGCCTTTTTAGGCATTTTCTTCCCTTCATTATACATTTATCCATCTGTGGTCTTTATAATTGGGTTTCTGAGTGGACGTCCAACTTGTTGATTCCCAGCGCTAAAATCTGAGCAACCCACTGCGCCGGCCAAAACAGCGGCATTAAGATTGATGGTGCTTTTCTGATTCTGCACCAAGAACCACCGCACCAAGGCAGTGGAAAAATCGCCTCACCAGCCACAAGTGTCATGCTGGCGACCCGTGGGGCTCCTCCGCTGGGAATCTCCTGGTGCGTGAGCAACAAAAATTCATTTGAAAGTGTGGCGTCCTCTCGTTCTCTGTGCTTCCACTGGGAGCTACAATCCCGAGCTGCTAGTGATCAGCCAGCTTGGATCTCTCTCCCATTTTTTTAAATGTTTTTTTTATTTCAGAATCAGGGTCTCACTCTGTTAGTCAGGCTGGAGTGCAGTGGTTTGACATAGCTCACTGTAACCTTGAACTTCTCCCAAGATAAAGCAATCTTCCCACCTGACCTCCCAAAGTGTTGGGACTACAGGCACAAGTCACTGCCCTGGCCATGTATGTTCCTATGTCGTTTTTTTTTTTTTTTTCATCTCCAAAAAAGTTTATTAGCATGATTAAAAACATTTTCTTGAATAATAACAAAGAATTTCTAAGCATGAAAGAATATCAGTGGCTAAACCTTAAAACCAGTATTTGGAACTGAATGGACAGCTTTATTGCCAGTCTTCATTTTATTAAAAACAATCCATTGATTGGCTCCATGAAGTCGTGACTATTGCTTTGTCTGGGAATGAGTCCCTACTGCAATTAAGTATAAAAAATATCTTCCATCATAATTGGAGTGTGACCTGCATTAGAGAGTGGCTCTGAGTAAAGAGTTGATAAAAATCCACAAAGAGTTGGGTTTTTCTCTTTTAAAAACATTCCTTTACACACTACAAAGAAATAATTAGTATTTTGGCTTTTAAAATTCCTACATGATATTTAGAATGGCAGTCCCCAAGGGTCCTCCCTTCACATAATTGTGAATGCAGACCCTCTTCTGAGGGCACATCCCAGAGGGTGTGGACTCTGAAGACTTCAACCTCCCCATGTTTATACTGGTTTGAGAACAAAGACAGCGTCATCCAGAACGTAGTAGTCATTATACATGTCACCTTCACACAGGTATGGCAGTCTGGTGAAAGCTTCAATAACAAAACCGGCTTTTCTGAAAACTTCAGGCAGACTATTCACTTGTTCTTCCCAGTTCTGTCCCTTGATTTCCAAAATTTCCGATGGTTTCTCCCACTTGCCACCTATGTTTTCCACGTAGGGATGAAAGGGGAGGACCAGGGCAAGGATGACCCTGCCTCTCCTTGGCTCCAAGACACTTCTGATATCCTTTAACAAAGTCAGGGGCTGATCACAGCGGTCCAGCAAGTTCAGGCAGCTAATGACATCATACTGGAACCCTGTATTCTGCCATTCATTTATACCAAGCACTCTGTATTTCTTCTTCTGAAGCTGCCATATCATAGTTTCAGAAAGCTCAGTGGCATAGATTTCTTCAAAATGAGGGCTCATGATTTTTGTGACTTCTCCATCTCCAGCACCTAAATCAAGAAGTCTGTGGGTTTTCCAGTCTGGATTAATTTTAAGCAGTCTCTGAAACTGATCTGGTGAAAACACAAACATTGAGCCTCTTCCTAGCAACCCATTGATAGATGTTCTAGACATAAACAGGCTAAAAACAGATGACACAAAAGAATGATATAATTGGATAAATAGCCAGCCAGATTTCTCAATGCTGTTGTTTAAGAAGATCTGTGTTCCTTGATCAAGGTAACTCTGAACAAAGACAGCCTGGAGTGATTCGCATGATTTCTCTCTGTTGCACACATACCACTGGTGGTTCTCCTTCCCGCCGCCCGCGGCCGCCGCCGGCCCGCTGGGGCCGCTCGTCATGTTCACGTACAGGGAGCGGGTGAGCGGGCTCCGCAGCGTCCACATCCTCCGCGCCAGCCACACGGACGCCAGGCTCAGGCACAGCCAGCCCACCAGCAGTCTCATCGGGAGGCGCGCCCGCTCGCTCCGATCACCGCCGGCGCCGAGGCGAGGAGGAGCAGGCGCCGCCGCCCCCAGCCACCGCCGCCACCGCCCGGGCTCGAGCCATCGTGCCCGACTTGCCCATCCAGCCCTCTTCAGGGCCGAGGCTGGCGGTGGGCTGTTGTTTTTTTTAAAAAAAAAAAAAAAAAGATAAATTAGGACTTTTGCTTCTGGACAAGATGGAGTAATAGGAACTGAATTTGCCCTCAAGCCTGAATCAACTAAAAAATTGGACAAAATATATGAAACAATGGTTTTCAGGCACCAGACATGAAGTAGCACTGGACAGTCACCTCTGGGAGAGTGAAAACAAACATGAGCCCTTGTTTGCTGCCTGGTGAGACGGTCTAGACTAAAGCAAAAGAAGGAAACACATTCAGAGACCAAAGTCTCCCTGGTGGAAGAGATGAAGTTGGGCGTCCCGGCAGCCAAGGCCGTGAAACTACCCAGGTATAGGGAGAAAAGATACACAGAGAGAGAGGGTTCACATCCACAGATGTGAAGGGTTCCTCTTGAATCTTCACCTGAGTACTGATCAATGCTTGGGAATAAATCAAAGAGGAAAGGACCACCAAAAATGGGCAAGGAGGTCAAATCCTGGCACTCACATGGCACTGGGAATGATCGGTGTGCCCACCAGAAAAAAAGCCTTTCATGGGGTATTCGGTAAAATACGCAGAAGAGGATGGCTTCAGCAGCGAGGCAAAATTCACCATAGACTAAAGGCTGCTCAGATCAAACATCTTTTAAAGTATCAAATTGTTTTCAAGTAACTGAACTGTATCCCAGAACAAAGCTCAAGAATATTTACAAGAATGTAAAAATGGTCAACATCCATCAAGGTCAAATTCAGTATCTGGCATCTAACAAAAAAACTACCAGGTATGCCAAGGAGCAGGAAAATAACAGCACATAATAAGGAGAAAAGTCAATTAATAAAAACAGACCCAGAAATGACACTGATGTTATAATTAAACAGACCAGTGATGAAGAGGAAAATCTTAAAAGCAGCCAGAGGAAAACAACACATTAAGTATAGAACAAGAGATAAAGACTTCTTTCAGAAACAATGCAAGCCAGCAGACAGTGGAACATCTTTACGGTAACTGAAAGCAATGAAAAAGTTTGTGAACCTAGAAATCTTGACCCAGTGAAAATATCTCTCAAAAATGAGGGGAAAATAAAGACATTTTTCACACCTATGAAAGCCAGAAAAATTCATCAAAGTGATCTGCACTAAAAAAAGGTGAAAGGAAGTCAGTCCTTCAAGGAGAAGGAAAATGATGCCAGATAAAAATCTAAAATATGCAAAAGAAGAAAGAAACTTAAAATGTTCATTTGTGTGTTTTTGAGACAGGGTCTTATTCTGTTGCCTAGGCTGGAGTGCAGTGGCGGTCTTGGCTCACTGCAGCCTTGACCTTCTGGGCTCCACTGATCCTCCCACCTCAGCTTCCCGAGTAGCTGGGACCACAGGCATACACCACCATGCCCGGCCAATTTTTTTATTTTTAAAAGAGGGGAGTAGGGAAAAAAAAAAAAACCCCAAACAAAAAAAAAAAAAAAAAAAAAAAAAAAAAAAAACCACTTTTGGAAATATTTCATGACATTGAAAGTATAAAGGATAAAATGTTAAAATCAGCTAATCCAAACATAGAAGGGAGTACGACAATTCAACAAGGTATAGAAAAAATGCTTGCTCCATATCATAAGGTATACAATGAGAAAGTAAGCACTAATCAAATGACTCTTGACACACTTTTCACATGGAAATTAAACACTTTAATTTTTAACTTTAATTAAACATTTTAATGGGGTAAAATATAATATTTTGATATATAAATACATTGTGGAATAATGAAATCAGGCTAATGTATCTATCACCTCTTATCATTTCTTTAAGAACATTCAAAATCCACTATTTTCACTATTTTGAAATACACAATGCATTACTAACACCATCATGCTGTGCAATAGATCATCAGAACTTATTTCTCCTGTCTAAATGAAACTTTGTACTCTTTAAAACATCTCTCCAGTAAAACTAGTCTAGGTCTACTATTTTTTTTCATTTCCCTATACATGTGTAACTAACAATAAGAGAATTTCTAATGCTTTGACAAAAATTTTTGAAGGTCATGAAACACTTGTACTTTTTCCCACTATTTTTGCTTTGCATGGTTTCAGCTTGCTCAATCATTGTTACAATGCTACAATGCCATGCAAAAGCAAAGACTACCTATGAACTGTTAAGTGGTTCTTTCACATATATATTTTTAGAGATGAGGTCTCCCTGTGTTGCCTAGGCTGGACTGCAGTGGCTTTGCAGTCTTAAATTCTATGTGAGGCGTTATAGTTATAGACTGTTCTCATCCTAATACAGCATTTAGACCTTCACTGTATCATAATTACCTGTTAATTTAACAGTCCGCTCCATTCACAAACAAAACATATATGTGTGTGTATGTGTATGCGTGTGTGAGTATACATGTGCTTATTAGATTTACAGAAAATCACCAAGAAGGGAATTTAGAAAAAGGGCAGAATGGGTAAAGCTCATTTTTTCTTTTATATACTTTTACACTATTTTAATGTATTACAAACCTCTTATGCTACCTTATAAATAAACTAGAAAATTATTAGATATCATCCTTACCTTTCATGTTAAATCATTTAGATAGATTTTATTTTTGTTTACATGTAGCTAGAGAGATCCAGGAAGCTCAACTGACCTGGCTGGAATAGGTATAGAAGCAGCTTTTGGATAAGGAGTTGTTTCAGCATCAGAGGCTTGTAGCCCAGTATGCTGTGTTCCTGCTTAGGCTGATACTGATCCCTTTCTATCTTCAACTCAGAATAATATATTTATTAAGCACCTTCTTGGTCCCTGGTGTTGGTAACAGACTAGTTGGACTAGACTAGAGCAAGAAAAAGTGCTGTCATGGCTCCTAATTTCCACTTGCATTTCCCAATTTCATTTTATCTACTATGCATACTTTATGTTCTACTGTGGTAATGGAAAGTGAATGATTAACTTGAAGATAAAAAAAAAAAAAACAAGGACCTGATATGAATTCAACTTTATGTCTTAGGTTTTCCTTGATGAAATCAGGTTTCTCTCCACCTAACAGCACCACTCAAAGGTACGAAGGAGATCTAATTCTGCCCACAATATCCTGCTTTTGTGAGCTAAAGCTTTCTGTGTCCTCTTAGCAAAAAGAAAAGTCAAAATCCTATGGATGTGAAAGACAATACAGTAATCATCATTTAAAAAGTCATGCCTCAAAATTCATGCCAAACAAACATAATTCACACCAAAAAATAAAAAAAAATAAAAAATAAAATAAAAAAAAACCAGTGGCCTTCTGACTAGAGGCTGGGGGCAGTGGCTCATGCCTGTAATCCTAGCACTTAGAGAGGTCAAGGCAGGCAGGTAACTTGAGGTCTGGATTTCGAGACCAGCCTGGCCAATATGGGAAAACCCTATCTCTTCTAAAAATATAAAAACTAGCCAGGCGTGGTGGTGCATGCTTGTGGTCCCGGCTACTTGGAAGGCTGACATGAGACTCGCTTGAACTCAGGAGGTGGAGGTTGCAGTGAGATGAGATCATGAGACTGCCCTCCAGCCTGGGTAACAGAGCAAGATTCTATCTCAAAAAAAAAAAAGTTAACACTTTCTTTTTTGCTCAATTTGAGTTTATATAACAATGTTGTGGAAATAGCCATTAATTCTGGCATAAAAAAATGAAGAGGAGAAAGTCATTATAAAAACGACTTTTACGGCCGGGTACAATGGCTCACACTTGTAAATGTTTGTTTGTTTGTTTTTGAGATGGAGTCTTGCTCTGTCACCCAGGCTGTAGCGCAGTGGCATGATCTCGGCTCACTGCAACCTCAGCCACCCAGGTTCAAGTGATTCTCCTGCCTCAGCCTTCCGAGTAGCTGGGATTACAGGCACGTGCCACCACATCTGGGTAATTTTTGTATTCTTAGTAGAGATGGGGTTTCACCATATTAACCAGGCTGGTCTCAAACTCTTAATCTCATGATCCTTGGCCTCCCAAAATGCTGGGATTACAGGCATGAGCCACCACATCCAGCCCTGCATGTATACCTTTCTTTCTTTCTTTTTTTTTTTTTTTTTTGAGATGGGGTCTTGCTCTGTTGCCCAGGCTATAGTGCAGTGGTGCAATCTCTGCTCACTGCAACCTCCGCCTCCCTGGTTCAAGCAATTCTCTGCCTCAGTCTCCCAAGTAGCTGGGATTACAAGCGCCCACCACCACACGCAGCTAATTTCTGTATTTTTAGTGGAGACAGGGTTTCACCATTGGCCAGGCTGAGTCTTGAACTCCTGACCTCATAATCCACCCGCCTTGGCCTCCCAAAGTGCTGGGATTAAAGGCGTGAGCCACCACGCCCAGCCTATATATTTCTTATTAAAAGTAAAATTGGAATGCTATTAGGTTTAGAATCCTGCTTTTCCCAATATATGGTATTCATTTCTCCAAATAAGTCTTCAATAGCAAGACATTTATTTATTTATTTATTTATTTAATGAGATGGAGCCTCACTCTGTTGCCCAGGCTGGAGTGCAGTGGCATGGTATCAGCTCACTGCAACCTCTGCCTCCCAGGTTCAAGTGATTCTCATGCCTCAGCCTCCCAAGTAGCTGGGACTACAGGTGTGCGCCACCATGCCAGGCTAACTTTTGTACTTTTAGTAGATATGGGGTTTTACCATGTTGGCCAAGCTGGTCTCGAACTCCTAACCTCAGGTTATCTGCCTGCATCAACCTCCCAAAGTGCTGAAATTACAGGCATGAGCCACTGTGCCAGTACCAATAGCAAGATATTTAAATGGTAGCATTATATTTCATTGTTATTGATTTAAATATTTCCCTTATATTGGACTTTCAGGTAATTTCCATTTTTTCACCACTCAAATATGATTTTCCTTGCATGAAAATCTTTGATTGTTTCTGTTTCCTTAAATAACTGAGAAAGGAATTACTGTCAAAGAGCATGAACATTGTGAAGACTTTGGATCCTTTTTTCCAAACTGCCCTCCAGAGAGTTTGTAATAATTTACATTCCTGCCTGCCTTCTCACTTCTGCATCAACACTTTAATTTTTCCCAATGTTTCAAAATTTTGTTAGAAAAATGACAGCTTACTGACAGTATTTTATATTTTATTACCAATGAAATTGATTATTTTTTCATATGTTTCTTGCCTGTCTGTAGTTCTTCTTTTGGAACACTTAGTCCATATCATTAGTCTAATTTTTCTATCAATGTGTTTGCTTTTTTTCTTTATTTGTAAGAGCTCTTTATATATAAGACTATATATATATAGTCTAGTGGTGCAGCCTGTAATCCCAACACTTTGGGAGTCAGAGGCAAGATAGGAGGATCCCTTGAGCCCAGGGGTTCGAGACCAGCCTGGACAACAGAGTGAGACCCTATCTCAAAACCAACAACAACAATTTATCTTATGTTGTAAACATTTTTCTTCATATGCCCTTAAACTTTATTTTTTAAAAATTGAATAAGGATTTACATCTTCATATAGGTAGATTTATTTATGTTCCCCTTTGTGGTTTATTCTCTCATTTATGTGTTTACAAAGGTCTTCACCCAAGTTAAGGTAAATATTCAGTATACTTCCTTGCTGGGGTTATGTTAAGAGATGTGAGAAGATACTATGAGAGACTCCCAGTACGTTTACAACGGTTTCCAGTTAAATGAAGTCTTCCCACGTTTCCCAATCACTCAAATTAAACATATAGAATGGATTCATTTAAATCTGAATATAAAACTAATTGCACAGCATGTTTCTCACTGGTCTTCTTATTGCCTACCTCGGGCACAGTCTCTTTGGCCTCAGTGGTCCCTTTAGTTTTTAACCAGTGGCTAAAAACTAGCTCTTAGGAAGAGCTGCTCTCTTCTGTACCCCTAGTGGTCGTAATTTCGCGCTCACCTGCCCCCGCTCTGCTCTACAGTTCCACACTCCCCAAGCCCCGCCGAGAGCCCCTGGCTCCCGACCCCGGGTTACCCCAGGTCACCCCAGCCACGTCTCTGCACCAGCGGCCCGCTCACGTACCCAGTTCTAAGAGCTCTTTCGCGATGGCCTTTCCGATGCCCGTGGCCCCGCCGGTGACGATGGCCACTTGGCCCTGCAGCAAACCAGGCGCCAGGACGCTCTTGCCCTTAGCCCAGCCCGCCATCCCTGCAGCCGGATGCCAGAGGACGCGAGAGCAGACCCCACGGTTTGCCGGACAACAAGAGGCGGAAGGGCGGGGCAAGGGCGGGGCGGGGCCAGAGCCCACGTGACCGCTGGGACCCCGCCCCCTCTCCGGCCCGGCCCCGCCCGCGCGCCGCTGCAGACCTGCATCCTTCCGGACCAGGACCGTTCCCCATCCGCTGTCCGCATCCTCCGCCAGCGCCGGTCCCTGGGCAGGTGTGGGTGAGACTCCTCGTTCATTTCTTTACATTTCGATGCCATTGGGAAAAGGGTGGAAGGGAAATGAAAAAAAAAAAAGAAAGAAAGAAACAAGCAGGGTGTGCTCTATTTCGAAAATTCAATCCTCAGTGCTGTAGCTCTCACGATTAATTAAAATTAAATCTGTGCAGCTGGAAAAAGAAAGGCGGCAGCTCGGCGCCCTCGCTGCGCCCCCCGCCGGGGTCGGACGTCGGCGATGCTGGGGCTCCAGGTGCTGTGTGCGGCTGTCTGGGAAGGGGAGAAGAGGCAGGCTTAGCTGAGGGGGAGAAATGCGGCTTCCAGATCCTTTCATTCTTCGGGAGGTAGCCCAGAACAGAGAGTGAAGGGGAAAAGGAGATACGATTGCAGTTATCGACAGAACCAAGAAAATAAATGATTTAAAAAATAAACTCGGGCCCACCACTGTCTCACTTCCCACTCCCCACCCAAAAATCAAGGGAAAGACCATCTTTACCAGATTTGAGACCTCAGCCATTTCAGCCGGGCTGCATAGGAAGTGCAGAAGAGGATCTTTCGTTGAAGGGTGCACGCTTCCTGCAAGATGCATCTATAGGTGTGTGTTTGAGATCCTGTCCTGTAGTTCGTTCCTTGTGCAGGAGGGCAAGCCCGCACAGGATGGGGAAATTTTCTTATCTGTGTTATGGTGCCCAGTAACAGTGATTTATTATTCAGATCTGCCCCTTATCTTTCATCTTGTCTCCTGCTGTCAACTCACCAGAGTGAGATTACACCTGGACTGGCCTACTGAGACTTCACCTTAAGAACTTGGCCGAATGTGTCAGTTGCCATGGTCTTAACAATGCAGGCAGGATGCTATTTCTAAGGCTGTTGTCCGAGTGTTGCATTTTCCTCTGCCAGGTATTAAAATAATTTAAAGGCAAGTAAATACCATCATCCTTTTGTTGGGGCTCCCACCTAGTATTCACAAAGCCAGTTGGAAATGGGTCTGGTTGACAGAGGAATCAGACATCACTTCCTCCACCAGGTCCCACCCACCAGCAAGGCTGCAGTTCTTGTTGTACAGCTACACTTCCCTGTTCCTCCATCCTCTTACCCTTCTCTGATCCCCTTTTCCCTCTATCTTTGTTGCCTACAGATTGAAATCCACACTCATTAAAGAAAGGAATAAATTTCTTCCGGTTACCATTTGCTGGATAGTTTATCCAGGAATCACTTACCTCTACTACTTAAGTCAATTCCATAGTTAGGACCAAATTTTTAAGATTACAACACCATCACCTCCTTTTAAACAAAGCAAATTCAAACAGGAAAGCTCAAAGTATTGTTGCAGAAAAATATAACTCCTTTTGGTTTGATCCCAATGACAAAGTATTTTTTAAGGAAAAGAAATATTGATTCAGTTCTGAGGCATATCTTGTTCAAGAAAAGTCCAGGCTTTCTTTCTTGTGGGTGAGGACACTTTAAATTCTTTTAAATGATAACTTCATTGAAGATATAACTTAAGATGATTTATGCCCTGATCTGGACCTATAGATTCACAGAGGTATGCCAGGGTAGCTCAGTGGGAATCTGGGTGTGTCGCAGCTTCCGTGTGGCTGCTGAGTAGACCGAGAGTGGGATTCTGATGTCTTCCAGTGAAACAGGCACTGGGGGCTGCAAGCCAGTTATGCCCTCTGAGGATAATAAGATGCCACCCCTCAGCTGCAAGGAAGTTGCAGGATGAGCAGTATTTTTCGTGCAGAAAAGCGATTTTTCATGATCCAGGCAGAACCTGCGATTAAGACAACTTTGGGGTCTCTTTAAGCAATCTTTTGATTAAAATTAGGAGACATTATCTCTTTGCCTCTGCCTCTGACCTCAGTCAGGGTTTCAAAGTCAGCTAACCCCAAAAGGCCTGGAGACACAGCAATAGTTCTGCTCTTTGTTTTCAGATTTTAATTCTGCCTCTGGTTGAGGCATCTCTTCCCAGGGCCACCACGCCTGGCTGCATTGACCACTCCTTCCCTGTGCTCTGCGTCGCTGCCCCCTTTGTCCTGGGGAAAAAGGCATTCCTGTGGCCAAGGTCCTCCCACACCCCCAAACTGCTCCCCCCAGCTCTGTCATACCCCATTAGCAATGACTGCCTTCATCTTCCCACCCCTCCCCCACCCCATCTGCCTGGTAACTTTATTTTCTCCCCTCTGCAAAGCAGCTGCTAGCTCAGACTGACAGGGGCTTGTGGGATTCTCAACATTTCGACTCCCAGAATCTCAGTGCTGAAGGAATGTCAGTGAGGCATCTGGTCCTGCCCCCACCGTGGAGCAAAACTACCTAGCAATTGTGCCATAACGAAGCATATCAAGGAGCTGATTAATGTCTTTTTATTAAACTTCTCCTTAGTCTCAGTCTTTGACAAAAATAAGCCAGTCCTGAGTTGCTGCCATTAGATTTATTGAACATCTACTTGTTGGCCTACGTCTATGGTACCACTTCATAGAGCTTAGAGTCTAGTAGAAGAGATATGCAATAAATAAGTAAAAGAAAAATAAATACTAATTACAAATGTTGATAAGTCTTATTCAGGAAACAAGCTGTTATGATAAAGAATAATGAAAGGCAGAGCAGGGAGTCAAGTTTTTAGTTCGGGTGTGTCAAGAATGGCTCAGAGGAGGAGACATTTGAACACGGACTCTATAAAACAAAGACAGGCATAGGAAGGGGCAAGGGTGGAGAAGCAGAGCAGCAAGGTGGACAGTACTTGAGAAGATCCCAAGCATTAGGAAGCATTTGGTGCTCTTGAGGAATAAATACACAGCCAGTGTGATTGGAGCACAGTATGTCTGCTATGGTGGTATAGATGGGATGGCGGGATGGGGAGGTCCTTAGGCCACGTGGCCTTGCACATGTATAACAGTAGGAAGTTACAGGAGGATTTTAAGCAGCAAACAGCCTGATTTTCTTCATGTTTTCAAAAGATGTTTCTGGCCAGGTGCAGTGGCTCACGCCTGGAACCCTAGCACTTTGGGAGGCTGAGGAGGGCAGATCACTGGAGGTCAGGATTTCAAGACCAGCCTGGCCAACATGGTGAAATCCCATCTCTACTAAAAATACAAAAATTAGCTGGGCTTGGTGGCACGTGTCTGTAATGCCATCTACTCGGGAGACTGAGACAGGAAAATCGTTTGAACCCAGGAGCAGGGGTTGCAGTGAGCCAGGATCACACCACTGCACTGCAGCCTGGGTGACAGAGCCACACTCTGTCTCAAAAAATTAAAAAAAAAATTTTTTTTAATAAGATTTTTCTTACTGCTGAGTGGGGAATTGATTGAAAGGCAGCAAGAGTGGAAGCTGGAAGGTAGGAGAATTTTTTCTATAACCAGTTAAGAGACAATGGTCTCTTAGACCAAAATGGAAGCAGTGGAGATGGGAAAGTTGGGTGGATGAATTTAAGAATTATCTGTCCAGCCGGGCACGGTGGCTCACGCCTGTAATCCCAGCACTTTGGGAGGCCGAGGTGGGTGGATCACAAGGTCAGGAGTTCGAGACCAGCCTGGCCAAGATGTTGAAACCCCGTCTCTACTAAAAATACAAAAATTAGCTGGGCATGGTGGCACGCATCTGTAATCCCAGCTACTCAGGAGGCTGAGGCAGGAGAATCGCTTGGACCTGGGAGGCGGAGGTTGCAGTGAGCCAAGATTGTGCCATTCATTGCACTCCAGCCTGGGTGACAGAGTGAGACTCCTTCTCAAAAAAACAAACAAAAAAAAAAGAATTATCTGTCCAAATAGGCCCACTAGTTTTTCGTTTTTTTTTTTTTTAAAAGAATTATCTGGAGAATTGTCTTCAAGAGTGGCTTAAAACCGGTTATTCTAAGCATGAGTTCCAGAGAATGAGCATGTTCTTTAAAACCTATTTTCCCCACTACAATGATCAACAGTCCAGAGCTAATGATTGATTGAAATTAATACTCTGCAATATCACATTTGTTTTTTTGTTTGTTTGTTTTTTTTTTTGAGACGGAGTTTCGCTCGTTACCCAGGCTGGAGTGCAATGGCGCGATCTCGGCTCACCGCAACCTCCGCCTCGCGGGTTCAGGCAATTCTCCTGCCCCAGCCTCCTGAGTCGCTGGGATTACAGGCACGCGCCACCATGCCCAGCTAATTTTTTGTATTTTTAGTAGAGACGGGGTTTCACCATGTTGACCAGGATGGTCTCGATCTCTTGACCTCGTGATCCACCCGCCTCGGCCTCCCAAAGTGCTGGGATTACAGGCTTGAGCCACCGCGCCCAGCCTCACATTTGTTAATAATTTATTTATTTTTGAGACAGATTCTTGCTCTGTCACCCAAGCTGGAGTGCAGTGGTGAGATTTTGGCTCACTGTAACCTCTGACTCCCAAATTCAAGTGATTCTCCTGCCTCAGCCTCCCGAGTAGCTGGGATTACAGGTGTGTACCACTATGCCCAGCTAATTTTTGTATTTTTAGTAGAGGGGGTTTCACCATGTTGGCCAAGCTGGTCTCAAACTCCTGACCTCAGGTGATCCGCCTGCCTTGGCCTCCCAAAGTGCTGGGATTATAGGCGTGAAACGCCTTAACCAGCCTGTTAATAATCTTTAGACTGGGAGTGGAAGTGGAAGATGGGCACAGCTTAACTTCCAGAGAAAAAAAACAAAGTCCTCCCTCTTCTCTCAAGTCTATGATTAAAGCCTTGGAGATTGGGTAAAATTTTCTTTTACCCTCTCTCTTGTGAAATCTAAAAGGAAGGAGAGATGTTTAGAACCTGCTTCTCAGATCCAATATTAACAGCATAATAAAGTGTATTAAAATGGGGAAGAGAATTAGCCTTTCTTTCTTAACACTTGTTTGTATCATATTTCTGTCCTATCAAGTCAACAAGTACATACTGACTTTGTACTACATGTCCAGACCTGGGATTTTCCCATTGGTGGTGAAGAAGAGTAAGACAGTTCCTGATCTCTAGAAGTTTGTTATCTACCTGGAAAGATGAATGAAAACTCATGATGCCATCTATAATCAATACAATGATATGAAATGCCAAGTAATTAAGTATTAAGAGTATGGTTCAGATGACAAATACTATTAAATTACAAATAGAAGGAAGCAAAAGAAAGGGAATAGAAACTAGTATTTATGAAGTATCACTCACATATTAGGCATTTCACACTGGGCCATTCATTGAATTCTCACCATATTCCTGTAATGATAGGGTTGCGGTGGGACGAAAGGACATGGGGGCTGGGGTAGTCACAGAAGGGAATGTGAGTGAGTGAGTCTGTCTTGAGCCAGGCTTGAAAGAGATGGAGAAACGTGACAAAGATGAAGAAACCAACATAAGCAGATGCATTGAGTAGTCATGTGGGAAAGGGAAGGGGGAAAATTGCCACTGAATCCTAGGGTGGAGCACAAATATGGAGAGACTCAAATAACAGCCTACCTGTGGTTCTTAACTCTCATCTGTTGGTAAGGCTTCCTCACCCAACTTCCTTATACTCTAAATGCTCCAACTAGAGGCTGATTTATACCTGAAAACTGGTAACACAAGCAGACTATATTAACTACTTAATATATGTAAAATAAACAGTAATTGTTGACTTTCATATGAATAAGGAAAATGCAAATTATGACAACAATGAGATATAGTATTCCTTCACATGGGTTTTGCCTAATACTGTATGTTTGTATAAATGACAAAAATATTACCGTAGCAAAAGTTTATTCACTATCTATGTATTCTTATAAGAGATTTCTGTTGCACTCCCAAAATAGTGTTGCAAGAAGTAAAGGGAGAGGAAGGCTTCTGCCAAGCTGAGGATCCTTTCCCACATTCCTGTCCATTTCACCTCATTTGCTTTGCTTTCCTATCTTTCAGGTGGAATGTATCCTTGGGACATCTTTGCATAGCCCCATCTAGGAAGAAGCTCTGTGATGTGTGAACTGTGAGTTTGCTCAAACAAGTCTGACTCTTTATAAGGCATAGGTAGATGTCAGGGCTGGGATGGAAGAGCCAGCAGCAGTAGAAGGCCAGGGCCAGCTCCCAAGCCCCCACCAGGGTCCTCTCAGGAAAGCTGTGGCTGCTGCCCTAGCCCTGGATGGGGAATCCACAATGGGGCGCAGGAAAAAGAAGAGGAAAGAGTCTCGCCCAGAATCAATCATCATCTACCGCTCAGACAATGAGAAAACAGATGACGAACTCGGGGAATCAGAAGGTGGAGATCGGCCTAAGGAGGAGGAGGGAGACGATTTCCTAGACTATCCGGTGGATGATGGTGAGTCTCTCTAGGGCCACTTGTTTAAAGCCATGGGAAGGAAACCAAAAGAGGATCTTCCAGAACAGACAGGCATATGCTTACTGACCTATTTCTTCTTGGTAATACATTTCTTCTTGCAATATCATCGCCATTTATTTATTTATTTAATTGAGACAGAGTCGTGCCCTGTCACCCAGGCTGGAGTACAGTGGCGTGATCTCAGCTCACTGCAACTTCCACCTCCTGGGTTCAAGTGATTCTCCTGCCTCAGCCTCCCGAGTAGCTGGGACTACAGGCACACCACCATACCCAGCTAATTTTTGTATTTGGCCAGGCTGGTCTTGAACTTTTGACCTCAAGTAATCAGCCTCCCATAGTGCTGGGATTATAGGCCTGAGCCACTGTGCCTGGTGTAATATTACAGTCTTCATTCAACAAATGATCAGTATTTACTGAGCACCTATTATATTCTTTTCTAGATGATACAGAAATCTCCACCCTTTCAGAATTCCTAATGTAATGGAAGAGGCTGATTTATACACAAAAATTGATAACACAAGCAGACTATGCTAACTACTTAATGTATGTAAAATAAACAATAATTGTTGACTTTCATATGAATAAAAAAATGGAACTTATGACAACAATGAGATATAGCATTCCTTCACATGCAGGCTTGCCAAAACTTGGGTAAAATATGATTACATTAGGCCGGGCACGGTGGCTCACGCCTGTAATCCCAGCACTTTGGGAGGCCGAGGTGGGTGGATCATGAGGTCAAGAGATCGAGACCATCCTGGTCAACGTGGTGAAACCCCGTCTCCACTAAAACTACAAAAAATTAGCTGGGCATGGTGGCGCGTGCCTGTAATCCCAGCTACTCAGGAGGCTGAGGCAGGAGAATTGCCTGAACCCAGGAGGCGGAGGTTGCGGTGAGCCGAGATCGCGCCATTGCACTCCAGCCTGGGTAATGAGAGCGAAACTCCGTCTCAAAAAAAAAAAAAAAAAAATATGATTACATCAATATGAGCAAATGGATATACTTCATACACCTTAGTGGAAGTGGAGGCTGCTTCAACCACTTTGTGGAATAAATTTGTCAACATTTATTAAATATTTAGTAAAATTCACAGTTTGAAACATGTGTACTCCATGACCCAGAAATTTTCAGTATCTACCCCATGAAACTTATGCCCATGTTATCCTGGTATAAGGAGGCATGTATAAGAATACTTGTTGCAGGCTGGGCGTGGTGGCTCACGCCTGTAATCCAAGCACTTTGGAGGCCAAGGCGGGCGGATCACCTGAGGTCGGGAGTTCAAGACCAGCCTGACCAACATGGTGAAACCCCCTCTTAAAAAAAAAAGGGCCGGGCGCGGTGGCTCAAGCCTGTAATCCCAGCACTTTGGGAGGCCGAGGCGGGCGGATCACGAGGTCAAGAGATCGAGACCATCCTGGTCAACATGGTGAAACCCCGTCTCTATTAAAAATACAAAAAATTAGCTGGG
>NW_022436950.1:23411050-23413677 GCF_009761245.1 Sapajus apella | reverse complement strand
TGTGAGAGTGTGTGTGTGTGTAGTATGTGAGAGGGTGTATGTGTGTGGCATATATGTCATGTGTGTATATTATGTGTGCAGCCTCTGGATGTGAGGGCTGGATCAGGCATGTGCCTGACCCCTCTCGGGAAGTACAGAACCAGGCGTGAGAAGGGAAGGTGGTGGCCGTCCATCAGCCCAGCACATATACATGCAATCTTGACACAGTAGCTGACACACATGAGCAGTATCTTCACAGCACTTGTTACCTAGAAATAGGATCATCATTTGCATCATGGCTGTAGCAAAGTTCTTCACACTCCTGAATGCCACAGAGATCGTGCCAAGATTGAGGCCCAAAAAAGTGTAGAGATACATGAAAAACAAGCTTAACCTGCCTCACAATTTTATCAGGACCCAGGAACAAGGAGTGAGAGTTCATGTGGGAGCAATAACACCAGCAGTCGCCCTCCCTAGGGAGACCTACTCAGTCCACCATTGAATCAACGACTCGGGACTGTGCCAATGCTGTAAAAAAGGCTACTCTTGTCCTCATCCCCAGCCTCGGGGGTGCAACACGGAGATGCAATGCCCACCCTTCCGATCTTGACTCTCACCTTCTTTGTACCCTACAGATATGTGGAACCTCCCTCTGGACAGCCGCTATGTCACCTTAACTGGGACCATCACACGCGGGAAGAAAAAGGGTCAGATGGTAGACATCCATGTCACATTGACAGAGAAGGAGCTGCAGGAACTGATCAAGCCTAAAGAGTCATCAAGGGAAATGACGCCTGAAGGAAGAATGGCCTGCCAGATGGGAGCCGACCGTGGGCCCCATGTGGTCCTCTGGACGCTGGTCTGCCTGCCTGTGGTCTTCATCCTCTCCTTCGTTGTCTCTTTCTATTACGGCACTATCACCTGGTACAACATCTTCCTCGTGTATAATGAGGAGAGGACCTTCTGGCACAAGATCTCGTATTGCCCCTGCCTCATTCTCTTCTATCCAGTGCTCATCATGGCCATGGCTTCTTCCCTGGGCCTCTATGCCGCTGTGGTCCAGCTCTCATGGTCCTGGGGAGCATGGTGGCAAGCTGCCCGGGACATGGAGAAAGGCTTCTGTGGCTGGCTCTGCAGCAAGCTGGGTCTGGAGGACTGTTCTCCCTACAGCATTGTGGAGCTACTTGAATCTGACAATATCTCAAGCACTCTCTCCAACAAGGATCCCATCCAAGAAGTAGAAACCTCCACGGTCTAAACTCCCAACTTACTTCCTTCTCTGGCTCCAGTAGCCTATATATAATCTTATAATTCCAGCAGATTCTTTCTTTAAATTACCCCCTACTCTCCCCAGTTCTTCTGAGAAACTGTAGTCCATACTGATCAGTTTTACCATCTTGAGGGTTCCAGGAGGGCAGGGAACAGAAGAGCAATTGCACCAAAGCAGTTCATCCAATGGACAAACTCTTCTTGATTCCCTGCCGTAAAATCACCATGTATCTAGGACAAGGAACTCTCCTGTATGTCATTTTTGGGAGCCTGAAGATGTTACTGGTGCCTGGAACTGAGGGGAGTATGTGACTAAATGTGTCAGGGAGAATAAGGAACCTCAGGGGTAACCACATCCACCCAGATAATAGGGGTGGATTGAGACATTTAGGAAGCTGGGCTATCACAGTGTAGCAGAAGGTAAAGATCTGTATGTATCATTTAGATTTAGCTGCATAGAATTAAAACCCTAAAATATCAGTGGTTTAAACAAGATAGAAGTGTATTTCTGGCCAGGCATGGTGGCTCATGCCTATAATCCCAGCACCCTGGGAGGCCAAGGCAGGACCTCTTGATCACAAGGTCCTGGCCAATATGGTGAAACCCCATTTCCACTAAACGTACAAAAATTAGCTGAGCGTGGTGGCACGTGCCTATAGTTCCAGCTACTTGGGAGTCTGAGGCAGGAGAATCGCTTAAACCAGGGAGGCGGAGGTTATAGTGAGCTGAGATCATGCCACTATTGTCCAGCCTGGTGACAGAGCAAGATTCTGTATCAAAAAAAAAAAAAATTAAAATTAAAAAGAAAGAAGTGTATTTCTTTCTTGTACAGAAGCATCCCAGAGGCAGGCCATCCTAGGACCCTATGAAGTAATTCAGATCCCAGGCTTCTTTTATTTCTGTACCATTAGTAGGATGTGACCCTTCTCACCCTTAACTGCAACATCCCAGGGCTGATTACATCTTCAGCCATCACATCCATGTTTCTGATAAAATAGAGGAAGGGGCAGAGAAAGCACACACCCTTCCTGTTCAAGAATACTTCCCAGAAGTCCCACTCAATCCTTCTTATGTCTCATTGGCAAGACCTCAATCACCTGATCTCACAAGCAAGAGGCTGGAATTGTAGTTGTTTGGCTGGGTAGCTATATTCTCAGCTAAATATTGGGTTGGCGCTAATTGGAGAGAAAAAGGAAGAATGGTTATTTGCTTTTTGTTTTGTTTTTTTGAGATGGAGTCTCTCTTGCTGAGGCTGAAGTGCAGTGGCACTACCTCGGCTCACTGCAACCTTTGCCTCCTGGGTTTAGGTGATTCTCTGGCCTCAGCCTCTCGAGTAGCTAGGATTACAGGCGTGTGCCACCATGCCTGGCTAAATTTTA
>NW_022436950.1:23405581-23410950 GCF_009761245.1 Sapajus apella | reverse complement strand
TTTTTTGAGACGGAGTTTTGCTCTTGTTACCCAGGCTGGAGGGCAATGGCGCGATCTTGGCTCACCGCAACCTCCGCCTCCTGGGTTCAGGCAATTCTCCTGCCTCAGCCTCCTGAGTAGCTGGGATTACAGGCACGCGCCACCATGCCCAGCTAATTTTTTGTATTTTTAGTAGAGACGGGGTTTCACCACGTTGACCAGGATGGTCTCGATCTCTTGACCTTGTGATCCACCCGCCTCGGCCTCCCAAAGTGCTGGGATTACAGGCTTGAGCCACCGCACCCGGCAACTTTTATATTTTTTTAGTAGAGATGGGGTTTCACCATGTTGCCCCGGCTGGTCTTGAACTTCTGACCTCAAGTAATCAACCTGCCTTGGCCTTCCAGAGTGCTGGGATTACAGGCAAGAATGGTTATTTTGGTAGGCAAGTCAGAATCTTTGCCTCACAATGATCATTTAAGTACATTCAGAACTCCAAACTGCTAATATAGTTTTATTTATTTATTTATTTATTTATTCATTCGTTTGTTCATTCATTTATTTGGGGCTGAATCTTACACAGAGAATTTATATATAGATATTAGCTACATATACTTCATATATACGATACACAGATAATAGCACCTCACTTATTTGACAGTTAAACTTCCTTAATGTCATGTGATTTTTTTTTTTTTGGAAAGGAATAGTGGACGGGAGAGTACAATGTATAATAGTAGCATAACTCTTTGTCCTGGTGGTGGAGGAGGAACAGGGGTGGTGATATTTAACCTAAAGACCAGGAAGGGAGGGATTGCCTCTGCCAAAGTTTCCTCCAACAGGGATCAGTAGCCCTAAGGACAAAGAAGCCAGCTTTTGCCTTCTGTTGTTTGGCAAAGCCTCACTCAGACCTTTACTCCCTCAGACTTTTCTGAGTTTAACAACAGACACGATCTTTGCTGTGCTGAGAAACTTGTGTCTTCCTGGCCTGTAGGGAGTGCAAACCAGATTAATCCAGATTAATAGACTCTGAACTCAAAAAACAATCATTCTTAAGGGTGTCCTAACTTTAAAAGATCAACTCCTAAGAGGTCAGCAGAATTTGGAGACTTGGGTCCTTATAAGAATAGCTGGTGCTCTTTTCCTGTTCATATCTAAGAACAAAGCTGTTGAAAAAACTGCTGCAATGAATCAAACCAGAGGAGCTGGCCATGCTCCCCCGCAGAGAGCCCGGGACATTTGCCTAATGTATGGTGCTGAGCTCCACCTTTAGAGGAACTCTTTTTTTTTTTTTTAATAACTATTATTAGCTTGCAAGAAAAAAATGCCCAACAGTTTTAAAGTTAACCTTGGTGCTCTATGGTGCATTTGCAGAGATACTAACAATTAAAATGAAGACAAGGAAAATAAAAATAAAGTCTGACTAACATTTGCTTGTTTTGTCTTTAAGGATCTTCAAAATTGCTTTGAATGCTATGGCTTGCAGAAAAAGGGTGAGCATGGTGGCTGTCGTATATACATGTAATGATCTTAATATGAATCCTTATGTCTGCGTTCTTTCCATGCTCCACTAATTTGGGGGGATTCTATTTATGTAGACTGTTTTCACAAACCACATTAGAAACTTGCAACCACATTTGTCCCATTTTTCTAGGGTTGGGAAACCAATGGGAAATGCCCAAAAGTCATGATTAAGACACAGGTGGAGTGGGTGTGGGACAAGGGAAGAGTGTGGGATGATAAGGAGCTCATACCCGAGAGACACCTAGATAAAGTTGACATGGCCTTCACTCTAGTTGGGCTCATCATCTAGTGGAAGAAAGAGGCTTGTAAATTAAAATCATTTCAAAGAGGTTCTATGGAGGTATGTAAAAGCTTAGACTAGAGGAAGGAAAAACAGAACCAAAGCAGTCTCATCTTTGCTCTCAGCAAACACCTAGAGAGCATGAGAGGAGAAACTGGAGAGTTCAATACCATATTTGAACAATTCTTTTGGCTCACAGTTACCTAGTCGTCAAGGTGATTACCAAGGAGGAGGACTATATTTTCCAGTTGCTTAGCAGGCATAACGTGCTGAGCTGGATAAGCCGTTATCTGGCCCACAGGGTGACACTGATGTTTCCAAGTCCTCTTGTCTATTAACATTAGGTAGCACCCTTCATTTCACTTCATATCCAAGGAGAATAAAACCCATGATTTCCTATAAAACAAGATTCTAAATCTTAAAAAGACCTAATTTCAGATGATGCGAGTTTCAGTCTGCTGTTTTGGAATGGCCACCCAGAGCTTAATTTGTGCAGTGTTGAAAAAGATTAGCGGACAACATCAAAGATTTCTCTTCTTCGCCTGAATTAATTTAATTACTAACATAAGCCTTTCAATGTTATGTGGGTTTTAAAAAATGATATTTGATGGAAGTGGTGGAATGCAGTACCATCACTACTCACATCTGTTTGGGATATAAACTTTTTATTTTTTTTTTTTTGAGACGGAGTTTTGCTCTTGTCACCCAGGCTGGAGTGCAATGGCACAATTTCCACTCACTGTAACCTCCACCTCCTGGATTCAAGCGATTCTCCAGCCTCAGCCTCCCAAGTAGCTGGGATTACAGGCATGCCACCACCATGCTCAGCTAATTTTTGTATTTTTAGTAGAGTTGGGGTTTCACCATGTTGGCCAGGCTGCTCTAGAATTCCTGACCTCAGGTGATCCGCCTGCCTCAGCCTTCCAAAGTTCTGGGATTATAGGCATGAGCCAACGCACCTGGAAGGGATATAAACTTTTGTTTCATATCCATCCCCTGTTAATATCCTACCTATTTTCTCAGTTACCCATATAACCATTGTAACAGCTCTCTGTCAGCGCACAAAGCCTGTACATTTTAATTCTTTATAATGCTCACGATGTCATTACTCATATAGTTCACTTTCAAGGTAATATCAAATGCACACATATTCCAGCAACTTAAATTATAATTTCAAAATAAAATTTTTATTTGCCTTTGTTAACTACCCTGAAGGAAACACAGAGTCTACACCGTAGCAATAGTTCAAAAAAAAGCTCTGTTGTTTCAGTTACCTATTGCTGCTGTAACACCTACCACAGTGGTATAAAATAACAGCATGGTGTGTGCCTGTGGTCCCAGCCTCTCAGGAGGCTGAGGCAGAAGGATAGTTTGAGCCTAGGAGGTGGAGTTTGCAGTGAGCTGAGATTGAGCTACCGTACTCCAGCCTGGGTGACAGAGTGAGATCCTGTCTCAAAACAAAACCAAAACCAAAAAAGTCACCAAAATAGCCATTCAATTCCTTTTCTCACCATTCTGTAATTTAGACAGAGCTTGGTGGAGACTACTAGTCTCTGCTCAATGTTTCTAAGCTGAGAAGGCTTCCTGGGCTGCCAAATAGGTGCTGGGTGACATCCAGGTTACTCTTGGCGTTATTGGTGCTCAGGGCTTGTATTAGTCTGCTGGGGCTACCATAATAGACTTGGGCTGTCATTAACAGATAATACCATAGACTAGGTAGCTTAAGTGACAGAAATTAATTTTCTCACACTCTAGAGGCTGGAGGGATCTCTTCTTGGGTTGCAAGTGGCTGTCTTCTCACTCTGTGTTCACATGACCTCTTTGTGAGCAGGGAGGGAGGGAGGGAGGGAGAGAAAGAGAGAGAGAATGAGAGAGAGCGCGAACTCTCTAGTGTCTCTTCGTCTCTTGTCTGTTTTCATAGGGGCACTAATTCCATCTTGAGGGCCACCCTCATGACTTCACCTAAATCAGATCACCTCCCAAAGGCTTTATTTCCAAATATGATCACATTGGGGATTAGAATTACAGCATGTGAATTTGGGGGAGACACAAACATTCCGTCCATAATAGGGCTCCTTCATGTGGCTATGTTGGGCTTTCACAGCATGACAGTCTTCATACATGGTATCTGGGTTCACCAGGGTGCAAAAGACAAACCTGCCAGGTGTTCTGAAGGCTTCAGCCCAGAGCTGCCTACTGTATCTTTTGACACATTTTACTGGTTGTAGCAGGTGGTAAGGGCAGTCCGGATTCAAGGGGAAGAAACTACATAAGGGTGTGAATGCTGGGAGGTACAGCTTATGGGGATCACCAAAATAACATTTTGCCATTTCCCCTTTCCTATCCCATCTATTTCCTTCATATGGGACATGGCTCTTACACATTTCTCTCTGTCTAACTTCCCCTTCAGCCCCCTGACACATACATCACTACCACCACTCAACCTCCTGTCCCACTTTATACCCAATTCTGAATTATACAAATCCAAAAGGATTTTGCACTGACAGATAGAAACAGAACCAACAAAGCCAGAATCCTTTTGTTGTGGAGGAGGAAGGGAGTAGCCGTATACGCCATCACATCGTTAATAATGTTTATCCCTTGATTCTTGACTAATGAAGGCCCTTTGCCAGGGGAAGCAATGCTTAAAGTCCATATCCCTTCTCAGCATCACAGATGCCTAGCTGCGTAAAGGCAGATGGTTCTAAGGACTTACATAAAAACAGCTGAGATGCAAACAAGCACAGCTACTGGAACTTTTTTCATTTCTTCCAAGAAACAGACCTGTACTGAAGGGTGTGTGGGAGACAGTGGGGAGACAGGGAGAAGGAGAAGAAGAAAGAGGAGGAAGAGGAGCAGGAGGAAGAGGAAGGGGAAAAGCGAGAGGGAGGGAGGGAAGGAAGAAGAGAGGGAGAGAGAAATTGAGAGAGGAAGAGGAAAAAGAAATAGAGACCATATACAAGATAAAAGCATGGACATAAAGCATCCAAATTTCTTTCACTGTCTTGAGTCTCCAGTAATTCTCTTTACCAGTCATATTAAAAACATTATTTTTTAGGCTGAGCATGGTAGCTCACACCTGTAACCCCAGCACTTTGTGGGACTGAGGTGAGAGGATCACCTGACGTCAGGAGTCCGAGACCAGCCTGGCCAATATGGCAAAACCCCGTCTCCACTAAAAATACAAAAATTAGCCAGGTGCAGTGGTGGGCACCTGTAATCCCAGCTACTTAGGAGGCTGAGGCAGGAAAATCATTTGAGTCTGGTGTGGCGGGGGTGGAGGTTGCAGTGAGCTAAGATCACACCACTGTACTCCATCCTGGGCACGGAGTGAGACTCTGTCTGGAAAAAAGCACCCCACAAAACAACAACAACAGCAACAAAAGATGATATCAGGTACATTATCTCCAAATGTTGATAAGTTGTTACATAAGTGCCACCAATTCACAGTTTAATATCATATATTCTACACATTCAAATTTTCAGTCTTTCACAGCATATTAACAAAGTTACCAGGAAAACTGAACTAGCACAACCAAAGATGTTACAGAGTGCACAGTTTTTTTTTGTTTTTTTTTTTTTTTTT
>NW_022436950.1:23379628-23405481 GCF_009761245.1 Sapajus apella | reverse complement strand
CCCAGCTAATTTTTTGTATTTTTAGTAGAGACGGGGTTTCACCATGTTGACCAGGATGGTCTCGATCCCTTGACCTCGTGATCCACCCGCCTCGGCCTCCCAAAGTGATGGGATTACAGGCTTGAGCCACCGTGCCCGGCCTGTTTTTTGAGACAAGAGTCTTACTCTGTCGCCCAGGCTAGAGTGCAATGGCACGATTTTGGCTCACTGCAACCTCCACCTCCCTGGTTCAAGCAATTCTCTGCCTCAGCCTCCTTAGTAGCTGGGTCTATAGGCACCCACCACCACATGTGGTTAATTTTTGTATTTTTAGTAGAGACAGGGTTTCACCATCTTGGCCAGGCTGGTCTTGGACTCCTGACCTCATGATCCACTTGCCTCGGCCTCCCAAAGTGCTGGGATTACTTATAGGCATGAGCCACTGTGCCCAGCCAGAGTGCATACGGTTTTGACCTGGATAGCCAACGTGATCCAGGAGTGGTTTTCTTCGGGAAACAATTCTACTAAAAAACCCATGATACTTTGAGAGGCCGAGGCGGGTGGATCACGAGGTCAAGAAATCAAGACCATCCTGGCCAACATGGTAAAACCCTGTCTTTACTAAAAAATACAAAAATTAGCTGGGCGTGGTGATGTGTGCCTGCAGTCCCAGCTACTTGGGAGGCTGAGGCAGAAGAATTGCTTGAACCCAGGAGGCAGAGGTTGCAGTGAGCCAAGATTGTGCCAGTACACTCCAGCCTGGTGCCTGGCAACAAAGCAAGACTCCGTCTCTAAAGAAAAAAAAAAAAAAAAAAAAAAAACCCATAAAATAGAATTAATTTAAAATTTTCAAGTCACATTAAATTCATGACTGTGACTCTATATTGCTATTTAGTATGTTTTGTACTATAGGAAATAAAATAATCCCTCCCTAGGGAATGTTTCATTGACTTCAAAGACAGTCAAAGCCTCCCATGAGTCACTATCCCAGTTTTCTGGTTGTACCAAACAATAAACAAGTGAATTACTTCACCTTTTAAAAGCTACACTTTAAGGCTGACACAGGCAGACCACGAGGTCAGGAGTTCAAGACCAGCCTGGACAGCATGATGAAACCCCGTCTCTACTAAAAATTTCAAAAAAATTAACCGGGCTTGGTGGCACATGCTTGTAGTCCCAGCTACTCAGGAGGCTGACGCAGGAGAATCACTTGAACTCGGGAGGTATAGATTGCAGTTAGCCAAGATCATGCCACTGCACTCCAGCTTGGGCAAACGGAGTAACCCTTCATCTCAAAAAAAAAAAAAAAAAAAGCTACACTTTAAAAAATGGGATGAAGTGGGATTCCCTCCAGAGCTACTAAAAAACTTGCATTTACAAATTAATTGATAAGAAATATTCCTCTGAGGCCAGGTGCAGTTGCTCACACCTGTAATCCCAGCACTTTGGGAGGCTGAGGTGGGAGGATCGCTTGGGCCCAGGAGTTCAAGACCAGCCTGGGCAATATAGGAAGACTCGGCCCCTCCTCCTCCCAAAAAAAAACCCCCCACAAAAATTAGCTGGGCTTGGTGGCACACACCTGTGGTCCCAGCTACTTGGAAGGCTAAGGTAAGTGAATCGTGCTACTGGATTCCAGCGTGGGCAGAGGGAGACCCTGTCTGTCTGTCTGTCTCTCTCTCTCTAGCTCTGGATTGTACAAGAAGGGAGACAAGAACACTGGTAAGGTATGGTATGTGACACTAATCAGACCTGACTTCTTTCTGTCCTGTTTCGCCAGAGGCTGGACTCTCCTCGTTTTTGTTTCTCCGTTTTCCACAGGTATATCTTTCGTTTCCCAGTCAGCCACTTGGGCTGTTTGCCCTTTGCTCCCGTTTTCCCTTTTGTTTGCTCTTTGTCTGAAAATTTTGCAGCCCTGCTGCCTTCGTTGCGCTTCCTTTCCACTTTTGCTGGAGCGGATTTAGTTGACAATCTGGAAGATCTTCACCGCATCATCTACTGAGCTGATCTTTCTCTTGGGCATCTTACCCGCAGGGAAGGGTGAGTGTCCGTGTCTGCCTGCAGCAGCCTGCGGGAAGCTGAGCAACCAGGGCACTGCTGCTCCTTAAAAGTATTTTTAAAAGTAATATTTCAGCTTTTAAATAACTCCTTGAGTTTGAATCAAAAACTGGAAGAACCTCCTGGGTTCCATGAGCACGTCTGAAAATGTCTGACTCTACGAGCTTCAATATAATTTTGGCTTATGGATTCTCCATGCCTTTTCCGCTTCAGTTTTTGCTTTTCCCAGAAACAATTTTCAAGCAGAAGAGAATATTGATTGGACTTGATTTTCTCAGTTTGGGCAGAGGTTTACAGATACCTTGCAGGTTGCCAGACCCTTCGTTTAGCCACTTGTCAGCCTGGGGTCATTAGATAAAGAAAGCAGTTATTTCTAAGCAAGGTA
Organism: Sapajus apella; assembly: GCF_009761245.1. Taxonomy (NCBI): domain Eukaryota; kingdom Metazoa; phylum Chordata; class Mammalia; order Primates; family Cebidae; genus Sapajus; species Sapajus apella. Next base: position 23,403,062 of record NW_022436950.1, on the reverse strand, counting down.
CTACTTGGGCCTGTCTCACTCAAAGGGGTAGGGGCTGTGGGCTGGACAAAGCGCTCGTGCTCAAGTAAAGCACTGTGATGACAGCTGCTATTTCTATAATATCTCCCTAGACTTGCCTTTTTTTTTTTTTTTTGAGATGGAGTTTCGCTCTTGTTACCCAGGCTGGAGTGCAATGGCGCGATCTCGGCTCACCGCAACCTCCGCCTCCTGGGTTCAGGCAATTCTCCTGCCTCAGCCTCCTGAGTAGCTGGGATTACAGGCACACGCCACCATGCCCAGCTAATTTTTTGTAATTTTAGTAGAGACGGGGTTTCACCATGTTGACCAGGATGGTCTCGATCTCTTGACCTCGTGATCCACCCACCTCGGCCTCCCAAAGTGCTGGGATTACAGGCTTGAGCCACCGCGCCCGGCCTAATTTTTCTATTTTTAGTAGACACCGGGTTTCACCATGTTGGTCTGGCTGGTCTCGAACTCCTGACCTCGTGATCCGCCCGCCTTGGCCTCCCAAAGTGCTGGGATTCCAGGATTCGTCTTCTAAATTAAACCTCGACTCCTCCCTTCCAAGCTGGAGCCACTGCTAACTATTGGGAGCGTCTAATGCCTCCGGGCGTTTGTGCATGTCATTTTCTCTGCAAAGTAGAATCTCCTTTCTACTTTCGTGTTCCTGGGAAAGTCTACTCTTCTTCAGCAGTTGGTTCTAAGGTTATCACATTCGTGAAGTCTTTCATTATCACACTTTTTAGAAGAAACTGAATCTTTTAGAGATGTTAAGTGACTTTCTGCATTCACAGTCATACTCAAGGAAATCTAACTCGAAAATAACCAAAAATAAAATAAAAAGTAGAAAAAAAACCCATAAAAGAAAAAAGCAAATTTTAAAAAATGAAATTAAAAATACAAAAATTTTTTTAAAGGTAAAAAAAGAAAATCTAGCTCCAGAGCTCTGACTCAAATGTCGTGTTATTCTCAATGAGAGAAAAGGGAAGTGAATCTTTAAGTGCTTAAGTGAATCGTTAAACGAATCTGCCATACTAGCGTCGCCCGCATCTCAAAAGACCAAATGTTCCCGACTAGGGCGGAACGGAGGGAAACTGCGCATGCTCGGCGGAAATCTGCGCATGCTCAGAGCTCCGGGCACGACTTTCCCCGCCCCTTTTAGGCCTAGCAGGAAGCCAAGCGGCTCTTCCCGCTATCTGCCGCTAGTTTACCGGAAGCGAGTTGCGACTCGGAAGGTTCCCGCCCGGAAGCAGCGACCAAAGCGCCTGAAGACCGGCAACATGGTGCGGTCGGGAAATAAGGTATAAAGAAAGCCCTGGGCTTGGGCCTTACCCATGCCGGGGATCCGGAAAGGGTGCTTCGGAAGCAGGAATCGTGGGATCATGGCGGTGCCAAGGAATGGGGCAAGAGAAGATCATGGTGGTGGGCTCCGTCAGGAGGGCCGGGACCGAGAGATGCGCTATCAGAAAAGCAGGGAATTTGGGGTTCCAAGACCTGAATTTGAGCCTCGCTGACGCTCCAGCTTTTCCACTATCCACCCATCCCATCCCTCTTCTCCCTCTCTCTACCTGCTCTTTGTCTCACCTCCCTCCCCACGCGCCTCCCCCTCTCCCGCTTTATCCCATTTCACCCCCAGCTCCACTTCCTGTATTGTTTCTGAGCCTGTGTTCTTGAAATTTCTGATTATGAAAATTAGCGGTGGTAAAGCAACTACCCCACAGGGCTTATTGTAAAACTTCAGAGAGGGACTATCTGTGACTAAAATAACTTAAGATGTGAAGTGTCGTATCATTATCTCTATAATAACGTAATATCTGGCATTTATTGAAAGCCTACTCTGAGGCAAGGATCTAAACCTTTTATTCCCGTCTCATTTAATCTTCACAATCCTTTTAAGTGGAAACTATCCCCATTTTGCAAGTGGGAAAACCGAAGAATAAGGGACTGTTTGGTCTCCATGGGCCTTTCGTAGTGAAATCCGGATTTGAATCCAAACTGTCTGGTTTCAGGGCCCTGGAGAATCTCTGTGATGCTAGAAATCTATGACCGTTGGTGTCTCAGATCAATAACAGAAATTAAAATGAATTTTGAAGTGGCGTTTTTTTTCAACATTAAAGAGTGGTAGTTGCCTCTGAAGGGTCACTAGAGGGAGATATGGTTCCAGGGATTAATGAATTAATTCATTCAATATAGATAAACAAGATATGAGTTCCAGCTACTGATCCCTAGTTCCCTCAACCCCTTATTGAGAAATGTCGATTAAAACGATCATGAACTCCTAATAATGCCACTCACCTCCTTTTTTCCTCCTCCTTCAGCTGCTGAAAACTTTGTAGCTGTAGTGGAGGAGCTGTTTGTGGCAGATGGATTGGAAGTAAAATTCTAACAGCCTGTATTGGCTCAGTATAAAAATGAAGAGTTGCTGTGTTGCTCAGTTTCTCTTTCCCAGTTTTCTTACTGCTGCCAGATAGGAACTCAAATATATAGACCATTCTTCTGCTTCCAGACAAGAAGTTCCATATTTGAAACCCTCTGATTCATGACAAAAGTGCTTCAGTTCTTTAGAGTTTTCTGGTTTAAAAGTAGCTTTTATGTATGTGTATCAAATAAGTGCAGCAGCAGCATATTTTGTGACTTTTTTCAGATTATGCCTCAGGCATTGAAACTGAGATGTACGTTTTACTTTCTCAAAGGAATTTTATAGTTTATTAGCACTTTTTTTCCCCCAAATCTATTTTTACTTTAGAAATCTCTTAATATTAGTGCATTGTGTTGTTTATAAAATAGTGAAAAATCTTTCCTCTTCATGTATTGCCTGATATATAACCACATTTAGAAATCATATATAACTTCCCTGATAGGAATTCATTCAGGTTTTTTAACCATTGCTAGGGTCAAGATGTCACTTTTAAAAAAGAGTAGTTTCTTTATTGATCACTTCTAAATGTTATTTTTTATCCCTTGTATGTAGTCACACCAGTCTCCCTGTAACTTCTATCTGTTAATCTGGCTTATCTTTCTTGCAGACCAATCCTTTTATACAACAGCTGTCAAATATCTGGGAGGAGGCCAGACACAGTGGCCCATACCTGTAATTCTAGCATTTTGGGAGGCGGAGGTGGGAGGGTTGCTTAAGCCGAGGAGTTTGAGACCAGCCTGGGCAACATAGGGAGACCCCATCTCTACAGAAAAATTTTAAGAATTAGCTGGGCACAATGGGGCGCATCTGTAGTCTCCGGTATTTGGAAGGCTGAGGTAGCAGGATCACTTGAGCCTGGGAGATGGAGGCGGCAGTGAGCCATGATCACGACGCTGCACTCCAGCCTGGGTGACAGTGAAACCATGTCTCAAAAAAAAGGAAAAAAAAATGATGGGGAGGAAAACTATTATGTTCCCCTTTAATCTTCTCATCTGGCTTAAATATCTAGTTTTTTTCCTACTGTTTTTTACATTATGTATTCTTCAGAGTGTTCCCTAACCTGCTCATTTCATGTTCATTTGTAATTTTCCTGGTAACCGTGAGCCCAGAGCTGCTCAGTTTGTTTGATCAGTACAAAGCACGGCTGAGACTATCAGTCAGAGTCAAGGAATAACTCCAGAAATGACCTTAAACCTCATCTAGTCCAACAGTTTCCTGTCTTTTAGTATTATTAACGGTGAGATTAAGTGACATTCCTAAGGACTCGGAACTAATTGGTAGGAGAGATGGGACTAGGTCCCGGATCTCCAGATTGCTATCATCTTTTTTCACCAGAAGATCCTTTTCCTTTCACGAATTCACTATACTGTTGATACAGACTAATATATTTAGGCATATGAAGTGAGATAGGTGTAGGGAATGTGATGCAACAGTCATATCACGTTGTTGATTGATTTTATAATTCACACTGAAATTGTGAGTTGCCATCAGTCCAGGTCTCTTCCAACTTGAATTCAGGTAAAATTTGGAAGCCAGGTATAAATAACTTTACATGTATTCCTTTTTGTTTCTGTTTCTCTTATTTCCTGTATTTTCTACATACATGATTGCTATGTAATGGCTTGTGCCTTTGCTTATGTGATTCCCTCTGTCTGTAACTTCCTTGTTAATTGATTGACTCCTACTCATTCTTTAAGACTCACCCAAAAAAATCCACATTCAGGAAACTTTCTGCCCCTTTACCACTCTCATATCCCCTCCACCAGTCTTGAGTGGATGGATGCTTCTTTTGTCTCTCAGTGCCCACTGCATATTTCTATCATGGAACATTGTTCTGGTATTATTTGTTATCTGTGTCCTCTACTAGAATAGATTTGGTGTCTTTATTTTAGATCTTTTTTTTTTTTTTTTTTTTTTTTTAATTTTTTTTTTTGAGATAGAGTTTCGCTCTTGTTACCCAGGCTGGAACGCAATGGCGTGATCTCGGCTCACTGCAACCTCCGCCTCCTGAGTTCAAGCAATTCTCCTACCTCAGCCTCTCGAGTAGCTGGGACTACAGGCACGCGCCACCATGGCAGCTAATTTTGTGATCCACCTGCCTCAGCCTCCCAAAGTGCTGGGATTATAGGCATGAGCCACCGCCCCTGCCTAGATAATTGGTTTATAAACTGACTCAAATTGTCAGGGTATACCTCTTAGCATATATCTAGATTGTAGCAGTCACCTGTTGTAACAGAAATGCTTCATAACAAATTGTTCCCTAAATTAGTGCCTTACAATGAAAACATCTGTTCTCATGTTTGTAGGTCGGCATATCAGCTGCAGCTTGCCTGATGCATATTGTACATAACTGGGCTTAACTCTGGCCTGCAGGTTGGCTTCATATCTGCTCATCATTGGTTTCTTCAGGCCAAAGGAGTGGCAGCTACCTGGAGCATGTTCCTCTCCTGCTAGAAACTTTTGTAGCTTTTAGAAAGTATCAGGACTATTTAGGGGTTTTCCATAGTGAAAATTTATGTCTTACATTCTTTATGTAGAACACATCCCTTCCCTTTCTCACACCTTTCCTAAATACTGATAACAGGTTTGTGAATACAGTAAGGAAGGGACAGTCTTATAATCTTTTCTTATGACTTATTTTCTCAAGTACTCTTTGGAACTTTGTTTCTAGGCAGCTGTTGTGCTGTGTATGGATGTGGGCTTTACCATGAGTAACTCTTTTCCTGGTGAAGAATCCCCATTTGAACAAGCAAAGAAGGTGATAACCATGTTTGTTCAGCGACAGGTAAGTTTCAGATTGACACTGAGCTTGTAACCCGTGTTTGAACTGCTTGTTGCCACTACCTACTAATGCAAGATACCAGACTCCTTATAGTGTCCAGCCCCTCTATTTGGGAGAATCTGGGGAGTTTCCTTGCATGTACTCACATGCAAGTCCCCTACCACTAAAGTCTGATATTTTTTCTTCCCTCGTTTTGGCCCTTCCACTGGATATTACAGTTTTTATCAGAAACAAGAGGCAGTAAAAAGTAATGCTTAAAAGCACACTCTCTAGAGACAGATGGCTTTGGTTTAAATTCTTGCTCTGCCATGTCATTTATTAACCTTGTAATCTTGAACAAGTCCTTCAACTTCTTTGCCTAGTTCAGGTATGTTTTGCTGTGTAATCAACCACCCCAAAATGTAGTGTCTCAGGTAACATTTTAAAAACTCATCATTCATGGTTCTGTAAATGACTGGGTCACTCAGTTGAGTTATTCTCTATTGAGGCCTCTTAGGCAGTTGCAATCAGATGGCAGCTGGGACTGGAGTCATCCAGAGGCTCAGCTGGACCAGATGTCCAAAATGCCTTACACACATGGCTGGAAGACGATGCTTTCTAGTGGCTGTGAGCTCAGTTGTGACTATCCATTAGAACCTCTACCTGTGGTTTCTGTATAGCTTGAATTGTCACATGAAGCAGCTGGTTCTAAGGAGTATCCCAAGAGTGAGTTTTCTGTAAGACCCTGCCTATGTGACTTCTTTTAACCTATTTTTTTTTTTTTCTGAGACGGAGTTTCACTCTTGTTACCCAGGCTGGAGTGCAATGGCGCGATCTCGGCTCACCGCAACCTCCGCCTCCTGGGTTCAGGCAATTCTCCTGCCTCAGCCTCCTGAGTAGCTGGGATTACAGGCACACGCCACCATGCCCAGCTGAATTTTTGTATTTTTAGTAGAGACGGGGTTTCACCATGTTGACCAGGACGGTCTTGATCTCTTGACCTCGTGATCCACCCGCCTCGGCCTCCCAAAGTGCTGGGATTACAGGCTTGAGCCGCCGCGCCCGGCCTTTTTAACCTATTTTTTAAAATCCCAGAAAGTTGTTTCTGTTTTCTGTTAGTCAAGCAAGATGCTAAGGTTAGATAATATTTAAGGGATGAGAATTAGACTCCTGCTCTTCATAAAAGGAGTAGCCTACAAATACAGGGAGAGAAGGAATGGATGGTGGCTACCTTGGAGGCTAACTACTACAGTGCCTCAGTGTCCCATGTGTAAAATGAGAAAAATAATACCTGTCACATGGGGTTGTTTTGAGGAATAAAAGAATTAATATAGATAAAGTGCTTAGAACAGTGCTTGGAATATTGTAAACACTATGTAAGCGTTAGCTGTTTTTATTTCTGCCCCTTCTACTTGGTATGACTGCCACTTTTGCTGAGTCCAGGAAGTCCTGCTTCATTCACTGTCCACTGCTGCTCCTCCTGGACACTTACGGTTTCTTCTGTGTGTTTCCATTTCCGTTGGGCACTACTACTTCCCACATGTTATTCTAGATTTTTAAAAATCCTGATGACCTGGAGTCCTTGAGGTGTTGGTGTCAAGGAGTGTGCTCTAACCCTGTCCTTGGTTATAGTTGGGTTCGTGGAATTCGAGTAGCGTGTCTGTGCCCCAGTATGCTGTTAGAGAGGATAGTTAGACCTGAGCAGGGCAGGAAAGAGGGCCCCCGAGAATGTTGGGCATTTGCGAAGCCCTGGTTAGGCAGTTAAAAATCAGCCCTCTGAAGTGACGAGCAGAGCAAGGAAGGGTCCCCAAAGCTGTCAGGTTCTCATCGAGGGGAGGACAGGCGGGCATAAAACTGTCACTCTGAGGTAATAAGTGGCCATGATTGGCGCCAGGAATTACAGGAATCTTAACGACAGAAAACACCTGTAGTTGAGCAAGCCACAATCTCTAAGGTTTCGAGCACGCCTGGTGAAAGAGCAAGATGGTGAAATGTAACCGGTATAAAAGCTTCCTCTGGGGGCGCTCGACCAATAAGGGCGAATTGCCTCTACTGGGCATGCGCATGACCTGTAACCCAGCACGCAGGCGCCCCCCTTCTAAGCTGTAGCAGGGCCAGTGCGCATGCGTTAATTAGGCCTGCTCAAGGGAGGAACAAAGGAGACTGGGAGCCCGGGAAAAGACGTGGGGAGGGGTTTAAAAATTAAACAAAGAAGGACGCTAGGGCCCTGGGTTTTTCCCGTCGTCGTTTGTGTTCTCTTTCGTGTACTCTTCTTTCTCCAGTAAGCTCAACTTGCTTAAATAAATTTTTCTCCTGCTTTAAACCTTGCTTGTGTCTGTCGTTTGAATTCTTTACTTTGAGAAGACTAAGAACCAAAGTGCTGCAGAGTCGCCATTCCAGAGTTTCTCGGGAGAACTGCCGACTCATCCCAGTAGCTAGAGTATAGGTGGTTTTTTTGTTTGCTTTTGTTTCAAAGCGAAAGAGTCAGACTCAGGAAGGCTGGAGGATAAAACCTAGTGCCAGTCTCGCTGCGTTCAGAATTTCCTCCCCTCCCTTGACAGATTTTGTCTGGGGTAAGATTACCTTGCTTTAAGATGGATGCTTCACTAGGCGGCAGATATCCGCCCAGCCAGTATGCAAGACATGTTTGAACCCAGTAGCAGGCACCATTACTTCCTGTACAACTGGGAATTGTAGTTGAGTTGTTTACAGACTAGAGGATTAAACAGACCCAACAAAAATTAAGAATAAGAGAATGCTATTCTCTCTCCATACAGCACTCTTCCCCATCAATGTAAAAAGGCTTAGGTTAATAATTAGAATGGGACAGGACTGCCCTTTGTGTCAGATACCATTTTTTGTTTTTATATTTTATTATGAAGGATTTCATAAAAGGTAAATACGGAGACTGTACAGGAAACCAACTTTCCCATTGTCTTATGCTGTAAATCTTAATGCTTTAGTATATTTGTTTGATTTCTTTTTTAAATCAAGTGTTACAGATAAACTTGAAGGCCCTTCCTAACCCTTTTTGTTCTCTTCTCCTTTTCTCAGAATTTTGGTAGCTATTACTGTGTATGCTATTGGACATAAGTATATATTCATAAATAGTATTGTATAAAGCTGTCAAAAATGTACGTAAATTGTTTTATATGGTACATGTAATTCTGCAACATATCTTTTCTCAGCCTATGTTTTTTGAGATCTATTCATGTTGATAATGTGTTGCACAAATTTATTCAATTTTACCGGAGTATGATAATGCATTGTATAAATATTCTACAGTGTATTTTTGGATTCTCCTGTTTATTGATAGTTTGCTTCCAGTTTTTGCCCTGTTATAGACAGTGCTGAAGTGTAAACTACCTGTCTATTATCACCTTGCATACATGCACAAGAATTTTTCTAGGGTATACTATATATGCCTGCCAGTGAAATTGCTGAGATATAGGCTATCTCACAATTTTTTTTAACCTCTGGGAAATTTAAACGAGAGATAGACATTCTGCAAAAACATGCAAAAATCTTTTCAAATTATCCATGATTGGTTGTCTAATTGAGATTTAGAGTTTGCTTTGGCTGGAAGTCATCAAAAGTACTTACCACCCTCCTATTTCCACACACCAGCTTCTGGTGAAATGGAGGGTGAGACTTACAGTCAATTAAAAAAATCTGTTTAGAACCTAAGAATTGTCATTGTCCGTAAGTTTCCCGTTTCATCTCACCCAATACTATATGGATTCAGGGACCTGCCATGGTTACGCCAGAGGTATGGTGGTCCTGCTCCCTGAAGGTTAGGTATTTTATTGCTTTCAGGTTGTTCTAATATGGTATTTTCTCTAGGTGTTTGCTGAGAACAAGGATGAGATTGCTTTAGTCCTGTTTGGTACAGATGGCACTGACAATCCCCTTTCTGGTGGGGATCAGTATCAGAACATCACAGTGCACAGACATCTGATGTTACCGGATTTTGATTTGCTGGAAGACATTGAAAGCAAAATCCAACCAGGTTCTCAACAGGCTGACTGTATCCTTTTTCTGCCAGGGAAGACTAAGAAATTTCCTTTATTCTGGGAATTGTAATGCAGTTTGATGAGACACCCCCAGAATTTAAGCTATGAGTATATGGGGATATTTTGCTCTGAGGAGGGGGAGGTAATGTGATATAGGATTTAATGTGAAATTAATCAGTTTAGGTGCCTTCCAGCCCTCCACTCACTTGCCTGTTCTCTGCATGGGTGATATTGAGAGGTTGGGAGGCATAGGAAGGGGAAAGTCTAGGGAGTATATGTGAGTATTGACTGTATGCAGAGGGTTTTGGTGGTGCTTGCTAGAAATGTTTGGAGGGGGATAAAAGATATTTTAAAAAGAGCATCCTCTTTTTTTTTTTTTTTTTTTTTTTTTTGAGACGGAGTTTCACTCATGTTACCCAGGCTGGAGTGCAATGGCGCGATCTCGGCTCACTGCAACCTCCGCCTCCTGGGCTCAGGCAATTCTCCTGCCTCAGCCTCCTGAGTAGCTGGGATTACAGGCACGTGCCACCATGCCCAGCTAATTTTTTGTATTTTTAGTAGAGACGGGGTTTCACCATGTTGACCAGGATGGTCTCGATCTCTTGACCTCATGATCCACCCGCCTCGGCCTCCCAAAGTGCTGGGATTACAGGCTTGAGCCACCGCGCCCGGCCAAGAGCATCCTCTTAATGTTCTCCACTTTTTTTCTGGATGGAAGATGTTTTTGTGCCAGAAATCAGATTGATTCCCAAAGTGTGAGATTTCCAGTGTATTCCACAGCTTCCTAATTTTAAGGGATTACTCTTGCTCTTTTTCTAATCAATTAGTAGTGCTATTCGTGATCACTGGGAAGCGCTGTTGTGTTAGGAGCAACTTGCAAATGCTACATTATGGTTTACTTCATATTTAAGAATGGACTGTGACCACCAAAAATGGGTTCTAGATACTATTAAATGGCATAATTTTTGGTGAAATGAATGCAATGTGTTAGGTTACCTTTTGTTTATATTTCGTGGTTGTTTTTGTCAGGATATATACTTTGATATGTAGCATGTATGAATATATGTTAGTGAACTTTGGAAGAAGGACACTCAGGCAAGTACTTTAAGTCATCACATAGTTCAGTGTCCACAATTTCTAGCACAGTGGACTTCACTGGAAAGAGTTGCGTGTTCATGGCATGAAGAGACTGGTGATATCCCTGTCCTTAACTAGCTGAGTCCTGGATGCACTAATTGTGAGCATGGATGTGATTCAACATGAAACCATGTAAGTGTTCCAAGGAAGAGAGCGGAAGTGAACCTTTGTGCAAAAATTGTATGGGTTAATGTATTGAATGTGTACTTTGATTCAGTGTTAATCAAGCAGCATGTTTGTATGGCAAAAGAAACATTTTGTAGAGTTGAATGGTTCAGTCCAACCTCTCTGTTTTTTTTTTTTTTTTTTTTTGAGACGGAGTTTCACTCATGTTACCCAGGCTGGAGTGCAATGGCACGATCTTGGCTCACCGCAACCTCCGCCTCCTGGGTTCAGGCAATTCTCCTGCCTCAGCCTCCTGAGTAGCTGGGATTACAGGCACGCACCACCATGCCCAGCTAATTTTTGTATTTTTAGTAGAGACGGTGTTTCACCACGTTGATCAGGATGGTCTCGATCTCTTGACCTCGTGATCCACCCGCCTCGGCCTCCCAAAGTGCTGGGATTACAGGCTTGAGCCACCGCGCCCGGCCCAACCTCTCTGTTTTTTAAAAGTTTTAAAAGAGGAAGGGCTCTACTGAGTATTTCTCTGGGACAACATTTGGCTTATTTCAGTTTACTTCCTATTAGAGTTAAGCTGAATTACCAGGAAGTTTTTAAAATGCTAAGTGGTATAATCCATATGTCATTGATAGTAAATGCATAGCAATTCTGATCAGCTTACCTTTTTTTGTTGTGTATGTGGTTTTTTTTTTTTTTTTTCTGGAGGTGGGATCTTGTTCTGTCACCTAGGCTAGAGTGCAATGGTGCCAGCATAGCTCACAGCAACCTTACCTTGACCTCCTGGGCTCAAGAGATCCTTGCACCTGATCTTCCCCAGTAGCTGAGACTATAGGTGCACACCGCCAATTCCACCTAATTTAAAAATTTTTATTTTTGTAGAGATGGTCTCACTGTTTTGCCCAGGCTGGCCTCAAACTTCTGGCTTCAAGCAGTCCTGCCATCTTGGCCTCCCAAAGTGTTAGGATTACACGCATGAACCTTCATGCTTGGCCTGCTTCCTAATTCATTATTTAATTATCGTGCCTTGACAGTGTATCCCTGGAGATGCCCATGTGCATGTACACATACCTCTTGCCTGTCAGGAAAACCATTTGCACTAAAATCCCAGGCCTAAATCTGTATAATCATTTCTCAATCTCTACACATCCTCTGCAAAATCTTGCCACACAAGGTCTGTGCATAGAATCAGAGCAGAATGTTTAGAAAGTGAACCTGAGCAAGGCTGAAGTTACAGTACGCTGGGAGAATTCTTTGTTTACATTCTGCCTATGTGGAGGCTGGAAAGGGATCTTTTTTCATCACATTCGATTTAGGAATCCATAGTATTTCTATAATGCTCAGAAATTTTGCCTAAGATGATCAGAGTATAAAGTATATCAGGGTTGCTTATGAGTTTAATAAGAACTTAACTGGACTACTAGAATGTAATCTCGTTTATTAACTGTGTCTAGATCCATTGCTAAGCTTCTCTCCTCAGTGACCAAGTATATTTGAATTTGTAGAAAATAATTCAGGAGAATGATTTCTTAATATGAAAACTCTCTTTTAGAGGAAAGAAGTTTGAGAAGAGGCATATTGAAATATTCACTGACCTCAGCAGCCGATTCAGCAAAAGTCAGCTGGATATTATAATTCATAGCTTGAAGAAATGTGACATCTCCCTGCAATTCTTGTAAGATCCTAAGAATAATGCATGCATACAAATTCTCTGATTTCCTAATACAGTGAATGGGACTTCCTTATAGAGTACTTGATTTATGGGAATTTTCACTTTCTGTTCCAAGGCTGAATCTATCAGATGACTGACTACTCAGCAAACATGCTGATTACTCTCTGTGTTCTAGGAACTGTTCTGAGTGTTGGTGACAAAGAGATGAAAGTCAGTGATACAGAAGAATTGAGCTTAGTAGCAGATCATTTTTCCATGTTCTTAGACTCAAAAAATTGCAGAATTAGAAGAACCCTTTGAGGATATTCAGTTTATCTCCTTCCTATGTAGAAAACTTTACCCAAACAGTTACCAGATTGATGGGTTTTTTTCCCCTTAAACAGCTCTAGAGAACTGTGTCCTGTAGAGAGTGGATGGATGTTTTAGGGTAGACAGGAATGCCAACTTGGGAATCATTTTAAATACATAACATGTTTGTATTTAACTCTTTTCAAATCCAAAAGATGTAGATACGTAGATAAAATTTAATTTGTTTATGTGTATTCAGAGATGGGATCTAAAACTTTAGGGGAAAAATATATATTTCACAGTTTGTTAGGGAGAGAGTTCCTCCTCACACAATAACTTGAATTTTCCCTACAGGATTCAGTTTTTCTTACACTGCTAATAAAAATTTCTTTCAATATGCTAACACTTCCTGCTGCATTTGAAACCAATTTTTTCTTGTCCTATTTTTGGTGAAAGTTGAGTGACGGTATAGGATGTTTAATTATTAATCTTTTGTCGCTTTTCAAATTGAGAGCTTTGCCAAGTAGCCTAGTTCAGAGTGGTAAGCCTTTGGCTTCTTAAAGTGCCTGACAGGGGACATTAAGAACTTGTTTTGCATGTACGAGTGGTCTTCTCTAAGACTACTGAGCAACATCTCATTTTTGTAGGACTGTGACAAAAGAGTTCAGAATAACCCATCAAACCAATACTTATTAAGATAGTACTTCAGAGAAATTAAGTGCTTTTTAAGTGACACTTCTTATTGAGTTGAGGCTTTTCTCAGTACTTCAGAAGCCCGGCTCAGCTTCTGATACCTGTTCATAATCTCAGGATGCCTTTACATGGTAGAAGCATACTATACTTCTGTGAATGTTATTTGAAAGGGCTACTCATTTTTTCAATGAACAATACAGAAAAGTGTAGAAGAGGAAGCACAGCCCTTTCTTTTATTTGCTTTTTTTTTTTCCTTAAATAATAAGCTTTCTTCCTGTGCTATAAACCTCCAGCATACAAAGTAGAGTTTATAGTTTTTATTGTTTGGTGTATTCCATGTACAATTGATTTTTCTAATTGGACTAAAAAAATACCAGCAGCTCAAAGCAGCACTGTGTTCAGAGCAGGCTTGTTCCTTGGACATAGTTTTAAATTTATTTTGTATATATTTTTTATTATTTTTATTTTTTTAGAGATAAGGTCTTTTTCTGTTACCCAGGCTGGAGTGCAGTGGCACAGTTATAGCTCACTGCAGCCTAAAACTGTTGGGATCAAGTGAACCTCCCACCTGAGCCTTTTTTATAGCTGAGATTACAGATGTACGTTACCATACCCAGCAGTTTTTAGGTTTTTTTTGTTTTTGTTTTTTGTTTTGACATGGAGTCTTGCTCTGTCGCCCAGGCTGCAGTGCAATGGCACGATCTGATCTCGGCTCACTGCAACCTCTGCCTCCTGAGCTCAAGTGGTTCTCCTGTCTCAGCCTCCTGAGGAGCTGGGATTACAGGTGTGTACCACCACACCCAGCTAACATTTATATTTTTAGAGAGGAGGGGTTTCACCATGCCGGCCAGGCTGGTCTCGAACTCCTGACCTCAAGTGTTTTCCCCCACTTTGCCTCCCAAAGTGCTGGGATTACAGCTGTGAGCCACTGCACCCAGCATAGTTTTTAGTTTCTTCTGCTGACTACTGAGGAAGCTTATTTCTGATCTAATGCAGAATGGACAGAACTGTTATTATAACTTCTTTTTCCAGGATAACTTCCTTTCTCTTCACTTCTACGTCATTTGTCCTTTTCTAGTTGATGATAGGGAAACAGCAGTAACCCGATGCAAACCCGTGTGTCATACTTTGCTCCTTGGAAACTTTTTATCTAATAAATGATGCAGGACATGCAAATTACATCATGTTGCATTTGCTAAGTATATGAAGAAAAAATGTAAATAGAAAGCCCTATTAAGAGTAGCAAATAAAATGAGAAATTGCCTTAAAAACAAATTTATTTCTCAGAGTTCTGGAGGCTGGGAAGTCCAAGATCACAGCACTAGCAGATTTGGTATCTGCCGAGAGATCTTTGCTTCCAAGATGGTGCCTTATTGCTGTGTCTTCCCATGTCAAAAAGGCTAACACTGTGTGCTCACATGATGGAAGGACATTAAAGGCAAAAATGACAAAAAGCCTCTCCCTTCAACCACTTTTTTAAGGTCACTCATTCCATTTGAGTTCCCTACCCTTAGGACTTCATTACCTCCCAAAGACCCTCTATCTTAATACTATCGTATTGGTGATTAGGTTTCAACGTAATGATTTTGGGGACACATTTAGGCCATAACAACGTGGAAGAGGCCAGTCTGAGAGAGTAAAGCCAGCGTAAAGGCAAATGAAGGTAAAACAGAGAGTAATTCTTGTGACAGTTGAAACCCTGGTGCCACCCTGCCCTTTCAATTGTTTGGTTATGTAGGCCAGTGATTTTTTCCCTTTTACAAATCAAAGGTTTCAGTCACTTGAAACTGGGAGAAATAAGCTAAGATAGGTAAGAGTCATTTGACAGATGAGAAATTTGAAGTTTGGTAGGGTTGACTGATATGCTCATTTTCTCATAGCTGCTGAGTGACAGTTACAGGATTGGAACCTTAACTACTGTTAATCTTTCTTTAATAGCTTGCCTTTCTCACTTGACAAGGAAGATGGAAGTGGAGACAGAGGAGATGGCCCCTTTCTCTTGGGTGGCCATGGGCCCTCTTTTCCACTAAAAGGAATTACCGAACAGCAAAAAGAAGGTCTTGAGATAGTGAAAATGGTGATGATATCTTTAGAAGGTGAAGATGGGTTGGATGAAATTTATTCCTTCAGGTAAGAATTGAAAAAATTGCTGGGAATTTTTAATTGTATCCACATAAATTTCTTTTTTGATTAGAGGCTATACAAATGTTTTCTTCTGGGCAACTCTTGAATTAGTCATTCGTTAATATTCTGAGTTTTATTAAAGAAATGGCACCCCACTTTTAATTACCCTTTTTAAAGTTTGTGTTCTTGGCACACATTTCTCATTTATTTCCAGGATCTGTGTCAGTGAAGTTTAGGAATATATAGATACTACGAGAAATTAACAAGTCAAATTGCAAAAGATGAAATAGTAGATTTCTTCATTATGCCAAGCTTGGGATACATTTCTTGGGCCCTTTCTTTTCATTCATCTATAAAAAAAAATTCTTAATTGTAGAAAGTAGCCTCAGATTTGAGATGGTCAGTATCTTCCTATCATAGATTAAGGTTTTAGAAGTAACACATTATGGTATAGTGATTTTTTTTTTTTTTAACTTTTGATCACAAAGTAGTTTGATCAGGTGAGAAAAAAAGACAAAAACCTACAGTGCAAAGAATTCATAGCCTACTTATTTTCCGTGGGCTTTGGAAAGGCAAAATGATTTTTAAAAAGTGAACTCCCTGAAGTACCATATAATGATAAAGCAAACTTTTTTCAACCATCCAGCTAGAGACAGTGGAAGAGACCATCTCCTTTATCCATCTTATTCTTGGTTGGAATTGGACATACATGTATTTTGAGCAGAGAACCTAAGAAGGATCAGGGGCATCTAGAATAGTATGTGTCTGTGGGGTTCAGTTTAGTAAAAGTGGCAATAGAATACTTTACATAGCAGTATGACTTGGGTGGTTCAAATTCTCAGGGATAATACTGCTTGATATTCATGAATTATTTACAAATTATCAATCAGTACACAAAATACAGGTTGTTTAAGCAAATTGAAATAATGATTCAACAACTCATTTTTTTAAAAGTAGCTACAGTGTATGTCTTCTTTTTTCTCAACCATTTTTAATATTTCTGATGAGCTGTAATTGACAAAAACTATATTCTGTTTTTGTAAGTAAAGCCTTGAAAAATTATAGGTAAATGGAGATTCAGGAAACAGAATTGAAATGCCCGCAGTATTGCCCTAGGAATCAGTGAGGAATCCTGTAAGGTGAAGTTTCTTGGCCTAATGTGTTCTTGTCGCAATATGTACAGATATGTGTTCCTAAGTTTGTCTTTCAAATTTGGGAATAAATGCCTTAAGCTAACATATTAATCATGATATCATAAAGAAAAATTAGGCTGGGCACCATGGCTCACCCCTGTAATCCCAGCACTTTGGGAGGCTGAGGCAGGCGGATCACCTGAGGTCGGGAGTTTGAGACAAGCCTGACCAACATGGTGAAACTCTGTTTCTACTAACAATAGCAGTAATTAGCCGGGCGTAGTGGTTCGTGCCTGTAGTCCCAGCTACTTGAGAGACTGAGGCAGGAGAATCACTTGAACCTGGGAGGCAAAGGTTGCAGTGAGCCAAGATCATGCCACTGCACTCCAGCCTGGTCGACAGAGCAAGACTCCGTTTCAAAAGAAAAAGAAAAATTAGAGCCAATATAGATAACTCTTTAAAAAGTGTGTGTGTGTGTGTAATTTTTCCATAGCATAGCAGGTAGGGAAATTATTGACTATGCATTGTTTTTAGCAATTTGAAGCTACTTTGATTTTAGGTCTGCCTTGAAGATGTAGACTAGAAATTTGCCATCCAATACAGTAGCCGTTAACTAATTGTGGCTATTTAAATTCAAGTTAGTTAAAATTAAATGCATTTTAAAATTGAGTCCCGTGGTCACACTAGCTGTTTTTCAAGTATCTATTGGTCTGGCATGGTTAATAGAGCATTTCTATCATTGCAGAAAGTTGTACTGGACAGCATTGTGTGGATCTTGGGAAGATAACTTGACATCTACTTGGGGAGATTGAGCTGTACTGCAGAACGGAGCCAGTTCTCAGATTTTTTTTTTTTTTTTTTTTTTTAGTCAGAGTCTCAAAGAGACATGCAGTGTCTCAAACAGATCTGAAAGAGATCTTGGCAGTGATGTGATCTCAGCTCACTGCAACCTCTGCCTACCAGGTTCAGGCGATTCTTGTGCCCTAGCCTCCTGAGTATCTGGGATTACAGGCGTGTGTCACCATGCCCTGCTACTCAGATCTTATGTATTAGATACCCATCTTTAGAATTTCCCCTGAAATAGAATCTAAACCTCATGGTGATTTTAGGCCATGAGGTTTAGATTCTCTTTGACCAGTAATGTTGAGTGGGACAACTTAGACCTTGTCCAGATCCATTCATCCCTCAATAAATCCAAAGCCATGGTGTACCATAGGCTCTGGAAGGTGGGTGTCAGGTAAAACATCTACTATTCATTGTAAATTATTTCTGAAAATTGGAGTCTCTTGAGACTTCCTGTACATAATTCTGTGGATAATGTGAGATAATTCTCTTTACCACTTCGTAGAGCTGTTTTTTATCTGTACCAAGGAGTTCAGCCAGAAAGTCTGGACTGTATGCTTTGAGTGTATTTTGTCATTAATTCCTTTGCTGCTTATTTTAGTGAATACCACAAATTCCACCTATCTCCTATCATCTTCCCTGTTGTGTTTCATTAGGGGCCAGATGAAAATATGACTGATCTTCACTTTTGTTTAAATGAAGCAGCACTCCATAACACTGTGTTTATACCTCTCCCCAGCTTTTCCCACCAGTAAGAAATGTAGAGTTACCTGCTTTACCTTAAGACTAAATATGAACTAAATTCCTTTATTCCTTGGATAGTCTTTGTTTAACTCTCCCTCTGATGTACATGTAAAAACATATCTTTAATATTCAGAATTGGAATTAATGAATTATAGAGTTGTGAGCAGTGATGTTATAGGATGGTACACTCCCTTTGATATTCTAAAGCAGAGGTTCTCATCCTCAGGCCCATGGTTTTCAGGGAGTTGGTGGTGAATCCCCCCTTTTTTTTTTTTGAGATGGAGTCTCGCTCTATAGCCCAGGCTGGAGTGCAGTGGTGCCATTTCAGCTCACTGCAACCTCTGCCTCCCGAGTACCAGCTCAAGCAGTTCTCCTACCTCAGTCTCCCGAGTACCTGGGATTACAGGCACAAGCCACCATGGCCTAGTTTTTGTTCTTTTTAGTAGAGATGGGGCTTAACCGTGTTGGCCAGTCTGGTCTTGAACTCCTGACCTCGTGATCTGCCTGCCCCAGTCTCCCAGAATCCTTTATATTATGTGCAGACTCATTCGTAAATGTGCTTTTATCACATCCTCAAAGATGTCCTTGGTCCTGAAAAAAACGTTGAGAACCTCTGACAGAGTTGAAAGAAAATACTGAATAAGGGGAAAGAGCTGTTTTTTTTTCCACCCGTCACTAAAGTAATTCATCTCCTATTTCCTTCTAAACCAACTCACTCATACTCTAGCTGTCTCCCAACTTGTGGTGGTTGTTTTCCTGCCATCCCCTGCTGTTTCTTTCTTTATAATTAACAACAGCTCACTTTTCATTCTAGAAAACCAGATGTATCATCCAGCACAAATTAACATTTAAAAAATTATTGCTTTCATTTTATACTTTTCTTTATTAAGTGAGAGTCTGAGAAAACTGTGTGTCTTCAAGAAAATTGAGAGGCATTCCATCCACTGGCCCTGCCGACTGACCATTGGCTCCAATTTGTCTATAAGGATTGCAGCCTATAAATCGGTAAGTGGCAGGCATACATTTTTAACAGAAATGTTACCAGGCAGATAAATATGTGTGTATAAGGAAAAGACAATCCATGTGCGTGTTACTCAGAACCATAATTACTGCTTTTCTAGTTGTTCTCCCTGCTCATTTAATCTCTGTTTAGCGTTTTATGTAAAAGGCAGGCTAGGAGAGGAAGTTTAAAGGATTGTCTATAATAGAGTTTGATTCCCTCCTCTTTTACTTTCTCTCCATTGGTAATTGATTGTTAATCGTAAGTTCTAGACCTCTCTCTTTTTTAAAAAAGAAAGAAAATGAAATGCATTAGGCTGTGTCACTGTAATATCATAGCAGAAATATAGACAATGCACCAAAGTTAAGTTCAGTTTTGGAGACTAAGTTACATCTAAGTCAGTTGTGAATGATCTGATAGTAACAACATCTGAAATGTAAAAAAGAGTTGAGTTACTGTAAAATTACACTTTATAATGTATGTACATTATATACAATAGCACACTTTAAAAAATGAGTTGATTCAGTGATTATTTGATGAAATCTAATTTGAGTAGGAATCTCTGATTCGTGCCTCTACATGAGCCTCCTTGCGTTTTTCCTTTAAGTGTTCAAGATAAATATATAGGAATATTTTAGGCATATAAAATAAATATGCAAAAACATGTTTTTATATATTCAGTTGCTTTTTTGTATATTAAAGAACTTAATTCTAAAATATATATGTCCCTGACAACCTTGGGGTAGTTCTTTTTTTTTTTTTTTTTTTTTTTTTGAGACGGAGTTTTTGCTCTTGTTTTCCCGGCTGGGGTGCAATGGCGTGATCTCGGCTCACCGCAACCTCCGCATCCTGGGTTCAGGCAATTCTCCTGCCTCAGCCTCCTGAGTAGCTGGGATTACAGGCACGCGCCACCAGGCCCAGCTGATTTTTTGTATTTTTAGTAGAGACGGGGTTTCACCATGTTGACCAGGATGGTCTTGATCTCTTGACCTCGTGATCCACCCGCCTCGGCCTCCCAAAGTGCTGGGATTACAGGTGTGAGCCACCGCGCCCGGCCAAGGGTAGTTCTTTATTTATTTTAGGTTCCATCAAAGCCTAGCCTAGAATAGTGTCCCTAGGAATGTGAATACTATCTCCCCCCTTTCCTGTTTGGCTTCCTTTTCAAATATTTTTGTTGATTTCTGACACAGATATATTGCTTCCTTTTTTTTTTCTGTTGGAAACTATGGTAAAATGTGTAGTCCTCTTTTTATTAGATAGTCTGGCTGGACACAGTGGCTCATGCCTATAATCCCAGTACTTTGGGAGGCTGAGATGGGCAGATCACTTGAGGCCAGGAGTTTGAGACCAGCCTGGTCAACATGGTGAAACTCCGTCTCTACTAAAAATACGAAAATTAGCCAGGCGTGGTGGTACACGCCTCTAGTCCCAGCTACTTGGGTGACTGAGGCACGAAAATCGCTCAAACCCAGGAGGTGGAGGTTACAGTGAGCCAAGATCATGCCACTGCACTCCAACCTATCGCCTGGGCGATAGAGTGAGACTCTGTCTCAAAAAATAAAAATAAATAGTAAATAAAAGTATCAGATGTTTTGTATAGAAAGTGTGAATATTTGTGGATTACCTTTGGGAGAAAATGAAATGCAGAGTTATCCAGTATATTTTGTTATGAAATAAACTATAATTTTCATAAAAGACATGAGCAAACAAAATAATGTAGCTAGAGTAATTGTTCTGGATTTTTGTCTGTGCCAGAGAGTATATTAGGTTTTCCTCTTCTGTCAACTGGAATCCTAACTTTCCTTGTTTTCCCTTTGTGTTCTGGAATGTAAGATTCTACAGGAGAGAGTTAAAAAGACTTGGACAGTTGTGGATGCAAAAACCCTAAAAAAAGAAGATATACAAAAAGAAACAGTTTATTGCTTAAATGACGATGATGAAACTGAAATTTTAAAAGAGGATATTATTCAAGGTATTTCAGTAAGAGTTTTCACTGTCGCCTAAAAGACATTTTCTTCAATGTGATACAATGCAGGCTGGGGTTTGTATTATTATTTGTTTAGAGTTATTTCTTTGAGTTACAGAGGCATAACTGTTTGAGAGGATAATGAGACCTGGGACCTTTAGCTCGTTTGTTGAGTCTTAGGTAGGTTGGTTCTCAGGAGTACACTTGGGTGTTCCATCTCTGTGAGGTTGAAATGACTCAGGTACAGTACTCAATACTTGGCTTTATTTTAAAGTTTGAAACTCACTAGCTAGGAGGATGTTTAAATTAATATGGCTGAACTAAGGTTTTTCGTTTGTTTATTTTTCATTTTTGACTTTCATGGTGATTATTCTTCTAAGTGCCAGTTTCAGGTTTTATATCCTACCGGATACGTTTCCTTAATTTAAAGGCTGAAAATTATTTGTATTTATTATATTGCTTCATATTAAATAGGAGTTTTAAAGTTGTACTCCTATATTGTACCCATTTGGATTGAATAGTGTGTCTAGATGGCATCTTTATGCAGAGAACTTAGAAACCAGCTGAGGATATCTGTATGTTCATGACCTAAAATTACTAAGATACCAAATGATGGTTAAGATAGAAACCAGAGCCCTTCAATAAATATTTTGCCAGGCTATTCATTGCCCAGTATAGTTTTGATTTGCAAGTCTTAAAAAGAATTATTTCCCTCTGTGGCACTGTATCTCATCTTACTATGTATATTTGTGTGTGTTGGAGGAGGGGGTGTTTAAAGGAGGTGGTAGTTACGATTCCCTTCTCCTGATGAATTATGTGTAGAATATAATTAATACCCTACAATTTCTACTAATTCTTTAATTCAATTCTGTAGCATAGAACATGAATTTTGGAATCAAACCTGGGTTAGAATCATGGTTCCATCATTGGTTAATCATTTGATCCTAGCATAATGACTGGCTCATAGTAGGAAGAATACCATAATTAAAGGCACAAGACCAGGAAAGTAGGGGGACTTCTCAGAGAAATAAGTAGTCCAGTTGGGTTGGTGTATTGAGCATGTACAGTTTAGTACTTGAGGGTAGCATCTAATGGACACCTGCATTTTCTCCTTTAATAATCTGGAACCACCTTACAGAGCATGCACTCTTTGTTATTTCCATTTTATAGATAAGGGAACTGAGGCTGAAAGATACTTATTCACCTATTCATTGTCACACAGCTCACAACTAGCAGGACTTCAATTTAAGGCCCGTACTGCTTTGGCGTCTGTGTGCCTACATACTATTCTGCATTTGGACTCAGTTATGAAGGGCTTTGGATAATAGGCTAAGAGTTTATACATAACCTTGAAAACAATGTGGAACCACTTACAGTTTTGAGGCGTAGGATGTCACTAGGGCTATGTTTTAGGAAGATCAATATGACAACTGGTTGTAGGATGAATTGGAAGGAGAAGGATCTTGAGATGACGATGGATGCGAGTTCTTTTGGCTGTTAGCAAAGAAAGCAACCCTGGTTATCTTAGGCAAAAAGGGAATTTATTGCTGGGGCAATGGAGAGGGAAGAGTTAAAAACTGCTTGGGTTTAAAGAGCATAGAAGTACATCTTTTCACCTGTACCTTTTTGCGGTTCCTTTGCCTGTCCTCCACTTTCCAGCCCCTGATCAGCTAGAGGTTTTTTTCTTGGGCTAAGGGACCAGTATATACATGTGGGCAAAGGAGTCTGGTTAAATGTTGTAGTCTATTGTATACTTTTTGCCATGCACAAAAGTTGGAGTTAGGTGCCCTTTAAGTAGATGAACCAGAAAACATAAAACAGTTTTAATTAGAACTCAAGTTACAGTTACGCTATTCACACGATTCAAGTAAGAAGATGATGATGACAGAGATAAGTTAAGATAGACGTTTAGTTTTGGTAGCAGTCTTCATCATGTGCCATACATTTCCCTGTTTTTGTTGGAATTTTTGGTTTTTGTCACTAGCTTTTTAAAAAAGACATACATGGAAATAAAAATGTGTTTCTTTTTAATAAAATACATATCATCAACAAATTCACAGGAAGAAATAAACACTAAATCACAGAATCTGTCCCTGGACATACAAGTTTTATTGTGTCTTGGGGTAGAGATGCTTGTGCTTTCCCTTTGCATTTATCGAAGGCCAGAATCCTTAGATTTTGATGCTCCTTCTTCCCCTAAAACATGTAAGATACTGTGTATTGGAAAGGCTTGATCTTCCATATAATACAGGTCACAGAACAGGGTTGGACTTTTTTTTTTTTTTTTTTTTTTTTCCAAGAAGCCAAGAGCCGGCCGGGCGCGGTGGCTCAAGCCTGTAATCCCAGCACTTTGGGAGGCCGAGGCGGGTGGATCACGAGGTCAAGAGATCAAGACCATCCTGGTCAACATGGTGAAACCCCGTCTCTACTAAAAATACAAAAAGTTAGCTGGGCATGGTGGCGCGTGCCTGTAGTCCCAGCTACTCAGGAGGCTGAGGCAGGAGAATTGCCTGAACCCAGG
>NW_022436950.1:23304829-23379228 GCF_009761245.1 Sapajus apella | reverse complement strand
AAGAGCCTGTCTTTATATAAATATCCTGTGTAATTAAAAAGAAAAAAGTACAATCAAATCCCGGAAATAAAATAAATTTAAATATAGAAAAATATGCAACTTATCAATTGAATGTTTCCAAACGGAAGAGTTTTAGATTCTTCTGTCAGGCATTGCATATCAACAGCATGCATTTTTGAGAACATTTTGTTCTGAAAATTTCCTGCGGGCATTTTTCTTTGTGGGTCTCTAGGTTTCTGAATAATGCGTTCTTATGTTTAGAAATCGTGCTGTACTTTAGTCAACCATGGTTTATCTTTGGAGACTAACTAGTACATTACATTTGCCACATTTTTTCTTTTAGGCTGGGTAATCATTAAGATAACTAGATTGCAAAAGATGCTACTTTAAAAAATGTAATTAGATTTTAATCGTCTCTGTATCGTATATGTGGTTTGTGTATCTGCTGCTGCTTTTTCACCATTGATCACAAGAGGCAGTAATCTGATTCCGGGGAATAGAAGATGGAGGCTTGCTCTGGCATGTGCGTGTATTGTTAATGTATGCACAGAGCTAATTTCAGCTTGAAGAAAATGAGGCCCCATATGCTTAACAGATGCTCTTCTCTTTTTTTCCAGGGTTCCGCTATGGAAGTGATATAGTTCCTTTCTCTAAAGTGGATGAGGAACAAATGAAATACAAATCGGAGGGGAAGTGCTTCTCTGTTTTGGGATTTTGTAAATCTTCTCAGGTACAATTGTGAACAAAATAATGAGCTTTTTCCTGTTACTTGAAATGGTGTGCTTCTGATTGGCCATTTTATTTATTTATTATTTTTTAAGTTACAGTTTTCTTCTTGTTGCCCAGGCTGGAGTGCAGTGGCATGATCTCAGCTCACTGCAACCTCCGCCTCCTGGTTTCAAGCTGTTCTCCTGTCTCAGCCTCCCGAGTAGCTGGGATGACAGGCGCCCACCACCAAGCCCAGCCAATTTTTGTATTTTTAGTAGAGATGGAGTTTCACCATGTTACTCAGATTGGTCTCGAACTCCTGACCTCAGGTGATCTACCTGCCTCGGCCTTCCAAACTGCTGGGATTACAGGCATGAGCCACTGCGCCTGGCTGAGCGTCATTTTTTTCCCTTTTAATTTTTCTAAAATGTAGTCTGAGGGTTAGTGTTGCCATGCTATGTATTTTATACATTAGGAAATTGAGGTTCAGAGCTGTTAAGTAAATGTGTATGAGTCTAGCAAACTAAAAATAATAGGATGGTTTTTCGTTGGGGAATGGAAGTGGAGATGAGGGGTATGTAAATTATGTAGGCCTAATCCTCATACCTTTTGAGACTCAGTCTTGAATTGCTGTTATGGTGAAAGTGCTCATAATGTGTTAACTCTAGAGATGAGAGGGCATAAAAATGCATGAGAAACACTGCCCAATACAGCACATGGCATGTTCTTAAAAATAAACCCCAGGCTCCAGATTTCATGGATCAGACAGAAGTTGATCTTGGTAGATAAGTGCAGGTGGTTATGATTTTCAGAACTCTTCAATACTCGTTTTCTAATCTGATACTAGTAGAGCTGTCTTGACCCCTCTTGATACTGTGCTAGATAAGTTAATTGAATTTAAGAGGGTGTGGGGAGAGACATGTAGTCCTCATTTTTTATTTAATTTCTCTTGCTTTCAACCCTTCCCCTCTAATTCTTCACTCAGGCCCCTTTACTAATTATCAGTGCCGCATCGCAACTCTTAGGAGGAAATGCAAACCACTTAACTTTTGTTCTTAGGAGACTTCATGATCTGATTGATCTTTGCTAATCTCTGTAATTTTTCACCTTTCCCCTCACACAGTGGCACTGTACTACTACAAGAGCAGTTTCCGAAATGTACTGTGGTTTTACGGCACTCCAGACTACTATTCATACTATTTTCCCTGCCTGGAATGCTTGTGCCCAGACTTTTCTCTTAGTTCCTATTTGTCCTTTCAAGTCTTGACTTAGGTGTCACCATTTGCAGAAACCTTCCCTGATCCCTCATGACCAGGCTTGGTGCCCTCCTTATGTGCCATTAGATCACCATGTAACCCTGGACTGTAGTACTGCACTGCAGTTAATTTCATATTTATCTATTGAAGCTCCTCAAGGGCAGGATTATATTCTGTTCACTGTTGTGTTTATAGTACTCAGGCAATGTTGGACACGTGCTCAGGTATTTGTTGTGTTGAGTTGAATTGAACTTCAGGTAATAAGATGTTTTTAGTATCTGTGAATGTTTTTCAGTAAGAGGGTTTGGAATGGAATTTCTTAGCAATATGTAGCATTATGGTTATACATATTACTTATTTTGGATCAAAACCAATTCTTTTCCTCTCTTACTCTTGTAGGTTCAGAGAAGATTCTTCATGGGAAATCAAGTTCTAAAGGTCTTTGCAGCAAGAGATGATGAGGTGAGTTGGCAGCAGGTCTTTGAGGTAGTGCTACAGAATTGGATTGTAATTTTATGAAAGCGTGTTGTTTGGGGCTTTTATAGTTTAAAGTGACATGAACTCTTGCAGTAGGAGTGGGAAAATCCACTAATCTTTAACTGAAAATGGAGAAATGGTAAATGAGTTTGTGTTAGCATGAGCACAAGACCCGATGACATGGAGACCAAGGAAGCATTAAAAACATTTTGAACAACTGCATTTAGGTATGGGAATTTCGCAGTCAAATATTAAGGAGGGTCGGGGTCAGGTTGACATTTTGTGTTATAAGCATCCTGGACGTACACTTCAGTGACTCGCTAGACTGCTTTTGTCATTGAAGAAAGGTGTCTTTCCACTATTCCTTTCTTGGCACTTGTTTCCTGCCTCGCCAAGATACTCTGTTTTCAGCCTAGTTTTTCTCTAACAGCCCATGACTGCAGCATTCTACGCTCGCATCTGCCCTTTCTGTAAATATTTTCTATTTGATCTCCAAGTCACAAGTAACTTTTCTTGGAGATGTTGATGTAAACTGGGAGATTGCAATCTACTGTCTCTTTAAGTCACCTTATGCAGGTTTCCAAGTTCCTGAAGTTTTTGCATTTGCAATTAATTAACTGGATGTAGAAGGCTTGTTTGGGGTGGGGGCAGGCTGGTGGTATAACTAGTATAGTTCTCTTTTTCTCCTCACTTCTGGAAGGTAGCTGGTTGCTGATGTAGTGGATGGGTATTCCATTATTATCTCAGAACAGTTAAGAGAAGAAAATGTTTGGCTTCTACCCTGTACTGAATGAATTATTAGAGCACAATATTAGCATACGTGAATCTTCAAATTTGAGAATCCTAGTTCATGGATTTCTCCTGAATCAAATCCTGTTGGGAATCATGTAAGTCTGGTAGATACTGTCAAACCACGACTTAGCTGAAGTTTTATTTCATTTTGTTTTTTAAGAGACAGTATCTCATTATGTTTCCCAGGCTGGCCTGGAATTCCCGGGCTCAAGTGATCCTCCCACCTCTGTTTTCCCAGTTAGCTGGAACTACAGGTGTGCACCACCATTTCCTGGCTTCTGCTGTAGTTTTAACTTCCACTATTGTTCTTACACAAAGAACATTCTGATCACTTCTTGAGACTTGCTGGCTATGCAGTGAGGAATCACAAAGCTGTGTTGAGACACACGTGTTGGATAATTAAGTAGACTTGCTAGCTAATGGCAGCCTTGTGGATTTCGTGATTCAAATCTGGCCTTATACAAACACTAATTTCTGTATTTCATAGGATCACTTTGAGGTAACTAAGGAAAAAAAATTTATCTCCTAATGGCAAAGGGATGCTCTCTAGTGTTAGTTTTTGATGCAGTCAGAAAATGATAATGCCTAATTAGAGCTTATGAGATAAGCAAGAGAGTAAGGAAACGATGTCATATGAGGACTCCCAGTTAAAAAAAAAAAAAAATGCCTGGAGACGACTTGTGTAGGTAGGCAGGGGAGTAGGAGGGATGACAGACATAATAGCATTCTTCATGCATTTGGAGAATTATCCTGTAGAATAGAAATTAAACTGCTTCATATCAGAGGGGTGAACTGCAAACAGCAGGTGCTGGTTTTTGTTCAAGCTGAAGAATTATTTTGTCAACAAGGATTACTATCTCCAAATGGATGGTTTTCTTGTAAGATTGTCAGATCTCCATTTCTGTAAGTTTACAAGAAGAATCTTTATCACCACGAGTCACATGCAAAACTACATGAATACTGTTGGGTTTTTTAGCTCAAATATTCTGATTCTTTGGATAATTCCCTTTAAAAAAGTTTTCTCTTGTCATTACCATATAATTTCTTGTATTGAGAATATACTTTTATGTGCTGATTTGCACTGGGTGTAGAAAACAAGGGGGAGAAAAGAAAGGAAGGAAATGGAGCTTTAGTTGAGTTATACATGGGTGTAGTATTGTCTTATCATGTAGCAGTCATTCACAGCCCCATCTTCCCTTTTTTTTAGGGGGGTTGGAGTTTTGCTTTTTGTTGCCCAGGCTGCAGTGGCACAGTCTCAGCTCACTGCAACCTCCGCCTCCTGGATTCAAGCTATTCTCCTGTCTCAGCCTCCCAAGTAGCTGGGATTGCAGGCGCCTGCCACCACACCCAGCTAATTTTTGTATTTTTGGTAGAGACTGCGTTTCACCTTGTTGTCCAGGCTGGTCTTGAACTCCTGACCTCAGGTTATCCACCCACCTCAGCCTCCCAAAGTGCTGAGATTACAGGTGTGAGCCACCAAGCCTGGCCCCTTCCTTCTTTTAAATGTCCTAATTGGTCCTGTCAAAGACACACAAATAAAAACTATCAAACAAAAATGTTCCGTATTTGCTACATAGCTCATTTCTGCTAATAAAGAATGTATTAGCTCAGTGAGGTCAAGGACTCATCTTTGTTTTTTCACAGGGCTCAAGATAGTGCCTGGCAAAGAATAGGCACTAAGTAAAAGAATCTTTGAATTGAACTGAAAAAGTAATGATTTTGTTATGAAATCTGTACAGGATTCTAATGGGCAGGTCTTGAGGTCATAGGTTTTTTGTTTGTTTGTTTGTTTTGTTTTTACAGCAGCATGGCTGAGAGGGCATAGGTTTTTAACTTTGGTAGAGTTAACCATGATACTGAGAAAAGTACGTAGTGTTTTGGGAGTTCTGCAGAGAGAGAGCTGACCAAGGTAAATTTGAAATGGAGAGGGTATCAATTTACTAAGCCTTGAGAAAAGATTAGAAGCTGGAGAGCCAGAGATTAGTAAGGAGCATTCGAGCTAGGAGGAAGTGGTATGAGCAAAGGCCAAGTATGAGTCTTGCCTCAAATCAGTGATCATCTCAGTGAGACCAGAATAGAGGAACCACTGAAAGGGAGTGACATGATGAGCTCTGTGAACAGAGGAGGCTATGAGGAAAGAGATGGATTTGACAGACAGTATAGAAATAGAATTGGTAGAGTTTCGTGAACACTTAAAGGTAAGGAATGAGGCCGGGCATGGCGGCTCATGCCTGTAATCCCAGCATTTTGACAGGCCAAGGTGGGTGGATCACTTGAGGTCAGGAGTTTGAGACTAGTCTGGGCAACATGGCAAAACCCTATCTCTACGAAAAATACAAAGTTAGTTGGGTACAATGCCATGTGCCTGTAATTCCAGCTACTTGGGATGCAAGAGGCACAAGAATTGCTTGAACCTGGGACACAGAAACTTCAGTGAGCTGAGACTGTACCACTGTACTCCAGCCTTGGGGATAGAGTAAGACTCTATCTCAAAAAAAAAAAAAAAAAAAAAAGCGAAGGATGAGAATGGTGTGGTGACGTTATCAAAGACTGAGGTTTCCAGTTTGGTTGATTCGGTGATGATGTTAATGGAAATAGGGAATCCCAGAGGAGAATGAGGGGGAAAGATAGTAAGCGTAGGTTTTAGTTTTATTGCGGTGAATGTGAACAGTTCATTCTGAACAGTTTGAGATACCTGAGGATGCCATGTTAGATATCCACCAGGTAGTAGGCAATCTAAGTGTAGATCTTAGGAGAATTTTAAAAATGAGTGTATAGATTTTTGATTGATCAACTCAGAGTTTTTGAGTAAGAGGAGGAAAGGCCTAAAGTAGAATTTGAAAATGGGTGGGGAAAAGAGAACAATCAGGGGAGAATGTTGTTTCTGAAACCAAGGAAGGGGAAAGTATGGAGACAGCAGAATGGTGAGATGCTACTGTTACACAAAATAATTGGGAACCAAGGAGTTGGCAATTAGGAGGTGATGGGCGACTTCAACGGAGAATTTCAGTAAGGTAGTGGGGCAATAGCTGGACTAGACTAAAGAATAATTATGCACTAAGCAGTAGAAACAGCATGACTATTACTTTATGAAATTCAGAGGTCAAGACAGGAAAGATACTGATAGCAGTTTATGGAGAGGGAGGTACAAAGAAAGGATTTTGTTTAGAAGAGCTGAGATGAGTTTATTTTTAGGGTAAGGATATAAATTTAGAGAAGGAAGGTTGGGGCAGTAAGGTAGAGGATTTAGTTAATGAGGTTAAGTCCCGGAAGAGTTACAGTAAATGTAATCAAAGCAAGTGTGTGCAGTTCCTCTTGGGGGCACCTAAAGAGAGTGAGAGAGAGAGAGAGAGAGAGAGAGAGAGAGAGAGAGAGAGAGAGAGAGAGAGTGTGTGTGTGTGTGTGTGTGTGTGTGTGTGTGTGTGTGTGTGTGTGTGTAATGGAAAGAAAGCAAATAACAGTCTTCAAGTATTTAGTTCTGTTGTGAAAACTCTCACATGTTGACTATACGTTAATACATCCATCTTTCTTACCAGGCAGCAGCAGTTGCACTCTCCTCCCTGATTCATGCTTTGAACGACTTAGACATGGTGGCTATAGTTCGATATGCTTATGACAAAAGAGCTAATCCTCAAGTCGGCGTGGCTTTTCCTCATATCAAACATAACTATGAGGTAAAACCCAAAGTCTTAATGTTATTTTTTTCCTTCAGTTCCTTTATTCTAAGCAGTGTTTCTCAGCTGTTAATGTGCATAGTTATTACTTGGGGATCTTGTTAAAATGCAGATTCTGATTTTGTGGTTCTGAGGTAGGGCCCAGATTCTCTGTTTCTCCCGAGAAATGCTGATACTGGTCTGTGAACCACACTTTCAGTTAGAGCAAAAAGTATACATAATTGTAAAGTATTATTAGACTCTTTTTATTAAGTATTATGGAAATCTTTTTAAATTAGAAGAATCTAATCAATAAACGTTCACCATGGCCTTTTTGGTTCTCATCCTTTTTGACTTGCTGAAACCAAATGGAAAGAGAAATTACCTTCATTTTACAAATGAGAATTGTGAATAAAGGTTGAGGATGTGGTTTTGTTGTGATCCTTGTGAAACAGTTTATTTAGGGCTCTCCTATGTAAAATACAGCTCTAAATTCCTTACTGTTTCTTCTGTCTTAGAGAACTTACTGGAAAGAGAAGGCACCTATCTTGACTTCCAGGTCAACCTTCTGATGACCCCAGTCTTCTCATGTGTTATATTGGTCATGCAATTTATAGCAGTCCTTTAGGAGTCATTCTTTTACACATTTCTCTTATGTTTAATGTTCTTTATACTGTTTGCAGTTATGAACAGCCAATAGCAGACGTCAAAACACTTTACTTTTCATGTACCAGAATTGGCTGTCTGACTTTTGAAATATTTCTGTTACGCCACTTTGACAGAATTGGGGATCAGTTTTGTATTTTTTCATTAATTTGGTCTTTTCTGTTTTTACCCCCTTTCTTTCTCATTAGTGTTTGGTGTATGTGCAGCTGCCTTTCATGGAAGACTTGCGGCAATACATGTTTTCATCCTTGAAAAACAGTAAGAAATACGCTCCCACTGGTGAGTTTGTTTCCATTTAGATCACTCATTGTCTCTACACACACTGTTCTTGGGCAGTTACCTGCCTGCAGTTGTTGATTGGGGCCAGATGTTGACAGGGTGCAATTAGTTGGATTTCCAATCATACACTCACACACAGTAACGATGAAAGTGGTTTACTTGGTGTTTTACCAGTAGTAGGGATAGGTTTGCCCTAGACTCGCCAAACACTGTCTAGGTTTTGCCTTGGAGCGTGTACCTAGGGGGGACCTTGATGGTAATGGATGTCCATCTCTAGTGGTGAGCAGAGCTTACCCCTGCTAAAGTGAATCTGAGCAGTATGAAACCTTTGGCTTTAGTGTTCTGCATAAGATCTGATGTAGCTTTGAAATGAAAAGTGACAGGGCTGAAGATTAACTTTTCTCTTTGACCTGTTTTTATAGTTTGCTGCAACAGTCCAAGTCTCATTGTTACTGATTTCTGGCTTTTAGGAGTTACTTCAGGCTTGATGAGAAAGGACCTTATTGAGCATCTGCCTGCAAATGTCATGATGCTATACAGAATGATTCTTACAGCCACAGGTCCAGTCTTGTAGAGAGCCTATCATTTAAAACAGTTATTATAAAATATAGTAGTGAGCAGAAGTAGAAAATATACCAAAAAGAACAACAAATAATGAGTAGATGTTTTAGTTTACAAGTTTAAATGCACCGTCTGTGTTAATACAGGATTAGGGAATTGTGAAGTGAGTCTTGGAACTCAATTCTTTCTGTTATTTTGGCTAGACCCTTTGGGAGTAGTGTGCTGTAAAAAGGCCAAGAATCAGATGGTTCCCTAGGGCCTGTGTCTTTACCTTCCTTCTGTAAATAAATGAGTCTGCATCACGGTGGAGGTAGGCATGGACCTGAGTGTATAAAAGTTGCCACTGTGTTATATATAGTATTACTCTCTGTCTACTTCCTGATAATCCCAAAATTTAAATGAGTAGAATATTTGATTTAATTATTTGTTTATTTGAGAAAGGGTCTTGCTCTATGACCCAGCTGGATTGCAGTAGTGTGATCATAGCTCACTCCAGCCTCAAATTCCATGTGTATAAGTCCATTTCACGCTGCTGATAAAGACATACCCAAGACTGGGAAGAAAAAGAGGTTTAATTGGACTTACAGTTCCACATGGCTAGGGAAGCCTCAGAATCATGGTGGGAGGTGAAAGGCACTTCTTACGTAGTGGCGACGAAAGAAAATGAGGAAGAAGCAAAAGCAGAAACCCTTGATAAACCCATGATCTGATAGTGAAGAAGACTTATTCACTACCGTGGGAATAGCATGGGAAAGACTGGCCCATCCTGATTCAATTACCTCCCCCTGGGTCCCTTCCACAACACATGGGAATTCTGGGAGATATAATCAGGTTGAGATTTGGCTGGGGACACAGCCAATTCTGGCTCAAGCAATCCTCCTGCCTCAACCTCCCAAGTAGCTGGGACTGCAGGCGCACACCACTGCGCCCAGATAATTTTGTATTGTTTTTAGAGATGGAGTTTCACCATGTTAGTCAGGCTGGTCTTGAACTCCTGACTTC
The DNA here is from genome assembly GCF_009761245.1 of Sapajus apella. NCBI lineage: Eukaryota > Metazoa > Chordata > Mammalia > Primates > Cebidae > Sapajus > Sapajus apella. The sequence continues at coordinate 23,369,834 of NW_022436950.1, read as the reverse complement.
GTGATCCACCCACCTTGGCCTCCCAAAGTGCTGGCATCCCACAGTGCTGGGATTACAGGTGTGAGCCACCGTGCCCAGCCCCTATAATGTACTTTAGGAACTGCTTACTCTTTTCCACCTTTGATGACTGCCAGTGTTCCAAAAATAGTACCTGAGGTTCAGCAGCTAAACTGCTGTGTGAACCAGCAAAATGAAAGTTACACACGGTAGTTTAGGCAGAAGTATTTTTGCCTTTCATCCATATTGCTTTGGCCCGTGCCATTTTTATTGATGGGGTAGATTTTTATTGAGGAGCACTTGCTTTCTGTTAGGTATTAGGAGAGACCTAAGGAAAGAGGATATCATATTTCTGCTCTCATGGAGCTTGAGGGTTTAAAAGGAATAGGGTAAGACATGTATGCAGGTGTGATTAGTGTCATGGAAGCTCATTCTGCCTCGGTAAATTGTGAAGGAGTAAGCTCACTCTGATCCAATGGTGTCTTCCTGTCAAGGTGCTGTACTCTGATAAAAGTTGTATTAAGTCCTTAGAAGGCTTATGCTTCATTATCAGAGATTTTTTTTTCTTTTTAATGTTTTTCTTCTTTAGCTAATTATTAGTTTTTAAAATATTAGCTCGATGGATACTAAATACTTTGTTCCAGTCTCCATATAGAGATTGGTTTTTATATGGCTGTATTCCTCTGAAACAAACTCTCTTGCTTTTCATCTGATACTCCATTGTCAAAGGTTCACTGAATGGTAGAACTGGAATCTAATCAATCAGTCAAGATCTTTTCATGGCAAAGAAAATCAAGACTTGGATTAAATATGTGCATAGATAGAGAATACTTTGGCAGGGCTAGGACTGTATAACCTGCCAGTATTGCTGTGGATAGCTATACATAGAAAGCATTTGTTTTAGTGGAGAATAATAGAAATAATAATTTTTCTTTCTGCTTCTCTGTTTATTTTTAAGAGGCACAGTTGAATGCTGTTGATGCTTTGATTGACTCCATGAGCTTGGCAAAGAAAGATGAGAAGACAAACACCCTTGAAGACATGTTTCCAACCACCAAAATCCCAAATCCTCGATTTCAGAGATTATTCCAGGTGAGAGGGGAAAGATAAACAAGTCATATTCATTTTAAATGAAAGAGCTAAGTGCATAATTACGGTAATTGGCCAGTCCTAAATAAATGTCTTTATTCTCTGAAGGCCCCATTTGCTCTATTTAATGGAAGAATAACATCTTCTTCTTCTTACTTCAAAAGGTAAAAAGATTCTGAGCTCTTAGAAAAATAAAGTTAGAATGCTTGCTTTTTTTTTTTTCTGGAAGATGGTTACTTGAAAAATAAAAATACAGGAAGGCCAGTTGCGCATGCTGGAGTGCAGTGTTGTGATCTTAGCTCACTGCAGCCTCAAACTTCTGTGCTCAAGCAGTCTTCCTGCCTCAGTCTCCTGAACAGCTGAGATTGCAGGCACATGTCACCATTCCTGGCTAATTTTTAAAAATTTTAGACAGATTCTTGGCCAGATGCAATGGTTCACACCTGTAATTCCAGCACTTTGGGAGGCTGAGGCCGGTGCATTGCTTCAGATCAGGAGTTCAAAACCAGCCTGGCCAACATGGTGAAACCCTGTCTCTACCAAAAAATACAAAAATTAGCTGGACATGGTAGCATGCACGTGTAATCCCAGCTACTCAGGAGGCTGAGGTGGGAGAATTGATTGAACCTGGGAGATGGAGATTGGAGTGAGCTGAGATCATGCCCTATACTCCAGCCTGGGCGACACAGTGAGACCCTGTCTAAAAAAAAAGGGGGGGAAAAAAAGACAGGTTCCTAGGTTGGTCTTTAACTCCTGTGCTCAAGCATTACTCCCACCTCAGCCTTCTGAGTAGATGGCCCTGTAGTTGTCTACCATTGCCCCCAGCCAGATACCTCATTTATATTTTTTGAGGTGTTTCTCCTGCATTGTATGTAAATAACCCTTTTCTTTGTTTTTTATATTAAAATAGGAGAGCTTATATGAGCTCTATCATAATATAACTATTGTTAGAGAAGAACTGTTCTAGTGCCACATTTCTCAAAAATTTCATAATTAAAGGTAGCATAGGGGTCAGATAAAGAGGTTATACTGTGAAATTATTAAAGGATAACTAAAATACAGAAAATATCAAAAATCTGTTTCTGTATCTTAGGCTAAAGAAATTGGAAGACAGATTGGATTAAGGTAAATTGGGGAAGTTGACAAGAGAGCTGACTTATGCTGAGGAAGGAGAGGGCTAGATTAAGGTTGAAGGAGAAAGGAATATTCCAGTCCTGGATTAAGCTGATGACAGCAGGACATAGGCTTCTCTGAGCCCCCGTAAAACTAAAAAAATCTCATAAGCAGCATTTTTTTTTTTTTTGAGTTTTGCTCTTATTGCCCAGGCTGGAGTGCAATGGCACTATCTCAGCTCAGCACAACCTTTGCCTCCTGGGTTCAAGCGATTCTCTTACCTCAGCCTCCCGAGTAGCTGGGATTACAGGTATGCACCACCACACCTGGCTAATTTTTGTAGTTTTAGTAGAGACAGGGTTTCTCCATGTTGGTCAGGCTGGTTTCAAACTCCCGACCTCAAGTGATCTCACTCAGCCTCCCATAGTGCTGGGATTAGAGACGTGAGCCACTGCGCCCAGCATAAGCAGCTTTTTTAGGCAAACTGTTGATCACAGAGTAGAGGACTCTCTTCTGTGGGTTGGGAGTAACTGGTCATGTGCTGGAGAGACCATTTTCCTTTTTGACTCCCTTCATGAAACGTGTAACTAACTGAAGTCTCTGTTGGGGCTTGTGATTTGAGGAGTCCTTTACTTGAAAGAAACAGCTTTTTTTTTTTTTTGACACTTATAATTCCTTTAAGTAGTGAAAAAAATCTTGTTCTAAAATTACAAATATGAAGCTTAACATGTAAAGACTTGACTCTGAATACTATTGCCCCTCAGTTTATAATAGGGATATATGCCTGTAACCCCATCCAGTTTGAGAATATAAATTGAAAATGCATTTACTACACCTAACCTACCAATTGTCATAGCTTAGCCTCACCACCTTAAATGTGCTCAGAACGGTTACATTAGCCTACAGTTGGGCAGAATCGTCTGGCAGCATCATGCACTGTAGCGTGAAGGTTGTTTGCCCTTGGGAGCTGTGGCTTGATATCACTGCCCAGCATTGCAAGTGTCCTACTGACTTCTACTGAATGAGTATCGCTTTCACACTGTTGTAAAGTGGAGAAATTGTAAATTGAACCATCATAAACCAGAGACCATCTGTACTTCAGCATGCTAAGTGTAATGAAGTATATATTACAGATATAAAAATCCTTTGGTGCTTTTTGGTAAGTTTAATTGAAGACCTAAAGCCTTGTGCCATTTGTAGGGAAGGGAAGAGCAGGCCAGCTGAAAGCTTACCAAAATGGTTCACTATGGAGGAAAAGAGAAACTTCTATTAATAATATTTTGCAGACTTATTTAGGTAGGTTGTATTTATCTTTAATAAATATGTCTTGGAATAACAAACAGATACAAGCCATAAATGCAGGCATTTTTATATTTCAAAGCTGCTGCAAGCACAGGCTTTGATTTTTATTACTTTGTTTTGTGGGGGAGACTTTTTAATATGGCTTATCTGTATAAAGAACTGTCTTCACTAGGATACGTAAGCTTTTTTAAAAAAACAAATATTGGCCAAGTACAGTAGCTCACACCTGTAATCCCAGCACTTTAGGAGGCTGAGGCAGGCGGATTACCTGAGGTTAGGAGTTCAAAACCAGCCTGACCAACATGGAGAAATCCTGTCTTTATTAAAAATAACAAAATTAGCCGGTGGTGGTGGTGCATACCTGTAATCGCAGCTACTTGGGAGGCTGAGGCAGGACAATTGTTTAGATCTGGGAGGCCGAGGTTGCGGTCAGCTGAGATCGCGCCATTGTATTCCAGCCTGGGCAGCAAGAGTGAAACTCCATCTCAAAAAAAAAAAAAAAAAAAAAAAGGCAAAAAAAAAAAAATCATCTCAAAAAAACAAAAGCAAACAAATATGTATTGAGTACTAACAATGGACCACATACTGAAGATACTGTAAGCTTGCTTCTTTTATAGACCCCTCTAGAAGAATGAGAAAAGTAGAGAGACAAAAAAACCAGTAGTTACAACAGTGGTGGGAAAACACCATGAGAATGAGAATAAGAAGAAAAAGATTTTGCAAATGAATGACTGAAGGAAGGCTTTGCTGAGGAATTAGCATTCGGACAGAGTTTTATTTTTTTTACTTATTTATTTTTTTTGAGATGGAGTTTTGCTCTTGTTACCCAGGCTGGAGTGCAATGGGGCAATCTCGGCTCACCGCAACCTCCGCGTCCCGGGTTCAGGCAATTCTCCTGCCTCAGCCTCCTGAGTAGCTGGGATTACAGGCACTCGCCACCATGCCCAGCTAATTTTTTGTATTTTTAGTAGAGACGGGGTTTCACCATGTTGACCAGGATGGTCTCGATCTCTTGACCTCGTGATCCACCCGCCTTTGCCTCCCAAAGTGCTGGGATTACAGGCTTGAGCCACCGCGCCCGGCCGGACAGAGTTTTAAAAGAAAAAAAGAACGTACATGCATGTTGTAAGGAGAGTATGCCATGCAAAAGAAATAACGTGGAAAAACATGAAAATCTGAAGAGGTAGGATGTGTCTAGGGATCCGCAAACAGTTCTTTTTGGCTGCAGAGTAAGTTCTCTATGGCAAATAGTGGAAAAGGTGACAGAGAAGGTAAGTGGTAGGTAGGTGGTGAATACCTTGTATGCCACACTCAGTCATTTGGATTTTATGGCAGTGGGTAATTATTAAAGAATTTGTAGTGGCCCACTTGAAGCCTTAAGAGTTAAAGCATTGATGGAGAGAGTAGAGAGGAGAATCAATTCTTAAGGCATTTAGAAGGTACGGTAGATAGAACTGGAGTGAGTGATGGAAAACCAAGTGGAATTGAAGATAACAGGATTCTAGCTTGGGTGACTGAAAAGACGATGTCACCGTTCAGTATGATAAGGAATACAGAATGAGCAGGTGGAAAAGATAATTCATTGATTTTCACAAGTGTTAAATTTGAGAAAATCTATTGGATATCTCTGTAGAGACAGTCAGTGGGAAGTTGGAAACAGGGTTGCAGAGCCCAGAAGACAAGTCAGGTCTAAATGCATGGATTTGAAAGTCCTCATTGAGGCAGAAGGACAAGTGAATAGTAAGATCGTCTGGGAGAGCACGTTGACTGAGAGAGAGAGAGAACAAAATAACAAAACCCCAACACAGGAGTGAATAATTAGACATACAGAAAAGGGCTGTTAAAAACAAAACCAAATGCTCCTACCTCCACCACCCAACAAAAGTCAGTGAGGTAGAAAACTAGGAGAAATGCATCTTGGAAGGCACAGGAAGAAAAGAGTTGGAAAGGAAAGAATTGCAAGTCACATGCACAGTGGCGAGTAGAGGTGAGCTTAGCAAAGAGTCTTTAGGAATTTGTAGTCCAGTTTGAAGATTTTGAGCACAGAATCTGTTGAGTAATGTTCTGCAAGCCAGGTTACAATGCCTGGATGAGAAAGACTTCCTGATGAAGGGAGACAGAAAGAGGATACAATAAGCACTATGAGGATGTGGGACCCAAGAAGACTTCTTTTTTTCTTTTTGAATGAAATACCTACAGCTAAGGGTACACGAGCTGGGAGGAGAGAGAGATTAATAATCAATTTGTAAGCAAGAGGTTAATTTAATTCTAATTTTGAAAAAATGCTGAAAATATATCTTTTATCAAGTATATAGTTAAAACCACTTTTAAAATAATTGCTACAGTGTTGCTTAAATCAGAATATTAGTAACTTCTGAGCTAATCTTTTTCAAATTGTAAAAATCACATTTAGTAACAGTTGCTTAAAAGAAGTAAATAGGTCAGGAACTGTGATCTCAGCTTCTCAGTTACTCAGAAATGTCACTTTCTCATAATCCCATTTTTTTCATGCATTGGGAATTTTTACTTGAATGAATTTTATAAGTGTCTCACTTAGCTTAATTTTCATAAAATGTGACCTTTCAGGAAATATGAGAGAGAGGTCCGTACTTCAGAACATCTCTTTTAGATCCTTTGTTAATTGACTTACGGATGATAACACTGAAAAGATTGCCTGGAGCTCATGCTGAAAACCTGGAATGTTTTTCAGTAGGAAGGCTGGGTAGGATATTTATTCATTGGTTGGTCTAGCTTTTTTCCAAGAAATGTCAACTAGATATCACAGATAGAATCTTCAAGAGTTTATGAGAGGTAGTCTGCCATGTTGAGTGTTTGATTACTGCTTTACATCTTCAGGACCTTCTAAGCTGTTGAGATATTTTAATGAACCAAGGGAGAGCACTGTGAATTAAGGATTATGCGTATAATAAGAAGGTGGGGTGTAGATTCACAGAGTTTGGGATCTTTTGGATTTGCTTAAACAATTTTGGGATTATCCTGCTTTACATTGAATAGGCCTTATGTTATTGATGCTCAAGGGAAAGTCAGGTATTTGGGAAGGAAGCAGGAGTGAAAATCTGAGATGAATGATTATGCTATGGAGAAGGAATAGTTGTGGTTGCTGGTTGAAATATGGTGAGGATGCAGGAAGAAGCACATGGAATTTCTGGAGGAAACTGTTTCTTAATTCCTACCTCAGGGTTTTCCAAATTTATGGGACATTGACTCTTGGATGATATTCACTGTTAAACCTAAGCATCTTTAATTTTTTAAGAATAGAAACTTTCAGCTTCCATTTCTTCAGTGAAAGGAATCCATTGAATAGTATAAATCATACACTTTCTGATAGGAACAGTAATTTGAAATTATAGGAGCTCTTCAGCTCCCTGGTGTTTTGTTTGTTTGTTTGTTTAGAATTACAAATTTATAAGTTGTTTAAAAGTGGGAATAGTTAATACCTTAATTTTGGAATTAATCTTTATCAAAGGAAGGAAAACATCAATAAACTGATAGTTGATGACATCTAATCTTACTGCTTACCACTTCTATATTCCTTTTAGAGCATTTTCTTTTCTTGGCAGGCCAAGGCCTGGCATAGTGTACTTAAGGCAGGATAGGTGGTTGAATGAAGTGGCATGCTGTGCAGAACATCACTCACATGGGCAGTGGAGAACCTGCCCTGGTCTTGATCTTGGCACCTTGGTGTTGCTTCTTGGCACTGCTGTCAACAGCTAGAGCCCTGGAAAAGAGCCCTTTATTCCTGCAGCCATTATCCACCAGGTGCTTATTATGTGCCATGTAGTATTTTTGGTGCTTATAATTCAGCAATAAAGAAGAGAAGAGCCCTACTGTTAAGGACGAGGGTTAGATAATAAAACAAGTAAACTAAAGAATGGATAATTTTAGATAATGGAGGCTGTAAAAAATATATGGGAAGTGATGGAAAATGACAGGGCGGTAGGATGAGGGCGGAGGGGCTGCTTTGTATAGAGTGTCAGGGAAGGCTTCTCTAAGGCTGTATTTGAGCAAAGACCAAAATTATTATTTTTTTTTTTTTTAAAGAAGAGCTAATTCTTTCAAAATCTAGGGAAAGACAGAGGAGGCAGAGGGCGTGTTAGGCCCAGGCCCCAAAGGTAGGATGAGCTTGATGTATGAGCGAAGCAGGAGGAGCCCAGCCCATTGTGGTTGTGAGTGAGGAGAACAGTGGCTGGTGACATGATTGAGGAGGCAAGCAGGGCCACGTCAGGACTTCCTAGGGTATGGTGAACAGTTCATTCTCGGACCACTTCCAGTCAGACATTAGAAGGAGAAGCCAGGAGACCAGTTAGGTGATTGTGGTAGGCCAGGGGCAAGGCGGTGGGGCCTGGGCAAGAGTGATATCAGTGGGGAGGGGAAAAGGTAAATGGACTCATGGAGAAAACTGCAAACTCAGCACCCTTGAAAGTTTGGGGACAACTCGGTATTCTCACGTCTTTCGCAGACTTCTCTCTGGGACTCACGGAGCATGGACAGCTTCCCTGTATCCACCTGTTTCATCCACCACATGGCATTCTCTAAGATTAAGTGAGGGAGAAAGCACAGTATGGTTAAGAGATCAAAGGATTATAATGAGAAAGTTATAATCCCAGATTGTCAGAAGACCTTGGAATTAGGTATTTTGGCGAATTTTGTGTTTTATAAGGTGAGGCTCCTTTCCAGGAGGTCCAGAGCAGAAGATACTGCTGCTAGGCTTGGATCTGTTTTTATAGTGGGTTTTAGGTATTGACCAATATCCTGCTAACAAAGACGGTTCTGGGGGAATCCTCTTTGTTATTTTTTACATATGGTATGAATCATATAGCCCTTCCACACTAAAGATCCCTGATCAGAAAATATAAAGAAGCCATATATGTCTTCATCTGTATTTTAAAATCCTTACTTTTTCCAACAGTGTCTGCTGCACAGAGCTTTACATCCCCGGGAGCCTCTGCCCCCAATTCAGCAGCATATTTGGAATATGCTGAATCCTCCCACTGAGGTGACAAAGAAATCTCAGATTCCACTCTCTAAAATAAAGACCCTTTTTCCTCTGATTGAAGCCAAGAAAAAGGATCAAGTAACTGCTCAGGATGTTTTCCAAGACAAGTAAGTACTCAGTGTAGTTACGTTTAACGTTGGGGTACATAAGATTTGTGGTCATTGTGGAGTGGCTCTGGAGGTGTTACATAGGGGTCTGTGGAATTAGAAAGGTGGGAGGAAGAAGCCTTTTGCTATTTGGCCCTTGCATTGAAATACTGATTTCTTACATGTGTCTGCTGTGATATTTTATCCTTGCTGTTCACCTTGGATTTAGAGCTAACTTCTGGGTTGATGACTTTTTGATCAGCCTCAGATTCTCAGTGAATTGTATGTAATATATAATTAGATAAATTTCTGAATATCTAAGGCTAAATGTTACTTTTTTTAAAGTAAAGTACCAAGAATGAGTGTGTTGAAGATCATAGGTTTTTGGTTGGCAGGAGATTAGGTGTTGGGCCTATCATTGAGATTTGTGGAGGAAAAGTGGGAAGGAGAGTGAAAAATTATCATTTCTTTAGCTGTTCTATTAGTGTATCAGTGATGTACTTGGTTGTGCTAATCAGGAGGTATTTGTAGTTTAAGGATTGCAAAGTACTTTTCATATACCCTTTAATCAAGCTTACAAGTGGCTGTTAGGTTTTTTCCCTCTTCTGTTCACAGTCTATGTCAGTTTCCATTCAAAACAAAACAAAAATAAAACTAAAAAAAGAAAATAAAATAGAAATAAAAAAAGAAATTGTTATTGCTCAGAAAAAAAGACATTGTTGTTGTTTATCCAGAATTATTTGAGTATGTAAAATTAGTTCTACCAGGTTTAGGTCAACCAGTTATTGGTGATTTTTTTTTCTCAAGCCAGAATAATCTATATATTTCTTTTGGCTGTATTTTGAGATCTGATTTTAAACCATGAATTTTTTTCCCTTTTTTCTTTGATTTTTCTCTCCACAACTGTCTTTCTTGACAAAGCTGCTTATTTATAAATACTCCAGTGGAGAAGTATTGAATAATTTCCAGAAACCTTCACAGGTTTCTATAAATCATTGATTTAGAGAATGACTGTCTAAACTGAATAGAAAGCTTTGCACATTCTGTGGCTTTCTAAAGGTTAAAATCCAGGCTTTTGTCGGATTTGGAAAAAAAAAAAAAAAAAGCACTTGGTTTTCTCCCCCCCCCCCCAACCCCCTGTAAGACCATTTCTCAAGGAATTTGGTAGATTGTTTCTTGATAGATTTTATGATGTGCATTCCTTACACACCCTGGAGAGGTTTTCGTTTCTGTTTAGTATGTCATGCGTTCTACACAAGAACACTGGCCCTAAAAATTCACCTTTCCTCTGCTATCCTTATCTACCTTCTAGATTAGTGTTTTAAAACAGTTCAGTAAAAGTCTGTGGCCTTTTCTTTCCCTGACACCTTGCTCTAGTCTCACTGCAGTCACAGGGCTATTCTCTCTCTGTGTATTAAAGCTCCAGTCCATGATCTTGATTACCTTCTGGTGTTGTGGGAAAGAAATGGACCATTTCTCCTCTTACCTTTGATTAAAATGTAAATTAGCTGGTTAAAAAAGCACACCACACCGACCCAGAAGGATGCTGTTCTGTCATTTGATCCCAGCTATGATTACATTTTTGGCTCCGATCCTGCTAGTCACTCTTCTGGAAGCTTGGGTGTGCTGAACTTCTAGTTCTTTGCTCCCATAATGGTTCGCAGCATAGCGAAGTTAATCTTGCAGAGGCCTGAGAGGTATCTCACACACAGTTGCTCATACTCCTATTCTCTACTCTTCTGAGAAAGCTTAGTTTTTAAGAATTGCAGAAATGATTCGTTTAGCAAATATTTATTGAGTACCTCCTGTATTCAAGAAGAATGATTCAGTCTCTTCTACAAGGTTCTAAAAACCCTCAATTTTTATGATAAAGCTCCAGTCAGTTCTAGAGGTAGTTTCCCCAAGGAAAGAAAAAATTGCCAACAATTCACAGTGTTTTTGTATATATTCATCATCTCTGGATCCACGGTACATATTTCCAGTGGAGGGGAGAGGAGCTGAGGTCAGGAGTGGACACATGTCTGTTTAGGAAGTTTAGTCATCTTAAGAGCTGGGAATCATTCCAGCTTTTTCACTTAGTATGATTTTGGTGAAATAATTTTACATTTATGAGATTTTTTCATCTAAAAAAAAATCTCAAGAGATATTAATGAAATCACAGATATTTAAGCATTTTGAGCAACTGTTATCCTTCACTTAATGGTAGGGATACATTCCTACAACCGTGTCGTTAGGCGACTTCGTTGTGCCAATATCACGGGGTATACTTACACAAACCCACATGATAGAGTCTACTACACACCTAGGCTGCATGGTTAGGTGATTTCGTTGTGCGAATGTCATGGAGTGTACTTACACTAACCTACATGGTAGAGTCTGCTACATACCTAGGCCATATGGTGTGGCCTATTGCCCCCAAGGTACAAACCTGTGCAGCGTGTTACTATATTGAATACTGTAGGCAGTTGTAACAAAGAGGTATTCGCATATATAAACACATCTAACAATAGATGCCTAGGGAGGCCGAGGTAGGCACATCACCTGAGGTCAGGAGTTCGACAGTCTGGCCAACATTTTTAGTAGAGAAACTCATCTCTACTAAAAATACAGAAATGAGCTGGCGTGGTGGCATGTGCCTATAGTCTCAGCTACTCGGGATGCTAAGGCAGGAGAATTGCTTGAACCTGGGAGGCAGAGGTTGCAGTGAACCAAGATCATGCCACTGCACTCCAGTCTGGGCGACAGAACGGGACTCCGTCTCAATTAAAAAAGAAAAAGAAAGGAAGAAAAGGTAATGCTTTACACTATGATGTCATGGCAGCTGTGATGTCACAAGGCAATAGGAATTTTTCAGTTTTCTTAAAATCTTATGAGAGCACTGTTGTATGTGTGGCTCTTCGTTGACCAAAACATCATTTTGTGGCCCATGAATGTATTTGAAGGGAAGGCAATAGTCAAAACCTAAAGCAATAATAATAATATCTATAAAAACATTGAACCTTTGAGAAGATCTGATGTTTGTCTTGGACCTGTTGAATACTTAGTGTTAGAAGTGATTTCTTCATTTTAAAAGGATAAGACCACCATTTGACACTGTAGTCCCCAAATCTACTAAATATTACCCTTGTCATATAAAAAGATTGCCTCTCTTACTGTTGCTGTACACCCTTGGAATGAAAATGTCCTCCCTTGGACAGAGAACTTGCATGAGAATGTGGACATCTCAGGTCTAATCCTGCTTGTGCAGCTGATGTATACGTGACCTTGATTTCTGTTTATCTCTATGCAGGTGTTCTAAGGCTTTCTGCTCTTTTCAGGTCCACTGAGACTTCTCCTCATGTGCTGAGGGTGCATGGACCTTACCATCCTCACTTGGTTAATGGTTAAGACTTCAGACTCCAGAGTTGGCCAGTATGAGTCAGTGCCCCTTGCCCTGCAATGTGGCCTTAGGCTTAGGTTACTTACCCTTTCAAAGCTTCAGTTTCCTCATGAGTAAAATAGGGATTATGGGAATTTCTGCCTCATAGAGTTGTCATGAGGGTTAATCAAGCAGTGTGCGCTGTTCACTGTTGTGTCCCCAGGACCCAGCAAAGTGCCTAGCAAATAGTAAAAACACAGTGTTTGGAGTAAATGATTTTAAAAATCCTAGTCATGTGCCTGGCATGTTAGCAGTGACAATGACAGTAGTCTGTTCTCACACTGCTATAAAGAAATACCCAAGACTGGGTAATTTATAAAGGAAAGAGGTTTGATTGACCCACAGTTCCACGTGGCTGAGGAGGCCTCAGGAAACTTACAGTTATGGCAGAAGGCGAAGGAAAAGCAAAGACTTGTCTTATGTGTCGGCAGGTGAGAGCAAGTGTGTATTAGCACAGAAGAAACTACCTTTTATAAAACCATCAGATCTCCTGAGAATTCACTCACTATTACAAGAACAGCCTGGGGGAATCGCCCCTCATAATCCAGTCACTTCCCACCAGGTCTCTCCCTAAACACCTGGGGATTACAATTCAAAATGAGATTTGAGCTGGGCTTCTTTGGGAGGCCGGGGCAGATGGATTGCTTGAGGTTAGGAGTTCCAGAGCAGCCTGGCCAACATGGCGAAACCCCCATCTCCACAAAAAAAATTAAAAAATTATCTTGTTGTGGTGGCACAAACCTGTAATCCAGCTGCCCTGGAGGCTAAGGGACAAAAATTGCTTTGAACCCAGGAGGCGGAGGTTTGCAGTGAGCTGAGATCACGCCCCTGCACTTCAGCCTAGGCAACAGAGTGAGACTGTATTTTTTAAAAAAAAAAAAAAAAAAAAAAAAAGGAAAGAATAATTTGGGTGGGGCACAAAGCCTAACCATATCAGGTGGGAATTCCTCAGTTTTCTGGCCCATCTTATCTAAAAACATAACTGTTTTTGCATTTACCTTCCTTATTTCTTGTCTGAGTGAAATAGAGTATCTCATCCTGCCTAAAGTAAATTCCTTTACCTGTGCCCTGGATCCTTTTTCCTTTTTTTTTTTTTTAAATTTTAGCTCTTGAGACGATCTCTGTCTGTCACCCAGGCTGGAGTTGAGTGGCACAATCACAGCTCACTGCAGCTTTGACCTCCTGGGCTCAAGTGATCTCCCAACTTGAGGATCCTCAGTAGCCACCTGAGTAGCTCACACCCGGCTAATTTTTTTATATTTTGTCAAGATAGAGTCTTACTTTGTTCCCCAGGATGAATCCCCTTTTCTGCCCCATCTGGTACTTTAGGCCACTAATAATTTCTTCTCTCACTCTGTATTTTTAGCTTCTCTGTCTCTGTGACTAGCTCCTTTCTTCCCTCATGTTAAATTTAACACAAAATAAAATAATCCCCCAGCTTCTTCCCTCTCATTAGTAACCTGTCACTAATTACTAATCTAATTATTATCTTTTCTTCCAGAAGCTACGCTCTTGTAATAATAGTATGCACTGCAGCCTTTCATAGCTCTCATTCTCACCAGCTTCTGCCCCCACCACATCCCTGAAACTCATCTTTCAAAAGACACCGACTGCTAAATTCACTTCAGCTTTGCAGTCTTTTTGCTTTCTTGACATCTCTGTAGCAGTTGACATGGTCAATTATTCCTACTTTCTTGAAACTCATATATTGTCTTAACTTTGGCTTCTCTAGATTTTTTCCAGTCTTTGGCAACTCCTTCTCAGATTTGTCTGGGGACTGCTTTTGTGTGTTCCTGTGTTGATGTTCTGTAGGATTTGTCCTCAGAAAAGTATTTATTGAACTTATGCTTAAGATAATGGGAGGCCATTAAAGCAAGAGTTTTTAATCAGGGTCCAAAGATGGCATCAAGGAATCTGTGAACTACCTGAAATTATATTCAGACTTCAAGACTTAAGATGTTCAGTGCTTTACATGATGCTAAGTGTTTTACATGCATTATCTGTTTAGACCCACTTTGCCATCCTGTGAAGTAGATTCTTTTATTGACCCCCAACTTAAAGCTCAGGAGACTCAGGATTAGAGAAGATGAGAAACTTGCCCAATATAGTAGTTGGTAAGTGTTGGAGTAAGGATTTAAGTGCAGGCAGTCTGACTCCAGAGCTTGTACTTCGAACTATGTCATTTTGCCTTAGCAATGCATGTCCCAAGACCTCTTTTTTATTTCACATACAGAGCTTCAAAAACCACTAAATATCTATCTTCAGCTCACGTCTATTCCATCCACTAGAGAGCTAAGGTGCCTGTAGGTCCCTCAAGTTCAGTATGCCAAAAATCACTTTATTTTCTGTTTTCTTCTTCCTGCTCCTTTCCAACCCCTCTTCATGCTATTACTCTACTTCAGTGAATGACCCCTGATTTCTTGGGAGTCTTCCTTTTTTTTTTTTTTTTTTTTTTTTTTTAACCTTCTATGTCTAATTGGTTTGCCAAATTGTATTACATTTACTTCAAATCTAACTCTTTCACTTAAGGTTAGTCTGGTGGCTAATGGCATCGATTTTGTGGTTGAATTTGGAGCTAAACTCAAGCATTTCCCCGTAAAAGCAGTTGAAATTGGCAAGTTGCTCAGTGTCAAGTGGCAATAACAAATGCCTGCCTTCCAGGAGGTCGGGTGGGAGGAAGGTTGAGTACAGGATTAGTTCTTTCCCCTTACTGTGTTTTAGACAAGGGCTCAAACTCTTGAGGCTTGGTTTGCTCATTTGTAAAAGGATGCTGATAATAGCTAACTGATAATAGGGCTGTTGCTTAACATTGTGACTAGCACATGGTAAGCGTTAAGAAGAAGTGTTAGCTCTTAGTAGCATCGCCCACTGCCACCGCTTTTATGTAGGCCTTCTCACTTTAGCCTGCCTCACTGAGATAACCTCTTCACTGATTTCCCTAATCTTTGTCTTACCCCTTTCTAATCCATGCTGCTACCTGAGTGACTTTTTTAAAAACAAATCTGATCGCATCACTCTCTTATTTAAACTTCTTAAAAGCAATGATTCTTAATTGTGTATGAGAGAGAGTGCAGTGGACTCACTTGGTACAAAAACTACGAACCCTCTTCCCAGAAAAATGCTGTAACATACTAAGTTTTGAACTTTGGATATAGTTTCAGGTAGTTCACAGATTCCTTGATGTCGTCTTTGGACCCTGATTTAAAAGCCCTTGCTTTAATGGCCTCCCATTATCCTCAGCAGAAAGTCGAACTCTTTTACACAAATGAAGGAATCCAGATCAGCAGAAAAAAAAGAGGCATCTATTCAGAATCCAACTATCTAGAGAAAACCATTTTCTTTTTTAAAAAATAAATAAAAATGAACTTATTTTAAAAAACCATTTATCATTTTATAACACATCAATAACCAAGTAGAAAATAAAAAATATATATATAAAAGCCTGGGCAACATAGTGAGACCCTGTCTCTACAAAAAAATATATAAATTAGCTGGGCATGATGGCACACACCTGTAGTCCCAGCTACTCTGGAGGCTGAGGCAGGAGGATCGTTTGAGCCCAGGGTTCAAGGCTGTAGTGAGCCATGATTACATCTGTGAATAGCCACTGCACTGCAGCCTGGGCAACACAGTGAGACTCCCATCTCAAAAAAAAAAAAAAGATAAGGAACTAATAATTAGGATATACAAGCAACTCTTACAAATCAAAAAATAAATTTTCAATTATTCCATGGACAAATGGGCAAAGATTATAAATAAGCAAATCATCGAAGCAGAAACTCGGCTGGCTTATAAGTATGAAGAGATCTTCAATCTCAATTAGTAATCAGATAAATGTAAATCAAAGCAAAACAGAAAAACATTATACTGGCAAATATTTTTAAACATTAGGTGATACCAGTTGTGGAGAGAATATGGGAGAAACAGGAACTTCTGTGTCCTGCTAAGAGGGAATGTAAACTGTTACAGTACAACAGTAGACTCAACCACTGAACTCCTCACTAGGGAAAATGGTCTGTAAACATGGTGGATCCATATCATGGATTATACTGCAAGTAACAGCCATCAAAGCCATCAATTACATGTAAATACAGCCACATGGACAGATCTCTAAGGTCACTATTGAAGGAAAATTAAGAAAAAGAATGAGATCCATAATAGTACAAAATCACCTTGTAATTAAAAAGCACATACACAAAGCAGTACTATGTAACTTATAAAGATATATACACATCCAAGATATATCAGATATATTGGTGGGTACAAGAGGGTAAGTGGGGTGCAGAGAGAGTGGCAAAATCACTATGAAGGGGCAAAGTAGTAAAATACAATGAGAAGGGCCTCGTGCAGCCCATATGTGATAATATGCTAAGAAGTGATTAGGAATTTTGAATGACTGAACTCCCTATACCTGAGGTCCCCCTTTAAAAAGCTCACCCTTATAGAAGAAGCCAAGACAGTAAGTTACAATGATAGGAATTAAGCTATCAATGACAAAGTGCTCAGTCAACCTTCTGCCTTCTGTTGATAACACTAACCTGCCCTAGTTATATCTAAAGAAAAATTTACTTTCATACACATTTCACAGCTTTTCAACATCCCTGTACCTGGAAAGATCAGAAAATTAGTATATCCTTCCATGTGAGTCCTTTTGATTCATTCAGGCTGTAGTATAAGTTTCCTTTCAGTTATTCCAAGGAGAATCAGCATAACCAAGCAAAGCAGGTTCCAAAGGCAGGAAGCAGAAGGAATATGATGCTATGGAGCTACCTTTTTTTTTTTTTTTTTTTCCCCTTCTAAGACGGGGTTTCATCATGTTGGTCAGACTGGTCTTGAACTCCCAACCTCGGGTGATCCGCCCGCCTGGGCCTCCAAAGTGCTTGGATTACAGGCATGAGCCACCACGCCCAGCCCTGGAGCTACCTTTTCTGAACAGTCTCCTCTGCTGTTGTGGGGCCTTGAGGGCACCCTTCATTGTAAGTGCTTGGCAACAAGTCTGCTGAGATAGGCCGACCTTGTAGCTTTTGTAGTCTCTCTTGGACAGCACTGGTCAGATCTACATAAGCCTCATCGATGCTGGCACGTTCATCACAGCAAAACAAGACATTACCTCCATTACTTCAGCACTGGCTTTCCGGTACTTGGCCAGGTTAGCTTTCCCACGGGACTCATGAACTTGTGCCAGTAGAAGACCTGGACATAACTTCTTAGCATCATCTGCCTGTATGTAGTGACCCCAAATAATTGAGCTTCATAACTCACTGCAGTTATTCCACCACGTTTCCATGATTTGTACTGTACAACTGCACAAAGTTTATTCCTCAAATGAGGATTTTGCTGCTGCTCCACATGAACAACAACAACAAAAAAACAGTCCATGTTCATGAGAGCAACCACATGTTCCTGTCCAGTATCCATTTTTCAAGGTAACAAGCACCTGGCCACACTGCCAACAGTGGGTGCTGCAAATGCCGGGCTTGCTGCCCACTGGAGGGAAAGTGGAAGGGCCCTTGAATATCTGCTTACCTTTCCGGGAGCAGCCCAGAGAGTTTCAAGAGAGATTTATTTCTTGTGACGATGGAGGAGCAGAGAAGGGGTTGTAAAGGATTCTGCCCAGGCAGCCATTCCCACAGTTCGGCAGGGATCAGCCGAGAGCAGTGTGCCCAGCAGTGAAGCCACCAGACTGAGGACAGGCAGCATGTGCACTGCCTAGAGTAAACAATTTTCTTTCTTCACGTTTTTTAATGCTCCTACTTAATGTATTTTCTAGCTTTATCTCTCACTCCTTCCCAGCTTGCACCTTATGCTTTGGTCCAATACAACTATTTTCTATTCTCTGAAAGAGATAGGCTATCACAGTATTTTGTTAATTGTCTGTATATATACTTAACTTTTTAATTTGGCTGAAGGTGTTGATGGTGTGTTAATTTTTGTATTGCAAAATTTATACATATTTGTGGAAGAAAATGAGAAAAGGAGAAAGAACAAATTACCCATAGTCTCACCATTTAAATGCAGCAACTGCTGACATTTACGTCTACTGTGATCTTGTGTGGATAAATTTCTACTTTCTTAGTGCCTTCATAGATAATTTAGGGAAGAGAGTCATTCCCCTTTCTCACTTCACGTAGACATTACGAATTTAGTATATGCAAAATTCCTAATAATGCTATTAAATGATTTGGCCTGGAGAATGTTAACCATACTAAACTTTTACTATTTACTACATATGACTGGAGCTGCTTTTATTTGCCTGGTACTGGAGAATTGTATATATGCCTCTGCCCTTCCTTCCCTAAAACCTCATTTTGGAGGGTTTAAGAAATTCTTCATGTGATTCAATTTTATATTCCCACAAAGCTTAGACTTTTATGTGTAATGCTTAATACTACTATATAAGCTAATCTGTATTTTTGGAAGAGAATGGTTGCTGTACTGATGGTGCTTTTCATTATAGTGTTTTCCTAAGGAGCAAACTGAAGCTCAGAGAGGTTAGTAGCTTACTAGACTCTAAACTCTAGATAGATAAAAATTAATACATACTGAATGCCATCAAGAAGGTATAACATTCCAGGACTAATCAGTGGCAAAATTGAGACTAGAATCCAGGTCTGTTGACTCTAGCTCTTCAGTAGTTCAATGTTGTTGGTTTGTCACTTGGGAAGAACTAGCAAAGGTTAATTGAAATGACTAGCTGTGACCCTTTATTAAAACAGACCCAACTTCTTATTATACCTTGGATTTCTGCTTTTTTTCTCCCATTTTGCCATGTAGGCTTTGCTTTTATTTTTTATTCTATTTGTAAGAAAAGAGTTCTGGGTGACTTATCCCTTACAATATTTCCTGGTTCCCACCGTTCTGTCTTCTACTTAGCTCTTCTCTCCCTCTCAAAGGGAAAAAGTTTAGTGGTGAATGCAAAAGATGCCAAGTAGTGAAAGTTTAATTCATGTATATATGGCTGTGATGATTACTTTAGTTCTTTTACCTGCCTGTAAGAGGAAACTCATTATTGAAATTGAGGAAGCTGGCCGGGCGCGGTGGCTCACCCCTGTAATCCCAGCACTTTGGGGAGGCTGAGGCAGGTGAATCACGAGGTCAAGAGATTGAGACCATCCTCCCCAACATAGCGAAACTGTGTTTCTACTCAAAATATAAAAATTAGCTGGGCGTGGTGGCGTGGGCCTGTAGTCCCAGCTACTCTGGAGGCTGAGGCAGGAGAATCACTTGAATCTGGGAGGCAGAGTTGCAGTGAGATAAGAGTGTGCCACTGAACTCTATGCTGATGACAGTGCAAGACTCTGTCTCAAAAAAATAAAATAAAATTTAAAAAAAAGAAAAGAAATTGAGGAAGCCCATGTATGTTTTATGTTTCTTTATTTTATTTTATTTTATTTTATTTATTTATTTATTTTTTTTTGAGACAGAGTTTCACTCATGTTACTTACCCAGGCTGGCGTGCAATGGCGCGATCTCGGCTCACCGCAACCTCCGCCTCCTGGGTTCAGGCAATTCTCCTGCCTCAGCCTCCTGAGTAGCTGGGATTACAGGCACACACCACCATGCCCAGCTAATTTTTTGTATTTTTAGTAGAGACGGGGTTTCACCATGTTGACCAGGATGGTCTCCATCTCTTGACCTCGTGATCCACCCGCCTCGGCCTCCCAAAGTGCTGGGATTACAGGCTTGAGCCACCGCGCCCGGCCATTTTATTTTTAAAATTTATTTTTGCTTCATTTTATTTTTCTTTTTTTCTTTTTTTTTTTTTGAGACAGAGTTTTGCTCTTGTGGCCCAGGCTGGAGTGCAATTGGCACCATCTCAGCTCACCGCAGCTTTTGCCTCCTGGGTTCAAGCGATTCTCCTGCCTCAACCTCTCAAGTAGCTGGAATTACAGGCATGCACCACCATGCCTGGCTAATTTTGTATTTTTAGTAGAGATGGAATTTCTCCATGTTGGTCAGGCTGGTCTCCAACTCCCAACCTCAGGTGATGTGACCACCTCGGCCTCCCAAAGTGCTGGGATTACAGGCATGAGCCATTGCGCCCAGACTTTTGCTTCATTTTTAAGATAACCTCTTTCAAGCCTCATTGTCTGAAGGTTGGGGCTTTGAGCAAAAAAACCAACACATTTAGAAATACTAGTCTTTAAACCCTGAGAAATTTTAACTGTTCTCACCATAAAAAATGATAAGTAAATGAAGTAATGCATATGATAATTAGCTTAATTTAGCCATTTCACAATAAATGCATAGTTTGTACGTGACAAATATATACAATTTTTATTTGTCAAAATAAATGAATTTTTAAAAATTCTAGATCTTGATTGCTAATTTCTCTTATCAGCCATTTCTGATGGCTGCTTTTGCCCCAGATTGCTTATTTCCCTGGGAGAAAAATCTTCATTTCTTTATATTTAGCAGCTTAAGGGAGATTACAGGCAGAGTCTTTGGATTTGATTTCCTTCTCTTTTGCAATTAACTTGACCTCCTCCTGACTTTAAGACAGGCTGTTAAAGCCAGCATGTTACTTGAGACAAGATGCTTGATATACTTTTTCTTAGCACACAGATGCCATTGGACTGTTAGCGTATTGCACAAAACAGAATTAGGTTTATAAAAAATAAAATTGAAAGTTTTGGGGGAAGTTTTTTTTTAATAGTTTAAGATTTCCCTAAGAGGGAAAGCTCTTGCATAATTAAGGGTTATCTAGTAAGTTTTGACAGTTGTAAACAGAAGCTTTTAAAGCTCTAACATACATGATGGAGAAAATGGGTTGTTAGACACAAAGGTCTTCTGTGTACATGGAAAGCTAATAGCTGTCAATTCTGAGACAGGAACTAGAAAATAATATCTCTAGAGTAGATGGATTTCTTACTTATATGTTAAATTTCCATTACCTGTGTTTGCAGTTTCATCTTTTGCAAGGACTTTTTGATGTGATTGCTTAATTCTGATTCCCATTCTGCTGTGAGACAAAGCCAGGGCTGCTTCATGTTAGGCCCTTAGGAGCCCAGTGGTTGGGAAAGGGAGGCAGCTCGTTTGTAAAACACCTACATGCACCTGTTGTTTTTCTTTTCTTCTTCTTCTTTTGGTGCTTGGAAAATAAGTTTAAACTTTTCACAACAGACAGCAATTCTGGTTTTGTATTGTTTGTTTTATTTTAAGGGAAATTTTTTTTTTCTTTTCTAGCCATGAAGATGGACCCACCGCTAAAAAATTAAAGACTGAGGAAGGGGGAGCTCACTTCAGCGTCTCCAGCCTGGCTGAAGGCAGTGTCACCTCTGTAAGCAAAGCTTTCCCAGTGTGCCTCCCCCTTTGCAGGAAGGTTGGGGCTTGAGGGAGAGTGCATCAATTTTTGTTAGTCTGTTCTTATCACTTTCAAGTAAGATCATGATCACTTTCTCTGATCCTTGCTCTGTATAAGCCATAAAGACCCATTCCATACTTCTTCCTATAAGTAATTATTGTTGTGAATTACCTACAGAATTCACTATATGACATAAGGTATATAGAGCTCTTTATAATCTATAGAACATGGAACATCTCAGTGTTGAGATTTTACTGTTGGCTTCATTTTGCAGCTTTTCAACTAGGATAAATGATAGTCAAAATGATAGGGTAAGTGGGGGTTAGTGATATGTCTTAATCTTCAAGTACATACAGTTTAAGTTAGTATAACTTTCCTATTTTCTAACACACAACTCCAGAACAGGATTCACAAGTTTAGGATTTCCCCAAGCAAAGTATCCTTTGATACTTGAGATTTTTATTTAATGAAAAGTTTTTTTGGAACTTGAAAATACTACCTTATTTTATTTATCTGTCTTTGTATGTATGTATGTATCTATCTGTCTGTCTATCTATCTGTCTATTTATCTATCTATCTATCTATCTATCTTGCTTAGCCATGAGAAAGAATATTTTATTTAATTTTAGAGTTAGGGTGTTGCTGTCACCTAGGCTGGAATACACTGGGCTCAAGTGGTCCTCCTGCCTCAGCCTCCTGTGTAGCCAGGACTACAGGCACATGCCACCATACCCGGATATTTTTTGTAGAGGTAGGGGTCTCAGTATGTTACTCCTGAGCTCAAGCCATCCTCCAGCTCCAGCCTCCCAAAGCGCTGGGGTTACAGACATGAGTCACTACACCCAGCCAAATAGTGCCTTCTTTTAAGCAACATTAGTGTGAATCAACAGATCTTAAAAATTGGCCAAAAATTTTTTAGCAGCATTTATTAGGAAGGATAGTCAGGGAATAAAGGGCCTGCCTTTATTCTTACCTCAAACAGAAACTCTCTCAGAAAAAATGAATGTGTGAAAAATGATTTAGATTTCATTTAGATGTTTTATATGGAATAATAAAGGAAAAAGTCGTGATCTTGTTCTGAGAGCTTTTCTGCTTCCTATATCTGAGCAAACTGGAAGCTTTAGTGCATTTTGGAACCCGATTGTTTTCTTTCCTATGAGCTAAGTGGTTCTTAGGCCTGGTTAGATTTGGGGTCAGCAGATTAAAAACAGTAGTATAATCAGAAAGTTCTATATAATATGGCAGAGTTTCATCTTTCAAACTTCCTCACCCAGCACTGTGGTATGTCTTTGTACATAATCTGTTTTTACTTTCTAAGGACATACTCAGCTTGGGTATCCTTGGTATATCTTTTGGTATATTCTACCAAAACTTTAGTGCCAAAGGGTCAGCAATAGTTCCACTAATGGGAAGTTTGGTGAATCAGGTATTAAGCTGTATTTCTGGTGTCATCTTAGTGGGGCAAATATATTCAGAACCAGCCCCACACTGCAGAATTCTCCCCTTTCTAATTGGTTGGGTGACAGGATATACATGCAGTCTGCGCTACAGAAAGCCCTCCAGCTGGGCTGGCTGGTGGCTTGAGTTGTAATACATTTCTGACCCCTCTGGAAAGAAATCAGCTTGCATAAAGCAAAGTGAGTGAAAGCATAGAGGGCAGATAATTGACTAGTGGAATCTGTCCACCTTTCACAGAGACCTGGAAATGAAAATGAATAGAAAAGACCTTCTCTTTGTCTTTGGTTTTATTTTATAAGAGCACACTTACTATATTAAGTCATCTTGTATTGCCTGGTGTGCTGCTAAAAAGAGAAATAACCTGTAAGTTTATTATCTGTTGGTATTTTCTAGGTTGGAAGTGTGAATCCTGCTGAAAACTTCCGTGTTCTAGTGAAACAGAAGAAAGCCAGCTTTGAGGAAGGTGAGTGATAGGCTTTGATTTTAAGAGAAGCTGTTTAGTTAAGACAACTGATTGAAAGTCTAGATTAAGAACTGTAGCCTTTTGTTGTAACACTTTAGCATTTTTCTTTACTGGTGGATTTGTGATTGTCCCTTGTTAGGGAGCTCACTGAGGCAACATTATGAGCACATGAAGTTCATGAACTCAGCACCGATTTTCCCAAAAAGGAACTAATTTGTAGGTCTCCCTATTAAAAACCTTTGGGCCAAAACCTTGGAGCTTTTAGTTCCACTTCATTTAAGTATTTAGAGATTTTGTGAGTGAGCTATGAGTAAAACACTTTTATGTCACACTTCCTGTTTTCCTTCCTCCCTCCCTTCCTCCCTCCCTTTTTTTTTGAGACGGAGTTTCGCTCTTGTTATCCAGGCTGGAGTGCAATGGCACCATCTCGGCTCACTGCAACCTCCACCTCCTGGGCTCAAACGATTCTCCTGCCTCAGCCTCCCAAGTAGCTGGGATTACGGGCATGCACCACCACATCTGGCTAATTTTGTGCTTTTAGTAGAGATGGGGTTTCACCATGTTGGTCAGGCTGGTCTTGAACTCCTGACCTCAGGTGATCTGCCTGCCTCCGCCTCCCAAAGTGCTGGGATTATAGGCATGAGCCACCACACCTGGCCACATCTTCCTAGTTTCAGAGACACATAATTCTTGTTCCATTCCTAAGAGTTTGGGGCCCATTTATAGTAGACCCAGAAAGACCTTGATGCTGCCCCTAAATTTAATCCTCAAAATGGCTTCTTGGCCACTTTTCTTTATCAGATAGTACCTAGAATCTCATTAAGGCCGTGGTTAATATAAAAATAGCTTCTAGCGCTGCACAGAGGGTCTGGGACTAACATTCATTCACTTGATTGCATTCAGGTTTCTGTTAATTTACCCATTGAATGGTGGCAACTGGCAGTTGTTAATCCTGCAGGTTTATGTATAAACTATTACATTTATTATGACTGCTTCAGGTCTGGCCTGTCTTCGAGCTGACTTCTGTGTATATGAGTGTTTATATTTGTTCATGTGTGTATAGAACTTTCTCTTCCAACATCTCGCTGTGGGCGGGGAAATGACTTTTTTTTTTTTTTTTAGAGACAAAGTCTCACTCTGTCACCCAGGCTGGAGTGCAGTGCCAGGATCATAGTTCACTGTAACCTTGGACATCTGGGCTCAAGTAATCCTCCCTCCTCACCTCCTGAGTAGCTGGGACTTAAAGGTGTGTGTCACCATGCCTGGCTAATTTTTAAAGTTTTTGTAAAGACAGAGTCTCTATTGCCCAGGCTGGTCTAGAACTCCTGGCCTCAAGTGACCCTCCCACTTCGGCCTCCCAAAGCTCTGGGATTACATGTGTAAGCCACTATGCCTGGCCAAAAATTACTTTTGTTTTTTCTTTTTTTTTGAGACAGTCTTGCTCTGTTGCCCAGGCTGGAGTGCAGCCTTCACCCCGGGTTCAAGCATTCTCTTGCCTCAGCCTCCTGAGTAGCTGAAACTACAGGCACGTGCCACTGCGCCTGGGTAATTTTTGTATTTTTAGCAGAGATGGGGTTTTGTAATGTTGGCCAGGCTGGTCTTGAACTCCTGACCTCAAGTGATTGCCCACCCTGGCCTCCCAAAGTGCTGGGAATACAGGCTTGAGCCACCATGCCTGGCTCAAAAATGAGGCTTCAATGCCTAGAAGCACTACATTATTAGACCTGCAATAGGTCTAATAATGCACCTTACTACTTGGAGTCTAGGAATCCTGGCAAGATCCCCACATCTACTGTGCTGTTGCCCAGAGGCAAGCATAAGCAGCTGAGCCTCAGAGAGAGCTTACAGTCTACCAGGCTAATCCTGTTGGCAGGCCGCTAAGAATCTCCTGAGGAAGAACAGCTTCATTATCATAGTAATCTGCAGTCTTTAAATGATGTCTGCAGTGTTTTGAGATGGAAGAAGAACTTTTTGTTGCCATATAGGAGAAAAACTTTCAGTTTTAACACAAAACAAAACTTCATGAAAATAGAAGAAGGAGATCTAAAATTCTCAGTGACAGTTTTCTAGAAGGATTGGTGGAAACAGTACTTCAGAACTTATCTCTTTAATGTGTTGGAGTGATCAGGGGACTTTCACAGTATTACACCTGGTGTCTGTTCAGCTGCATATTGTTACTGGGTGTTTGGAAAGGGGCAGAGATACTACTGTGGCAAGTCAGTGAACTCTATTGTCTATCAAGACTACTGTGTTTTGAAGGAAAATTGAGACTTTCCTAGCTTTCAATTGTATGTTGTCAATTACCTCAGCCAGTCAAAGTCCAAGGTTCCCCATTTGTGTCTGTGTCCAAGTCCAAGGTCGACTCTGTGGTTGGTTTAGCCATGGTCTTTTCAGGGACTGAATCTAGCTGTCATCACCATTATGTGGCAGCTACTAGTTGTTTCATATCCACTATGTGCAAGGCATTGTGCTAGCACTTTATTATGTTATTTTAATTACCCTGAATAGCAAACAAAATGAAGGAAATGTTAGCGCTTTAACAGTTTTTGCCAGAATTTTCTGAGAGAATTGCTTTATTGGGGAAATAACTTTGATAAGTGCTAGGGTAGAGAATGAGTCTCCATCTCCAGACTTGGTTGGCCAGTACAGGGACTCCAGAGGCAAGGGAAGCTCCTCAGCATCATAGAAGTAGAAAAACTGGATCTAGTTCAGAGAGGACGGGGCTGAGGAGAAAAAGAAAGAGGCAGGGAGACAAAGTGGGTAAGTATTTGCACAGTCACGGCCTTTTACGAAAACGTTCCACACTAATGACCACAAATTACTGGGCGTCAGTAAAACTCTGGAAATAACTACGTTTAAGTATTTGGGGAAACTGATGAAAAGTCAGTTTTGTGTCTGGCATTATTTCATGCAGAGCAGAGAAAGTACCTGAGCACACAAGGAAGCCAGAGTCTGAAGAGACCAGGAGAGAGTCAGTTTCTGAAAATTTACTCACATCTGAGGAAAATATACCTTATCCCTGGCCATGGGATTGGGGATTCAAAGCAGTCTTGTGAAAATATCAAGGGCAAGTGGACCCTAGATAGCATATAAGTTACAATAAGTATTATCCCCATTTTACTAGTAGATAAACTGTAAAATTGGAGGAGGTGCATTCTCCCCAAAGATCACATAGGAATTCAAACACATGTCTCTTTCAAATACTGGATTTTTTCCTTAGCCATAATGTTTCTTTTGATTCCTAATGGCCTTCCTTTCCTTCACTTTTTAAAACAACATTTATAAGGTCATGTACCTGAAACCTTGTGCCTGTTGATAAGACTTTTGATGAATAGACTGTCCTTTTGTGTTGAATGTGACTTTGAGACCCAGCATGTTGCTAGCATTTCAAAAAAGGATGTCCCTCTCACCTCCATCTACGACTTGGTAAATCAGAGCCTTCTGTTGATGTCACAAAACCAGACTCCACAGAGCAGTCAGAAAATGGGACTGCTTGCTAGCAACTAGTTCTCCTCATGGTTCTAACTTGGCTTCCCTTTTATCCCTTCTGCCTTTCTTTCCAGCTTAAGAACTTGTCTCTTTGTTGATGTCCTGTTCTTTGTTTTGGGCATCTTGTTTGTTTGTTCTCCCACTAGGGCATCTTTTTATAAGCCAAGACTCACTTCTCTTCCAGGTCCAAAGAGTTCTTCCCTAGTAGTGATCTTTTAGAGAGATTTCTATCTAGGGTGGGGAGACAGAAATCCATTCCCCTTTACTCCAGTAAATTCATTTTTTAAAATTCAGTTGTCAAAAGTGTGATCAGGAATAGATAGTTGGCCAGATTGACCCTTAGGTAGAACTTGGCTGTTTTACCTATCATTATAAACTAAAATATGGGCATAGTTACTTCTTTCTCAGGCCTGATAGTAGCATAGTCAAACTGAGAATCTTGTGATTCTCTCCCCGACCTCAGCAGTTTATATATAGCGGGCAGCTACACATTTTCTTAACTTCTGGTTTTCAGTGTGAGGGAGGTATCTTGTTCTAAGCTTGTTGGCAGAAGAGATAACCAATGCCCTGAGCCCCAGGAAGCATGTTCTTTCTGGCTGCTCTTTTCTCAGTCCGTTCCTAAGTTGGGAAAGTCCCTTTCTTCCATTCTCTCTACCCATCACCATTCTGTCACCACAGTGTTAAAATAGAAAACAATTTTTTTCTTTTCTTTTTTTTTTTTTTTTGAGAGAGAATGTCTCACTCTGTTGCCCAGACTGGAGTGCAGTAACATGATCACAGCTCACTGCAGCCTCAGTCTCCTAAGCTCAAGTGATTCTCCCACCTCAGCATCCCCGACCCCAAGTAGCTAGAACTACAGGTGCACACTCCCACACCCGACTGATTTTTGTAGTTTCTGTAGAGATGAGGTTTCGCCATGTTACCCAGGCTGGTCTTGAATCCCTGAATTCAAGCAATCCACCTGCCTTGGCCCCCTAAAGTGCCGGGATTACAGATGTGACCCACCAAGCTCAGCTCAGAAAACATTTTGACCACAACTCTATGTATAATAATCATCTATCAGTTGTGAAAGTAGCATTGTTTCCCTGCATACACTATTCATAAGTGCATTATTGCCGTCATCTGGGATTTGTTATCTGTAGTTTTGGGTTTCAGAGAGTCTCCAGGGGCTCTTCACATTGAGTTTATCCACTTGTTTGGACATCTTCCACCCAAGTAGTCAACAGAGCTGCTAAGGAGGAATGCCACGATTTCTAATTCCTTGCCCTTTCCCAGTTGAGGAAGAATGCTAAAATAGTCAAAAGATAGCAGGTTGGAGAAGGAAAAGCCACATTACTACTTTCCTCCAGACAATTCCTGTGTGATTATGTCTGAATTTATAAATTCCCAGTGAGTATGGGAGATTATGTAAAATAGCTTGAATGTTCCTGGTGTGTCAAAAACAGGTTTTATGAGGGCCTTAAGAGCCAGAAAGGATGGATATATGGGGACAGATAAAAGGATGGAATGTAACTTAACTTTATAATGAGATGATTCTCTCTTTCAAGGACCTTGTTTTTGCCACTGAGATTGTAGCTTTTATATTAGGCTTGCGTGTGGTGGCAAGTTATCAGAGCTCCATGCTACCAAATTGAATTCACATGAGCGTAGCTGGTTAAAAAAAAAAAAAAAAAAAACTGTCAAAAGAAGACCTCCTAAGTGGAAACAGTACAGACCCCAAACAGCTTTAACTTATGTGCAAGAGAGCAGTAATATGTACTTGTCCATTGGATTAGAATTTTTCCCTTTCACTTTGGATTACATCTCATCCTAGAGCCTTTTTCCTTTGTTCTTCAAACCTTCTTTAATCTCATTTATCAAAAACATCCTTTCATTTTTAAAAGATATTTTCTAAAATTCACTTTCCAAGCAATTTCAGCACTAGATAGAATATGGTACGATTGGTAATATGATATTCATCAAAGCCAAATAGTTTTTTTCAGTGTTGTTTTTCTATGGTATAGCAGTATCACATTTGCATGGCTATTTAGTTACATACATTATGTGATTTTCTGCCAGGATTCAAGCCCTAAATAGTGAACCTTTGAGAATTGGGATCTAGAAGAAATCTCTCTCTCTTTTTTTAAATTGACCTGATTTATATAATCGTGGATATGAATTTTATAATCAATTTTACTCTGCCCAGATAAGAAGATAGCCCTTGTCTGCACAGCGCTGATAAATTTAAGAAAAATAAGCTCTTTCAAATACCTTGAGCATCTTAAAGGAAAGATACTAAATAAAAACAGTCACTAAAATTTTAAACATCTTTAGCCCTATAGAATTTTGTGGTTTTTTTTTCCTAAAGAATTTGACATACTTTCTTAGTCCTTTCCCTGACACATATCTAGTCATGAGAAAATTCATGATTAAGGATTCTAGAGGTTTAGTCTGTACTTCGTATTTTTATTACATATCTCACTTGTTTTTCACTGGCTTTGTTTTTGACTCATTTTAAATTGTTAAACCTTGGAACTTGTTGATATAGTTCTGAGGTATAACAATTTATTCCTCATTTATCAAGACAAGTGGTCTCATTGTAACACAAAAATCAGTCTGTTTGGAATTGTAGAGAATACCTGCTGAGAGGGTGTGTTATTATCCCATGTTGTAATTATGCACCATTGGCCTTTAAGGTGTTGTTTTTCTGTGTGGGTGGACTGAGGCCCAGAGTAGTTAGGATGACTTTTCACAGATTATTGCAAATATGTGGAAGACTCTGGATCAAATTCCAGCGAGCCAGTTCTTGGCCTCTTGCAGCTTAAACCTTTTTACTGGTTATGTATATTTCCCTGGATGGCACAGCACCACCCTGAAGTTTACTTTTAATATAATGAAACTCAGCAGCCAAGTAATTTAAATGAAATCATTGAAATAAAGATGAAAATAAAAAATAAAAAACACATGACCTAGAAACTAAAGACCATTACACAGACATAATCATTTTAAGAATTTTCATTTTTCAGCGATTCTTCCTAAAAGGCTTTTATCTGTTCTTACTCATCTTCTGAAATCCTTTTAAGTTCCTGTCCATTTGTATCAGAATATCTCTAATGACAGGATATAGCTCTTGTAAAATGTAGCCTGGCTATCCTTTAAGAAAGAGAAATGTCTGGTAGTATAAAAGCGAAAGTGTGTTTTCTGTAGTTAAGTTCTGTTAACTGAAAAAAAAAAAAAACAAAAAAAACAAGATCTATAAATTTAGAAAAAGACAGCTTTATTTCTTGTAAAGGGTTACAGCCATCAGGGTGGAAATAGCAAAGGAGAAGTGGACTCTAGACAGCATAGAAGTTACATATTACCCCCTTTTTACTGATGGATAAACTAAAATTGAAGAAGATGCATTTTCCCCAAAGATGACATAGGAATTCAAACATCTCTCTTTCAAATACTGGATTTTTTGCCCATACTGTTTCTTTTGATTCCTAATGCCTTCCTTTCCTACACTTTTTAAATATAACATTATAGGGTCATGTATCTGAAATCTTGTGCCTATTGATAGGACTTTTGATGAAAGACTGGGAAAGGGTATTCCAAAGGCTATTCGAAGGCTGGGAAACACGGCCTGTAGTCAAAGCCCTGAGACAGGACCATGAAGGAGGGTTTGGGGTAGGGGCATTATGCTGACCAGATTAGCTAAACATGCGTATTCAACAGATTACAGGAGGATCTATGAATATTCATGAAGGTGGCCCTGATGTATGAGTTTTAAACATGCATGTTACATAAGACTCATGTTCACCTTGTGGGGAAGACTTGACATTTAAATATTACAAGTAGACCCTGTACATCAAGAGGTCTTTTCAGGACATGGCACACAAATGTGCAATCTTTATACAATCCACTAGAGCCATCTCATGGCTGGTAGTCTTCTCATCAGGAGAAAGTTAACAAAATCACTCTCTTGTCCAATCAAAGCTGTAGTTGTGGCTGGTAGAACCAGAGTTCACTAAGTCAGTATCTGGTAGAGCTTCAAATTATCTTAAAAACAATATTGCCTGTCCCAAGGCCAGTGCTTGTTTAGCTGCTAAAGAAAAAAACCTGTGGCAGTTAGAACATAGTTTATTCTTTAAGTGTAGGGGTTCATGACATAACCCTCGCCTGACATGGCCTTAGATCCTGTTTATAATTTGGTACCTTATTACTACAGAGTCTGTTCTCTCAGTCTTATGATATCCACTTTAACATTAATGCTGAAAGGTTGTGTCTAACCTGCAAAAAGGTGGGGGGCGGGGTATAATGAGATGCACCTGACCCCTTGTCACGTCATTGCCAGAAACTCAGTTAAGGTTTTCTGGGGTCTCCTTTGTCCAGAGGGGTTCCATTTGATCAGTGGGGAGCTCAGGATTTTTAGTTTACATTTCTCAGTGAGCACCTGAATTTCTTCCTGAGAGCTTTAAAGAAAGTCTTTATGAAATAGATGACAGTTCCTGTTTTCTCATGCTACATAGGAAAGTTGCTTGCCTTAAATCTGCTGAGTGATTTTTCTTTTTATATTAAAAATGGAAAGGATAATTTTCCATCTGGATGAAAATGTGGGACTCATGAAGGCTTTCTCAGCATCAGAACTAGATGAGCCCAGCGTCCATTCAAGCCTGAATTTATTATACTAAACCACTCCTGGTACCAAGCTTCTGTTTTAGTCCATTCCCACACTGCTGTAAAGAATTACCTGAGACTGGGCAGTTTATGAAGAACAGAGGTTTAATTTACTCACAGCTGTGCAGACTTAACAGGAGGCATGATTGGGAGGCCTTAGGAAACTTAGAAGCATGGTGGAAGGGGAAACAAGCACATCCTACCATGGTGGAGCAGGAGAGAGCACAAAGGGGGGAGGGCCACACACTTTTAAACCACCAGATATGAAAAGAACTCTCTGTCACAAGAACAGCAAGGGGGAAGTCCTCCCCCATAATGCAGTCACATCCCACCAGGCTTCTCTAATTCCACATGAGATTTGAGTGGGAACACAAATCCAAACCATATCATTTCAGCTTGCATTGATGACCTGGGCCATCAGTGCAATAAGGGAAATGCTCACAGTTGGTTCTGATGGAAACACAGAACTCTTGGGTGCTTAGAAGAAAGGGCATCAAGCTTGCTGTTAGAGTTCACCCTTGCAGTAAATGCTAGAGTATGATTTGTGAAGCAGAGAGAGTTCAGGTACTTACTTGTGGCAATTTGGTTCTTTCCACCTCCTACAAATTCTGCAGTTCTTCCTTCCATGGTAGATGTTGTCATGCAGAGTATTGCACTTGGTTCTCCTTGAATGGGGCTGTTTTCAAGATTGCTCCTTAAGCCCAGGTGGTTGAAAAAGGAAATTGATTTCAGATTGTGCTGATGTGCAAAATGCTTTAATCAGTGACTTAAAGTGACTGCTGGTGGGAAACAGCAGAAGCTC
The DNA here is from genome assembly GCF_009761245.1 of Sapajus apella. Lineage (NCBI taxonomy): Eukaryota > Metazoa > Chordata > Mammalia > Primates > Cebidae > Sapajus > Sapajus apella. The sequence continues at coordinate 23,337,658 of NW_022436950.1, read as the reverse complement.
TTAACCAATTAAGATATTTAGGAAAGGATGTTTGACTTTTGTTAAAAAAAGTCACTAATCAACTGAAATGTGTTAAGAGGAGCCAAGAAACAGCTAGGAGTTCCACTTAAATGTAATAAAAGTGTTTGGGTCCTTCCCTTTCTAATTGCATGCCCAAGGCAAAAAATATGCTGACACAGAAAGAAGTGGCAAGTGTAATTTGGTACAGTTAGCCTGTCAGATCCCATGTGTGTCTACATAAAATCTAGAATAATGTCATGCTTGCTTCTTTGGCCAGAAAGGGAATTTAATTCCTTTATAGAACAGTTTCAGCAGGGATGGAGAGTATTACCAGCTTAGATGTCTTTGGAAATAGGAGAAAATTTAACTTGTTTTTAGAGGTTCCTTATGGACAGTTGGAGAAAAATCTTCAGCTAATAGTTATAATTAAAGGACCATTTTCATTTTCCTCTGTCAGATTAAACTACTGGAATCTGTAGTTATCTCTTCATGTTTCTCAGTGATAATGAGGTTCAACCATAACACTCAGGGTAATAACTGTATTTCATTGGTTGGCATTGAAGTCAGGAGCCATTGCTCACATAAGAACTACTTAACGATTCCCTTGCCCTTGGAATCCAGTAGTGTTTTCTTGGGCCATTGAGGGTAAGTTATGCTGTCTAAGTTTTCATGCTTAACTCTGTGATAGAAACACCTAGTTTCTCTCTGGTTTGTGGTAAATCTCTACAATCTCTTAGATAAACTATACTTATTAATTCTACTTTTTAAATGGTTTATTGAAGTAAAATTTTCTATAAAATATACTGGTAAGTATAATTTGATGAACTTTTATAAATTATAAGAGTTGTAAAATTATCACAATTCAGTTTAAAGAACATTTCTCTCACACCCAAAAATTCCTGGGACCTGTTAATAGTTAATTTGGGTCTGGAGTGCACACCAGTGGTGGGGGGTTGCTAGTTGATGCCGGCCTCAGTGACATGTTCTGATAATCTTGAGTTACTGCCCTATCTGTTGAATGGGCTGGCACCATCTTGGGCTTGACCGGTTGTAATTTATCTGCATCCTTCAAGTAATCACTTGGTGGTGGAGCATTCTCTTAAGTACCTGGATTGTCTCTGGAACTTCTAAGCTAACATAATTAGGCAAGCTAGCGATGCAAGGTAGTATCTGGTGGAAAGGAGGAGAGTAAAGGTTATTTCATAACTAAAAAGTTAATGCAAAGGGCTTCAGAAGGAAAAAGGGATTAAAAATAGAGTACTCAGATACACCCTTTGTTCTTTTCTAAAAATGTTTTAACTACTCTAGGTTATTTGCATTTCCCATGTAAACTTTAGCATCAGCTTCCCTCCCTCCCTCCCTCCCTCCCTCCCTTCCTTCCTTCCTTCCTTCCTTCCTGGAAACAGTCTCACTCCGTCACCTAGACTGGAGTGCAGTGGCGCAATCGCAGCTCACTGCAACCTCTGCCTCCCAGGTTCAAGTGCTTCCCGTGCCTCAGCCTCCCGAGTAGCTAGGATTACAAGCGCAAGCCACTACACCTGGCTAATTTTTATGTTTTTTTTTTTAGTTAGAAACGGGGTTTTACCATGTTGACTAGGCTGGTCTTGAACTCCTGACCTAAAGTGATCCACCTGCGTTGGCCTCCCAAAGTGCTGGGATTATAGCTGTGCCCTGCCCAGCTTTTCAATTTATGTGAAAAGCCCACTGGTATTTTGATAGGGATTTCATTGAGTCTATAGAATAGTTAAGGGAAAGTTGCCGTTTTAATAATACTGAGTTTTCTTATCCATGAACATTTATTTAGATCTATTTACTTTCCCTCTATAATGTTTTAATGGTTTTTAGTGTACAAGCTGTACACCTCTTTTATTAAATTTATTGCCAAGTGTTTTACTCTTTTTGATGATGTTATGAATGGAATTGTTTTTTAACTTTATTTTTGGATTGTTCGTTGCTGGTGTATAGAAATACAATTTTTTGTTTGTTGATCTTATATCCTGCGATATTATTAAACTTACTAACTTTTGCATTTTTAAAAATATGCCTCTTAGGATTCTCTACATAAAGGATCACGTTGTCTACAAATAAAGGAAGCTTTACTTCTTCCTTTATAACTCATAATGCTTTTCTTTTTTTTTTTTTTTTCTTTTGATTATTGTACTGGCTGGAACTTCCAGCACAGTGTTGAAGAGAAATGAGAGTGAACATCCTTGCCCTGTTCCTGATCTTAAGGAAAAAACTGTCTTTCACTATTAGTGTGATGTTAGTTTTAAGTTTTACTCAGATTTCCTTTGTCAGCTTCAGGAAGTTTCCTTCTATTTCTAATTGGTTGATAGTTTTTATTATGAATGGATGTTGAGTTTTGTTACATGTTTTTTCTGCCTCTGTTGAGATGATTGTGTGATTTTTAATCTTCTACTAATAGGATATATTAATTGATTTACAGTTGTTAAATCAACCTTGCATTCCAAATATAAAATCCAGACATCTATAAAAACCTTTTTATATGTAGTGAATTCATTTAGCTAATGCTACAGTTTGAGTATGTCCCCCAAAGTTTGTGTTGGAAACTTAATCCCCATTCTAACAGTGTTGAGAGGTGGGACCTTTAAGAAGTAATTAGGTCATAGAGGCAGCATCCTCATGAAAGACTTAAGCCCATTATCACCAGAGTGTGTTAGTTATAAAAAGGATGAGTTTGGCCTTATTTCTTCTCTGTCTCTGGCTTGCTTCTGCCTTCTGAGGTGAGGTGACTTTCTTCAGATGCTAGTGCCATGCTCTTAGACTTCCCAGCCTCCAGAGCTGTGAGCTAAATAAATAACTGTTCTTTATAAATTATCCAGTCTTGGGTATTCTGTTATAGCAGCACAAAATAGACTAAGACAGCTAATATTTTGTTGGAATATTTGTTTGTTTTCTTGTTTTGCGTGATGTCTTTGTCTGGCTTTGGTAACAGGAAAATACTGGGCTCATAGAATGAGTTAGGAAGTTTCCTTCTCTTCAAGATTTTTCTTATTTATTCTTTACATATTTCATATAATTTACCAGTGAAGCCATTTGAGTTCTTTGTGGGAAGCTTTTGTGTTGTTTTGGTTTTTGAATTTTGAGATTGTTTCATATGAAGGTAATCTTAATGCTCTTAAATTTACAAATATGCTAATTTAAATATCAAATTCTATTTATCCAAAACACACATTGTAAACATACAAATATCTCTTCTCTTCACATGTCGGTGCCCATTCATGTCATGGTTTGGAAATGGGGACAGTATATTCTCCTTAAGCTACAAGTCAGCATATGTTTCTTTATAGTTAATTTTAGCAAAATTTATACAAAATAGTAATTAGCAATAATCTTCTTGTTAACACAAAAGAAAATTCCTTCAAAACTGCATTTTGTTAAAGTTTCTGCACTAAAATATAGAAAAACTACACAAATATTGAAAAGTTTAAAATTTCCTTTTTTTTTTTTTTTTGAGACAGAGTTTCGCTCTTGTTACCCAGGCTGGAGTGCAATGGCGCGATCTCAGTTTACCGCAACCTCTGCCTCCTGGGTTCAGGCAATTCTCCTGCCTCAGCCTCCTGAGTAGCTGGGACTACAGGCACGCGCCACCATGCCCAGCTAATTTTTGTATTTTTAGTAGAGACAGGGTTTCATCATGTTGACCAGGATGGTCTCGAGCTCTTGACCTCGTGATCTACTCGCCTCGGCCTCCCAAAGTGCTGGGATTACATGCGTGAGCCACCGCGCCCGGCCCTGATTTTTAATTATATTGTGATTGGAGATCATATTTTGAATGGCTTCAGTCCTTCTGAATTTATTCAGACTTGTTCTTATGTGGCCTGACGTATAGTCTGTTCTGACAGTTGTTCCCTATGGCCTTAAAAAGTACGTGTATTCTCCTGGTACTAGGTCAAGTGTTCTGGAAATGTCAGGGCAATTTGATTGATAGTTTGTTCAAATCTATGTCTGTTGATTTTCTATCTAGCTGTTTTCCATGATGTTTTGAGTACTGAAAGTTATTCACCTTGAGAGTGTGTATGCTAGTGAGACCTTTATAATTTTTGTCTTACCTAGCTAAGCCAGCTTGGGTCATGAGATCCAAGTGATTTTATCCAATTTTTACAGGGTAGCACTAAAGAAAACATTGTCAGTTCAGTTAATAGAGTATATTTTAAATAAAGGTTTTTGGGTGTTGGCATTTTAAGAAAAATAAACTTAGTTATGTGTACTGCAAGATTATACGGGTTTCTGAATCCTCTGTTTCAAGGGAAAAATAAATTTATGTTAGTAGAGGATATTTACTAAGTACTGGGAAAATTGTGTAGATTTTAGGAACTTGTTGGAACAGAAAAGTGATTATTAGCTGTGAGAAATAAAAGTCAATTTTAGTGGCAACAGGTATATCAAGTACATCAAGTCTTAGATCAATGTTTATAGATTTGAAAAATTAATTGGTTCATTTGTTTCTTCTTTTGTCCCATTTTTGTCAAGCATGCATTTACTTTGTTTGACTCCTTTTTTGTCTCATGTACTAAGAAGAAAATATAACTAAGGTTGAACTATCCCACAGTTGGCCCCATTTCTAATTATTCTTAGATGGATTGTAATGAAGCCAGCAAGACTTATACATTGGAATTTTAAATGTGTGGGATTATAAGGAGTGTAGAAGCTGCAAACCAAAGATAAGATATGCCTGCAGATCTACTTCAAATTTCCTGATGACAGTAGATGAAATGAAATTATTTCTAAGGGCTTTTTTTTTTTTTTACCACTGCTCATTAAGTATATGAGTAATAAACAAAAAGAACAAAGTATGTGGTTCGGAAAGAATAAAACAAAAATGAAGTTAAAGGATCAATGAAGTATCCTAAGTGTGAACCCATGAAAATTGTCTTCCCTGGGTCTCACACATATTGGGGAAAAAAAAGAAATTGTCTTCCTGCTTAGAGCTCACTAGAAATCAAAACAATTGTTTATTGTCTCCTGATATAGCAGTGTCTTATATGTTTCACGATGATTTAGTTGTTCCTTGGGCTTCTCATTAAAAATAAGTACATGCTTATAGGGGGAAACTGCAAATAGTAATATAATCGCGTATAAAGTTAAAAAGTGGACATCTCCTCTTTATTGCCTCCCTCCCTTTGAAACTCTGCCCATACTCACATTCTCTCTCTTCATAGGAATAACCTGCTCATCCCTACTAATGCTCTATATTGTGATCAAGATAGTTAATTATTTTAGGGTATAATAAATTGGGGATCTAGTCAGAGACAGTACATTTTGGGAGAACCCTCCATCCCCAGTGGCATTAAGCAACTTGATTAAGAAAAGAAAAAGGCGTACAACTAATATGGGACGAGGCATACTTAGTAAGCAGCAATAACAAGCCAGGATGTGTTCATGCATAAAATCATGACAATGTTGGATGTGGTCTCATCCCTGCTCACCTGCATATATCTTTTACATAGCCTGTTATTCTTTGTGCATTTCCCCCTTCTGTAGAGCTTTATTGTAACCATTTCCATCTCTGTAAAATTAAGGGAAGGAGGAGACAAAAGAGAGTTCTAGACTGTTTACTCCCCTAAGTCGTAGCCAACACTAAATACACAGCCTATGAGTTTAAACTGAAAGAACAACAAAAAGTTGTGTTCATTCCCTAGGCTTTTAGAGGAGTAAACCAGTGAGGCCTACGCCATTTGTTCATCCATTCAACAATTATTTGTTGAATGCCTACTATGTGCCAGTCATTATGCCGCAATGCAGACAGTAAACAAATAAGAAAATATTTGTCAAATGGTGGTAAGCATTTGTGCTAATGTCCTAGTGCTGCAGTAATGGAGTACAGCAAACTGAGTGCCTTAAAGCAATAGAAGTTTATCCTTGCACTTCTGGAGACTAAAGTCCAAAATCACAGGGTTGCTTCCTTCTGAGAGGTGTGAGGGAGAACCTGTTCAATGCTCACTCATAGCCTTTGGTGACAGCTGGCCGTTCTTGCATGCCTTAGCTTGTAGATGTATTACTCCAATCTCTGCTTCTCTCTTAACAGGGAGCTCTTGTATGTCTGTATCCAAATTTCCCTGTTACAAAGATGTCAGCCCTGTTGGATTAAGGCCTGCCCTAATGACCTCATCTTAATTTGATTACACATCTGCAAGGACCCTCTTTCTGAATACGGTCACATTGTGAGGTTTTGGAAAGCACAGGAATCACGGGGGTTGGGGGTAGGGAGGCTATATTCAACCCATGACAGCACTATAGAAAAAAGATAAAGTAGGATACTGGGATAGGGAATGGTTGGTTGAGATGGGCTTATTTTATGTAGAGGATCAGGGAAGTCCTCACTGTTGAACAGATGACTGGGGACAGTGGGAGAGAGTGTCTAGTGGACATCTGTGGGGAGAACTTTGCAGACACAGGGAGCAGCATGTTCTTGAGAAGCTCAGGATGAGTATGCTTGGCTAGAAGCATCAGGGAGGGCTGTGTGGATGGAGCAAAGAAAGTAGGAGCTGAGGTTAGAGAGCTGGCTGGGGTACATATCACATAAGACCTCCTAGACCTTTTGCTTTTCTCTGAGTGAAATGTGAAACCACTGAAGAATTCGAAGTAGCAGATGATTTTATATTTTCTACCATGTTGAGCTAAAGGGCAAGGTTGAGGTAGGCAGATGAGTTAGAAGGCTTCTGCATTAATCCAAGTGATGGGAGGTAGTAAGAAGAGGTCTGAGTTTTGATATGTTTTGAAAGTAGCATTGGCAAGTTTGGCTGATCATATGAATGTAGAGTGTGAGAGAGAGAAAGAAGTCAAAAATAACACCCAAGATTTTTGGTCTGAACAACTGGAAGGAATTGCCATTTGCTGAGAAGGGGAACATACAGTAAGTTGGTCTGGACTTCAGGAAAAAGGTCTGAGTTGTGTGTATGAATCGTGGAGAAGGAGCCATACAGACTATAAGGCATGAGACTGGAAGAGATCCTTGAGTAGTGGAGAGGCAGGGGATCTAGGGCACAGGTAAAAGGGATAACTTAGATGACACACAGATAGTTCAGCAAAGACAATAGGACAGAAGGCAGAATATATGGGTGCAGATGCAGGTAGGTGGCTACTTTGAAGAAGAATTTGTGAAGGGGCTGGGCGCAGGCTCATGCCTGTAATCCCAGCACTTTGGGAGGCCAAGGCAGGTGGATCATTTGAAGCCAGGAGTTCAAGACCAGCCTGGCCAACATGGCAAAACCCCGTCTCTACTAAAAGTACAAAGGCATAGGCCTGTAGCCCCAGCTACTTGGGAGGCTGAGGCACAAGAATCACTTGAACCTGGGAGGCAGGAGGTTGCCACAAGCTGAGATCATGCCCTTAAACTGGGGCAAAAGAAAAAGACTCTGTTTTTAAAAAAAAAAAAAAGAAAAGAAAAGAAAGAATTTCTGGAGGAGGTTGGCATAACCTGGACCTTTATGGTAAAGGTGGATAGGACATGCCTAAGCGATGACGTGTCCTGCTGCTATCAATGGAACTTTCTCCAGAAATAAGGGGCATTGTTGCTGTTGTTTTGCCCTTGAGTTTTTTTTATTTCTGACCACTTTGTGTCTACTTTTCTTCTAATTTCTAATTGTCTTCTAATTTACTTCTCAGGTCTGTCTCTTCCTTTCTATCATAACTATCCTAGTTTAGGTTTTCATTATTTCATCATAGGATAGTTCCAGCATCCTACATTAATTACCTTTAAAGTTCTCCTTCATTTCTGTCCTTATGTTTGTACAGATTTAACTTCTTATAGCACAGATTTTATTCTGGGTCAGCCCTTCTTAATTACTCCCATTCAGTCTCCCATTTGAGGCTTGCCACAATCTGGTCCCATTCTGCCACTCCTGACCCATTCTTATACAGATTCTCTCTGTGAACCTTGTGTTCAAATCGTATTCCTGCTAATGCCCTTACAGCATCGGCTTTCTAAAGCCAATTAACTCTTGAAAAAAATGTCCATTCTTATCTTCACCCCAAATCCTACTCTAAAAAGATGCCTGTGATTTGAGAACCAGTATATCTTTGGATCCCAATGCTGCGTTGTAGTTTTATTGTAGTATGGACTCATCTTATATACTGCTGCTGGTCTGCTATCAGTGAGACAAAATGACCTCTATCTGGCTTTTTTGGTTTTCATTGCTGACTTTAATAAAACAGTGCTTAGGAGTAATAACAATTTGAATTTTTGAATTATAGCAGATTTACTTCTCTGGTTCTTTGGATCAGTTCCTAAGTCTTAGCCCCATCAAAGAAGAAGTAGAGAATATAACATGTCTGTATTTTGAGCTCTAGAATATTATACAACTTTCTTCTTAAAATCAGAAAAGGATGGGGGCAGGGAGAATAAAAATAAAAAGAAGAATCTGAAAAGTCCTTAAGGAATGATACTGCATAAACACAAGGCATTATTTATCCATTTTTAGAAGGAGTTATCACACAGAATACAGTCTTTCTAAAATATCTGGTACCTAATATTTTCTTTCAAAAAAAGACTCAAATTCTTGACGTGTCATAGAAGACTTGTATGCTGTCTCCCCCTTGTCCAACTTCCCCAAAAGCACATTCAACAATGGCTGCCTCTTTCTCTCCTTGGTGAGGAGTCTGACTCATCACTCACTCAATCTCTTCAACTGATACATGCATTTCAGTTCCATTCAATTACCAACTTTTAATTGAATCCCATTGCCAGATTGGTTTTGTGTCCTTGTTTCCTCTTGGCTACACTGTTACTATGACTACTTGGTATCTTACTTCCTGTATTAGTTTGATGACATCTACTCAGGTATGAAGCTGGATAGAGACCATAAAGTTGTTACAGTACCAGTCACTATTCTCTTGCATTTTTCCTTTCTCCTGCTGCCCGTTTGGAATGGAATCAAGCATGGTGATAAGGTTCTTGATTCTTCTCTATCAATTTTATTTTAGTAAGCATTGCCAAGTTTTAGAATTCTAGGACCTTGGAAAATTGTGGACACCCTCTTTCTCTGCCCTCCCTAGCCTTCACCCCTGAGCACAACACATTTTTTCAGGCATATGGCATATACATTTCCTAAAAAACTGAAAGACATCATTTCCTCATTGAATGAGAAAGTCTTCCTTTAGTTTCTTTCTTATGTCAGCATAATGTCTCATAATTATACTTTAAGTGCACTCATTTGTAGAATTGGGGAAAATTAGTCACACTAGGCAGTGGATGTTCTTTGGTCTTTCGTTAACTGTTGTATGACCTATAAATATTAACTGACGACCTTCAGGCTTTATGAGATATGGTTAGTGCTTTTTAATGGTTAAATTGAATATTTTTAATAAAAAATTAAAAACCATAGAATGCCACGGAAGCATTCCACTTACCGGGAAACTTAAAATTTGCCGGCTGATCTGGGAACAGATCTGGTCATATACCCAAGCTGTTTAAGATGAGAAATATCATTTATCAGAATAAAAATGTTACATCATAATGCTCTCTTATATAAAATGAACACACAGCCAGTGGGCTAACTGGATGTCATTTCTGTAGTTTCTCATTAACTCACACTACTGTATTTGTTATACAGAGTGAGCTAAGGCCAAGAGACCTTCCATATCATTCTTCCTGCTGTGGCTACAAAGTACAACTCACAGCTAGCTCAAATAAAAACAGAAATAAAAGGAGAGAGATCTCATAGTCTGCAGGAATGATTCTGACAATAAAGACTTTGCACTTACTCTGTTCCTTGTGCCTGGGGTTTTAATTTAACACATCAATGAAAAGGCAGCATTTAAGAAGGGGGAAAACACCCAGCAGGACTTACTTTTATTAGTGCAATTTGTAAGAAATTACTGCACTTAATGAGGAAATCATTAAGCATGAAAAAATGGGCTGTGACTGAACTTGTGGAGCTTAAATGGTGAGGTTTTAATTGAGTTTTTTAGTTATTGGTAAGAAGAAGAATAATTCAAAAATACAGGGCTGCATCCGTGTGTTGAGGTGGTCAGCACTTTACACACCTTAGTCCAATTTCCTGTGCCACTGGTCATGCATGATATTATGGCTGTGGTGTTCTCTGTCATATCTACTGATTTTTCTGTTCTGAGGAGGAGGAAAGGAACTTCTGTTAGATGGAGGGCAAAGAGCTAGCAGAACAATTTCTCGAAGGTGGAAGAAGGGTAGGATAAGGCAAAGGGCAGAGCTGTGTCTGCTTCTTAGTCTAACTGCTTACAAAAGATGACAATTTAAATGTCATTTTTAGGTTACTAAAGCTTACGCTTTTTCCCTAGTTCTGTATTTCTTTTGTTGCCATCCAGTGATTTGTTTTTCCTCAATCAGAATATTCATTAAAGACCGTACAACAAAAAACAAGAATACCAAGAGCAAGGAGCACAAACCTTCAGGGCAAATTCTTCCTGGAATCTCACATCTGAACTCTTTTAGAAGTGGAAGCAGAAAGAAGGATGTTTAAGAAATAAGTCAGCATTTTTTCTTTTTTGTAATTTAGAGAAAAAATATTTAAGGTACTTAAAATTTCAGAAGTACCTTTCACTTCTGAGAGGACCAGAGTGCCATGGGAAGTGCTTGGTTGCCTCCAGTACCTCTTGTTTATTTTCATGGTCCACACAGTTGCATGTCACAACCATGTTAGACCTGAAGGAAATGGAGATGTATGTAGCTCTGAAGATGTTTCAAGTAGAAGTGGAAACAATATTTTTTACATAATTTTTTCTAGAAATACAGCTTTAAAAAAAAAACAAAACTAAAATGGCTGTGGAAAGCTTTACATACGATTTTGGACTTTTTCAGTAACTTTTAATTGAATTTCATTGTATTCTACCTCACTACGAGGAAAGAAACCTGCAAATTTTAGCTTCCCTTATAATTTAAACGATGCCTTGCTGATTTCTGTGTTTTTGAGTTGGAGTCTCCCTCTGTCGCCCAGGCTGAAGTGCAGTGGCAAGAGCTCAGCCCACTGCAACCTCCGCCTCCCCAGTTCAGACGATTCTCCTGCCTCAGCCTCCTAAACAGCTGGGATTGCAGGCATGTGCCACCACACCCAGCTAATTTTTGTATTTTTAGTAGAAACAGGGTTTCACCATGTTGGCCAGGCTGGTCTTGAACTCCTGACCTCAGGTGATCCACCTGCCTTGGCCTCCCAAAGTGCTGGGATTACTGGCATGAGCCACTGCACCTGACCTGATGCCTTTCTAATTTCTGTGTCTTGAAAGTATCCAATTCATAAAACGGGGCATCCCCTGTGCGTTCTTAACAGCCGGTGCCCTGAGATCCCCTCCTCACCTTCCCTTCTTTCGTATGCCCTGCATCTGAGGGAAGTGTGGGCAGAGCTGGCTCCTGCAGGTTGCATTTCCCAGGCTCTCATGTCTAAAGACTTCCTACTGGGTTCAGCATGAGAGCTATTGGTAGGAAGTAGGGAGGGAGAAACCAGGGTGTCTCTTTCTCTCTTTCTGTGTTGGGTAGCATCTTTGGTCCTCAGTGGCTTCAGCTCCCATAGGACAGATCCCTGAGCTCTATTTATACCCTTTCTTTTCTTTTTCCTGCGCACCAAGGGAGGCTAAGAGCTTCTTGCTGTTACCAATCCCTGGGTTACAGTACCATTCTCAGTTGGCTTTAAACTCTTCATAACCTGTGAAACAATTGCCTGCCTTAAATCTCCTGATTTGGAGTGATTTATATTCTTTGGGTTGGATCCTAACTGATACACACACAACCTCTACCCACAATGGCCAGTTTATATCCAATAGTAAAGAGGCATAAAGAAAGCCTGTTTATATGTTTCTTAAATTGCCTATGTTAAAACAGATTTCTTTTTTATCAGGCAAAAATATTTTATAAGTTTCTGGCTTAAGCAATGCAATTTACATGTGGATTTAATTTATGGTTGACTAGACTACTTGCCTAGAGTTTTATTTGCTAATGGGTATTATTCCTGTTTATTCTCTTAATAGTGAATTACTTGACCTTAATTTTGATTTAGGCGCTTGATTTTTATTGTCACTTTTAATTTTGTGTTATAAAGATGTGATTGTCATTAGCTATATAAATTTGTTTTTTTCTTTTTCTTTCTTTCTTTTTTTTTTTTTTTTTTTTTTTTGAGATGGAATCTCACTCTGTTACCCGGGCTGGAGTGTAGTGGCATGATCTCGGCTCACTGCAACATTCATCTCCTGGGAACAAGCGGTTTGCGGCTAGTTTTTGTATTTTTAGTAGAGGTCGGGTTTCACAGTGGTCAGGCTGGTCTCGATTGCCTGACCTCAAGTGATCTGTCCACCTTGGCCTCACAAAGTGCTAGGAATACAGGCGTGAGCCGCCACGCCTGGCCATAAATTTGTTCTTAACATTTAGAAGTTATTTAACTGCTGACATTTGCAAAATGTACAGCTTTTCAGTAAGTAACATTTACATGAGGAATTGAGAAAATGAGAAGAATTAAATTGGGAAATATCCTAAGTGATGACTGAGTTCAGCCAAATCGTTTGAGGTGTCTTTGCAGTCTTTTATATATAATTTGTGACAGATGAGGGAACCTACTGCTTTTTGGGCTCTGTCAGTTGGAGGATAAAGTCCCACATCACTTTGTTGGAAACATCTTTGCAAAGAACAGAAGGAGTGAGTAAATGTAATGTCAGAGGCAGACATGCACATGGCCCTGAGCGTTTTGGCCTTGGTGACTGTACAATGAGAAGGGAGGTGTAGTCCATTTTATAGGACTTTGGGTGGTGTTGAATGTTTTCAGTAGGGAGGAAGAATATGTATTTCAGATTATCAAGAAAACTCTGCCCTTTTCCTCTTCTATAACATTTCTATATCTGGATAACATTTTGAATATGATACTAAAGTATCATTGTATTGAGATTAATTTTGTATATTAACATCTGTACTCGTTAAGAAACTAGGTTAGTATATGACACCCGTATCTAAAGCCTCAAAATCCATAACAGGCATTTGAAGTAATCCTGGAAATAGATGACAGCCATTTGCCTAACTTAGTATCCTAAGATGGATGGCCCTTCCAATGGCCATTTTTTATTTTAGTTACTAATGAGTATTATTGAGTCACTGACTAATTCTGAAGAACATTTTGGTGAGTTATAATTGGGGCTGTAATTTACTGAGTATGAAGACTGATAAGCCATTCCTTAGCCCTGTAATTGATGTAGAAGCAGAGAAAAGCACCCTGATGATCAGCATTTTATGTGGGGCAGGGAAGTCAAAAGCATAATCCCCCTAAAGTAGAATATTATTTTTGTCAACCATTTCTACATTTTACTTTTATTAAAAATGGCAGGGAAATGTGAAGTGCCACAAAACTTTGGAAGGGAAGTCTCTTGTCTACATCCCTTCTGATGCTGAGTATATTCAAGCATCATCCATCACAGCTATTCCCTGGTGTTAAATGGTTCATTATAGTCAGTGAACCACAAAAGTAGTCTGGGTAGAGGGACAGAATTTAGAATCATGGACCAAATGTACAAGCCATGTAACTGAGTATTCTTAGAAGGCCAAAATCTGGTTCTTTGTATTCATTGGGTTTATTGTAAGTTTGGATATGTTTATCCACCTGTGTTTCGGAACACTGTGATGGAAAGAGTCTAACATGTAAATAAGAAAAACTAAATCCATATAGGCCCACAGATATATGAGGACTTCATTTTTTTTTTTTTAAACAAAGAAACTGAGTATTGAGTCTCCTACTACTTTCTTTTACAAAGTGTTTGTGGTAGACTGGACTACCTTCTTTCCTATATCATTGCAAATGGATTGTTGGCTTGGGTATTTGCTTTATTTTTTGTTGGTGTTTTTTTGTTTGTTTTTTTAAGTATTTTTCTCTGTAAGATAGCAGCTGTGTATGTGTTCTATCATATTTCAGGATAAAATGAGTCAGGAAGTTGGTTGTTGTAGTTTTTTGTTTTGGTTTGGTTTTTTGCAAAGCAGTTTAGTACCTATGTAGTTGCTCCATGGGCTCCAAGCTCTTAGAATTCTCTACGTTACTTCTTAATCACCTATGCTCTTTATACTCTTTTCCTTGTACTCTGCATGTAATAGTTTGGACACAGCAGATGACTCTTTTCTAAGTAATCTCTTCTCTTAGTAACTTCTTTTCTAAGTAATCTCTTCTCTTAGTAACTGTGATGCCATGAACTCCTGATTTTTTTTTTCTCTCTCTGTGACTATTCCTTCATAGCCTCCTTCTTCAGCTCCCTTTCCACTATCCAACCACTAAATGTAATAGTTCCTAAAAGGCTTGGTCTTGGATTTCTTGTTTATTCTATACTTTCTAAGGAGCCAAGCTCTACCCCTACCTCAGGATTCTCACACATACTGTTCACTGTTCTTGGAACTCCCTTTCCTCCAGCCATTTTCTATCTAATTCTCACTCATTTTTCTTCCCCTGTTTGTGTCCACATATATGGCCATTTGCTTTTCTCCTAATACACCTTGTGCTTTCTCACTTCTCTTCTTTATACTTAGGCTAATTCTGTTTCCTGCTGCCTAATTGCCAAATTCTATTTTTCATTGCCTAGCTGAAAAGTCATGTTAATTTGTGAAGCTTTCTATAATCACCAAAGATTTTCTAAAACTTCAGACCAATTAATATATTTCCTTAATACTCATAGCCCTCTTCACATTATTTCCCAGTGTTAATTTTATGTATATGCATTATATCCCCTATTCGACTGTAAAATCCTCAAAGGCAAGGGCCTTATCTTCAACCTAATTCTGTCTCCCACAGAACATAACATAGTGTCTTCTATATAGTAGTCACACAGTAAGTGTATACTATCAAACAAAGAGCAACATTTACGTTATAGTTTCCTCGGATTTCTTATTCTAATTTCAAAAGAAATGGAAAATGTAGTCTCAAGGATTATTGCCCTTGGCCTGTAAAGGTTTTTATTTGTGCCCAGATATGTAACTTCGAGTGAACTTTGTATCAAGTGATCTGGGAAAGTACTCCACTTTCTGTCATCAAACATTTCTGTTACTTTGATTTTTAAGCTGAAAAGGGGAGATAACTTCTGTTTGCTTTGAGCTTCTTGTTGAGGGTTTTCTGCTCTGCATACTAATCAGGATTGTATTATTTACCTTGTTTAAAAAGATTCATCTGAACATTCTTTCTCTCCTTTGAATTGTAGTTGGATATTAATTCACTGCTGCGGGATACATTGGTAAAGATTTCTGAAATTGCAGGGAAATGTTTCTTTAATCCCTTGAGTTTGTTAAGTGCTTTCTTATAATGGAGATCATAATCTCCTAGTTAGTAGAAGGGATGAATTGTTTACTGGGGATATTTTTCCCTTGCTGGAAAGTTGCTGTATTAGAAAATATTTCATCCGTTTTTTAATCCTTTCCACATGCTGTGTAAGGTCCTTAGGAAATAAGGAGATTCTTAACACTGATTTCATGTTTTTCGTAAGGAAGGCATTGAGTAATGTTCAGGTCACTGTGATTTACAGGGTTAGTGGCCTGTGGCCTTTATTGGTGAAGCTTGAAAGTAATTTTCAGCATTGTGCATGCACACATAGCTACTAGATGCTCACAGGAGGCTGTGATTTTGGGAAACATGCAGTCTTAGAATATCTTGAACATTCAGCATAAATTGCCAAACAACCAGCTAGAGAATGGTGTCAGGAAGAAGGGAGAGGGAGCCTTTAGGCATGAATACCCACATCTCCTTGATTTGTTCTTCCACAGATCTTAAGGGTCAGTTTTGACCTGCGTAGCAAACTGTTTCCTCATGACTTCTTGATTTCCATTTTCCTCTGGGTTTTTTTGTTTTCCCCCCCATACTGAAGAATTTTTTTGTTTCTTTGTAAGTTGTAACCTACTTTGGAAATGATGACATTATTAATGCATTTTCTCTTTCTCTAGCACTTAGGAAATTGCTTGCTGACAGTTACTGTTTATTAAATATTTGTGTCTTTTGGAGTGGTGAGCAATAGGGAGAATATTCAGGGCCAGCTAAGGGCATAAGATAGTAATGATTTCTCATTTGAAAGGGGTATTTTGTTAAGACTGGGGCTGATCTTTTCTAATTTAACCTTGGATTGGTAGAAGATGGGGTGTCTCTTGCTCATTAATTTTCACTGCCCAGCACTGTTCCACAATTATCCTGAGCAGAATTAGGGGAGGGATTAGAGGATCTATTTTCTGTGAATATGGTAGAAGGACAGTTTTGAATTATCCAAATGGCCCCTAAATTGTGGGAGAAAATCAAAAGGAACAACAACAATAATTTTAAAAACAACTACAACCTAGGGTCTGACATCCCAGAGAGGAATATTTCAACGATAATTCTCAGCATTTTAGAAATTAATTTCTTGACAAATATCAATAGATATTATTGAGACTTCTCAAATGTAAAGTTTTGAAATCAGAATTTTGCATCTCATCTGTCCCCTAAAAGAAGTATGGCAATTGTGCATGCTGACAATGAGGCTCATGAACCAAAATACATACTTATAGGCACGAACACAGAAGCATCCCCTCTTAAGCATCACTGAAATCTAAGAAATTTTTTTGTCTTATGTTTTAGCAAGTAACCAGCTCATAAATCACATCGAACAGTTTTTGGATACTAATGAAACACTGTATTTTATGAAGAGCATGGACTGCATCAGAGCCTTCCGGGAAGAAGCCATTAAGGTAATGCTATCCTAGCATATCTTCTCTTCCTAAACAGTTGGCCACTATCACAGGGAAAGAGACGTACAGCATCCCGGAAATGAGCCAGGGCTTTTTAAATTATCATTATCAGTGTGAATAGCAGTGTATGTCAGTGGAACTAGAAATGACTTAAGCTCATATTACTATCACTGTCATTTCTGAGGTGGAATAAAGATGGTTAGGTAGGATGTTTTATTCTTGGAAATTAGCTTTTTATTATACTAAAGCCCTGGCTTTTGCTTTTTGTTTCTATTTGGGAACCGAGGAAATTTCCATGGTAACCTCTGGTGGCCCACTTGTTATTGTAAAGGATTGGCTTTTAGGGAAATGGATGGAAAATGCATATTGGTTTAATTGTTGAGAAAGATTTTATGAAGACAGGAGTAGGGATCTAAATGTCAGAAAAAAAAAGAACACTGAAAATTACTCAGTTCCTCCCATGCCTTTTCTGTGGGTTTTGCCTGTTTGTTTTATTAGGAATTTTTAGAAAATACTTCTAAAAATTTTCCAAATTATGTATACACTTTTATATCTCTAGGTAAGAAGTGAGCAAGTTTAAATTAGAAAGCATAATTTTAAAGTAGGCACAGTTGTAGAATATGTTCTTATGTGGATGCTTATTAAATGTTTGCTGAATATATGAATGAATTAATGCTTAAATTAGGTGCTTACAAAGAGTGACAAGAAAATGGAAAAATCATTAAAATCAGATTAGAATAAAAGATTCAGAAGTAGATAACCTGAATACTCTTCAGGTAAAAGACAGATTTTGGAAAAGTAGAGTCAGGGCAAGACTGCAGATGATTCAGTTGGGTGAAAAAAGATTTGGTTAGACGGAAAGAGATAGTAAAAGCGTATTGCTTTTTTAAAGCACTGCCCAGGCTAGATGGAGTGTCTTTTAAGACCTCTGTGCATTGCTGCCACCCAGTGTCCTTAAAAATACCAGGTCACATTGTGTTTCTTAAAAAAAATAAAAAGAGAGATAGAATATACTTTAGTGACATATCATTCAATCTTAATGGAGGGAATTCTTCTTTCTTCTTTCTTCATCTTTCCTCCTCCTCTCTGTCTCCCTCCTCCTCCTCCTTCTTCTTTCTTCTTCTTCTTCTTCTTCTTACCCCCTTCCTCCTTCCCCCTTCCACCTCCACCTCCTCCTTCTCCTTTCTTCCCCTTCCTTATTTATTTATTTTTTTGAGATGGAGTCTCGTTCCTGTTGCCCAGGCTGGAGTACAGTGGTGCAATCTTGGCTCACTGCAACCTCCACCTCCCGGGTTCAGGTGATTCTCCTGCCTCAACCTGCTGAGTAGCTGGGATTACAGGCGCATGCCACCACGCCCAGCTAATTTTTACATTTTTAGTAAAGATGAGGTTTCACCCATTTTGGCCAGGCTGGTCTCATACACCTGACCTCAGGATATCTGCCCACCTTGGCCTCCCAGAGTGCTGGGATTACAGGTGTGAACCACTGCACCCGGCTGAGGGATCTTTTTTGAACTGTAAAAAATTTTCTTTTAAGTTTTATGGAACAATTAGGGAAATGAGAATACTGACTAGTTATTTGGTTCTATTAAGGAGCCACTAATTTTTTGTATGGTGTTAATGGTATGTGAGTGTGTTTGTTTTAAGAGTATGTATTTTCTGTATTTCATACAGAGATATACGTGAAATAATTTGAAATTTGCTTCAAAACAGTTGGAGGGTTATGGGAGAAGAAGGTCAGAATATAGATGAAATAAGATTGGTTTAGTTGGTAATTATGGTTTTATATTTTATTTTTAAGACAGTCTCACCCAGTCACCCAGGCTGGAGTGCAATGGCACGATCTTGGCTGACTTCAGCCTCTGCCTCCCAGGCTCAAGCCATTCTCCTGCCTCAGCCTCCCAAGTAGCTAGGATTACAGGTGCCCACCAGCATGCCCAGCTAATTTTTGAATTTTTAGTAGAGACAGGGTTTCACCGTGTTGGCCAGGCTGGTCTTGAACTCCTAACCTCAGGTGATCTGCCCGCCTCGGCCTCCCAAATTGCTGGGATTATAGGCATGAGCCACCATGCCCAGCCTGAGTTGATAATTATTGAAGCTGGGTTATGAGTGTGTGAGCACTCACTAAATTAGTCTGTTTTTGTTTGAGATTTTCTAGATTAAATGTTAAAAACAAAGGACTAGGCCATCACAAAAACTGACTCTGGGAAGCTCTGCGCCTTGCACAGATGGAAGGGTTTCTGGTCCCCAGTGAACACACCTCAGTTTGGAATGCCAGCTTCCCATGTACCAAAGAAGAACATTTTATTTTTTTGTAATGAAGACCGTGATTCAAAATATACAGTACTTGGTTTGGTCTGGGGCTGAATTTTGTTTTTGTGTTCGCTCTGACTTGCCGCCTCCTCTACCCCAACTTGCTACCACAGTTTTCAGAAGAGCAGCGCTTTAACAACTTCCTGAAAGCCCTTCGAGAGAAAGTGGAAAGTAAACAATTAAATCATTTCTGGGAAATTGTTGTTCAGGGTAAGTTGCTGTTTTTTCCTAAATATACATATAAATTCTAAATATAAACTATATTGTGTAATGAGTTATGTGGGGAACGTGATGACTTTCTACGTGGCTTTGGGAAATGCTTAGCTTTCAGTGAACTCAAACTCCCTTAATAAGCATAAACACAAAGTAATAAATAATAAACATGTAAGTTCCGTCTTAGACTCTACACAGCATGACCTGTTTCAGGACTGTGCCTGTTTGTTGAATGGAATAGCTGTGTGGGCAAACATTGCCCTCTTTCTCAGATTCTTAGGCCATTTCAGTCCTGCTGGATCCACAGCCCTTTGGTTGACCTCACCCAGATTTGATCTCCCTGCCACTTTTCAGTTACAATGTTCTTGGACTGTCCGTTTCAGAAGACCAGCATCTTCTTGCACCAAAGCCATTCAGTTCCTCATTTGTTCACAGCAACCAATGCAAATTAAACTCAGAAAGAAGACAGCACACATCCTTTCAATGTTAGGCTTGATCTTTGCTTTTTTTCATGGCCTTTTGCCCCCCTCCACCCCCTATTTTTAAACATGACCTGATTTTCTTTTAGAACCCAAGTATAAGATACTACTTGTTTAAAATGTATACTCATGGACACAGGGAAGAAGCATCACACACTGGGGTCTGTTGGGGGGAAATAGGGGAGGGACAGTGGGGGGTGGGGAGTTGGGGAGAGATAGCATGGGGAGAAATGCCAAATATAGGTGATGGGGAGGAAGGCAGCACATCACACTGCCATGTGTGTACCTATGCAACAATCTTGCATTTTCTTCACATGTACCCCCAAACCTAAAATGCAATAAAAAAATAAATAAAATACATACTATGAAAATGATGATGTTTACAAGATAGAGAAACTTTTCACTTAAACAGTAGGGATGCAGCATTTCAGTCTGTCTTTCTGTGCAAATTCTGTATAAAAAGAGTTGCATACCTATCCATCCACCTTCTAATGGGCAACTCTTCATCACACAGGTAACCATTTTCCTGACAGTTAATTTTTCAGCCCTTTAATTTCTACACTTGGGAACAAAACCCAATTGGAATGGGTGGTGAATGGGGCTTACTCAGATCACTTTTGTGTCTCTGCTGTTGACCCCGTAAATGAAGGAGATTGGTTTTGGTATTTATTGAATGCCTACAACCTATTATTTGCTGAAAAGAAACTTACAGGACCTGTGCAAAATCCATATTTTTTTGATAGCTTATATGCTACTGAGAGAATACAAATGACCAAGGCCGTTCATAGGTACAAATGGATGTTAAATACATGTGCTTTTTGGACATTATATCATGTATCAGCCATTTGAGGTAGGAAAATGTCTTAGGAAGAAGAGCAAACTAAAAAGTAGATTTTCTATCCTTGATTTGCTCTTACTGAGCTGAAATTGACTAACTGTGCTAAATGATAGACATGCCCCTTGGTGAAGACCATATTTTCTTCCTCCCTAGTCCTCTGGCCACTCCACGCATAGCCAGTAACATGGCTACTACGAGACAAAATGTATGCATAGTCTCATATTGGGCACCTGATAGCTTGGACAAAAGCATACAGTCATCCAATTACCGTTTATTTATTGCGCTTCTGCGGTGTGCTACAGTAAGTCCTCTTTTAATGTTGTCCATAGGTTCTTGAAAACCGTGACTTAAAGCAAAATGACACATAATAAAACCGTTTTTTTCTCATCTGTGTTTTATAATGAAACGACATTGTTTAAGGAACTACTTTTGTTTATCTTAAAGTCACAGTTTCCAACATCCTATTGATGATAGTTAAGTAAGGACATAGTGTACACTGAGTGCCTGCCCTTGAGAAAATAGTCTTAGGAGAGAGAACATGTGTATAAATAGTTACACAAGTTAGGACAAGAGCCATTCCAAAGGAATAAACAAAGTGATTTGAGGATTCTAAAGAATGGGAGACTAGAGTTGAACAAGGGAGGGTTCATGGAACACGTGGCATTTGACATGTGGCCTTTATTGCTTATTACACAAGCAAAAACTGGTGAAAAGATAATTGAAGATGGACAATGTTAATTAGTTGCCTTTAGTTTTATATTTTTTGTAGAACAGAGCACCTTTGTAGTTTTAAAAATCTCCAGCACAGGCAGGGCACAGTGGTGCATGCCTGTAATCCCAGCACTTTGGGATATCAAGACGAGAAGATCACTTGAGCCCAGGAGTTTGAGATCAGCCTGGGCAACATAGTGGGACCCTGTCTCTATAAAAAAAGAAATCTCCAGCTCAAAGGTGGGAGAAGGTGTGGTGGAAAGGAAAATGGGACTGGAGTTGATTCTTTGTGTTTAGACTTTACTCTCTGTATTACTTTTTAGATGGAATTACTCTGATCACCAAAGAGGAAGCATCTGGAAGTTCTGTCACAGCTGAGGAAGCCAAAAAGGTATTTGAGGGGTAACTCTCTGAGTTTAATTATTTCAGTGGAGTTTATTTTATTTATGCCCTTAAAGTAAAATTTTATAGATAACTAAATTGATGTACTCACCACAGCATCCTGATGGGAGAAATTATAATCTTAGTCAGTTTTTTGTAGGCTATGGTTATATTTCTAGAACTTAACCTATAATCCCCCAGCTTCAGAACCTCTAGAGCGTGCTGTTGAACTCCATAGTGCACAAACTTCAGCTCGGCCTTGGTAAAGGCTATGAAATCCACAGTGATTCCCACTCTGACCATATATCATTAGTCACATGGGGAGCTTGCTTTTTTTTGTTTTTGTTATTGTTTTGTTAATACTGATTAAAGATCAGAATTACCCTAGAGATTCTGTTAGTCTGAGATAGGTCTTGGGCACAGTTGGTTGGTTTGTATTTTAAAACCTCTCAGATTATTGTATAGTAAACAGAGAAATATTAGTATTCTAGCATAAGGGACATCCAGGTATTTTCAGTAAAAGACGCCATGTATGCAATGCTCGTGAGCTTTTTATTCACAGAGATTGTTGGGCCTAGGTCTCTTTCTCTGGTGTGTATTGAATCTGATTCAGCCATGAGTCAAATATATGTGGTTATTTAGTTCAGTCATTCTTCATTGTACCTCAAGGTTGTGATGAAATTTTAATGAATTAAATTGAATAGCTCAAAAGTATACACTTCATAACATTCACTTTCAGTTACAGTCACTGATGGATAGAGTTTTGCTGACCCCTGACAGTTCTGAGTTGCTAAGCTTCTACAATGTGCTAGGCACTGTGCTGGATGATACAACAGCACCCCTTCCCTGTAGAAGCTCAGGCAGTTAAAATGGAGCATAGGGAAGCAACAGAGACTCAGAAAATAACTATACACACCAAGGGAGAGCTTGGTTTGGGGCTGGTGAACAGGAATCTGTTTGGGAAGTGACAGACACAAAACTGGAAATGTTAATCATATGGCTAAATTTGGGCCAAAATTTAAATATCTTTAATTTCAACTCAAGAAAGGCATTTGGCAGAAACCATAGTATGGTTTGGAAGAGAAATTAAAATATACAAGAATTTTTATTAAGCACTTTGCCTAGCAAAAGGTTTTTGTTAAAAAACAGGCCATCCCTACTTTCAGGGAGTAAGATTTTGGAATTTTTGAAGCATACTGTAAGGTGGTGATTGTCATCTCAAAAGGGTTTTCATGGTGTCTGTACTATCTTCTTCCACAGTCACTACTGAGTACCATGGGCTTGAGTATGCCATTTAACTGTTTGGTTTTATTTCTGTTTGTCACCTTATACAATGTTTGATAATATCTCCCCTTGAACTGGGCTGTCAGTCAGGGTTCTCCAGAGAAACAGAACCAAGAGAACATACATGTGTTCATGTTTGTCTATGCACATACACACACACATATATCTATATATATAAAGAGATATTTATAGGCTGACTTTAAGAAATTGGCTTATGTGATTGTGGGGGTTGGCAGGTCTGAAATTTGATGAACAGGCCAGCAGGCTGGAAACTCAGGCAGGATTTCTATGTTATAGTCCTGAAGCAGAAACCTCAGCTTTTGCTCTTAAGGCCTTCACTTGATTGGATGTGACCTACAAACATTATTGAGAGTAATCTTTGCTTAAAGTCAGCTTGTTGTAAATGTTAATCACATCTATGAAATACCTTCACAGCAACATCTAGTGTAGTGTTTGATGGAACAACCAGGAACCATAGCCCAGCCAAGTTGACATGTAATATTGTTACATGGGGCGAAGACCTATCAATCAGTTTTTGCTAAACAAGTAAATCAGGAAAGATAATTTTTATCATTATTACATTAAGAAAATCTGTTATCCAGGTGAGAGTTGAGTACATATTAAGAGTTTTTGGAAGAAGTGAGGAGCTGCGATCTAAAAAATCTCATGTTTCCTCCAAGTAGCACATCTTAACCAAAGATGTTCCAGCTAAATGAACCCAGAATGTTAGACAGGAAAGAAATCTGAAAACGGATGATGTGCTTGTAAATTATGCAAGGCTTGTTCTGTAATGCAACTGGGTTGTCTTCTTTGAAATGTAAAGGCACTGAGCCTAAACATGAGGAATTTTAATGTCTGATGATTAAGCTATAGAGAGAAATTTCAGTTAATGACCAGGTATAAGATGGTGTCGTTAGATAATTCTGATGTCACTAGAACTGATGTCAGTTGTAGTTTAAGACAACTCTCAAAACTTCACCATTTTTGAATAGAGAGAACATCATAAAAACCAAGTGGAGAAGAATCTCTTCTACTTCAGCCACTGGTTGCCTGGCTCAGACCCACGTCTTCTTCCTTTGAGAGCATAGTGTTTCCACAGTCAAGGCATAGTGAGTGTGCTTCCAGTACTACCAGCAAAATGGAACTTTACTGTCATGGCAGATAAGAAATTGGAAATTCAACAAAAATGTATTGCATACCAGCTCTATGCTAGGCACTTTGATATATATTATCTCATAGCCTCCAAAAAAAGTACATTGCACATTATTGTACGTTATTTAAAGTTAGCAAGCTGTCATATTCTTGCTATTAAATGTTGACATTTGAAAATAAATAATTATCCAGGGATGTTCATTTTAAATGAAAATTAAATTATAACTTTACACTTGTATAACATCCTCAGAAGAGCTGTTTTCCTCCAGTGTGTTCTAGAAATATGTGGATTGTATGATTCTTTGAGAAATAGAAGTAAGTCAGCTCTGCTGTAGAAGTAGAAAGTTTTTCCATGACATAAGTTAAGACAGTCACTTTCTTTTAAGTCTCCTGGTACCTCTCATTTCATTTTGAGACCTAGGAATAAATATTATTATTCTTTAATGTTCATTTTTATTATCGTTATAAACTTTCACTTTTTCTGTTTCTGGTTTGTTTGATTAGATATGCCATTAGCATTTGATGTTTGGTAGAATCTTTGTGTAGTCTTTGTGTGCCCTTCATCTGTCAGTTCTCACTGCACGGCTCTGTAGTGGGTAGATGAGGTAACGTGTTCTGTCTGAAAGCTGACAGTAAGTCACTGGCCAGGAGTCTAGTTCTAGCACTGCCCTAGTCCTTTATTTTTCTTCCTTTGTTTTGAGAATGCAGTTAGGAAAGAGGATTTATCCCCATGGCTTTGGGATTATTATTTTATTTTATTATTATTTTTTTTTTTTACCAGATTCCAAGAGGCTGAGCTATGTCTAAATAATCATTTGATATAAGCTCTATGAAAAAAAAATCATTGTTTTAGCACTTATTTTTCTTGTAACTGCCTAATTTATCCTTCTTTATTGTTGACATTTATTGATTTTCCACCTTAGTATCACAGACATTTAGAGATTAGCAGTGTGATCGTTTTACCAACATCCTGTTTAGAGAGGTAAAGTTTCCTGGCTCAGTGCCTCACAGCAAGCTAGTGGCCAGCGGACTTGACTGGAATCCAGACCCCCACATTCCCACTGCAGCCACCTTATCACTACACTGTGGTGCCAGCTCTCCATGCCTTCACCTTATCATGCCACTAACCACATCTACCTAGAGAAAGGATGCTCATGCTCCCTCTTTCAAGAGTACATCCAGCTATGTGTGTGAGAGTGCACAGGAAATTCTCCAAAGCTTAGTGAAGGATTGAAGACAAAGGTGTTAGGAATCAATGCTTCAGAGCAGTTTTCTGAAACTGCTGGCCCCTGTTGGACCCTGTGACATTTTTCTTTGCTCTTTTCTGTTTTCATTTTTCTGCCTTAATTCTCTGGTGTAGTTTGCTAGTACACGAAAAGCAATAATGAAAATATCACAGTGTTACCCAATTTAGGGCTTGATACATTTAAGATACAATTTTAAATTTTTTGTTGAGGTTGAACATTTGTACAGTAAATGCACAGATCTTAACTAGGTAACTTGATGAATTCTTAAACATTCATTTACCTGGGTGCTTACCACCCAGATCAAAAGAATAGAACATTTCCATCACCTCATAAGGCTCCCAGGTAGCTTCCCAGTCAAAAGCCCCATCCCTTGAGGTAACTACTATTCTGACTTCTGTCACTTGAGAGTGGTCTTGCCTGTTTTTGATCTTCATATAATTGGAATCATGCCTTTTTTAATTCATCCAATTATGTGATTATAGCTGTGTAGTATCCCTTTTATGATTTTACCACAATTTATTCATTCATCTTCCTAATGATGGACATTTGATTGTTTGTCCTTTAGCAATTATGAATAAAGATGCTGTGGATATTCTTGTACCTATTACCTGGTGGACAATATATTAAGTGTATTCCTAGGAATGAGAACATAAAATTTACACTACCATAAAGGATTTTTGCATACTTCTTTCATCTGATAGTCACCACAACCCCTCAGATAGGTATGATAAGTAGTAGTATTCACATTTTATTTTTGAGGGAAATTAGTTATGAAAAGGTCAGGTGGCTTGCCTAGGGTTCCTGAGAAACTGACAGGGTTATGGTTGTGTTCTCCACACTAGGCTGTAGGATTTCTCTTTTGTACCATATTGGCATTTATAGCATTGAGTAAGCTACAGTGACGTTAATGAAACCCAAATATATGTCTTTTTAGGCAAAGTACATGCAAACTGACTTTTGTTCTTTTTGATGCTTTTCACACATCTGGATTGTGAGTGATCCTTTGGAATCACCTGATGGTATTAGAAACAACCTATTGGAAGTCATGTGTTTTTACTTTGGAGGTCAGTAAGGGTCTGAGCACAAGACGATAGTTTTTAGTTTTATGGAGGGATAGCACTGGCAGTTTCTATATAGAGGTTATAGATTTCATTTCTCTGTTTGTAGCCAGGATTATATTTCAGTGTACTTGAAAAGTAGTAGGTTATCTGTTTCATAAAGTTCTCCAAGTAAGGATGGTAGTTTGAGGAATAAGGAATATGTCACACAGATGCGCTTTCTATTTAGTCTCTACTTTCTCAGCATATTGCAGAGAGAAAGAACACACTAGAAAAGATAAAAATTGATTCCTACCTCTTTCTGTAGAAGAGATTAAGAGAATATGTTGCTTTTACTGAGAAAGCAGTCCAGTCATTGAGTTCTCTGCTCTATCTTGCTTCCCTGTCACTGCGAGGGCTGGAATTACTTGCAGTTAAAAACACTGATGATGAGGAGTGATATGTGGAAGAGATCAGCCTTGCCTGGGGCATTGAGAAGGATAATGGATGGCAGTCCAGCTTTTAAACATAGTTTGCTTACACAGAAATGTGAAGCAGATCTGTCAGGAAAATCAGTTGCAGATGATACTTAGCACTTGATGAAAATGTAGGTTTTTTACTGCTGCTCCTTTCTTCCTAGAATTTGACCTAGTCTCAGAGATTTGCTCATTTGTGCTTAAGTATACATACTGTGGTCATACTGTGCCAACAGTCCTGTCTTAACTTATCCTTTAATTGCAGTGTGAAGGGGGCTTTGGACGTTGGGAGGGAGTGGGAATTTGAGATTTTAGAGGCTGAGTGCCAAAACATATCAGGGATTTTCCAGATTCATCAGTAAGTCCCTAACTAAGGGGTCATAAAAGATGTAGTAGGCTACAGAACCATTGAGCCCATGGAGTTCTCAGATATTTGGAAGATACTGGTCATTTGTGCCCACACAGAGATTTATGGCAAGATGCAGCTCTACTTTTTATTCTCTTGCCCCGACTGGATAAATCTTACCCTGTAACCATATAGTCCTGATAGCAGGAAAATCACTCAGGGGTGAATGATAATGAGTCGGAGAGGAAAGGGTACAACATAAAAAGTATGGCGATAATCCAGAAAACCCCAAATACCAATTTGAGAATCTACGAAAGAGCACAGTTTATTTAACCTTAATCCATAAATCATATGCTGGCAAATGTGTATTTCTTAATTCATTTATCTGTATTTGGCTCTCAGATATTTTTATTCATAATCACTGAGAAAAAATAGAATTAATGAAACAGAAGCTTCATTACAATTCTGTTACAGATTATCTACCCCCATTGCTGGGATTTTCTCTCTCTTATACCATTGATTTTCAGTTTTGCACGTGGTCCAGTTTAGGGTCAACAAAGGGTTATGGAAAGATCCATGAATGTCCTTAAGAGAAGATAAATTCCTTATTTGCTCAGTCAGAAAAGAAGTTAATGTATAGTAAGATGGTTCTAACTGAGGGGGGAAAAAAAATCCAAGAGAGTGGTTGAGTCGACAGACAATTATGTCCACGGTGCTGACGAAGGCAGTGCCTCACAGGCAGACACAGCCTACGTACACTGTTACCGCTTTGTTACCTGTGTGTGTTTTTGTATATGAGGAATGGAAGGACAGGCAGAGCTTGCTTGCTTCTGAAACTTGGCACGTGCAGCCTAATATTTCATGGTTGACTTTAGTTTGACTTTTTTAAGAGACATATTTTAGTTTATTTATAGGTCTTAGGTTTCAGAGGTCAGGATTGTGTCCATTGTACCATAAATAACAGGAATGTAGCAAATGGCAGTTCTTACCGCTTTTTCCATGTTGAGAAAATGGGGAGAGTATAACTATACTTTTTCCTCTTGGGTGGAAGCAACTGCAAGAGAGCATGAGTGCTCCATGCACACTCACCCTGAGGAGTGCCGGAGAAGCATGCCTTTAGGGGCCGGTCAGTTGTGGTACCGTAAATGACTCTGTTTACAGATTCTGTGGCCCCCAGAGGAAAAGTGGAAGTGTCCCACCTTCCACTGCCACCTCTAAAACACTCACTCCTAGAGGCAGGCATGCTACCAGAAGATTCCCTTCTCGTGTTAAGATAGATAGGCGTTGCTAGAACCCAGTTCTTAGAGGCAGTTGCCACATGCCTTGAAGGAAAATGCTCCTCACTGCTATCCCTTGAAGGGACAAGATGGAAAAAGAGCGTTGAGATAATTTTCAAGGGCACTCACCTCACTACCCTTTTAAAATCTGAGTGTCATTCCTATATCCTCACAGACTTCACTTCCTGGACTTTGCTTTTCTATGTATGCCTTTCAGAAGCTCTACATCTAGAACTGTGATGCTAAACAGTTTTCTCATCCATTTGTTTGAAAACAGCCTGTTTTCAAACAATTTCTAACACAAATTGAAAGATTTCCATAAAAGGAATCAAACAAACTTCTAAGCTCACTCATTTTTGCATTTCATATTTCTTAAAAGAAGCCACCCTTTTACTGCTTTTGTCCACAGTGGAATTTAAGAATAGATTATTCAAATCTTTTTTTTCCCCTGATTCTTTATCATTCAACTTGAGATTATTCTAATCTTGACTTGATTCTTATGCTCCTTTAAAAAGAGCATACTAATTTGGGATGGTTGGTTATTTTCTTAACCTTAGCAAGCCAACTAATTTCCTGTGGAAGCAGAACTGGAAACAGCAGATATCCACCATGCTGATACAGGACCTTACACAGTCACTGTCTTGACAAGTCATGTCATTTTCTCCCTCTTCATCAGTACTTTCTCTGGTGACAAGTTAGTATGGGCCACTTGAACCTCAAAACTGGACCTCTCACCCAACGCCAAATGAAGGAGCCACGATGATGTTTCTTTTGAGTCATTTGCAGTGACACTTTGCTAAGCAGGCTGCCTTAGGTTTCCCTGTGGCAATGCTAATAGATTGATCCCTCCTTCAAAGGGGCAAAAATGTCATTTTGGTATGATAACTGACTTTCTATTTACAGTTTCTGGCCCCTAAAGAAAAACCAAGTGAAGACACAGCAGCCGCATTTGAAGAAGGTGGTGATGTGGAAGATTTAGTAAGTACTTTTAATATGCACCTGGTGTTCTGTGATTGAAATTGCCTGAGTTATAAATACAGCCACAAAGGCTGATTATCATAGACTTGTTACTTTGTGTTTTAATTTCCAATACACTAGAAGCTCCCTACACTATTATTTATTGCCATTATAAATGTAATCAGATAGGTAGTTTCATAATGGAAATTCCTGTGTTCCATGGTGTTAGCTATATTGTTCATTCAGATTAATCCTCTTTTGAAGGGCTGAAAAAGAGCTAGGGAGACTATTCCATTAGTAGCAAAATGTTGTAATTCACTGAAATTGCTCTTAACGAAAAATAAATAATACAACATGCAATTTGTGTGGATTGACAAATAAAAACAGCCTTTAAAAAGGCTACTTCTTAAATGTTCTCAATTAATTTAATGTAAACAAAATAGACGGATAGGCATTTGAGGATTTCTGGACCCCATTACACCATGTTGTTGATGCCTGGGAAGCTGTGTAAATGTTGGCCTTTGTATCTGTCTTTAGTTTGGAAACTTCCCGACTTTAAGCTTCACATGACAACTGTCCCACAAAAGTGATATACTATGATGTCAACCTTTTTTAGACACGTTCTCAGTACTAAGATGAGTGGATACTTGGATGTTTAACTCCTAAAATAGTGAGCGGTGAATAAGTGTGCAGGTATATGCATGCCTTCCAATGTAGAGAGTCACTTTCATTAAACCCTCTCTCACCAGAGAAGCAGTGGTATGGCATTGGCCTGGTTCCTTTCTAAGTGTGTTGTTCTTGTTTACAGTTGGACATGATATAGGTCATGGATGTGTGGGGAATCTAAGAGAGCTGCTGTCGCTGTGATGCTGGAAGTTCTAACAAAACAACTTGGAGGCGGCCATTCAAGGGGAGTCAGAAGCTCTGGAGAAATTCTCAGCAGGTTACCCGGAGGCAGATCACCTAATTCTCTCTGGAATGAATACACACATATATATTACAAGAGATAATTTAGACCCCATACAAGTTTATAAAGAGTCATTGTTATTTTCTGGTTGGTGTATTATTTCTTCTGTGGTCTTTACTGATTTTTGTATATTATATACATGCTTTGAAGTTTCTGGAAAGTAGACCTCTTCTTGACCTAGTATGTTGGTGACAGTTGCAGCCCTTGTGATGTGATTAGTGTCTCATCTGGAACCATGGCATGGTTGTTGATGAGTTTCTTAACCCTTTCCAGAGTCCTTTGTCTGATCCTTCAGTAGCAGTCACAACTTAACATTGAACAAGCAATAGCATTTGCTTCCTCTCAACAAGCAGTTGGGTTAGGAAAACCATGGGTAAGGATGGACTCATTTCTCTGTTTAGTTGAGGCCTTTTAATTACCACATTACTTTGGCTCTGTATATAGGTGGTTTTCTTTAAGTGGGGTGGAATGGGGAGCACAATTTCCCTTCATACCCTTTTTAAGCAGTGAGTTATGGTGGTGGTCTCATGAAGAAAAGACCTTTTGGCCCAATCTCTGCTATATGAATGAACTTTTAAAAATTCAAAAACTGAAAAATTTACTATAGTAGGTAGAATTATATCATTTCATTAATCTCTACTTGCAAGTCTCAGAGAGAGAAAGTTGCATTATATTAAAACATTTATGTTAACTTTTTGGTCTTTCCCATTTCTACCTAAGTCAGTTTTCATCTTTCTAGATGATGTCTCCTTTACTAAATAAGAAAATAGCAAAGCCCTTATTCTCTTTTTTTCTTGTCCTCATTCTTTCCCTGAGTTCCAGTTCCTCTTTGCTTGGTGTACAAACTTCTTGGTCACCTCTGTTTTCAGCACCCTCAGAAGTGGTCACTAATACACTATTTTGCGTATGTAACATTAAAGGTGTAAATGACTCATTTCTCTGTGAATCGCTGCTAATTACTGTCTGCAAAATACTTCTTCAGTGCTGTGCTGAGAATTTAACACCCTTATCCATTGATTGAAAATGGATCTGCAAGATAGAACATCATTCAGCTGAGGAGAGTGCTTTACTTTGGGCTTCAAAAGGACATCCTGTCAATACTATACACAGTTGCATCAAACTTGACATACAGATGCCCATTTAAAGCAACCCCAACAAAGGATGACATATCATAGTTTCTGGTTGGATAGTGAAAGCCCAGGGGTTGTTTGTGACTTGGATAAAACTGAGACATTCTTAGAACCACAGAGAGTGGAAACTTCAATCTCTGAAATTTTCATTATTCTCATCAGATCCTTCCAGCAGTATGAATCAGCTCAGTAAGTATGGCTTCATCAGCAACTCCTGTCTTTGGCAGCCTGGGGAATTTCTTGGAAACATCAGTCCTTTTGTCATGCTAGGAAAAGTTTAAATCAAGTTAGTCCTTTAGATCTTCTGATACTTTTTGACTTGAATGTAGCAGGATTGTTTATTTCCAGATCCATTTCACATAGGCGCAGTATACATACTACGTAGACTTCATCAGAGCATACTGTTTTGAGTAGGAACATCATGTTTTACATGAATACATCAAAGTCCCGTTTCCCTGAAATGAGATTGGCAGATCTACAGAACTCACAGGTATTCTGCTGAGTGTAACCTTGGAGGACAGCAAGTCCTCATTGCGCCATGGGCTGCTCCTCAGAATCCCAGCAGTCCTACAAATGATAGGTTTGTCTGCGTCTGTGATTGCAAGTCACTGACTATGGTCCTTGTCACCTTTCACCTTTTTCTTCTGTGTCACTAAAATTTATTGACTTAAAGAAGAGTCATCCTCTTTGTGACCCCTCCCCCCGTCACAACTCAAATGACCTTATGCATTTCCAAATACCCCCTTGACATTATGTGCTGCTCCTCATTAAGTACCTCTATTTTAAATGATGGATTTTAGTCCTTTGCCAGTTAATTTACATACAAGATTGAAAAATTGTGTTAGGATTAGGCAGCTTTTTTTTTTTAGAACCAAGTCCAGGATGGCTTTGAAAATGAATGGACACCGATTGTACTTCTGTTATGGTTATGTGTGGTGCTAATGACTGACTTTGCAGTTAATTTTGATTCAGGTAACAGATGTTCTGTTTGGTCCCCTATCTCCCATGGGCATCATTTCATATTATCCCCTGCCTTCCTCCAGATAGTCTAAGTTCAGGACGCAAGCTTGTGGCTCATGCAGAGTAGACGCCATGAGGGGTCACGGCATGAGTCCGGGAGGAAACCCGGGGCTAACCCAGATCCCGGACTTGAGTCCTGCCGCTGCTGCTTGCTGCATGGCTTCTGTCAAGCTGTTAAACCTGTGACCTGCCTCACAGGCTTATTAAGAGCATGCCTATCGATCTTCTCTGTAAACCCTAAAATGCCTTCCACAAATCAGGTGGTTTCATAAAAATTCCAAATAGAGGGCCTGGGCATAACTTTTTTTTTTTTTTTTTTTTTTTTTTTTTTTTTTTTTTTTTTA
>NW_022436950.1:23176568-23304729 GCF_009761245.1 Sapajus apella | reverse complement strand
TTTATTTATGAGTTCTTTATTCTGTTCCATTGCTCTATGTGTCTGTTTTAATACCAATACCATGCTGTTTTGGTTACCACAGTCTTGCAATGTAGTTTGAAGTTGGGCAGTATGATGCCTTTAGCTTTGTTCTTTTTGCTCAGGAATTCTTTGGCGATTTGGATTCTGGTTTCCTTACCAATTTTAGGTTTATTTTCTGTGAAATAGTCATTACTGTGAAATAGTCATTGGTGTTTTGTTAGGGATTGTATTGAATCTGTAGATTGCTTTGAATAGTATGGTCATTTTAACAATACACATTCTTCCAGTTTATAAGCGTGGTATGTCTTGCATTTGTTCCTGTCCTCTTCACTTTTTTCCATCAGTATTTTGTAGTTTTCCTCACAGAGGTCTTTTACTACTTTGGTTAAATTTATTCCTAGTTATTTAATTTTTTTTTGGTAGCTGTTGTAAATGGAATTGCTATCTGGATTTCATTTTCAATTAGTTCATTATTGGTATGTAAAATCACTACCTTTTTTTTTTTTTTTTTTTTTTTTTTTGAGACAGTTTCACTCTATCACCGAGGCTGCAGTGCAGTGGCACTCTCTCAGCTCATTGCAACCTCTGCTGGCCAGGTTCAAGCAATTCTCCTGCCCAGCCTCCTGAGTAGCTGGGACTACAGGCATGTACCACCACACCTGTCTAATTTTTGTATTTTTAGTAGAGACGGTTTTGCCATCCCTGCTTAGACAGTGTTGGCTTTCTGCAGTCATTTTGGAAAGGAAAGAAATGTTCCTTCATTTAAACAACCCAAGACGAGACTTCCTTTCAAGAGGCACAATGGCATAGTGCTTCAGAGAGCGACCTGGATGTTAAGATACTTTTAGGTTTATTAAATCCATGTGTCAACAGCATTTAACAGTTATGTGGCGTTCGCAAGTCCCTTAACCTTTGTAAGCAACAAAATAAATCACTTGTATTTTATCTGTGGTCAGGATGGCCCAGGAGAAGACACGGCCTTCTCAGCCAAAGGGAACTGAGGAGCTAATTAAATATGGGAACAGTTGCTGCTTGGAGTGTTGAGAAAGCAGCTCCAGACCCAGGCCCTATCCACAGCCTCCCGTTTTACATTTCCCAGGTCCCCCCACCTTTGCACTGCAGCTTGTGTGGGTAAGGATACTGGTAGACCTGGAATGGGGGTCTTAGCATGGGTAAATCTGAATTTCTCTAAGCCCCTTCCTGTTTCCTTTCAGTATGCTGGGAATTACAACAGCCCTCACAGGGTTGTTAAGATTAATGAGCACATACTGCTAACAGCATATATTAATAGCTTGGCAAAACAGGATGAAAACTAAAATTTATTTTGCAGCAGAATTCCCCTTAGGAACAGATCTAGTTTGTTGGATAAATACTTTGATGAACTGCTTGAGGGATTGCAGTGGCACCAAGATGAGAGAAGGAAGATGGCACCCTAGGGGAACTTGGTGGTAGGGGAGGTGTTCTGACTGGTTACTGGCTTTGATGTTAATAAAGATCTTTAAATAAGGGCAGAGTTTTAGAGATGGAGGTGGGTGAAGGCAACACCGATGGGCAGCTGCAGGGGAGGGCAGCTTGAGGGGTTCGGGGAAGCACAAATGTCCATGAGCATTCTAGTCTTGTTACCCTGTGTGGGTTGAGTGAATTTTCATCTACCCAGAGTATTCAGTGCAACCATCTATTTCACTAATGTGCTTGGAGTTGTTATTTTTAGGGGATGCATATAAGTGCTCTGACTGTTTCAAGGAGGGTAAGGGTGAAAGCAGACTGCCCAGAGAGAGTTTCATCATCTCTGGATTATGTGCATGCCTTGCTGTTTAAACCAGAAATCAATCAAATGTAGGTGATAGCAAATTATGCTGCTCCTTATGTTGAACCTCCATGCCTCCACTGTGGCCAAAATCAAGCCTCTGTGTAATTCCCCATTCAGAAATAAGAAAAGAACTCTATTCTTGAAAATAACTGCAGATAACAGCTTGGCCAGGAAATCACAAAAGGTAGCATGTGTGAGATACTTGTCACTGCTCAGAATTTTGAAATTGCATTCCAAGCTGTTGGATTCGAGTTTGATTAAGTGAGGCCAAACTGGGGCAAGATCAATCACATCGTCAAAGAATTACACACATACTCCACGTGGCCACATTGCTTTTGTTGTTTGTTTCAGGGATGCTGTGTCTGTTACGAGGGTTAAGACTCTCCATGCTTGGCTGAGGGATCTCCTCTGGAGATTTTGAGAACAGAAACAGATTTCTCTCTCCCTTCTCTGGTAGCCTTCCTGCTCGTGTTACAAACAGCCCTGCTCAGAGGCAGAGGGTGAATCCCTGGCAGGTCTTAACAATCCTATGTATTATATGCATGACTTTTCTCTGTCTCTGCCATAGTAAGAATTCTAGGCTAAAAAATGTTCCTTTTCTTATCAGTTTGTGTTGACAGAAGTTGGCAGATGGTAGGGGTAAAAGGGCTTAGGGCATTTCTGAAGCCAGATGGTAAAATACCCCAGCCCCACCTGGGAACGTCTGAGAGCTGAAAAAAGAAAAAATCCACAGCAGCTCTCCTGAGTCCATCCTGTCATTTCTGTAGCTTTAGCAACACTCAAGAACCATCTTCGTCAACACTGAGTTCCTGTGGCTTGTGTCCTAGAGATGAATAGAATAGAATGTGATCACCTCCGAGAATAAGTTCCTTTTACCAGAAAAAGCTGAGGAATGAGACCCATGCAAAGTGAGACAGAAACATAGCAGTCCACTCCTGATGTTCTTTTGTGGAAAGAGGGGAGAAATAATCCCAAACCATTGTATCAAGTGGGCAGAAGTGAGATGGGCACAGTCTCTCCTGAGGGAGAACTCCACTTGCAGTACATCCGAAGCTGCTGAGTGGCATGGCACTTTGAAGAGCCTTCACTCACTGTGGAAACTCAGAGAAACTGCTTTACCCTTATAGACTTCACTTTTACTATATATATGGTAATTGGTATGTTTGTTTGAGGTTTAAAATCAATTCATTTAAGTAACACTCCCAATGGAGTAAGCCATGTTAACTTTTTAAAATAACAAATCTGTAAGCTTGGAAAAGGAGAGAGGAAACTATTCTTAAGGATTAAATCCTGCCAGGTGGCCATCTTGTAGGCTGGGAAGCACAGCCTCCTCCCACAGAAGCCCAGAGACAGGCACTTCAAAGGAGGAGGGGTTGGGTTAGGAGCTTATGCTGAACCAGTTGGCTAAGGTGGTCCTGAGGCATGCGTGTTACGTGTGACCCGTGTTCATCTACAGGGAAGACTTGACATTTAATATTACAGTCAGGCCCAGTACATCAAAAGGTTTTTCAGGACAGGAAGGCACTCAAGTATGCAATCTGTAAACCCACTAGAACCAGTCCATGGTCGGTGGGCTTAACAGGAGAAAGTTACTGAAATCACTCTTGTCCAGTCAAAGCTGTAGTTAAAGGCTGTGGAGTTCAGTTAGTCAGCAATCTGGTGGCGCTGCAAGTGTTTTAGTATTGTTTTAGCATGAGGCCACTGCTTGTTTAGCTGCTAGAGAAAAAGAGAAACTTTGTGGCAGTTAGAACACAGTTTATTCTTTAAGCATAGGGGTGCCTGACTTACCCTCCTGGCATTAAGGTCTGTCTATAATTTGTTACGTTGTTGCCACAAAGAACTGTTCTGTCAGTCTTAGGATCTCTGTTTTAACTTGAATGCTGGTCAGTTGTCTGTAAACCAGAAAAGGGAGGGGAGTATAATGAGGTATGTCTAACCTCCCTGGCTGGGAACTCTCTTTTTTTTCTTTTTCTTTTTTTTTTTTTTTGCTGTTTTTTGTTTGTTTGAGACAGTCTCGCTCTGTCACCAGGCTTAAGTGCAGTGGTGCAATCTCGGCTCACTGCAACCTCTGCCTCCTGGGTTCAAGCAATTCTCTTGCCTTAGCATCCCAGGTAGCTGGGACTATAGGCATGCCACCACGTCCAGCTAAGTTTTGTGTTTTTAGTAGAGATGGGGGTTTCATCATATTGGCCAGGATGGTCTCAATCCCTTGACCTCGTGATCTGCCTGCCTCACCCTCCCAAAGTGCTGGCATTACAGACGTGAGCCACTGTGCCTGACCGGGAACTCCATTTTTAAGAATTTTCTGGGGTCCCCTTGGCTAAGAGGGGGGTTCCATTCAATCTGTTGGGGGAGAGTCTTAGGATATTATTTTTAGTTTACATTCTTCCCTTTTAGCCAAGATATGCCAGAGACAAGATGACCAAACATTTATTTTGTGTCATATCACTGCCAGGGTGGTGTGGTTACCTGCCCCAGGCTCATTCTGTTCTTTGGTGGGATCCTTATGGCCAGGGGCCTTATATAGCTAATTAAACGTTCTAGGCCAGATAAGGATGGAGGTGAACAGGCACTCATTAACGCTTAAAAACCTTTTGAGCAACATAAGAACCAAAAAGCAAGGGTACAAAAGTGACTTGTCTATAAGTTCTATGTGCTCAGCCACCAGCTGTTTAGTAATCTGTATGCCTATCTTTAATTTGGAGGGTCCAAGTTAATTTTATCCCTTGAAACTGGCCCTTACAATCTCATGTGCCCACCTCTTCTGTGATACTCCCTGGGCCCACTGGGAGGGTGTTTGATCTTGTATTGCTTTACTTAGCAGCAGTGTCTCGGCAATGGAAAGCAGATTGGCCTAGGGGGATTGAATAGTTCTCACATTTTAGAGGTATTAGGTAGAGAGAAAGGTAATCTTTATTGTTTTACCCAATTTCTGTAAGCTGTAACTAGTTTAAAAGAAAAAAGGTTTTATTGACTCTGAAAAACAAAACATGAAGAATCAGTAATGTTTATTTG
The DNA here is from genome assembly GCF_009761245.1 of Sapajus apella. Lineage (NCBI taxonomy): Eukaryota > Metazoa > Chordata > Mammalia > Primates > Cebidae > Sapajus > Sapajus apella. The sequence goes on along the minus strand of NW_022436950.1, from coordinate 23,299,883 downwards.
ATTTTGAGGACATTTGTCAAAGATTTTCAGAGGTTCAAAGCATATTTGATCAAAATGGAATTACAGGTCATTGTAATGTTTAAGTAATAATCAAAAGACTTTAAACACAATATAGAAAGTCACATGGATATAAAAATCTTAACCCTTTTAAAACTCAGTTTTCCTAAGTAATCAAAAATCTAATAAAGAAAACATGGGCATTATCTTGATAAAATGTAAAATCTTTGGTTCTTAGGCCAGTTGCCAAAAAGACAAAGAACAGTGTGGTTGCTTCTCCTATGAGAAGCACATTTAGATGACTTAGAAGTCAAACTGGAAAAAGCTACTTGAATTAATCAGATACAGGAAGAGTGTGTCTGGGGTCATGAATGAACATTTTATTATAGAGGAAACAGGAAACTAGAAAACTGTACCTTGAGCGGCAGAACACATGACTCTTAGTAACAGCATGGGAAGTTTTGTGGTCACATGGAACAATTCAGACATCAGGAAAAGCCAAGATTACAGAATCAAGTTATACTGTAGGAAAACACTGTTTTTCTAGACCTTCAAGATAAAATATTTTAGCATCAGGCCACAATAGCAGTTAGAACCAGAGGAAAAACGTTACAGGAGCTGGCAAAACAGTTGAAGGGGAAAATTATCATCTCAGGCCTTCCCAAAGGGAGAAAAAAACAAAGTAGCAAGACACGGCAAAAGCTGAACTTCCAAGGTAAGAGTCTGTTTTCAACAAGAAACAGGTTTAGAATTAAAAATCAAGGCCTCTTTTAATTGTATTAAGATTAAATCAATATTTTAAGACAACTGTGTTTTAAAATAAGGTACCAAAATTTAGACTTTTATAATTTTAATGATAGCCAACTTAATGCCACACAAAATGCTTTTCATAAATATCCTTTTACAAACCTTATCACATAGAGCATCTATGACATGCTTGTGCTTTCTGATTTCTAATAAATTTCCCATTTCCTTAATAACCAGTCATTTTACTTTAGGACAAAAATATACCATGCAAAACCCTCTCGTATATGAAATTATTCTCTTTTTAACCTTCCTCACCAAATATACATCTTTATATCTGTAACTTTTCACATCTCTCCTACTTACTGGTTTTCTACCTTCTTTCATAAATATCCTTTAAATGACATCCAAATTAAACAAAATTATTCTTTTTCTCAATAAGAATAAATTTATTTGGCACATTTTATATATAGAATTCTATATTCACTAAAATTCTTAGTAACCTTAAATTTTAGTGGAAACCTAGGAAGCAAGCAGTATTGAATTATCTATTCTCTATCAGCACTTTACAGATGAGAATCACTCCACAATTTTTAGAAATGTGTTTCCGGCCAGGGATGGTGGCTCATGCCTGTAATCCCAGCACTTTGGGAGGCTGAGTTTATGTTCTTTCCTTTTATCCAAGGTGTGCCACAGACAACATTGTTGACCAAACATTTATTTTATCCCATATCATTGCCAGAGTGGTGTGGCTACCTGCCCCAGCTTCATTCTGTTCTTTGGTGGGATCCTTATGGTCCGTTGAGCCAATTAAACATTCTAGACCAGATGAAGATGGAGGTGAACAGCTGCTCATTAACCCTTAAAAACCTTTTGCGCAACATAAGAACCAAAAAGCAAGGTTACAAAAGTGACTTTTCTGTAAGTTCTATGTGATGAGTCAGCTGTTTAGTAATCTGTATGCCCTGTTAACCATTTTCGTAGCCTGTGAATATCAGATGTTCAGTTAAGAAAGAAACTTAGTGTTAAATATGTGGATATTTTTGCCAGTAACTCAGAAGACTTAGCTGTTTTCATTGAACCAACAATATTAAATTAGTCTTATTTGTCAAACGAACACACACACACACACACACACACACACACACACACACACACACAAAGAGCATTCTCTTTTTGGCTGGGTTTATAGTCTTATAACCTTTTGTGCCAAACCCTGACACCTTAAAACATCTAGCAGAGGCAAATATAATCAGTAAACCCAGACCAAAAAATGAAATGTATGCTGACTATTCTGAAGACATTTCTATTTTTATTTTACCAATAATTTTTAAACCATTTTTATTTACCAGATTACTAAATTTACATGAATCTGAAAAAAGTATTTGGACTTAGTTTATGAGTATAATTTACTTACAAGCCAGTTTGGTACTATGCTAGATACAGCACAACATAATACATGTACATATATAAACATTTAAACACATACACACGAAGATTTTACAGCTTTTACCTTGGATCCTTAGCCATGACACAGTAACACAAACTCGCCTCTTTACAAAGGACAGCTGGATCCAAATTATGTCTGACAAAATTGGGACCTGTTCACAGGGCTAAGCTTTATTTGCCCCAATAGGTAATCCAATGAAGGCTGTGGGCCAAAATCTTGGGAAAAGTAGTTTTCATGGCAGTTTTATTTTTAAAAACATTTTGCTTTTTTTCCCCCTGCAATTTCAAATGAGTTTTCAGTGTTTACATTTTAGCTACAACTGGCTGAACTATATAAGAACAAATCTCCAAGTAACCTTGAATTAGTAGTATCATAAACAGTTTTATCTTAACAGCAGTACCTTAATAACAGCAAATTCAAAGCAGGCTGAAAAGAAAAAAGAAAAGATAGCTTTAGAAAACTGCATTTTAGTTGCAGGTTGGGCATTTGAGCTCTGAATTTTCCCTGCTGTAATTTGCCGTTCAGTTTAAAAATGTGCAAAAGAACAGGCCATAATATGTAGCCAGCTGAAGTCCTAGAAAACGTGGCATGCCTTTGAACTTCTGCAGGAGTCCTGCCCCTAGTGGGTAAGTTACCCATTGCATTGACCCTATGAAGACATCTCTTCCAGTGCCCTTAGCGTGCACATCCCCACATACTTTATGGACCAACTGAGTTCAACCTGAATGCCTCTCCATAAGCCCGGAGCCCACAAAGGCATTTTCTCCAGAGTCCTTGAAAGGAGGGAATCAGGAAGGCCTCCCCCAAACCCAGGACCAGGGGGGATGTTCCCTCTGGGGTCCATGGATGGAGGGAAACAGAAAGGACAGAAGAAACTAGGAATGCTCTCCCAAACCCAAGGCCAGCAGGAAGGTCGTCTCCGGGGTTCCGCAGATGGAGGGGTCCTATGAGAAGAAATCATGTCTGCAACCTAAAAGCGGTAGGTCTTGGATTCTGATAGCACTTACCCAGATCCTTTCGCAGCATGATCAGAAACAACTGGACTTTTTCAAAGGGACTTTGGCTGTACCTAGTGTCCTGGGTGACACAGGAAAAGGAATTCAGGGGCTGCTTCAGAATCCCATCTTTGTCTACCAGATATTAAAAAAAAAAAAAAATCATAAGATAAAAATTTAGAAAAATGGAGACTTTATTTCTTACGGGTAACAGCTTGCTGGGTGGCCATCCTGTAGGCCGGGAAGCACAGCCTCCTCCCGCAGAAGCCCAGAGACAGGCACTTCAAAGGAGAAGGGGTTGGGTTAGGAGCTTATGCTGAACAAGTTGGCTAAGCGTACATATTCAGTAGGTTACAGGAGGAGCTGTGAGTGAAGGTGGTCTTGAGGCATGCATGTTAAACAAGCATGTTACATATGACCCGTGTTCATCCCACAGGGAAGACTTGACATTTAATATTACAATCAGGCCCAGTACATCAAAAGGTCTTTTCAGGACATGAAGGACTCAAGTATGCAATCTCTGTAAACCCGCTAGAACCAGTCCATGGTTGCTGGTCTTCTTATCAGGAGAAAGTTACCAAAATCACTCTTGTCCAATCAAAGCTGTAGTTATGGCTGGCGGAGTTCAGTTAGCATCTGGTGGAGCTGCAAGTGTTATGTTTATTTAGAGGCCAGTGCTTTTTTAGCTGCTAGAGAAAAAGAAAAACCTTGTGGCAGTTAGAACATAGTTTATTCTTTAAGTAGAGGGGTGACTTAACCCTCACCTGACATGGCATTAGATCCTATTTATAATTTGGTATCTTGTTGCCACAAAAAGAGCATGTTTGTTCAGTCTTATGACCTCTATATTTTGGCATTAACACTGGTCAGTTGTGTCTAAACCATAAAAGGGAGGAGGGTATAACGAGATGTGTCTGACTTCCTGTCTTGTCATGACTGGGAGCTCAGTTTCTAAGATTTTTCTGGGGTCCTCTTAGCCCAGAGAGTTTCTATTCAGTTGGTGGAGGGGGCTTAGGAATTTTTAAGTTTGCAGCCTGTATCAGTATATTTCGGTTGCCCTCCCAGTCCTCCTGATCTTCCTGTCTTTCCTCACATCCTTTCATTGCCAGAGATTTTACAGAGGTAGAGCTGGATAATTTCCGGCCATCTCTTTTAACACACAGGCCTCCCAGATCTTTCTAACCCAGGACCTACTTGGAAAGGCATGCTGGGTCCCTTCCACAGCCTTTAAGCTCTCCCTACAGCAGAATTTAGGTGAGTGCTTTGAGGACATGAAGCTATTCCTCCCACCACCAGTAGCCTTGGGCTGTCCCACGCTTGCCAACTGTGGAGCTGGAGCGGGAGGGAGGAGTACAGACATGGAATTTTAATTCTGTAATTCAGGGCTTCAGTTATGTACAACATCCATGTCATTTGATGATTCCACAACTCCTTTTGCATCTCTCCCAGAAGCCTGCTTTTTAACGCCCACTCAATATTATCAGAGTCCAGCCTGGAATCAAATTGCCTCTCTTTCAAAACCTGCCTCTACTATATCCTGGCTTTGTGACCTCAACCAAGTTGCTTGACCATTCTCAGTCTCAGTTTCTGCAACTGTCCAGCAAGGTTTAACCTAACTTCCAGGGCTGTCAGGATTAAATGAGCATGAGCCACATAAAACGTATGGCGTATAGTAAGTGTACAGTAAATATTTCCATTATCAGTTCCTTCAATTCTATTTTTCTTCCTTCTCTACACAGCCTCTGCCTGGCTTTAAAATGTCCTGCTCTGCTTTTTATGAATGGATACCCCCAACCCTATGTGGATTAGCAAAGTAATGACCCTCAGAGACAGCTCCATCTTCATCCTTAACTTGCTCTGTGATCCAGTGTGCATCACTCAAACAGCCTGTTTTCTCCTACAAAACAGCTGCCTGTCAGAGGATGTTGGGGGCATAGGAGGAATGGGAAGCCCACTAAGAGAACAGAACTCAAAAACAGTTTGAGTTCTAAACGGGAGGAGCTGTGTGTGTGCATGTTTGTTTGTGTTTCAGGTCTTGGAACCTCAGCAGGTCAGTCACATTGCAGTGTGTCACTTCATCTGGCTCCTTTGTTTTCCCTTACCCTCTTTCCAACTCCCTGGGCCCTGGATTCTCCAACAGTGTCAGGGTTAGATACCTTTTATGGGCCACTTTCATTAGTGTCCTGATAGAGGCTTCATCACCGCTCAGAAACTGCCTTCCGCCCACTGGCAAAGGGAGACGGGAAATACACAATTCTAATTAATAGTCCAAGCAGAGAGGACACTCAGAATTTCAGGACTGAAGGGTGTGTGTGTGTGTGCGCACGCGCGCATGCACGATGGTAAATGGACAAAAACAATCCCTTGGTTTCCCATGCATAATGCATGGGCACACATAGATTCAAACCTCTCACACACACATACGCATATACACTCTCATTCCACACACAAGTCATAATCCCAGTGCCCAGCGCACATGCACACATGCACACATTCCCCTCCTAGGCCACTGTATTGGTTTCCTAGGGCATCTTCTTATAAGGACACCAATCGTATGAGGCGCCCACCACACTCATCTGAGCTTATCAACCAATTATATTAGAAAAGAACGTATTTCCCAGTAAGGTCACATCCAGAAGTACTGAGGGTTAGGACTTCAATATAGCTTTTGGGGGCATCATAATTCAACCTATAACAGCCACTGAGATTATTGTGTCTCCAGAGAATAAATGTGTGGGGTTAAAGGGAAGATACAGGTGGTACAAGGGGTGGGAAGGCAGGGGCAAAGGGGAGGGAGGGGATTGAACTAGACACACAGACACATGAGCAGGACTTTGGGGAGTATGTTTTATATCTGTCAGATACCTAGAACAGCACCTGAAATATGGGACTCAATCATTTAGTTCCCTTCTTTCTGTAAAAGTGTGTGTGCATATGTGCGCTAGATGTTCTTGCTGTGTTAGGTGATCACCATTTGTCCATGTTCTGTAGGTGGAAAGGGTCAGACTACTAAATTGTGAAGACATAGTCTGCATTTGTTGAGAATGTGAATGTGAAACAAGCTGTAAGTGTTCTATAAATGTTGGCTGTTATTAGATATTATGTGTCTCTGTGTCCTTTTATTCATGAATTCTTGTGTGTTATGAAGAAGGAGTCCATGTGGTCAGTGTCTTACCCAGTATAGGGTAAATGCACCTGTTAGCAGTAACTTAAGCACACCCTTCCAATGACCCTGTAGGGCAGATGCACCTGAATGTGTGTTTCGAGCTAGGAAATCTGGGAGAGGCCAATCAGAGAGCCGCTTCTTATCTATAATAAACACCTGAGCCCCTGCCCATGCCACAAAACGCAGGCTGTGGAGAGGATTGAGGCCTTAAGCGTTGGGGGGAGGTAAGTGACAGTTGCCAGGTGTCGGTCATTAGGGAGAGGGGGTTAAGTGAAAATGGTGTATAAACTGCATGATGCTTGCAGGTGGTTGTGGTTTTCTTGCCCAGCCTGCCACCACTGGGCCGTGGGGATATGTTGTCCAGCCCAACTCCACCGGACCATTTCTGTATGTAAGGCGGTTCTATCTAGCCCGCCAACACTGGACTCCTCCCCCACAGGTAAGCCCCAATAAAACCACACATAGCTTTTGCTGGCTCTGGGTCTCTTCTTTGGCTTCTTGAAACTTGTGCCTTCTCTGTTAAGGTTAATAGGAGTTCAGCACAACACCAGGTCCCAGGCATGTGGCCTTGTCCTTTTATGTTTGTCCTCATGGGCATTATGTGGGCTACAGGGATCTTATCCAACACCAAGCCTAGCAGCAAGAGGTGCCTCTCTATTGATGTTCCAGCTGCCCTCACAAGCAGGTATGTGCCTACTCGTTCTCTATAAAATTCTATTTAATAAATACATATCGAACACCTGCTATATCTAAACCTCTCCTGGGCACTCTGGAAGATTAGAGTTTGAAGAACACATCATTCGTTGTCCCAGAAGTTCATGGTCCAGTAGGGACAGAAGGTCATCAACAGCCAGAATCTACAAGGTGAGAAGGGCAATAAAAGAGAGCTAAGAGTTTCAGAGCCACTGACAAGAGATTTCATTTTAGTCTTGGTAACAGGGGATGCTTTCTGGAGTTGGTGGCGTTTAAGATGAACCACGAATGGAGCAAGAATTTAATGGAGAGGAAAGGGGCAGGGTGTTCAAATAGAGGACACAGCAAGAGTTCAGACCAGGTGCAGGAAAGGGTAAGTGGTTTGGTTTGCTGGGAGGTAAGGTGCGTGATGGAAAATGGTGAGCAGTTAGATGACAAAGATAGGTTAGGGTAGTTATCATGGGAGTAGCCCTGTTTTTGAAGAAAGAAATACAATCAGATGGGCACTTCAGCAGCATTATTGTGACAGCAATGTGCAGATAGGATGGAGAGGCTCTGAAGAGGCAGGATGCAAAGAGAACAATTCAGAGGTGGTTGGAATCACTTGGGAGAGAGAGAATGAGGTACAAGCCAGAGCAGCTCCAAGAGAGTGGAGAGCCCTGTCCTGAGGTTCGGGGGAAAAGGTGCCCGGTATCAACAGCATGTGCCCATAAGCTCCCTCAGCCCACTTGTCAGGCTGGGTCAGCTTGTCCCCCACTCCACCCTGGCTCTCCCTTCTCCTCTCAGAGCAAGCCACCTGCCCTACTCGCTGTTCCAGTGACACACCTGTCCTGCCTCAGCCACGTCCCCCTCTGATCTTTCCCCCTTTTTCTGGAAAGTGCTTGCAATTCGCCACCTCCCATTCTTTGCAGCCTCCTTCTGCAAAGCTCTCACCTTGTGTCATCTTTGCCTGTGTGTCCTATGAAGGAGGAAAACAGTAAATGCTGTCTTCCCAGGGCTGCGGACATGCTGGCCTCCACCTTCATGCACTCAGGGAGCACTGACCGAGCATCCTGCCACTGTGCTGTCCTCAGAACCCATGCTTTGTGAGAAGTGGGTAAGCATCGCAGAAGCTGGCCATGGGGAGGCTCATGCAGGGCTGCAGACCTGCCCCTGATGTAATCTTTGCTGCACATTCACCTCAACTGAGGAGCTGTGAACATTCCCAGAGCCCAGGTCACAGGCCCTGCTAATTAAATCAGAATGTAGGAGACAGGCAACAATAAATAGTGTTGAAATAGCCCCATCTGATTCCAGTGTACAGCCAAGTCTGGGAACTGTGTCCTGGTGTTTCCCTCCTACTCTTGCTAATATGTAGCTCTAAATATCTGTGTGGAGTGAGACCGGCAGAAAGGCTGTCTGGTTGCTCCTCCCTGTGTAGCTTGGAGGCAATTGGACTCTAAACAGTTCAGGGCTTGAGAGGACAAGGCAGAAATTCTTCCTTTAGACTCCCCCTTGAACGTGATCTTGGTGTGAGTCAGTCAGCGTCCCACAGGGATGACCCCAATGTCCCGCCTGCCCTCTCCTCTTTTAGCTATTCTTGGGCAATGCTCCTGCAGCCTAACTCCTCCCACTTTTGTCTCTGAGTCATTTCTTCTTCTCTTCATGGTATGAAAAAGCACAATCACCTACCAGAAGCACAAAAGCCTGCTATGGTAGGCATCTGAGTTAATTCAAGGTCCTACTTAATCCAAGTCATTTACATCTTCATTCCTATGATTATGAGTCTCATGTGACAAACCCAACCAGACAAGGAATGCTGCACCTCACTTTCTTCCTGGTGATAACACGGGGAAATCATGCTAACTCCAATAAGGGGTAGTATTAGTGATACAGAAAAAGAGTGACTGGCTAAGCATGATATTGTAAAAGGTCATTTCTAGGAGGACCCAAAAACTGCAAAGCTCCCTCCCTTCACTCATTGTTCTAAAAATACACCTGTCTCACTCCCATAGCTCAAGGCTCTGGTCCTTGTTAAAACAAAGATGCTCCTTGGCTGAGCATGGGGGCTAACCCCTGTAATCCCAAAACTTTGGGAGGCCGAGGCAGGCAGATTGCTTGAGCCCAGAAGTTTGAGACTAGCCTTGGCAACATAAAAAAAAAAAACCTCATCTCTACAAAAAAAACAAAAAAATTAACCAGGTGTGTGGGGTGCACACCTGTAGTCCCAACTACTCAGGAGGCTGAGGTGGGAGGATCACTTGAGCCCTGGAGGTCAAGGCTGCAGTGAGCTGAGATCGTATCACTGCATTCCAGCCTGGTTGACAGGGGGAGAGGCTGTCTTAGAAAAGAAGAGGATGCAGGCTTCTAATAAGAGTAGTAGTTTAACTGTGATCAGCTATTTATATCTTGGGGTGAATGATGAATCTGGGTTAAGTTTTGTTTCAGGAGGGAAGAGCTTGGGGACTGAGATGGGCAGAAGAGGTGATATAGAAACAGATACAGAGTTTGTGTAGACCAAAGGCAAGCCTCACAGCTTTTCTGGGTTGTGAGGGCACAAAGAAGTACCTAATCATTTCCTGTGGCTTCATTCCAGTGAGACATCCACTCTGGAACTCACTGTGATGTTCCAGGAGCCATGGACTGCACAAAAAAGACAGAACAATGGGACCTCTCCTTTCCAGAGGTGGCAGAGTTTATTCCCAGAGTCTGAGTCCTTCTTCCCCTTCTGTGTTCTCACTGTAGAGATAAGCAAACCATGATCATAGCCAGTGGGGGACCAAAATCACAACCTTATTTATGGACAGGAAATCCCCTAATTTTTCCCAAAATGCAGGGCTTCTGGTTCTATGGGCTGAAGAGAACTGCTTGGGCCTGAGACCCTACCTAGCAGCTTTGCAGCTCACTGGCAGAACACAGAGAGAGTGATGGGAATATCTCTATATCAAGACTGTGATGGTTAATTATATAACACCTTGACTGGGCTAAGTGATGTCCAGTTAGCTGTAAAACTTTCTCAGGGTAACTGTGAGGGTGTGTCTGGAAGAGACGAGCATTTGAATCAGTAGACTGAGTAAAGAAGATCTACCCTCACTCATGTGGGTGGTCATCATCCAATCTGTTGAGAGCCTGGATAGAACAAAAGGCAGAGGAAGGATGAATTTGCTCTCTCTCCTGTTGGAGCTAGGACATCCACCTTCTGCCCTCAGACATTCGCACTTCTGGTTCTCAGGCTTTCAGATAATTACTCCACTGGCTTTCCTGGTTCTCCAACTCACAGATAGCAGATCATGGGTCTTCTCAGCCTCCATAATCATGTGAGCCAGTTCCTATAATGTGTGTGTGTGTGTGTGTGTGTATATATATATATATATATATATGAGAGAGAGAGAGAGAGAGATAAAGTATATATATAAATTATATATATACTTACTTTATAAAATATATATATAAATTATATACTTACTCTCCATATATATATAATTATATATATATTCTCTTGGTTCTGTTTTCTGGGGAAACCTGACAAATACAAAGATGTAAAGTGGTGAGTTTGCTGTGCTTGAGTATGGGGGTCAAGAAAACAGTGAAACCCTCTTTTGAATCCCAGTACTCCCCAAAGAAGATGATCCTCTTGCCCACTATCCTCTTGCCCACTAGAGGATTTGAGGATCCAAATCCCACCGATCTGTCTCTGCTTTATTAGGGTGGGCTTGCCCAGGGAAGGAGACTCTGCAGGAAATATGAGGGAGAGTAAGGAGGCCAGGCATGGTGGTTATTTGGCCTCTTTTTTTGTTCCATATTAATTTTAGAGATGGTTTTTCTATTTCTATGAAAAATGAAATCCCTGTAATCCCAGCAGTTTGGGAAGCCAAGGTAAGCAGATTACTTGAGCCCAGGAGTTGAAGGCCAGCCTGGACAACATGGTGAGATCCTGTCTCTACAAAAATAATAATACGAAAATGAGCTGCACATGATGGCACACACTGAGTTGGGAGGATTGATTGAGCCCAGGGAGTCAAGAGTGAGACTCTATCTTAAAAGAGGGGTTAGGGGAGAGAGAGAGAGAATAAGGCAATGAGTCTGACCCACATAAACCTTGCTTTCTGGCATTGGTTGTTCTAGAATCCAACAGAAATGATAGTCTGGATGATGCTCCAATTAATTGCTTTCCAACCCTGAGATGGCACCTCCATCGCCAAAGTTTTAATTAATCATGCCAGCAGATGGGCTGTCATGGGCCCCAGCAGCCTGCTAATGAACTTATTTATTATCAGGCTCTGTCAGTGGGAGGCTGTCCAGGCTTCTGGGAAAAGAAGAAAGACTTCTGACACCAGAGCCCAGGATATATGTAGTTTGGGAAAATCTCTGGAAATACCTTGGCTTTATACCTTTCATTGGTCCTTAGAAAAGAAGGGAAGGTATGGAAAAGGATTGTGGCTCGGACTGGAAGAAGAGGCCTTGGTATCACAGTTTCTTATCTTAGATGGTGCTAGAGATGGCCTAGCTCTCTGGTACCCCGGCACCCACCTGACTCATGAAGTTAGGGTGACACATGGCATATAGTCTTAAGCAGGTGCATGGCAAGACGCTTGGACTTATTAGTTCACAGAGATCATGCATCATGCCCTGTGCAAAGTTGTTGGCTTTTAAAATGATATGATATTTTATGTACTTATGGGGTACATTTGTTGTTTTGTTACATAGTAGATTGTAGAATGATCAAGTCAGGATATTTAGGGTATCCATCACTTTGAACATTTATCAAGTCAAGTATTCACTCTGTTTTTTCCTTTGCTATGCAGAAACCTTTCCTTTTTTCTTTCTAACCACTAGACAATATGGAATGCAGAAGCTAGCCTTTTAATTTGCTGAGCCCAATTTTTCTATTTTTCTTGTCTGCTGTTGATCTTAGTCATAAATTCTTTGCCTAGACCAATGTCCTGCAGTGTTTTCCCTGTGTTTTCTTCTAGTCGTTTTATAGTTTGGGGTCTTAATCTAAGTCTTTAATTCATCTCAAGCTTTGTATATGGTGAGAGATTGGGATCCATTTTCATTTTTCTGCATATGGGTATCCAATTTTCCCAGCACTATTTATTGAAGAGAGTATCCTTTTCCCAATGTGTATTCTTGATGCCTTTGTCAAATATCATTTAGCTGTAAATATGTGAATTTATTTCTGGATTCTCTATTTTGTTCCTTTGGTCTGTGTGTCTGTTTTTATACCAATACCATGCTGGTCTAGTTACTACCACCTTGTAATATATTTTGAAGTGAGATAGTATGGTGCCTTCAACTTTTTTTGTTCAGGATTGCTTTGGTTATTTGGGCTCTTTTTTGGTTCCATATTAATTTTAGAGATGGTGTTTCTGTTTATGTGAAAAATGGTATTACTATTTTGATAGGGATTGCATTGAATCTACATTGTTTTGGGTAGAATTGTCATTTAAATATTCTTCTGATCCATAAGCATGGGATATCTTTCCATTTGTTTGTGTCGTCTTCAATTTATTTCATCAGTATTTTTGTGATTTTTCCATGTAGAGATCGTTCACCTCCTTGGCTAAATTTATTCTTCGGTATTTTTTGGTAGATATTTAAATGTAATTGTCTTCTTGATATCTTTCTCAGCTAACTCATTATTGGCATATTGAAGTGCTAATAATTTTTGTATGTTGATTTTGTATCCTGCAACTTTACTGAATTTATTGATCATATCTAAACATTTGTGTGGGTTTTTTGTTTTTTTTGCAGAGTCTTTAGGTGTTTCTAGATATAAGATAACACCAAAAGTGAAAAGGGACCATTTTAATTAATTAATTATTTATTTAAATTCCTTTTATTTCATTCTCTTGCCTGGCTCCTCTGGCTAGGAATGGCAGTGGTGAAAGCAGGCATCCTTGTTCAAATTCTCAGAGGCTTTCAGCATTTCCCCATTTAGTGTGATGCTAACTGTGGGTTTGTCATATATGGCCTTTATTATGTTGAGGTATGTTCCTTTTATACCTGGTTTGTTGAGACTTTTTATCATGAAGCGATGTTGGATTTCATCAAATGCTTTTTCTGTGTCTATCCAGATATCATATGTGTTTTTCCCTTCGTTCTGTCAATGTAATGTGTTATGTTTATTGTGTTGTATATCCCTTGCACTCCTGGGATAAATCCCACTTTTATGGTGGGGTTTTATGGCTTTGTGTGTGTGTGTGTGTGTGTGTCTGTGTATGTGTGCGTATGTGTGTGTGTATGTGTGTGCTGTTGGATTTGGTTTGCTAATATTTCATCGAGGACTTTTGCATCTATGTTTATCAAGAAAATTAGCCTTTTTTGTTGTGTCCTCATCTGGTTTCAATAGTAGAATAATGTTGGCCTCATGGAATGAGTTAGAAAGAACTTCCTCCTCCTCAACTTTTGGAATTTGAAGAGAATTGGTGTTAGTTCTTCTTTGAAAGTTTGGTAGAATTTGGTAGAAAAGCCATCTAGTCCTGTACTTTTCTTTGTTGGGAGACTTTATTACTAACTCAATTTTATTACTTGTTATTGGTCTGTTCAGGCCTTCTGTTTCTTCTTGATTCAATCTTAGTGGTTATATGTGTCCAGGAATGTGTCTGTTTCCTCTAGGTTTCCCAGTTTGTTTCTAGCACATTATGAACAACTGTTCCTAATAGTTCCTGGTGATCTTTTATATTTCTATGATGTCAATAATAATGTCTTATTTTTCATTTCTGATTTTATTTGGGTTTTTCTCTTTTTTTCTTGGTTAATAAGTAGTTTATCAATTTTATCTGTCTTTAAAAAATTTTTTTCATTTCATTGATATTTGTATTATTTTAGTCTCTATTTCATTTAGCCCTGCTATGATCTTATTTGTTTCTTTTCTTTAACAAATTTTGTTTGGTTTGTTCCTGCCTTTTCAGTTCCTTGAGATGCATTGTTAGATTGTTTGCTTGAAATCTTTCTATTTTATTGATTTAAGCATTTGTTGCTATTAATGTCCCTCTTAGCAATGCTTTTTCTGTATCCCATAGGTTTTGGTGTATCATGTTCCCATTTTCATTTTTTTCAAGTAATGTTTTTAATTTCCTCCTTAAATTTCTTTCTTAACCCAGTGGTCATTCAGAATAAGGTATTTTAATTTCCATGTATTTGTATAGTTTCCAAAGGTCCTCTTGTTATTGATTTCTAGTTTTATTCCATTGTGGTCTGAGAAGATACTTGATATAATTTCAATTTTTAAAAAATTTTGAGACTTGTTTTGTGTCCTAACATGTGGTCTATCCTAGAGAATGTTCCATGTGCTGATGAGAGAATATGTATTCTGTATTATTGGATAAAATGTTCTGTTAATATCTATTAGGTTCATTTGGTCTAATGTACAGTTTAAATCCAACATTTCTTTGTTAATTTTCTGCCTGCATGATCTGTCTAATGCTGAGAGATGAAGTCCCCAATTATTATTGTATTGGAGCCTATCTCTCCCTTTAGATCTAATAATGTTTGCTTTAAATATCTGGATACTCCAGTGTTGAGTGCATATATATTTAGAATTGTTATATCCTCTTGCTGAATTGATTCCTGTATCATTACAGAATGACCTTCTTCTCTTTTTACTATTTTTGACTTAAAATCTGTTTATTTTATGTAAAGGTAGCTACTCCTGCTTGCCATTGGTTTCCGTTTGCATGGAGTATCTTTTGCTATCCCTTTATTTTCAGTCTATATGTGTCTTTACGGTGAGACAAGTTTCTTGTAAGTGGAATATAGTTGGGCCATGTCTTATGTGTTTTTAAATTTTTTTGTATATATTCACCAGCCTATATCTTTTAAGTGAAAGTTTAATCCACTTACATTCGAGGTTTTTATTGATATGTGAAGCTTATTCCTCTTATTTCATTGATTAATTTCTGATTGCTTTGCATGTCTTTTTTTCTTTCTGTTATTATTATTATTATTTTGAGACAGGGTCTCACTCTGTCACCCAGACTGGATATTGGCTCATTGCAATCTCCACCTCCCGAATTCGAGGGATTCTTGTGCATCAGCCTCACTAGTAGCTGTGACTTCAGGCACCTGCCACTGCCCCCAGCTAATTTTTGTATTTTGAGTAAAGACAGGGTTTCACCATGTTGGCCAGGCTGGTCTTGAGCTCCTGACCTTAGGTGATCTGCCCACCTTGGCCTCCCAAAGTGCTGGAACTACAGGTGTAGTTTTCTACACCTTTCTTTCTTTCTCTCATTGTTTATCATTGTGAATTGGTGGTTTTCTGTAGTGGTAACATTTGAGTCTGGTCTTTTCCTTGTTTTTGTGTTTCCTCTACCAGTGGCTTTTATATTTTTGTGTATTTTCATAATGGTAGATAATGTTCTTTCACTTCTGGGTATAAGACTCTCTAGGCATTTATTTTTGGGCCAATTTAGTGACGATGAATTCTCTTGGGTTTTGCTTGTCTGTGAAATACTTTATTTCTCTTTTGTTTATGAAGGATAACTTTGCTGGATATAGTATTCTTGGATGACAGGTTTTTTTTTTTTTTCCTTTCAGTACTTTGAATATAGTATTTCATTCTCTCCTGGCCTATAAGGTTTCTGCTGAGAAATCCACTGTTAGTCTGATAGGGTTTCCTTTACAAGTGGCTAGGTGCTTTTCTCTTGCTGTTTTTATAATTCTCTCTTTGCCTTTGATGTTTTACATTTTAACTATAATGTGCCGTGGAGAAGATCTTTTTGAATTGTCTCTATTTGGGTGTCTCTGGGTCTCCTGTATCTGGATGTCTAAATTTCCTGCTATACTTGGGGAGATTTTTATCTATTATTTCATTAAGTAGGGTTTCTAGCCCTTTCATTCTCTCTTTGCCTTCTGGGACATCAAAAATTTAAAAACTTGGTTGCTTTATGGTGTTCCCATATCATTGTAGGCTTTGCTTATTCTTTTGTTCTTTTTATTTTATTTTTGTCTGGGTTTTTCAAAAGCCTGTCTTCAAGTTCTGAGATCCTTTCTTCTGCCTGACCTAGTCTATTGTTGGAGCTTTCAAATGCATTTTGTATTTCATTCAATAGGTTCTTCAGTTTAGAATTTCTGTTTAGTTTTTTGTTTTTGGTATCTGTCTTTGGTAAACTTCTTATTCATAGCCTGAATTGTCTTTCTGATTTCTTTGTATTATTTTTCAGTGTTCTTTTGTATCTTCCTGAACTTCTTTAATATCAGCATTTTAAAAATTATTTTCTGGGCTCTCACAAATTTCTTTTTTATTGGGATCTATTACTGAAGACTTCCTGCATTATTTTGGAGGTGTTTTTATTTCCTTGCTTTTTCATATTTCCTGTGTCCTTACATTGATATCTGCACATCTGATATAACAGTCACTTCTTCCCATTTTTTGAATTCGCTTTTGTAGGGGAAGACTTTTTCTTGAAGATGTATCTATGGTATTGATTGGGAAAGGTACTTTGCCTTTGATTTTGTGTGCATGCAGTAGTGTAGTCTCTGTATATTTTCTTTAGCTATAAATAGCATTAGTGGCACTGTGATTTCCTTGGCAGCTTAGGGTGTGGTGAAATTTTGCTGGGGATTGGGATGCCTGGTAGGCCAGTCTTCAGGCCCCAGTGGCACCAGCAGTGGGATAAGCATACCTGTCCTTGAGTCCCAGAGTGTCATACACTGGCACCAGTGTGAGCAGGTTCAGGCAGGTCAATTCTTGGGCCTTGAGGTGGCTTGTGCAGGTGTCAGGAATGGCAGCAGTGGGCTAGGTGGGTTGGCAGTTCTTGAGCCCCTGAGGAGCAGGTGTGGTATGGATGATGGCAATAGCAGTGGTGGGACAGCCTTTTGAGACCCAAGCAGTCCAAATTGATATTGTCATTGGCTGTGACAGGCTGGGCTGGCCAGTACCCAGGCCTGCATTACAGGTGGTACATGGGGGTGGGTTCCAGCTGTGGTGGTAGTGGCACGTTGGGTGGACCTAACCTCAGACCCTGAGAGGAATGCTCAGGTGCCAACAGTAGTGGACTAGGCTGAGCAATTCTAAGTCTCCTAAATAGCATGCTCAGGTACTGGGGGAGGGCAGAGCTGGACTAGGTAGTCTTGCTCTCAGGACCCACAGCAGCACATGCAGGCACTCGCTGTGGTGGGCAGAGGCAGGGTGATCTCCAAGCCACCAGGGAAATGCTTAGGCTAGGGAGCAGGGGCTGTGCTATAGCCTTGCTACTGGGTTGCTTTCAGTGGGAGTAGCCATAGGCAGGTGGCTGGGGGACATGCACTTTGCTCGTGCCTTGGCCCACAGCAATTCATAATGATGGTTGTGGCGAATAGAATTTGTCTTCAGCACCCCCTCTATTGGAGGGATGGTCACTGTTAGTGGTTCCTGCCTCGGCCCTGGAGGCTGCTACTACAGTTAGGGAATGTCAGTGTGGCTCCAGGAAGGATGTGAAGGTGGAGGGCTTTGGGGCCCCAGGGCAGGATGCAGCCTGTTGAGGGGTGGTCTCTTAAAATGGTGCCAGGCTACAGCTGCTTGGGACGCAGGGGGTTGTGGGACTCAATGTGAGCTCCCTCCATGGAGTAATGCCATTGTGGGGTCTCCAGGCAGCTCCCTATGTTAGTCTCAGGGCCTGTGAGGGTTTAGGGGCTCTCCAGTGGCTAGGATTGTAGAAGCCATGATGAGAACATGGACCATTGAAGTCCTCTCGCTTACTCTTTCCCTGCATTAAGGAGCCTCCAGGCTCCCTGCCAGTCCTGGCTGAGCAGGCTGCCTCGCTTCTCTCTCTTTGCTTTTGGTGCCTCCCATCACTTCTCTGCTGAATTCCAGTGTTCTCTCTTAGATGATCTATTCAAGGTGTGATTTTCTACTCACTATTTTTGTTCCTGTCTATGGAAGGGGCAAGTACCAGATGCATCTAGTCAGCCATCTTGATACCCCTCTCCAGAGCCAAGTTGCTGGATTTTATGTTCCTGGGTTGTCTCCTTCGTTCTCCCCAGAGCCAACACAATGTTATGTGTGATAGGTGTTTCATAAATGTTGCTCAGTTAATGAAAGAATGGATGAATGAGTGCATAAGTTTGAATGCCCAGCATGGAAGCCATCACTATGAATCAAAAAGCTTTTATTGAGCCCAGTTTGGGTCTGAGATTCTAAGCAGCATCTGATATAGGAACCTAGATCTTGTTATAGACAAATTCGTGCTTTGGAGGATTGCAATATGCCTCTGACATCACTGAATTCTTCCTTTGGAGGATTGCAGTATGTCTCTAACAGCACTGGGACAAACAGAATCTATCACAAAAATGGTCTCCAAAGTATGAGGCAGGCAATGGTCAAAGGGCATCATAGCTAGAAAAGACTGTGGAGAATGTCTGATCCTGTCCCCTCCTTGAGAATTCTGAAGATCAGCAGGGTAAAGGCCTTGCCTAAGGCTACTCAGCTGGTCAGCAGCACAGGTGGACCTGCGGCCCAGGCCTCCTGTTCATTCCGTGTCTCCAGGCTGCCTAAAACCCTGTCTACATCCTGCTCACCCAAGTACCTCAAAGCAGCCTCCCCTGTGTCCAGTTGGCCTTGCTCCCCTGCTGCACCAATCCCATCCTTTGGGCCATTTGCATTTTCTTCTACAGAGCAGAATCCCTCTTTTTACCTTCTATAGTTGGGGGGAGGATGGAGAGAATATCTTTGCCCAGACCCCCATCTCCTGCTGTAGCATGAGCCACAGGGTGTAAATGGGCCTGGAGCCAGGCTGCCCACTTGAAGTGTGCTCACACAAGGGAGGAGGCTGAGGTCTCCTCATGTGTGAAAAGTTCTAGATGTCTGCTATACTCTATGGGACACGTCTCCTTCTTTGTCGAACAGCAGGCAGAGTAAACAGAGGTTGTTTCGTTGGGCCTGATTTCCTGGTAGCATATCATCATGAATATTTACTGGTGTAGAAAAGTGACAAGGTTCCCTTAGTCCCTGCTGTGAAATCAGAAACTCTCTAAGTTAAGAATTATGTTCCGGAGTTGACACTCTGTAGCAATGGTACTAAGAGAGAAAGCAGGTAATTTTTCTGTCTACTATGGGCCAGTGAGATGACCTGCTGAAAACTTGGTTTGTCTTTTCATAAGAATAATAGCAATCACTTAACTAGCACTAACTGTGCCGGATACTGACATAAACACCTTATACAGCTGTCTCTAGGTATGTGCAGGGGATTGGTTCTCCGACCTCTGTGTATACCCAAATTGGCATGTACTCAAGTCCCACAGTAGGCCATGTGGAACCTGCAGAAATGGAACCTGTAGATTCGAAAAGTAGCCCTCTATATATGCAGGTTTCACATCTAGTGAATACTGTGTTTGGTTGGTTGAAAAAATCTGCATGGAAGTGGACCCACACAGTTCAAACTCATATTGTTCAGGGGTCAGCTCTATACACTAGCATTCCCATTTGGGAAAATGAAGCACATGGGGAGACCAAGCAACTTTTCCAAGTTTACACAAGTAGTGGGTGGTAGAAGCCAGATTTATACTTAGATAATCTGGCTTCCAAATCTGTACACTTAGCCACTTCACTTCACGGTCTCCTTAAGAAGACAGCTTGTCAATGAGGTGTGGTTGATGTTTCCCCAAGCCTTAGCAAAGGTAAAATGGACTCTGGGCATTTTTAAGATTTGCCTCCTTAAAAGCAGATTCACACGCTCAAACTGTATTGTTGGTGAACAGAATGAAAATTTATGGTTTCAAAGGCTCTTCAGAACTGAAAAGAGGCACAGAGGCTGCAGGATGTGCAGGATGGGTGCCGGGACATGCTGTGGCGCCATGCCTTTGGGAATGTGGATCTTCAGAGGAGAAGGGCTGTGTGTAGAGCTGAAGGAGTGGACGCCGAGCACTGGGCAGGTCTTTCAAGGTGCCAGGTAAGTAGAGTAAAGCTGCTGGCCTCAAGGAAATACACAGCCTGACTCTGTATAGTGTGACTTCAGGAGACATAACACAGAGAGCTAGGTGTCTACAATGAAAAGCAATGGCACACACGTCATGATAGCCAGAAACTATATATATATTTTTTGAGATGGAGTCTCGCTCCGTCACCCAGGCTGGAGTGCAGTGGCACAAGCTTGTCTCACTGCAACCTCTACCTCCCGGGCTCAAGTGATTCTTGTGCTTCGGCCTCCCTAGTAGCTGGGATTACAAGCAGGCACTACCACGCTTGGCTCATTTTTGTATTTTTAGTAGAGATGGGGTTTTACCATGTTGGTCAGGTTGGTCTCGAACTCCTGATCTGAAGTGATCCACCTGCCTTGGCCTCCAAAGTACTGGGATTACAGATGTGAGCCATTGCACCCAGTCAGAAACTGTAATCTGCTTTAGTGCCCAGGATGCAGTGGGGTGTGGTGAGGACTGTGGCCAAGTTTAGCTTGTGCCCCTCTAGAAGAGACAGCTGCTACTTAGTGCCGGCTACTGGTAGCCATGTGGGAATATGCGTTTCATGTCATTAGATTAAAAAAAAAATTTTTTTTGTAGGCCAGGCATGATGGTTCATGCCTGTAAGTTCCAGCACTTTGGAAGCCCAAGGCGGGTGGATCACTTGAGCCCCGGAGTTTGAGACCAGCCTGGGCAATATGGCAAAACCCCGTCTCTACAAAAAATATTAATACAAAAAAAAAAAATAGCCAGTGCGGTGGTGTGTGCCTGTAGTCCCAGCTACTTGGGAGCCTGAGGTGGGAAGGTCACTTGAGCCTGAGAGGTTGAGGCTGCAGTGAGCTGTGATCACATCACTGCACACCAGTCTGGGTGACAGAATGAAACCATGTCTTAAAAATTTTTTTCTTTAGAGAAACCATAGAGCCAGATTTTATGTGAAATGTCCCCTTGCCTTTTTTTGTTAATGTGGCTCAAAAGCTCAACATTTAAGATTTGCTCTGGGGTGGCTGGAAGGGCCTACTGTGGCAGGATGATGCCCTGTGGTTTTACTTCCAGTCAACTTCAGTGTGAACCGACAGCTCTAGCTGAGAAAGGCCCCCTGTCGCACATGGCCCTGCATGGCACACAGGGACAGTGGTAGGTAGTCATGGAGCCAAGTAGGTTTTTTTTTTTTTGAGATGGAGTCTCGCCCTGTTGCCCAGGCTGGAGTACGGTGGCATGATCTTGGCTCACTGCAACTGTCGCCTCCTGGGTTCGAGCAGTTCTCCTGCCTCAGCCTCCCGAGTAGCTGGGATTATAGGTGCGTGCCACCATGCCCTGCTAATTTTGTGTGTCTTCAGTAGAGACGGGGTTTCACCATGTTGGTCAGACTGGTCTTGAACTCCTGACCTTGTGATCTGCCTGCCTCAGCCTCCCAAAGTGTGAGCCACTGCGTTCGGCCAGGCAGACGGTTTTTTAAGACTCTATAAGTCCCAGGGACAAGGAGGACCACAAAAATGTGACTTTGATTCCTGCCGATTTGCTTATGGGTGGCTTTAACCTAAATAGGAAGAATTAAAGGAATGTGACCATTCCTGGCTTTCTAGTTGAGGTAGAGTAAAGAATTCATTCCACTTACAAGTTTCATTGTATCCCTCGCCACAGCCCTGCGAGCTAAAAGCAACCACAGGCTGTTAACAGATTCAGATGGGCGGGCTTGCCCAAAGGGACACAGGAAACATGATGGTGAATACATGCCCAATGATGGAATCAGGCAAACTGGGTTCCTTGGCACACCACTCAGCTGCCACATGGTCTGTAGCAGCTTAGAGTTTCTAGGCCTCTGTTTCTTCATGCAATAAAATAAGTGTAAAACAACACCTATTAGATGTGTTGTAGGTTAAAATTAGTTAATGTCTAAAACATGCTTAGAGTAATGCCTCTCTCCTAATGAACACTCCCATAAATGTTAGCCATAACAACTGTTATCCAAGTCCCGCTGTCTGGCATCAAGCCTAGGTAGCTATTATTTGAGCGCTGTACCTTCACTGCTCCTCACCCTCGTCATTACCATTCCGCCTCTCAAACAGCCTCCCTCATCAACACCATTCCCACTAGGAAATGCTCAGGAGCGGTGTTGTCCGATACAATCACCACTAGCTCCTGTAACTACTGAGCACTCAGTGTGATGCTGGAATTGAGATGAACTACACACTGGACTTCAAAGTCTTGGTATAAACAAGGGAGCATATAATATCTTATTGGTACTTTATATATTGATGACATGCTGAAATGATAATGTTTTGGATATGTGGGATTAAATAAAAATATGAAAATTAATTTCACCTGTTTTATTTTTATAATATAGCTACAGAAAGTTTAAAATTACAGCTGGGCACTATGGCTCATATCTTTAATTCAAGGATTTTGAGAGGCCAATGTGGGAGGGTTGCTTGAGCCTGGGAGTTCAAGACCACCCTAGACAAGATAGGTACTCAGGAGATGAAGGCAGGAAGATATCTTGAGCCCAGGAGGTTGATGCTGCAGTAAGCCATGATTGTCATGATTGTACCACTGCACTCCAGCCTGGGTGACAGAGCAAGACCCTGCAAGCAAGCAAGCAAGGAAGAAAGAAAGAAGGAGAGAAAGAAAGAAAGAATGAAGGAAAGACAGACAGAGAGAGAGGAAGTTAGTTTGAAAGTACATTTGTGGCTTGCATTAAATTTTTATTGGACAGCACTTACCAAGCATCTAGAGAATTGCCTGACACAGAGTAAGCCTTCCAGAAACATGTTGAGTAAATGAATAAACAGCTACAAGGATATTGAATGTTCCTAACACAAAGAAATAATAAATGTTTGTGAGGATAAATATGCTAATTAGCCTGTTCTGATCACTATGCATTACATGTATGGTATATTAGTCTGTTTTCACGCTGGTGATAAGGACATACCTGAGAGTGGGCAACTTATGAAAGAAAGAGGTTTATTGGACTTAGAGTTCCACGTGGCTGGGGAGGCCTCGCAATCATGGCAAAAGGTAAAAGACACATCTCACATGGCAGCAGACAAGAGAAGAGCTTGTGCAGGGAAACTCCCCTTTTTAAAACAATCAGATCTCGTGAGACTTAGTCACCATAATGAGAACAGCGTGGGAAAGACCTACCCCCATAATTCAATCACCTCTCACTGTGTTCCTTCCACAACACTTGGGAATTCAAGATGAGATTTGGGTGGGGACACAGCCAAACCATATCATATGGCAACATTACTATGTACTTCACTAATATATATAGTTAGTATGTGTAAATTTAAAAATGGTTTAGCATAAATAAATAATTAAATAAGTACATTAATTAATAATGAGTTCCTTGGAGTTCTCTGGCCTTTGTCTTCTCACTTGAGCTACAAGCCCTCCCTCTGGCTCTCCCACCCCTGCAATGAATGACCACCACAGAGTCTCAGTTGTCATTCATCACCAGACAACCTCTCGGTCCCACAGTCCACAGAACAGGAGCCCCAAGAGATGGAGGGCCTTGAAAAGGTCACACATCCGTAAATGACAGAGCAGAGGGTGGAACCAGAATGCCTTTTCCAAAGCCTACGTACTGAAACACGACCTTGTTTTCCCAGTGTGTCCCTAGATTTCTATAAACGTGTCTTCATAAAGGCAGGTGGAAACTCTCAGGGTAAGGCTAAGCGTTAATATGGGTACCAGTCACAAAATGAGCTCCTAGGAGATCCTACCATCCCTCCCTGTGAAACCCAGACCTCAGAAGTAAGATCAAGCCTAACCCCAACCACCCATCTTCTAGGAGGCGTTGAGGATGCAGGTCTTGAAGACAGAAACCCACAATATTCTCATCTGGGGCATTTTGTCATGTATTTAAGTAAAAGGGCCTTGGGGTGCCTTTGTAATAGTGATAATAATATTGAAAAAAACCCAAAAGAGTTGGCAGTAGCTCCTTGGAAGTCTCTGGAATAGTTAATATTATTGATCTAGAGAGGCTGCCAGCTGGCAGTTGCTGAGTTGCTTTCTTTCTCTCAGTTCCACACACACACACAAACACACACACATGCACACACAAACACACACACATGCACACACATACACACACACACATACACATACACCATCACCACCATCACACAAGTGCAGGGTCTGCCCAGGGGCCGTGTGCTAGTCAGTAAAAGATTTTGCAACAATCCACTTAGAGTCAATTAAATCCAAATGTGAGACAGTTACATAGCATCATAAAAACATGCAAGGAGGAGGAGCAAGAAAGTCAATGAGCCAAATAAGAACGACCAGGGTCCATAAGAGTGGCAATAACAAGTTTTTAAAATTAGGCTGTTGACGTTGTTAAAAACGTTAAAGTGTTGATCACTTTCTAAAAACAGCCATGAGTCTCTTTGTCCTATCTGTTTGTAGAATCTCAAAAGACTTTCTAGGTCACACTCATTGTACCCAAGCCCAGATAATGCAGTAGGTGAGCAGAAGCTGTTCTTTTCATTGAATGGACAGGGACAGGTACTGGCCTGAAACTCACAGCATAGCTAAGATGGAGCTAGAAGCCAAGCCTTGCAAGTCAGTGACACACGTCGCTCAACGGCACAGTGGTGACAGACCATTCTCCCAGAGGCTCGGAGGCCTGAAAAGAGGGAGGAGGCTCCATTCTCATTCTCTTTATTTCTATTTTTAAAAATTATGTTTACTTTTTCAAATGGCTCATCTGTCAACTTGATTCATTCTCATTCTTAACAGTCTAAAGCGGAAGATAGAACAAAACACCTAATTTTCAAAAGAACGCAGACCAAAGCAAAGTCAACGATCAGCCACCACTGGATGGGACTGTAGATGTAAGTAACAGAGAATGCTGGAAACACTCATCCTAGCAGGAAGGAGGACTGGATTTTAAAGGTGGAAGGGGACGTCATTTGACTTGAAAGGATGGAGCTTTTGATTTGAGGATAAGCATCTGCGGGCTGGAGGCACAGTGTGAGCAGTTGGATAAGCTGATTGTCCTTGCCGTGGCCCAACAGGGATGCTGCAGTATCAGAGAGCACCTGGACGGTGAGCAGCCATGAAACTGCTGTTTAGTCTCTGTCTTTATGCAAGATGGTAACAGAAAAGCCAGAAAAAGGAAGTCACTTAGACCGGAAATCATCCTTTCCGTCACGGCTGTTATGGGTGGCTCTGCCGTCTTGCTTAATCAACAGTGTTTTCCAATGAAACTGTATTTACTGTTTTTTCTCAGAACTCCCTGCGCACAGTGTTTTCCCAAAGCCAGGGCGCTGAGCTCTGAGAACTAGGTTCAGCCAGCTCCCTGAAAACTTCCACCTGCTGGGAGCTCCAGTTGTCTTCCTGACATCGTGATGAATGTGCTGCAGAGCGCAAAAGTGGGGCAAGTGGAAAAATGAATTGAAATAAAGGAAATGAAGCAACCTGTAAAAAACCAGCAAACAAGACTAAATCAGCAATGAAAGTCAATGAGGCAAATACCATCTGGCCCTGAAAATGAATGGAGCACAAAAGGAGGCCTGGCCTCCTGGGGACTCCTGCTCCAACTGGGCGGAGTTACATTCATGCCTGCCTGAGACCAGCCTGGGTTGGCAGCAAGTGTTGATGTGTTTTTGTAGAGCAGGATGTTTGGGACAGGTGCTTTCTTCCCTTGACAGTATATCAGGGTATATTTTTTACCTAATGAAACTCTAACAGGAATGAGTTACAAGTTTCATCAGCACACAGAGCAGAATTCAGGGATTTAAGTACCATGGAACTGTCCCTGAGAGGTACAGCTGGTTTGCATCTGACCGCTTGCATTTACTCGTTCACCCCTTCACTCACCCATCCTCCTATTCATCCATCTTTCTCTTCCTCTTCCTTTTCTCCACCACTGGTCTAGCCCACTCCACAGCACATCACTGCAAATGCTTACCGGGTCCTCCTCTCTGGCCTGCCTCCCTCTCAGCCCTCCTCCACATGCCTCCAGAGCCTATTTTCCAAGCCCAAACCTGCTCCACTCTCCTGATGTTAGTCCTTTAATGTCCCCCCTACTGCTCACACGCAATGCCCACCATGGCCAAGCTGCTGCCAACTGGCCAACCTCATCTGCTGCCATATCGTCCCTCCACTCACTCCATTCATGTGGAATTACTTCCAGGTCCATTAATGAGCTACATGACTCATGCTTTTGTGTGTTTTCTAATGCAGGTTAGAATGCATTCTCATCCTGGAATGTTTCCTTTTTGTCTTCGCCCACATTTCCTCACCTATATGCCTGCTAATATATACTTAAATATGAAGACAAAGTAGTGACCATGAAAATGTGCCACTCAGACCACCGGCTACAGAGAGGTAACAGCCAGTGCCTCCAGCTGCTGCTCTCCTGGTTCTGCTGCCATGTTCACAGCAAGGCCATGGTGCCAGTGGGCTGCCCTCAGCCAATGACAGAGTACAACAGGGTACTAAGGCAGCCCCATCCAACAAGACATGAGATTCCTCCAGGGGGAGACTTTGGCTGAAGGGCTCTCCATTGGTCTAGCCAAATCTTACTTGGAACTGCTCCTCTGTAAACTGAGACTTCGCCTACCCTATCCTCCTTTAACCCTCTCTTCCTCAATAGGAGTCAGGCCTGCCTTGTGGTCTGAGGGCCCTTCCTGCCCTCAGACTCTTCCGGCTCCCTCCCGCAGCGAATCTTTTGTACGTAACCCTCTGTCTTAGTTCATTTTGTGCTGCTATAACAAAATACACAGGCTGGGTAATTTATAAAGAACAGAAGTTTATTTTCTTACAGTTCTGCAGGCTGGGAAGTCCAAGATCAAGGTGCTGGCATCTGCTAAGGACCTTCTTGCCACACCATAACATGGCAGAAAGCACACATGGGTGAGAGACGGGGGAGGGTGAAGTCATCTTTTTGCAAGGAACCCACTCCTGAGATAACAAACCCAAGATAATGGCATTAATCCAGTCCTGAGGACAGTGCCTCAGTTACCCAAACACCTCCCTTTAGGTCCCACATCCCAACACTCCTGTGGCATTGGGATCAAGTTTCCAACACATGAACTTTGGAGGACACATTCAGACCATAGCACTCTCTCTTTGCATCTGCTTTTCTGTAAATCTGAACTAATGTACCAAGTTAACATCACCTCTTTCCTAAAAACATTCTTAATTTCCCTCAGGTAGAATAGAACTCTCTTTCACACTCTACCTTGCATGTACTCTCATGATTATAACAATGGTTCTTTACTGTAATTATCTGCTTATATGGCTATCCCTATTGTCCAGACTGCAGGCTCCTTGAGGCCAAGGAGTGTATGTTTTATTTGTCTTATTAACGTACAGTGCCTGTCATATTCAGATGGACCATAAATGTTTATGAAATGGATGAATGATTGATCTATTTATTCATTTATCAGTTCTCATCATCCTAGACTATTCAGGTACAGAGAATAGGGAGATTAGTGCACAAGAATCCCTGACTTTAACACACTCTTAGGCTGATCAGTGGGATTAGCATGCAGATAATGACATTAAAAGTGAGAATAGAATAGCTTCTTTCAAAATGGCATAAGCAAAATGAAATAAGAAACCAGAGGAAGGTATAATTGTTCTCACTGGGAATGGAGGAGGGAGGAGGAATCAGTGAAGGCTTCCTAGAGAAAGTAGCATTTGAATTGGGCCATGTGGGATCTGCAAGGTTAATACAAGGGGTGTAGGAGAGGAAGGGCCTTCCAGGCCAGAGAAACTACATAAACAAGGGCACCAAATGGGTTTGTGACGAGGGCCATTTTGTTAATTTCTATCATGAAAATTTTCAAAGACACACACAAAAAAGAAGGTAATGTGTTTGTTTTACCTTCTTGTTTTGTTGTTTTAGTTAAATAGGGCTTTATTTATTTATTTATTTATTTTTGAGACAGAGTCTTGCTCAGTTGCCCAGGCTAGAGTTCAGTGGCACGATCTCTGCTGACTTCAGCCTCTGCCTCCCAGGCTGAAGCCATTCTCCTGTCTTAACCTCCCAAGTAGCTGGGATTACAGGTGCCCACCACCACGCCTGGCTAATTTTTCTATTTTTAGTAGAGATCGGGTTTCACCATGTTGGCCAGGCTGGTCTTGAACTCCTGATTTCAGATGATCCGCCTGCCTTGGCCTCCCAAAGTGCTGGGATTACAGATGTGAACCACTGCGCCCAGCCTTATTTATTTATTTTTGAGACAGAGTGTCATTCTGTTGCCCAGGTTGGAATGCAGTGGCACAATCTTGGCTCACTGCAACCTCTGCCTCCTGGGTTCAAGTGATTCTCCTGCCTCATCCTCCTGCGTAGCTGAGGTTACAGGCACTTGCCACCACACCTAGCTAATTTTTGTATTTTCACCAGAGACAAGTTTCACCGTGTTGCTCAGGCTGGTCTTGAACTCCTGATCTCAAGCAATCCACCCGCCTTGGCCTCCCAAAGTGTTGGGATTACAGCGGTTTTATTTATTTGGTGTTTGTTTACTCTGTCTGATTCCTTTGGGTCTCCATCTGCCTTGGAACTCAGAAAGCAGGCTTCAACTTGTTTGTTTCAGTAGCTCCATATTGTCAGTCTCCTTGACTGACTTTCCCAAGTCACATCTGGCAGGCTCTGTGGCCAGGACTGGTGTCTGGGAGAATTCAGGCATCTGACTGGACAAACAGAAACCTTCAGTGAATATCCCCAGTCAGTCCCTGGGCAGAGGACTGACTGGCCCCTGAGGGCTGGAACCTGGAGTGGGTACAGGGCATCATACACCTTATCTGCCATCATCTGCTGTTGGAAGGAAAACTGGCCTAGGAAGGATTTGGAAGGTGGGAAGAAAGACGTAGGGGAGAGAAGGAAAAGAACCGCTGCCTGCAGTCTGGATGAACCTGCTTCTGTGCTTGCCAGCCTTGCTTGCAGCTTCGACTGGGCACAGAGGGAGCTGGGCTAGCAGGCGGCCGCTCTTAAAGATGCCTGGCTGCGTCTGTGTGCGGTGCCTCTCAGCCAAGCAGACTCCTCTCAGCTGCATGCTGGCAGCAGAAACTCCAGATCTCTGGTCGTGCCAAAGGCTGTTCTAGAAAAAAACCTCTGATCGGAGGACCAAGGCCTAACTCAAGGTAGGGGAGGCCACTCCTGCAGTCCAGGACAAGGTCTCTTTCCTGCCCCTGCACTTCATTAGATTAGAAAATAAAGTCTAAAGTACAGATTTCCTTGCTTTCATACTTTCCTTATCACAGAACCATACAGACACAGGCAGTGGGAAGCCTCAGGAGTCATCTACCCCAAACCCCTTAGGGCCCACCCTGCTGCAAGTTCTCAGGAAAGATGACCCAGGACTTCATCCAAGTACAAGGCAGCTATTTTCTAAAAAGATTTTACTCATTGTTGTTTTTTGAGACAGAGTCTTTCTCTGTTGCCCAAGCAGGAGTGCAATGGCACAATCTCAGCTCACTTCAGCCTCCACCTCCCAGGTTCAAGCGATTCTCGTGCCTCAGCCACCTGAGTAGCTGGGATTACAGGTGTGTGCCACCACCCCTGACTAATTTTTATATGTTTAGTAGAGACAGGGTTTCTCCATGTTGGCCTGGCTAGTCTCAAGCTCCTGACCTCAGGTGATCCACCCACCTTGGCCTCCCAAAGTGCTGGGATTATAGGTATGAGCTACCATGCCCAGCCTACTAATTGTTTTTAATAGTCACTTAATATTCTACCATAGATATGCACCATAATTTAAAATATTACACAAATATGACATGGATTCACTTTTATAATTAAAATGCAAACAGTATAAGCAGAGAGAAAATTCCGCCTTCACATTCCTCAACCTCAGCCTCTCTCAAAACAAAATCATTCTAATCAGTTTGGTGGCATCGTTCCATTTCTTTTGGATGCGGCATTTTAAAATATGGGATGGAGGTGTGGGTTTTGTTGTTGTTCCCCAAGTATGCGATCATTGTGCATCTTGTCCTGCAGATTTCATTTTTCAATTAACGATGTGATTATGAGAACTTTCCCTCTCAGTCCTTCCAAGCCTATGACATTCTCTGATGCTGATGGTATCCCATGGTTTCAATATCTCATACTTCATCATTCCCGTGTTGACAGGCATTTAGGTTCTTTCCAATTTGTCTCATTATTACACTCATACTGCTGTCATTTCCCAAGTTCTTTGTGAATGCAACATCTGCTACTATCTCTCTAAGAGAGTTTCAAAGAAATAGAATCCCTGGGTTGAAGGACATGTGTATTTAGAATTCAATAGAATACTACCAAATAGCCCTCAAAAACAGACTACTAATTTATCCTCCTACCCTTAGGGTGGTGCAGATGCCCTGAGCTGGCCTACCGTCTCCTTTTCCGTTGGTACATTCCATAGTAGTAGCTGAAAATGGTAAATAATCACTTTCTTAGCCTGCCCCTCCAGCAGCTAAGTGTGGCCATAAGACACATTTTTGGCCACAGTGCTATACATGGAAGGATCTAGGAGTAGAAACATAGTTCTGGGAAAACTTTACCTTTTCCTTTTCTTTTTTATTTTTGAAACAGAGTTTTGCTCGTTGCCCAGGCTGGAGTGCAATGGCACGATCTCGACTCACTGCAACCTCTGCCTCCCAGGTTCAAGTGATTCTCCTGACTCAGCCTCCTAAGTAGTTGGGATTACGGAAGTGTGCCACCGTGCCTGGCTAATTTTTTTTGTGTATGTATATTTAGTAGAAACGGGGTTTCACCATGTTGTCCAGGCTGCTCTTGAACTCCTGACTTCAGGTGATCCACACACGTCAGCCTCCTAAAGTGCCGGGATTACAGGTGTGAGCCACTGTGCTGAGCTTCAGAGGATGGCAGAGCGCTAGACTTTGGCCAATGCCAAGGGCACCAAGGTTGCTGTGTTTAGGACTTTTTCCTCTAGAAAGTTATGAGGCCATGGGCACTGGGTGAGCCTGCTTCTCTTTTCATCCATAACCCTAAACCCTCCTGAGCCACGGCTCCTCCTCTTCCCTAAACATCTACTGAGTCGGTGGGCTGGACCTGAGCGTGATGGTGAGGTGTTTTGGTACATGTTATGGATAACACACTTAAAAAAGAGGGACTCACCTCAACCACCAGTGGTCCAGAGCCAAGAGGATGCTGAATGCTGCAGTTTTCAACCTCAACTGGTTGGCTTGGGCAGGAAGAAAGCCAGTGGATTCTTGGTGCTGTGTTGGGCTGCGCGAGGAGTAGATGGGGGAGGAGGGAGGACCCGTGAAGGCGGACCCATGGTGGGACAGGTAGGTACTGAGCTAGCCCACTGGCCACCAGCCAAGGCAGCTCAGACCCTGGATGAGGCCAGTCCTAGATCCTCACACTTGGAGTCATTCTGGAGTCTCACCCAACTGTCCACAGCACCCCAAGCATTGCCCAGTCCCCATGTTCTATTCTACCAATAAGGAGAGTGAGAAAGTGTGAGGAGATGGCTTTGGGACCACTGCGTCAATGGTGTAGCGGGATAATTTGAGGAAAGGTAGTGAGGAACAATACAATACGCATTTCTCCTTCCACCGCCGCTGCCTCTCACCTCCACAATATGAGGAATTCTGCTTAGAAAGCACATCATTCTCCTTAGAAATTGGTTCTTGTCCTGTCAAACCACGTCCCTACCCTCTGCCATACATTTGGATCTCACAGGCAAAACAAAGAAATGACAGTTATCTCATGGAGACTGCAAAAATTCTATGATTTTGGAGTCTCTGTGTTCTAAGATGGTGACATCTGATTTTCCTGAGAAGTGAAGACAAGACCTCATATTGTGGGGTCCTCCTAAGTGCTATGGACAGTGACTAGAACCCCCAGCCTGCCAGTCTGCACCACTCATTTGGAACCAATGCCAAAGTCTAATCCCCAAACAGGATAACTTTTTTTTTTTTTTTTAAATCAGGAGATGAGGCCCCTGTGAACCCATATGAATCTTGGCCCTTTCCCCATAAAAATATGATTGAACTATTCCTATTGACCTTTCAGAATTCCATTGTTCTCAAATATAACCAACCCTCTATTATATAGGCTTCATTCAACCAGATATTATCTGGATAACAGCAAGAATTGTCATGTAAACTCAGCTTTTCTTTCTGCAGGGGACAGAAATTATTATTATTATTTTTAGCCCCACTTTCCAAAGCTTTCCTGTAGATCTCTCACATTCTAACCTCCCTGGTTGACCTGACCCAGATTTTCCTTAAATTGGTTGGTTGCCTTCAGGAAATGTGAGGGAGTGGTTATGCTCAAAGCTGGATTGCTGACTGGGCACAGTGGCTCATGCCTGTAATCCCAGCACTTTGGGAGGCCGAGGTGGGCCTATTCCCTGAGGTCAGGAGTTTGAGACTAGCCTGGCCAACATGGCGAAACCCCATCTCTACTAATAATACAAGAATTAGTTGGGTGTGGTGGCGGGCACAGGTCATCCCAGCCACTTGGGAGGCTGAGTCTGGAGAATCACTTGAACCCAGGAGGCAGAGGTTGCAGTAAGCCGAGATTGTGCCATTGCACTCCAGCCTGGGTAACAAGAGCAAAACTCTGTCTCAAAATAAAAAAACGAAAAAGCCAGATTTCTGCGGATGGGATCCTGGCTGGTGATTATGGGCAAGTTACTTAACCTCTTGGCCTCAGAGTCCACATCTGCAAAATGAAGATAAGAATGGAATCTGTTTCATCATGTTGTTGGACTATGGAGTGAATTAGTACACATAAAGCATTCCATTAGGTGCCTTGCACATAGTAAGAACGTCAGATGTTAGCTAGTATCTTGCCCCATACGTGGGCCATACTTGCAGATGATGTGCAATGGAACTCTGGGCTGCTTTTCTTTGCTCTGTGTTAAATAACTCCACAGGAAATATAGACATTTGCCTGATGGCATGAAGGATGACTTGCACATCTGAAAGGAGGCAGTTACGTCTGGTCATCAGGGTGTACTTTTGCCTTGCTTCCCAGAGATGCATATAAAATATAAAACCCCAATTTTTTCACTTCTGTACCCATAAATTTAATTCCCCAATGAATTTACCATCCTGTTGTGTGGGGAAGTCAGAACTTGATCTTTCTTTTCTACTCTGCAATTGACCTTGTGTGTTAGAATGTAAGTTGAAAGAAGAGGAGGCATGTCTCCTGAATGTTGAAGGTACTCTGGTACTCTTCCAAGAGAGTCTTACTTATTCCAAAATGGTCATTGAGTACCTACTGTGTGCCAGGGACTGCTGTGGGTCCTGAAAATATGGCAGTAAACAAGGGAGATGAGGTCTTTGTTCTCTTGGAGCTTGCATTATCAAGATCCAACAAACTCCAGCATTCTTCAAAAATATGTTATTCATTGCCTCTTCTTCTTCAGTACAACATATTCAAATGATGACCCTGAATGGCTGCGAGAGTCTGAAGAGCCTTGTGAACCACCAAAGAAAGATAACATGATGGCCACTGTAGTTTTGATGATATGCATATTTCGTTGTATTATAATACTTCTTTTTGATACTGAATCTTGCTCTATTGTCTAGGCTGGAGTGCAGTGGTGCAATCTCAGCTCACTGCAACCTCCACCTCCCAGGTTCAAGCAATTCTCCTGTCTCAGCCTCCCGAGTAGCTGGGATTACAGGTATGTGCCACCATGTCCGGCTAATTTTGTATTTTTAGTAGAGATGGCAATTCACCATGTTGACCACGCTAGTCTCGAACTCCTAGCCTCAAATGATCTGCCCACCTCGGCCTCCCCAAGTGCTGGAATTACAGGCATGAGCCACTGCGCCCAGCCTTTTTTTCTTTTTAGAAATGGGGTCTTGCTATGTTGCCCAGGCTGGCCTCAAACTTTTGGGTTAAAGTGATTTTCCTGCCTCAGCCTCCCAAGTAGCTAGGACTAAAGCATGTGCCACTGCAATCCACTGTGTAATATTTTTTTTAAAAATCGTCCATATAACATATCTATAGTCTCCATAAATGTTTAATTAAACTGAAAGACCTGTTCCTAGCCTATACTGAAAAATAAACACACTTAATCCACGTGGTTTATTTGCACGATGTGATTGGTTTTTGCTCGTTTGTATGTTTTCCTTGTAAGTGTCCTTCAGTCTCTCTCCAACTGTGCCTTTCTTAACTCTCTGGATTGTGAGTCTCATCGGGGAGGAAGCTCTTTAAGCCTGTGCACACTCCACTGATGTTGCTGCTGGACCCACAACCAGCCCCAGGATGGGAAAGCCAGGTTAAGTTGAAGGGAGAAAGATCTTGTCTGCTGCCTCATAATAGGTCCAAGCCCTCTCCTGAGGCCTTAACGTGGGTGCTGTCCTCTGATAGTCAAAGGAAACTGTCAGAGCAATTGAGATCCTAACACCCCTCTCCTGTCTGTGGCTCCCCCAGCCTCTGGGAAATGACTGGACGGAGTGGAGCTCTCCAGACTTCCCCCAACACCAATGGTCTCTGCTTCTAGGATTCCTAGGGCAGAATCTTTGGGAGAGCCTGGGACCTGAAGAACTCTGTCTGCTAGGAAGCCAAGAAGAGGCCAGGAGTTCACTGCGGATTCACACACAGGCACACAGCAGAGAACATCCCTGCCTGCCCTGCCCCATCCATACCCTCAAAGGAGAAATGAAAGTGTGCTTGATTTCTTGTCATGGAGGAGAATCTAGGGGTGGAGCAGACACAGGGAGAAAGAAGGCTGTTTACACCACAGAGGGAGGATAGGGAAGAGGAAGAAAAACTCGCATATGGAAAGGGACACTACTGGTAGGGAAAGAAATTTTATTTTCAAGCTTTTAAGAGAATATTACAAACAACAGAGAGTTTTAAAAAACCCTAAAAACTAGTTTAAAAAAGTACTTGACAGTGTCCTTTTAATACCCACGGATGACGCGGTCATTGTGCAGTGACAACCAGAAACTCTGCAGGTGACCACCCAGTGGCTTTCACTGGCAGGGTCCCCAGAGAAAGCAAGGTGGGGGCCCAGGGGTAGTGCTCCCTGCCAGGCACCCCAGGGCCCACCTGGTGGCACAGGAAGGACCAGGGAGCACAAAGCACTGAGCATCCGCCCATCTGCCTCTTTGGGGAGGGTTCCAAGCAGCAAGGAATACTTAGACTGGGCTCTACTCCACTCCTTAGGGCACACTGGCCAAGCTCCTCCCAACTACTGCAGCTGCTCTCTCAAAAAAGCCCCTAGATTGGGGGTGCCCTACCATGAGTGGACTGGGTCAGTGTGTGTGCCGAGGCAGGAAGGGGCTGACATTGCACACGTCCTGGCCATGGTGGGGTTGGGTAGTTGGGAAAGTTGCTCTGGGATTGACAGCTTCCAAAGCTGAAGCCACAACAGCAGAACTGTGCTTGAAATACCCACTGGAAATCTGTACTTTTCTCTAGGGGTGTGTGTGTGTGTGTGTGTGTGTGTGTGTGTGTGTGTCCTGTAAACATCTTTGAGCCAAATCACTATAAAATAAATTAACAAGGGCAGAGAAAGACACCCTTTTCCAAACCTAAGCCCTCTTAGAACCCACCTGAAATTAGGAGTTCCAGGTTGGAAGTTCCTTTAGAAAGGAGACACAGCTCTCCCTCTGGCTGCTCACACCAGCATCTCCCTCCCTGCGCCTCCCTCCCTGACCATCCACCCCACCATCCCCACAGCCATTTGCCAGCGAATCTTGCCCGTTCAAATGAGCCCAGGAGCCCCAAAGGCCGTGTGTCCCCGCCAGCTCACACCCGTGCCTCCCTCTTTCCCGGCTGCCTGCAGGACACAGCCCCAGGAGAAACAAAACAAATGAGAGAACAGAGCAGACCACAGATGCTTCTCCTCTTGGCCCCCTTGGCCTCTGGCACTGCCACCAGTCACACAGGGTTTGCCTGCCCTCAGCCTCTGCTTCTCAGGTACCTTGCCTGCGGGTGCACTGGGGCAGGTTTCTTCTGCTGGGCCAGGTTCAGCCTGTATTGCACTTTGTTGTTGAGTTTGTGTTGGTTTTCATTGCTGTTGCGGAGAGTGGCACTGACTGGAAATCACAGAACTGCTCCTGCGCCAGCCTCACTCCCACTCCGACCCTGCACCAGGACTCCCACCAGGCCCCCAGCCTCTGCCTGCTCCCTCTGCTGGCTCCGGGGGTGCCACCACGCCTCCCCACCCTGCTCGACCCCCAGTGGCGGTCATGGCCTTCCTTCTGGGCCTCAGCTCTCACACTGTCGTGACTCTCATGACCAGCTCTCTGCTGCTGCCCGGTGGACTCCGCTGTTCATGAGGTCTCAAGTGACTCAGGATGTGCAGGATGGTATAAGCACAGTGGTGATGGGACAGAGGGCCTGAGGGGTGGCCGGCAGCCTGGGCAGGGCCCTGCTCAGTGGCAGGGGTGCCTGCAGCCTCCTCCTCCTCCGAGGGGATGTTGGCCTGGGTGGATGAGGAGGTCCGGGGGTTCGTCCTGCCTCCTGCCTTTTGATCCTCCAGGTCTTTTGTCTTGTCATAGTTCAGCACTTTCCACTGCTGGTTGACAGCCTGCCACCGTTTAAAGATGCGGTATACTGAGGGTCCCTCGTGGATGATGAGACCTGAGGCAACAGGGAGAGGAGAAACAGAGGCCAAATGAGAGGAAGCGGGTCACTGCCAGGAGACCGCAATCTCTGAATCTACGAAAGGTATGGGCGTTGGCTCCAGTGCTGAGCCACAGGAGGGCCAACCCGAGATTCCTAGGCTCAGCAAGTCTCTGGGAGGCAGAAGGTGGAGGGGCCATCACGCCGAGTCCGTGAAATAATTGAGCACCTTCAGGCAATGCCTTCGCCCACTTCCACCCCACCCCACCCCATTCCTGCCTTGACAAAATTCACGTTCATCCACTGAGGCATAATATAAATATCTTTCCCTCCCTCTATTATGTATCCATGGCACCCAGTCCTTAGCAGATGTTGAGTGAATTGTGTGCTTTTAAAGCGCCACAAAAGAAAGCCCATGGTCGGTCACTCCACACCTGCTAAAGATTGCTGGAAACCCCACTGGTTAGCTCTTTGCACAGATACCCCAATGCTACCAAGATGCAAATGGCCCTGGGAGATACCCCAGTGCTACCGAGATGCAAACAGCCCTGGAAGATACCCCAATGCTACCGAGATGCAAACAGCCCTGGGAGAGATCACTTTGATGCAGTTATATCTGCCAGGGTCAGTGACAGAGGTGGAAACAAGCTACACCAGGCAGCAAGGCAAAGAAATAATCATTGTGTGCCTACTGTGTGCCAAGAACTGGGGATATTGCGGTCAGCAGGACACCCTCTGAGAGCTTACATTTTCTTGGGGACACGCAATGGACGTGGAAACAAACCAATGTGACAATTTCAGGTGCTGAAAAATGCCTTAAGGAGGATAACTGGGGTAAAAGCCGCTGGCTGTGGGCACTGGGATCCTGTTTCAGCAAGAGGTGGGAAAGGCCTTTTGGAGGAGACCACATCTGAGTTGAGACTTAACTGATGAACAGGAGAGACCCATGCCAAGATCTAGCGAGAGAGCTGTTTGGTGGTAGGAACTCCAAGTGCAAAGCCCAGGAGGTAGGAATGGAATGAATGAGCTCAGAGAGAAGGTCAGCGTGACCAACACAGTGCAGCAGAGGCCAATGGATGGTAGGGCCTTGCAGGCCATGGGAAGGGATTTGCATTCTATCCTGATTACAATGGGAAACCACTGACGGTTTCGATAGGGGGAATGATGTGATCTAATTCGCCCTCCATAAAGCCCCCTGTGGCTCCTGTGAAGAGGGCCAAGAGAAGGAGTGGAAGACCAAGCAGGAAGTGGTGACGTCGTGCGAGTTGGAAGTGGTGACAACATTGACTAGGGTCGTGGCAGTGGAGCAGTGAGAAACTGCTGGAGTCAGGCTGAGAGTAGAGCTGAAGACTTGCTGACTGGCATGCTGGGAGTGAAGAGAAAGATCTGGACAACTCGGAAGCTCTTGGCCTCAGCGGCTGCATGAATGGGAAACCATTTTCTGAGATGTGGCGGGAACCAGGGGCGGGCTATGGATTTGTGTGGTGGCTGCGGTGACAGATTGGTTGCCTATTGTTGCTGTGGCAGAGTACCACACATCCGCTACCTTAAAATGGCACGCATGTTTCCCTTACAGTTCTGCAGACCAGAACTAAAGTCCAAAATCAGTCCCCCGGGGCTGACATGCGGTGTCAGCAGGGCACCTTCCAGTTCTTTCTGGAGGCTTTGAGGGGGAAGAATCCGTCTCCTTGTCTTTTTTCAGCTTCTAGAAATTGCAGTTTCTGCCTCTTCCTTGCATCGCTCCAGCCTCTTTCTTCTGTTCTCACCTCTCCTACAACTCTTCTGGCATCAGATCTCCCTCTCCTTCTTGTAAGAACACTTGTGGCTACATTTAGGGCCCACCTGAGTAATCCAGGATACTGTCCCCATTTCAAGATCCTTAAATTAATCACATTGGTAAAGTCGTTTTCCATATAACGTAACATTGACAGGTTCAGGGGTTGGGACCTGGATGTCTCTGGGGGCCATGATTCAAGCCTATCAGAGTGACTACTAGCTACACTTTGGTCATGGTTAAAGTGTCTGGTAGAAATCTAGCTGGCAGGGTCAGGTGGGCAATTGGACAAATGAGTCCAAAGCTTAAGGAGAGGCCTGGCCTGGAGATTGAAGCCAGGTGTAGAGGTGGGACCTGAACACCTGGGAATGGCTGAGACCTCGGAGGGAAGAGAAGAAGAC
Source organism: Sapajus apella (assembly GCF_009761245.1). Classification (NCBI taxonomy): domain Eukaryota; kingdom Metazoa; phylum Chordata; class Mammalia; order Primates; family Cebidae; genus Sapajus; species Sapajus apella. Next base: position 23,261,310 of record NW_022436950.1, on the reverse strand, counting down.
CAGCGACAGAGTCCTGGGCTTCAGACGTTTAGAGGTGTGGTGCAGGCTTTGGTGGAGATAGGGCCAGTGAATGAGCCTCAAAAGAAGCAACCAAGGCCAGGCATGGTGGCTCACGCCTGTAATCCCAGCACTTTGGGAGGCTGAGGGGGGGTGGATCACAAGGTCAGGAGTTCAAGACCATCCTGGCCAATATGGTGAAACCACATCTCTACAAAAAAACACAAAAATTAGCCAGGTATGGTAGCGGGCACCTGTAGTCCTAGCTACTCAGGCGGCTGAGGCAGGAGAATCACTTGAACCTGGGAGGTGGAGGTTGCAGTGAGCCGAGATGATTGTGCCACTGCATTCCAGCCCAGGCAACAGAGTGAGACTCTGTCTCAAAAAAAGAAAAAAAAAAAAAAGCAACCAATGAGGTAGAAGCAAGACCAGCAAGTGTGGAGACCCGAAAGCCTAGGCAAAGGTTCGGAAAGGGTGCAGTGACTTTTTTCAATGTTATCAAGTGGTCAGCCTGAGTAAAATGGGAAATGTCCACTGGCTCCATGGGCACAGATGGAGGAAGAATGATGGAAATGTCAGCGGGAAAATCAGGTAGTTATCTTCCAAGTACATCTTTTTCCCCCCACGATGTCATCAGCTAAGATAGAAGAGATAAGGGAGGAAGTGTTAAAGATCTGTGGAGAGAGGAGAAGGTGGGAAATAATTATCTTGGAATGTAGGAGTGTGAATTTACAAGGGGGATGTGGTAGAATTAGCTCACTCTGTTAAGCGTCCATTTGAGATAAATCTGAAGTGAATCTCATCACTGATTGTGTGATTTTTCTCCATCCCTTCAAACCGCTTGCTCAGGTGCACATGTGGAAGAAGGCACTTGGGTTTCACCAGGGTAGACTGTTTCCCTGGGCAAGCAGACATGAGAATTATATGTGCTTGCAAGAGAATGGTTATCATGCTAGACACGGAGCCCAGGCTGGGGATGGGGGAGAATAAAAAGGTATAAGGAATCATGAAAAGTGGAATGTGAGAGGGTCAAGGCCAGGAGGCCTCTACGAAGTCGGAGGATGATTGGAGCCAGTGAATGGGGGGTAATGGTCAGAGAGTGGGATGTTTAAATCTAGATCTTATAAGTGGTATGGTTACTGGTGATTATGATTCTAGGATGTGACCATTTGATTGGGGCTGGAGTGTGCTGGACGAAAAGATCTTTGGAGCCAGAGCAAAGCCAGGGAATTGGAAAGACATCTGCATCAGCCATCCTCAATGCCATCGGACCAAACATCCCCTTTTTATAACAAATATACTTTAACATCCCCGTTCCTATCCTGAAATGAAATTCATAAGCTACTATAAGCTACTGTGTCTTTAAATTAATATAATGTCCTAACAGATAATGTAAAATAAAAATAATAAAGGGAAATCTTTTATAACAAAACAATATAAGTTTCAGTGAAAATGCTGCAGCGCAACTACGTTGAAAAACAGACAAACCCTAGGCATTTCCAAAATGCCTCTGGGGGACAGCCCCATCTCTGCCAAACATTGATCTATGCAGGTGGTGAGGACAGGAGTAGGGGGAGTGAATGAGCAGGTGCACAAGAGCATCTGAGGACTGAGTAGGCAGCCAGCAGCCAACAGCATCCAGAAGGGAAAATGGGTGGTAAAGAAAGATGCACTTCGGCCAGGCGTGGTGGCTCATGGCTGTAATCCCAGCACTTTAGGAGGCCGAGGCGGGTCGATCATCTGAGGTCAGAAGTTCAAGACCAGCCAGGCCAACATGGTGAAACCCCGTCTCTAATAAAAATACAAAAATAAGCCAGGTGTGGTGACACATGGCTGTAATTCCAACTACTTGGGAGGCTGAGGCAGGAAAATTGCTTGAACCTGAGAGGCAGCGGTTGCACTGAGCTGAGATCATGCTCTTGGAGTCCAGCCTGGGTGACAAGAGCAAGACTCCCAAGAAAAGAAACAGAGGAAGAGAGGAAGAGAGGAAGGAAGGATGGAAGGAAAAGAAAGAGAAAGAAAGAAAAGAAAGAAGAAAGAAAAGAAAGAAAGAAAAAGAGAAAGAAAGAAAGAAAGAGAAAGAAAGAAAGAAAGAAAGAAAGAAAGAAAGAAAGAAAGAAAGAAAGAGAAAGAAAAGAAAAGAAAAAGGAAAGGAAGATAGATGGATGCATGCATTGGGGCTTCTGAAGGATGAAGGAAGAGAAGTAGCTGTGAGTGGTAATGGAAATCAAGAAGGACACGGACCCCACCTCCAGACCGCACAGGGTGCAGCGTATCGAAGAAAGAAAAGCCACCACCAGCATGAGGGAAATAGTGTTCTCAGGAGACAGCCATGCTTCAGGTAGGAAAGATGGAGAGAATGCACAGAGAGGAGGTCAATAATGAAGGACCATGAGGTGCAGGGAGCATGGTGAAGGGCTGGGAAGAGGGGCTCAGATGTAGGAAGGAGCTGAGCAGGACAGGGATGCTGGTGCAGAGAGTGAGGCTGCCAGGAGCCGGGCCCTGTGCTGGTGGATGAGATGATGGCATTGTGGGTTTCATCCCACAGCCACTGAGGATCCAGGGGAGGAGCCAGCTTGGAGCAAACAGCAATGAGTCACCCCAGCCACCTGATGCAAAACCTCAGAGCCTCTTCAGTTTCCAACAGGCTTCAATTCTCAGAGACCAGAGCCACCCGCACGGCCACTTTCTCTTCCAGTGTTCCAGCTGAATCTGAAATCATGCATCGCCCAACAAGTCTTCAATGTTCATTGAAAGAGGTAGCCTCGGAGTTTCTAGCCCTTTGTTTGGATCACGCCCTTTTGAGGATCTAATGAAAGGAAAGACCATCTCTCTGGAGGGGAAAAAAACCAGACAAATTGTCCTTGTACTAAATCTCCTGAAGATCACTTGTGGACCCTCTGCTCTGGTCTGACAGATGCTGAACAAAGAGACTTCCTTTCTGTCCCACTCTCTCACCCTCTCCCAACTGTACCAACTCCCATCATCTCTGCCAACCTTTTGAGTGTGCACCTATGCACCCTTGGCACTGACGCCATTCATCTCTCCATTTAGTCCACAGACTTTCTTTGAATGTTGCTATGATCTTTTCTCCAGACTGTAAGCCTCTTGAGGACAGAGCCCGGTCTGGTTAAGTCTCTGGCAGCTAACACAGCACCAGGAGTGTAATGATGACAGTGGAAGAGATGGAGTCTGGGGAGAGAGAAGCAAGGTCTTCTGAAACCCCAAACTCACCCTTTCTAGTAAGGGTCATTACATTTGATTCTCAATTAGCTTCTTGATCAGACAATTTTATCCTGATTGAAGAGTGTGACTTAAATTTCTGGTGTGAATGCCGCCTTCCAATTATCTAACTGTCTAGTGTTCAGGAAGTAATTAAACCATTTTAATGGGTAGGTGGCTGAAGGTGAGGAGGATGCACCTGTTTTTCTAGATAATCCTTGTTTGGCAAAAGAGGAAAAGCACAAACTACCTCATTCAAATCCACTCCTCGCAGCCCTCCCTCTGCTCCCTTCTCTACAAATTCTTTATTGATTCCTTGGGTGGCGACATGCCCACAAAACAGGGGAAGATAACTGGGGTTCGTCTGATAGGAGCAGGTGACATGGCCAAGGTTGAAGAGGAGGGGAAAAGGGAAAAGGGATGGGAAATGGCAGCGGACAGAGAAAGAAGCTGGATTCCATTAAGAAGAAAGGCTGCTGGTGAACACAGGCAGAGAAGTCATAGGAGGAGAAAATGGGAAATGAGGGGGCATGGTAACATCAGAAACCCAAAAAGTTTTGATTAAGTCCTTTCTAGCTCTTTAAAATTTAATTTAATGGTTTTCTAGTGATCCCCTACAATGCACCCAACCCTGGGCTGTATTTATGGGAAATCCAGTTCTAGAAGTATCGTCTCGTTCGTCTTTCTAATGTCTCTCCACCTTCTGGGGCTCCTTGTCCTCATAAAGCTGCAAGCTCCACGGGTCATCAGAATTCCACACTGACTCCGTGTCCTGCTAGTGGACTGGGTTAAGTGACATAAGAGTTGCTGACAAGTCTAGAATAATGCTTTTCACCCTTTTTTTGGAGACAGGATCTCTCTCTGTTGCCCAGGCTGGAGTGCAGTGATGCGTTCATGGCTCACTATAGCCTCGACCTTCTGGGCTTCAGCGATCCTCCCACCTCAGCCTCCCAAGTAGCTGGGACTTCAGGTGCACCCCACCATGCCTGGCTAACTTCTGTATTTTTCGTAGAGGCAGGATTTTCTCGTGTTGCCCGGGCTGCTCTCAACTCCTGAACTCAAGTGACCCTCTCGCCTCAGCCTCCCAAAGTGCTGGGATTACAAGCATAAGCCACCACACCAGGCTGCCTTTCACACTCTACCGTGCATCAGAATCACCCAAACAGCTTGTTAAGAGAGATACCCAGGCTGTAATCCTAGAGGCCTCCTGGCTCAGTAGCTCGGGGCTGAGGCCTGAGAATCTGCATTCCTAAGAAGGCTCCGGTGAGGCCGATACTGCCTATGTGTGGACTGCTAGGCTAGGACATGGTTTTTATCCCTTGCAGAAGGCCTACATTTTGATCACCAAAAGAGTTATACGTAATTTTAAAAGGCAATCTACCTCCAGATGTGATAGACATGAAAATGGGAAGAAATGGAAGAGATAAATACTTCCTCTCCTAGACCCAAAGATCTTTGTACCCCACAACTGAGAGTTAACTTACCAGTCAGTACGTATTAATATTAAGCTTTCAGAGTGTTTGCCGCTTACTCATCTTGCAGCTTTAGGTAAGGGACTTCCTCTCTCTGAGACTCAGTTTTCTCATCAATAAACCCTCATAATAGGACTGTTATGAGATTAAAGTCATGAGTCCTGTGTGCCAATACCTGCTGCTGTGCCTGGGACACATGTAACACTCAATGTCACATGATATCGATTATCATGGTGGAGATTACAGAACACAAGAAAAGCCCACTCATCTCTCTTCCTCCTTCATTGGCAGCCTCATCCCCAACACAAGCACCTGCTCTTTCATCTCCCGACTGCTCCCCTTCCCAACTCTCAGTCGAGTCACTGTTTATAGATGAATGACATACCAGAGCTAAAAAGTGCTCTAGAGACCAACTGATTCTCACACCCGTGCCTCCTCTCCCGCTGCAGAGAGGCATTCTCCTCCCATGCAAAATTCCCTGCTCTCAGACAGCTATTGGGTGAGACCTAGTAGTGTCTTACTCTGAAGCCCTACCATTGCCAACCACCCATCTTCCAGATTCCACTCCTCCACTGTCCAGCTCTGTTGAGAACCTGAACCAAAGCACATATCAGGCAAGGGTCAAAAGAAATGAATATATCTGGTTGGGTGTGGTAGCTCACACCTTTAATCCCAGTACTTTGGGAGGCTGAGGCAGGCAGATCTTGAGGTCAGGAGTTCGAGACCAGCGTGGCCAATATGGTGACACCTCGTCTCTACTAAAAATAAAAAAATTAGCCAGGCATAGTGGTGCATGCCTGTAGTCCCAGCTACTTGGGAGGCTTTGGCAGAAGAATCACTGAACCTGGGAGGCAGAGGTTGCAGTGAGCCAAGATTGCACCACTGCGCTCCAACCTGGGTGACAGAGTGAGACTCTGTCTCAAAAAAAAAAAGAAAGAAATGAATATAACCAGCTATTTTTGGTGGGTTCTGGGGGTGCTGCTGGGAGAGGCCAGGTTGACAACCTCACCACCTGCCCAGTATACTCCAGGGTGCAGCTTTATGCTGGGCACAGGTATGGCCAGGCTGCATAGCACATGAGCTATTATAAAATTACAAAGCTTATTGTAAAGTTACTATAAAGTTATGAAAGCAGTTTATTTAAGTAAACATGTCAACACCTTTCTATATCTAATCAGAGTTGTCTTTTAAAATCCCAAGGATTACCCTTGGAATAGGGTATTTACTCCTATTGGGCTACTCCAGTTCAGAACATTTCTGGAAACTGCTCAGTGAAGTTGGCCTTCTGTGACAGAGATGGCTGACTATCCACCAAAATTCCTTACTCTCTTTCCTTGGCATAAGTTGCCACTGAGAAGAAATTACATTTTCTAGTTTTTTGCACCAAGGTGGGACCAGGTGACTGGTACTGAATGTGACCACGAGCCAGGCCAGCATTTAAGAAATGGGTCTAGGGAGCACTCGTTCCATTTGATTTTTATAGAATGGGGTTTGCCCAATAAAAATAAAAAATAAAAAGAAAGAAAAAAGAAATGGGTATTGAGGGAAAATGTGTGAAGGGCTGGGGCAAAAGATGACTTATTCATGCTCTCTTTAATTTTCTATTAGCTGAAGGCAAAAGACTCAGCAGCCCAAGGGGCCTGTGGAGCCCACAGGGGGAAGGAACTTGGGACTCCAAATTGCTGTGTGGAAGAGAATCTCCTACTGCTCAGGAACTTCTATTGGGTTAACCATGGATACATAGGAGCTTTTTTTATATATATATATATCTGCAGGAAGGTACCCTAACTAACACACCTTCAGCTCTAGGTTAGGGGGCCACACGATAAAAGAAGTTTGTTGCTTGATGGCATGTTTTACGTTTTCCCCAAATGTATTAGCTGGCTTGAGCATCCACCTTATATATCACACTGGGGCTATTTCTAGCCACAAACCCACTGCCAACAGACAGGCCACTCCTGAATCTGTTCTGTGCCAAAGACAGTTCCCAAGAGATATTCCTAATATATGTTGAGCTTCATCAGCACAGCTGGGATAAATGAAGTGCCTCTCAAGGGGTCTCCTTGGAAGGGGACAGTGCTCGTTTGGTGCATCTGCTTCTAAATTGGTCATCTTCATCTCTAAGCCTCCAGCCACTTGGCTGTGGAGATAAGTGGCCGTCACAGGAGGCCCTGGGTAGGTGGGAAGAAGTTAACACAGAATCTAGAAAGCCAGATAAGCCACATGCAAGTAACAGAATTTGGATGGGCATCATCTCACCAGTTTCTGCGGCTGCTGCTTCTTATATAAGTTTTGTGCCCCAGCTCAACATTGCTGGGAATGCCCCACAGCCACAAGTGTCAGCCTCTGTGAGCCCTGACATCTCAGTGTGGAAGTGACATCAAATCCTGGGATGTCAGACCTGGAAGGAACCTGGAGGTTGTTGGGTTCACCCTTCTCATTTTATAGATGAGGAACTAGTTATATAGAGAGGGAGTAACTTGCCCAAGGGCACAGAAGTGATTAGTGGTTGATACCGTTTGGCTCTCTGTCCCCACCCAAGTCTCATCTTGAATTGTAATCCCGATGTGTCAAGACAGGGACCTGTAATCCCCACATGTCAAGGGAGGGAGGTGACTGAATCATGGGAGTGGTTTCCCCCATGCTGTTCTTGTGACAGTGAGTGAATTCTCACAAGATCCATAAGTGTTTGGAAGTTTCTCCTTCATTCTTCTCTCTCCTGACCCCTTGTGAAGAAGGTGACTCCTTCCCCTTCCACCATGATTGTAAGTTTCCTGAGGTCTCCCAAGCCATGTGGAACTGAGTCAATTAAACCTCTTATCTTTATAAATTACCCAGTCTCAGGGAAGTTCTGTACAGCGGTGTGAAAATGGACTAATACAGTGGCTATTCTGGTCTTCAGACCTAGATCTGCTTCCTAGTTTCTTGTACTGCACTAGGCTGCCTCCACCAAATGTTCCAAGTTTCCTAATCAGGGAATTAAAAGGTTTTACAGGTAGGGTCATTTATAGCTAGGAGGAGAGGAAGGAATGTTTGTAGCATATATATGTTTTGTAGTTAGCATGGATTAAAATTAGGTTTGAAAGAAAAATGTTTGTACAATCCTGCTGCCCCCCGCCCTCTGCCTGTTTGCTATAAAATGAGATTGAAGTCCCTTCATCTCAGAGAACAGGGCCCAGGCATCTTTAAATCACTGAAAAGAACCGCAGGGGGCCACACATAGAGGAAACTTTAACAACAACAACAAAAAAAATTATATAATTTTGCTTATTACCATATTCTACTGTTTTAAAGCTACAGAAATAATCTCAGGAACATTCCTTTCCTTCCTTCCCCTGACCCCATTTCAATCACAAGTTAAAAACAAACATGACGAAGAAGAGAGCCTCATTTTTGCAGAGTTGACTATTTGATGTCCAATCTCTTAGGTCTGTGAAGTAAAAAAAAAGAAAAAAAAATGTTTTCTTGGTGCCAAAGCCCTTAATTAATTTGCTCTTGTTAAATCCTAATAACTTGACCCACTGGAGCACAGAATGCCCCATTTGTTTGCTGGGAGGCTCTGTCAGCTTCTCTGCAGCAGAGGACAGCATCATTATAGATGACGGAACAGGAGGCAGGTGGAACGAGGACATTAGATGTAATCAGATCTTCTCATTGAGGGGACATGGGTGGGAAACAAGAACCTTCAAGAAAAAGCACAGCTCCAAATAAGAGCAGACTTTTAATTACATGAGGACACAGGTTCTGGTGATTTTTATGTCTAGGCTGTGGTTGCATTCAGATTACAACAGTTTTGGCAAACCTTTGTTGAGTGTTCTCTCCGAGGGGAATCCACCCTAATCAAGCGCTTCTTACCAGTTCCCTGATCATTACCTGAGGGCACAGTCCTTTACGTGTGCCACAGTGTTCAAATCTCTGGACAGCCCTCAATGATGGTGTTATTACCCTATTTTATAGACAAGGAGAGAGAAGCAGGGAGAGGTGGCAATTCCTCAAGGTCACACGGTTAGTAAGAAGCTGAGCCCTGGGCCATCCTGTAGCACTGCTGCCACTTGGAAAACCCACCACTCTGGTCTTTGTGACTCAGTCCTTCCTCCTGTTTTCTCTTTCTCTATCTTCACCCATCCCTTACTTGGTTAGTGTCCCCTAGTCCTCTGTCCTCAGCCACCTACTCTCTGAGCACTACATTATCCCATCAAAACCCACAGCTTCAAACACCTTTTATTGTTCGCTTCCAAATACGTCTTCAAGCCTACAGAAATCTGGGCATGCACCAGAGGATTTCTTTTCTTTCTCCCTTTCTTTTTTTTTCTTTTGAGACAGAGTCTCGCTCTGTCGTCCAGGCTGGAGTGCAGTGGCATTATCTCAGCTCACTGTAACCTCCGCCTCCCAGGTTCAAGTGATTCTCCTGCCTCAGCCTCCCAAGTAGCTGGAACTACAGGCACGCGCCACCATGACCGGCTAATTTTTTGTACTTTTAGTAGAGGTGGGGTTTCACTGTGTTAGTCAGGATGGTCTTGGTCCCCTGACCTTGTGATCTGTCCACCTTGGCCTTGCAAAGTTCTGGGATTACAGGCGTGAGCCACTGCGTCCCACCTCTTTTTTTTTTTTCAGACAAGTCTTACTTTGTCACCGAGGCTGGAGTTCAGTGGTGCAATCATATCTTGCTATAACGTCGGACTCCTGGGCTCAGGTGATCCTCCCATCTCAGCCTCCTGAGTAGCTGGGACTGCAGGTGTGCACCACCAGGCCTGGCTAATTTTTAAAAATTTTGCAGAGATGAGGTCTCGCTATGTTGCCTAGGCTGGTCTTGAACTTCTTCATTCAAGTGATTATCCTATCTTAGCCTCCCCAAATGCTGGGATTACAGGCATTAGCTACCATGTCTGGCCTACCAGAGATTTTTAACCCTCTTTTATCACCACTCTCAACCCCATCAGTCACCATCCCTTGTCAGAATGGGACCAATACCCTCAACATCTTCCTCTGCGTCACAGGAGGGGACCACCTGTGTGCTATAAAAGGCCTCTTCCTCTTTCTACCCTGAAAAAGAGACCTCTTCTTGGTACTGCCTTCTCCTTGCATTCCATAATGTACTTCATGTATTTTGTTTCTCTTCTACTACAAACTCATGGCTTAGAGAGGCTTTTGCCTTTCGGCCTGGATTTTAGGCTTAAGATAGCCCTCTTGCTTTGGTACCTTCGCTGAGGACATACCCTTTGGTTGTCCTTTCTTCTATCCATTGTCCATCCCATTCTCAGGCTCCACTATGGTGCGCATTCCCCTCTCAAGCCACACCCTGGGACTCTCATTCACCTAGAAGGGACCCAAACAATCCTATCAAATCTACATCCTAAGTACCTGTCAAGGTCATCCCTACACTTCTCCCCCACTGCCACGATGTTGCATCTCTTTGTTTCTTGCTTAGCCTATTACAAGCATTTTCCAATGAAGTCCTTCCTTCCCTATTCTGTCCAGCTCTGACCCCTCTCTGTAGTTGCCAGAGTTCTCAGTTTAAAATGCACATCTGATTATATTTCCCCATTTGAAATTTTATCAATGCCTCCCCACCACCGGTGGGGTCAAATCTAAGTGACTTGGCACAGAACTCATGACCCTGTGGGATCTGACCTAGCCAGCTTCTCCAAGCCTATTGCCTATCACCCACCTCCTAGGCTATTTGCAATGGGCCGTACAGACTCCCCAGTGTTTCCTAAGCATACCTGGCTCACTCATGTCTCTGCACCTCCATACAATGCTAGTTCTTCTGCCTGAAATGATCTTCTCCCTTCTTCGGGTTGAACTTTGATTTGTCTTTGGAAACTAGCTCAAGGATAGGGTTCTTTCCTTCAAGAAGCCTTCCTGGACTCCCCCAAGACAGTCAGTTGCTCTCTGCTCTGCTCTGCCTTCCCCTGGACCGTGCAGAGCCTGTCCTGAATTGTGATTTGTTTGTAGACTATGAGCTCCTTGAGGGCAAGGAACTGTGTCTTAATCATCTTTTTGTGAATGTTCTCTAGTTTTGGGAACAAAACGAGGCAGCCAACAAAAGCTACTGAAGAAATAGGTGTGACCCCCTCTGACTCAGGTTCCTCTTTCCTGGACTCATGCTCATCCCTGTGTTCAGACCCAGTCCCAGCTCTTATGACATAGGGTTTAGTGATTACGTTGTCTGCCTCCCCAACAAAAAGAAAGATTCTTGAAAGCAGGCGACTTTCTGATTTGAGCGCATATGCCCAGGTTCCCTTGAATATACATATTTTTTGAGACATGGTCTTGATCTGTCACCCAGGCTGGAGTACAGTGGTGGTGCCATTGTAGCTCACTGCAGCCTTGACCTCCTGGGCTCAAGTGATCCTCCTACCTAAATCTCCCAAGTAGCTGGGACTATAGGCACACACCACCATACCTAGCTTTTTTTTTTTTTTTTGTAGAGATGGGATCTCCCTGTGTTGATACAGCTCAGGCTGTATCAAGCAATCCTCCCACTTTGGCCTCCCAAAGTGCTGAGATTACAGGCATGAGCCACTGTGTCTGGCCTGAATAAATATTTTTAAATTAATGAATGAATGGATTCCCCCAGTTCATGTTAACTGGATTTAGCTTCTCCCACCTGATAACCCTTTCACCAGAGCATCTTATAGGAAGATAAACCATCAAATTTCATCTCAATTTCTCAGGCCTCTCTCTCAATTGATGTCAAAATAGCATGATCAAAAAGGAGATGCAACAATGGCTGACCTCCCAAACCCTGAATATAGGACAGGAGCTGCTGGGTCTCACTGAATTTCTGATTGTTACCAGCAGTTATCCTGTGGGTCAAAATATTACAGGGCTAATTTCCCCCTCAACCTGCCTCCCCAACCAAGCTCTGCTTTTGCAGTTTTACAAAACAATCAGAGAAGAAATAGATAATAGAAAAAGCCCTAACTAGAGCAGGGGGTTCTTGGTTTAATCTGTCTGCTCTACCATTTTCTTAGTGGTGTGACCTGGAGCACAGCTGCTTTAACCCTTTCCTCACCTGTTAAATATGCATCCTAATACTTATCCTGCTTATCTTTTGGGGTCGTACCCTGATTCGGTTTCCCTCTGTTCTTGCAGGGATGTCGCAGTTGGTTCTAGCCAAACCAACTTACGTTTGGCTTTCACAGTGACATGCGTTATTCTGGAAAGTTAGGACCCAAAGCTAAGAGATGCTTTGTCCGTTGAGGCAGCTTGTATCAGTAAATGTACAACCCTGTGGTATAACCAAGTCTAAAGCCATCATCCTCAACTCTGGAGCTGCGCTGCATCAACTAGGGAGCTCAGACCTTCCCGGCAATCATTTCCGGCATAATCCTTTGGTAAGCCCTGGGCCATCCTCTGATAGTCACTGCTCTGGAGTCTTCTCACTGACTGCTAATTGTCCTAAGAGCCAGTCGGGTAGATACAGCTGTGGATGGGGTTGAAGCAGCTCCATGAGCAGCAAGCAGGCAGTGTCCCACGCCGCATCCTCCTGGCTTCCCAGCAGGGCGTATCTGCAGAGGTGCTGTTGGCTTTCTGCAAAGTTTCTCCTCGGAGCCCCTCCCACTCTCATGAGCTGTCCCTTAGCACACCACTCCAATGGGAAAGGTAAATACATTGTTAACGATTCATTAAAACCAGCCATTTTATGTTTACTCGTATTCTTTACTATCTGTGGTCATTTGATAGTCTTAGGGAATAAACAAATTTTCCTTGGTATCTGAAATATGAAGTCTTGAGACTCATAGTAGCAGATGGTTTTGTTTCTGTTCTCTTACTCAGCCTTTTGAGTCAACACGGGGCCAGATCCATTTTCTTTTCTCCTGACGATAACATTTTTATCTCAGGTGCTGAATTTCTCACCCATCAAGGAGCTTGGGCCTATGGATACTGATGCTTTTCGTCAACACTTTTCTCCACCAGCATTTCTTGAGAAGTTGCCCTCTGCTGAAACCCTTCCACCCACTGTCTGCCAGGGAGCCTCCTCTTCCTCTCCCCATTCACATTATCTTCTTCTACTCTCTCAGGACTTCTGGAAGGAAAGCTTCCCCCTTTTTTGTGGAAGCAAACTAACTTAATCAGGTTTTGAAACCATTGAATGCCTCAAATGTTAGATGCCTCGAATGTAAGATAGATGCCTCCTGTGGCTCTTGCCTTTGTTTCCACCTTCCTGCAGCAAGAAGACCACACTGCGCCTCCTTCTGGTAGTTCCAGCCAGGTCTCTGTTCCCTGTTCTAGCTTCTCCATCTCTCCTTGGTTCAGCACATCAGGTTTGGGTGGCCAGAGGTCCAGGCTCATGGGTGGAGGCAGGAGGTGGTAGGAGAGGGGTGATGGGGACATTTTCTCCTTCTCTCAAAACAAACTGGACCCTGGATGGGCATTCTGCTTCTTCTCCCCTGGAAATTTGATGAAGGGGGAGTGTCGGCTGTGTTACAGCATCACTTGGGTTGTAAAGCACCCTTGGTTGATGGGTGCTTTACTGCAAATGCCTGCTGGGAGCCTGTGGCTTGGGCTTCCCTAGGCACAGTGGCCTGAACTGAGTTTGACTTCTGCAGGAACCCTGGAAATGATGCCCTGATGGACCCTACACCCATGGTTGTGGGTCTTATCTTCTTGTTCCTGAGCTACTGTTTGGGAGCCAAGACAATAGCTGGGGACTAGGATGTGGAGTGCGGTGAGGACTCCCTCTAGAGGTGAGCCCGACTTGCCCTACGGGAGGCTGTGGCTCCTGTTCTACATTGCCCTGAGTGAATCGAATGCCAACTGTGCTCTCTGGTAGTCCCCATGAGTCAGAATGTCTAGTTGAGCCTAAAAATAAAGATATCCCTGGCAGGCATTGCAGACTGTACCCGATTCTCCCTCCAGAGATCCCCTAAAAAGCAGATACTTTTACACCTATTTGTGGAGTACAATGCATTTTCCCTCTACTGGACAGAATACTGCACAGAAGGAGAAGTTGAATTTCACCCCGAAACCACCATCATCACTACTGGTTATCATCATGTTGCCGTCATCAAAATCCCCATCATTGCAACCCCAAGAATCTGTCTGTGGATTCTCACCATTGCCTGGCACCTCCCACTCTCTTGCAAGATCACATATTACTCCTTTTTATTTCTTCTCCCGGCATTTTCCCCTGTGGACAGCCTCTCCTAGAAAAACACTGAACTGAGAGTCCTACTCTGCTGCGGGAGTCAGAATGCTTCCATTTCAGAATTTCACAATCTGAAAAATGGGAAGACGAATCCTTGCCCTTGAGGTCATGCTCTGAAATGGAATAGGTTCTTATCATAATCAATACAATGATAGAGCTGTCTGAACCCCTTAAAGGTGAGATGGTCTAAATGTCAATAGATTCCGCCACTTTGGGATGACACTGAAAGCAATTAGGGTCCCTCTGCATTCCCCTCCCATCCTCTGGCTCTCTCCAAGAGTCACTGACTTCTCAGCACAGAATTGATAAATTATGGTGTGCTTCTGTATCTTAGGCTATTATTTTTTTCTAAGAAAGAAAAACAATGAAAACTCTCAATATTCAGCCCACTCTGTGCCTCCCATAAACTGAAGTACTGAGTGCCACATGTGTATAAGAAATAGAATTAGAGAGATAGAAGTGGGCCAGGGAAAAGGCAGGCAGCTAGAAAAAAGCCAAGAAAGAGGAGGAGGAGGAGGAGAGATGGCACAGAGCCCTACTCAGAGAGAGACACCATGAGCAGGAGAGACCAGAGCACCAGGCAAGCCTGAGCAGGAGCACTGGGAGGCTCAGAGCCACGGGGAATAGACCTATGTATGAGAGCCCCTTTGTGAGAGGGCCCAGGTGCACTCAAAGTCACAGGTGGCATCTGCAGGTTTCCCGTAAGTCATACCATGGGACTCCTGCCATTTGGTGCAAGAAGGCTAATGGAATGAGCACGGGGCTGTGGGTCAGGAGATCTCGCTTTTAATCCTAGATAAGAACCTTGAGCAGATTATTTCCTCTCTCTGAGCCCCAGTTCTCTTAGCTGCAAAGCAAGTGAGCTAGACTGGTCGATGACATGGTCTCTTCTATATTCAATGTGGTCTTCAAATCTGTAGAGCCATCCATAGTAGTGGGTATTTATGCTCCTCTCTCTTGTCCATGCTCCTTCCAGGGAAGGAACATTTTTCCCTGCCCTGTTATCCTACTGATGTTGGGCTTACTGAGGACTTGTGTTAACCAATAGGCTGTGGGCAGAAGGGACAGCGCACCAGTTCTGAGCAGATGCTTTGAGATGCATTGCAAGTTTCCACAAAGCCCTCTTATTCTCCTGCATTCAGTAAGGAAAATAGCGCATCCAGTAGTCCCTGCTCCTTCAGCCTGGGTCCCAGCATGAGGAGACACTCAGAGCAGGCCTGAACCCAATGCACAACCAGAAGCTAAGCCCAGCCAAGCCTAGCAGAACCACAGCCATCTCCCAAACCCCTGAATGGGAAATAAAAGTTTGTTGTAAGGCACTACGATTTTCAGAATTCTTTGTTACTGCAGCCAGTGCTGACTAGCTGACTAATACATCATGTGACAAGAAAGCATGTCTCATAGAAGGATACATCAGAGACTGATCTAAATCCTGCCTGAAGGAGAATGAAGGGCAGCTAGAGGGGCCCCTCCACTGTTTCCCCCTTCCATACCAGAGCTGCTGTAAACCTCCATATGGAGACACACCTGGCTTTTGGCATCAATAATCCAGGGCTCAGCAGGAGTAGGAGGAGAGTTTGGCGGGAGGGAAAAGAAAATTAGAATGTGTCAATGTCAAATTGTTCCCCATTCACAGTCCTCCAAACCTGGGCTGTCTGCTTCTCTCACTGCCTCGATGCCATAATTAAAAGACTCTTGAACTTGGAGTTGATGTATTGGCTTAGCAAACGTGGAGAGACAGCAAGATGGCTTAGACAAGTTTACAAGTTCCAGCATCCCTGGTCTCTGGCTGCTGCAACCAGTATGTAAGTCTCCAGGTTTTTCTGACCCCTAATGTTAAAGAACTCCAAAGAAACTCACACAAACATCATCCCAGCCAAATTCTAGCTAATAGGTATTTTCCTGCCAAACAGAGAATTGTAGCCTATTTAATACAATATACATACTAATAATGCTCAGAGAGGGCAACTGTGGAACTCTAATGCTCCCAGGACTGTGACTTAGGGGATAACCTGAGAGTTTCAGGATGGGATGTCTGACCAGTGCTTCCCCACTTCCTTAGCTGCTTGGATCAAGTCTTCAGAGTCAACAGCCACAATCATCTGTTGCAGGAGGGAGGAGAAAGGCCCAGCCCTTCACCACCCAAACTACATAGTGAAAGAAAGGAAGGATATAAACTTGGGGGTGGGGTCAGGGAAGGAGCAGGATCTAAAGCAGTGGGTTCCAATTTTTTTTTTTTTTTTTAAAGACTCGGTCTCACTCTTGTCTACCAGACTGGAGTGCAGTGGCACAATCTCAGCTCACTGCAACCTCCACCTGCTGGGTTCCAGCAATTCTCCTACCTCAGCCTCCTGAGCAGCTGGGATTACAGGCACCTGCCACCATGCCTGGCTAATTTTTGTATTTTTAGTAGAGACAGGATTTCACCATGTTAGCCAGGCTGGTCTCAAACTCCTGACCTCAGTTGATCTGCCTGCCTCTGTCTCCCAAAGTGATGGGATTACAGGCATGAGCCACCGCGCCTGGTCCAATTTTTTTTCCTAATACACTGAAACCTTTAAACAAAACGTTATCTGGAACAGAAATCCATGTAAATAGAAGAACAGATGCCACGAAGAAGCAGGAGTGAGAATCTGAAGCCTCTCCGTGAAGCATCCTTTTCCATTCCCTGGTTGGGATGCGGGAGCCTGGACTTGTGCGTGGGGCCCGGCACTACACACAGCCGGAAAACCGCTGGACTAGAGAAACTCAGGGCATTAGAACAGGCTTAGAGAAAGCTAAAAAAATGCAGGGAGTCGGGGCAGATTCGACCATGGCTGTCTCTAGGCATTTTGCTGTGAAGAGAATGGAATGAAACAGGCAGGCCTCCTTGTCATACTTGGCAGTGTAGGGTGCACAGTGGAGAGGAAGTCATGCACATCCTGCTTGAGGCATATAGACTAACAACCTTTCTCAGATCCTCCTAGAGGCAAGCCTCATCTTTATCTTCAACTGTGCAAGACAAATTTGTTTGGGAAAGATCTAGATCTTCCTTCTTTGCCCTGCCTCCTCCCGCTTCCCATCTACCCCTTGAATCCAAGTCTCTGGCCTCTCCTGAGCTAACAGGTCTCAAGCCTGGGACCATATTTGCTTCCGCCTCCCACAATGGGGGATCCCGAGGGATCTGTCCATCCCACGAGTACAAGGGTCCCCACTTCCCATGGAGACAAGCCCCCAGACCCACCTATGCACACCACGTCCATGAAGCCATACATCCCGTAGCAGATCTGGAAGAGGAGGTCTTGGCGCTGCCATCTTGCCGAGGGGCTGAAAGTGGACCAGATGAGCCAAGAGATACTGGCGATGAGGAAGAGGGAGCCCAGGATGGCGGCTGCAACCTGAACCTTCTCAATGACTGTCAGAGAGATGGCCTGCCACTGTGGGAGAAAGAGTGGTCAGTTAGCAGTCATTCAGATGCCCTCATCCCATTCCCACCCCTCTTCCATCTACTGCTCCAATAGCTCACCTCTGATATAGGATTTAAGCCAGGGCTTTCCAACCTGCGGTACAATGGGCATTTTGCAGGTTTCTGAACTTCACATTGAGGTTTTGATGCAGAGGAAATCTCTGTCACACCAAATGATCACAGTTCATTGTAAGGAGGGGGCTCTAGGTGGGCATGGCTGGAAAGGAAAACCCTTAGACTTGATTATGATATGGACAGAGAAATGGAGGGAATGTTGAAAATGCAGAGCTAGTGTGGGTGGTGTTCTAGGCTCCCAGATGATTCTTTTCAGAGCAACAGAGTCTATTTTCTCACTAATAGGTGCTGAGAGTGTACAGGTCTTTTGTTTTTGATCTTTTGGATTTTTTTCTTGCTTTCTACAACACCACCTTGCATGCCACTTAATTTATGTGCTGGAGATTACCAATTCTGTAGACAAGGGAATGAAATGTCGGGAGAGAGAAGAAAAACAGCTTATAACTTACTGAATGTTTATCAACACTGATATTTCATTTTTTAACAGAAAAAGCACTGTGTTTACAGCAGTGTTGACAGATGGGGTAAAGGCTAGGGTGTTGGTGAGTTTCGACTCTGAAATTCTGTGATTCTATGGCTGATCCAGGCAGTACAGGTCTGAAGGAGCCAGGAGTTAGATTTTTAACTTGGGGTTTATTCATGCACTTACTTAAGGAATATATATCGAGTATTTTCCATGTGCTGGCCACTATGCTAGGTGCTGGCAATAAAGCCTTAGGTGAAAACAGACAAGTTGCCTGCCCCTATGGAGCTTATAGTCTGGGGAGCTTAGACAACAATGTAATTATTTGCACATGCAATTCATCAAGGGTAAGTCAGGGAGGAACATGACACAGTGAGAGCCTGTGATGGGGGATTCAACTTCCCAGAGGAAGCAAGCCTTGAGCTGACTAAAAAGTGACTAGGCGAAGAAAGGAGGAAAGACCGCTTCCGGCAGAGGGAAGACCGCTTCCGGCAGAGGGAGGAGCATGTGCAAGGGCCTGTGCCAGAAGAAAGCATGGGGAGGGTAAAAAGCCTGGGAGAAGGTGAGAGTGGGTGGAGTGAAGACAGCAAAAGAGCTTGTGGGGCGAGACAACTGGAAAAGGAAGAATGAGAGATCACACAGAACCTTGTAGAGCAGGCAGAGACTTTGCGGTTTGTCCTAAGTGTAGATGTGATGACATGAATGGTTTTAAGCAGATTACTGACAGGATCAAATTTGGGAAGGTGGGGGGAAGGACATCTTCTGATTGGAGAGATTTGCATAACGCTCTGCCAAGAACACCCCCACAAAGCATTTCACTCTGAACTCGGAGGAAAGGCAGACTACTTTCACTCTGCCAACAAGGAGACCTGGATGGAAGAATTGATTCATTCTGGCTGCAGCTGGGATTGGCCTGGCCAGTGGCCCCCAAGGAATTGTAACTATTGGGAAACATGTCACTGGCTGGTCCAGACATAGGACATCAGCCTCTACATTTAATTATACAAATAGCCTCTCATTACGGGTAATTGGGCCTTTACATTTTCTACTGTTTCCCCCAGTCTACGGTTACACATAATGAAAGGATTTTCCAGAAGATGACTTCATCATGCAGACTTCTTTCATGCACAACAAATGCTTTTTCCAGGGCCTGCCCACTGCCTGGAAAGAGGGCTTCTGGCTGAGTTTTTGTTTCTACCATTGAGGCATCCATAATCCTCACTTTCTCCTGCTCCTCTAGACTTCAAAAATGCCAAATATAGAGGCACAGAAAGCTTCTCTTCATCCCTAAGCCCCTTCTACCTGCTCTGAAGCCAGCTGTGGAGCCTAAATGGGGTTCCTGACTGTAGTGTGAAGCGTGACGAAGGAGCAGGGCGGGTGCTATGGACAAGGCACTCCCGTCCTGTCTTTCCCATATGAAACTCCACAGAGATGAGGGAGTGAGCAAGCCCTGAAAACTCACAGGAATCCTGGGAGGGGGAGATGGGCACCCAGAGACCCAGGCTGCCACCAGATCCCTACTGTGATCTCAGTATCATGAGGCTTCTCCATCCCCTGAGCTCTTATCCTGCAGCACCAATGAACGGAGAGACAAGGGGAAGAGCACAGACACAGGATGTTGTGTGTCTTAGAACAGGAAGGGGCGCTGAGCAATGAATCAGATGACCCAATCCTGATTGGGCTCTGCTCCTATGCACTGAGTGTAACCTAGGAGAAGTCAATAAATCATGAGGACCCTCAATTTCCTTTCTGTGAAATGGAAAGAATTGGTCTTTCCAAGTTCCTACAGTGTTATGTTAAATGAAATCACTCTTAAACCAGTGCTTTGAAGGGTGTTCTTCATGATGTTCCAGCAAAAATACAGATTGCCATGTCAAGGCAGGGAGATCCCCAAACAGGCCTGTGCCTGGGACTCCCATCCACTGATCTGCCCCCTTGTGGTGGGGCCTGCCAGCTCCATCCTATACTGCAGGTGATGCAGCTGGGCTGGGGCATAGTAGCCCAGAAGTTTCCCAGTGTGCTAAGCAGGCAGCAGTCTCACATGATGCTGGGCCCGAGGAGTGCAGGACACACAGCTGAGACAATGTGGACCACAACCACACAACATTGCTTCTAATCCAAGCTACTTCCTTCTTCCTGTGCTATCCAGAAGTGAGATGGCATTTGCTAAGCACACACCATTGCATTTCCAGGAGCAACAGAATCAGAGGGAGCCTCCAGTAGTGAGTGTCAAGAAACCCACAGTGGAAGACAAAGTAGGAACTCAGGAATAGACTCATAGATCGGTATTGCTAACACTGCCACTTGCTTACCTGACTTGGGAGATTAGAATAACCTTTTCATTTTTTACCCCCAGGAAAAACTTATCCCTAAATGCATTTTCACTTCATGAGCCAAGGGTACAGCCAAGGAAGGGTGCTTTGGGGTGGGCTCATGGGTTTGGAATCTGACCCTTCCTTGAGGCTTGAGCCAGCTGAAAAGGAAGGGGAGGGTTAACGCATTCAGACCCCTGCTGGAGCCCAGAGGACGTGGTGGAGTTCGCTGTCTCGTGACACTGCTATTTTAAGACACTTCGAGATTTTGAAGTGAATTGAAGATAGAACCAGCAGCAGGGAAAGGCACCTCTTTATGACCCCTTGGTATTCTACTAAGAGGGTTAAGGTGCCTGGGGCTTTCAGTACCACCTTCCAGAAATGCCCCCCATACAGCACACTTGTGTGCGTGCAACACACACACACATACACAGATACATTCCTGGGAGTGCACCATGGAAAACTCCATGGGGTCTAAAATAAAACACCCTGGACACCATACCTGGGGGTGTTTCCAGCTGCTCCTTCATGCAAAGACCCCACCCCCACCATCCCTCCCACCCCCACTCAGCCCTCCTGGGCTTTCAGGACTGCCCCCCACCCCACCAAACCACCCCAGAGAGGAGGAGTGAGACTGTGCCGGGAGCTGAAGTCCCCACCCTCCCTCTCATGCTCACTAATTGATTATGTGGCAGCTTAATTGGCTGATCTTGCATATGTGGAGGTATTTTCAGAAGCAAAATGCTCTCTGTATGTGTGTGTGCCTCAAAGGAGAGCTGTTTGATTTGGGGCATTTGTGCGGGTGGCACAGGCCCGCCAGCTTCTCTGGGACAATGGATGAGTCAGGGCAGGGATAGAGTGCTGGGGCAGGCAAAGGAATCCTAAGTTCTGTCTGAGTCTGTGTGGCAGGCCCTCATCCCACCCTGGCCCTGCCTGCCTTTCCACAGTAGCTTTTTTATATTATTCTCTCCTCTTCTTCTATTTTTTATTGTTCATATTCCCATTTTTCTCTGCCTCCCTCTCCTGTTTCTTCTGTTTTTCCCTCTGATCCCTGCCACTGGAAATGTGGTCTCCAAACCAGAAGCATCAACATCACCTGGTTAGAAATGCAGAATCCCAGGCCCTGCTCCAGACGTACTGAATCACAGCCTGCATTTTGACAAGACTGCAGATGAATTACATGCACATTGAAGTGTGAGAAGTACCACTGAAGCTGTTCTTATTTCTCCTTTGCCAGCCGTACCTTGATCTCGGTCCTTCTCCTCACTCCTCCTACCTCCTGCCTTTTTGTATCCTGTTCTCTCTGCCCTCTGGTCTTTCTCTTTTTCTTCTTCCCTCCCTCCTTTATTTCTTCCTTTCCTTTCCTTTTCCTCTCCTTTCTGCATTTATTTATTCATCCATTCACTTACTTCTTCTCCCTTTTTCCTCTGATCCTCCACGCTGCTTTCCTTCTGTATCTATTTCTCTCTCTTTGCCCCATCTTTTCCTCTTCTTGGTGAAGCTGAAGAGGAAACACAAATGTCCTTTCCTCCCCTCCTGCCCCATGCCACCCACCGTGCTTGCCTACCCAGCACACTCCCTCCTTTTCCTCACACTGCCCTGAATCTAAGGTGAAGAGAGCCTCCTGCTGAAGCAGGTGCTGTGGGAGCTCCAGGCCCAGCCGCCCCGCCGGGCAGCCCTGGGTCGTACCTGCAGAGGATTCTTTGTGCTTATGGCGATGACGTGGTACTTGTAGTAGCACAGCTCGCAGCTCCAGCAGCCCCGCTCGCTGATCCACTTGATGAGGCAAGGCTGGTGTGTGCACTTGACCGAGCCATCGCAGCGGCACGGGCTCAGCAGCTCCCCCTGCAGGGAGAGAGCACATGGTGATGAGGCCGAGCCTCACAGTGGCTGGTGGGTGGGCCATGGGCCAATGGGTGGCAGCTGCAGCCTGGTTTGGGCCACCCAAGCAGGCCACAGCCTTTGTTTGGGGGCACCAGACTCCAAAGAGGATGCCTGGGCTCCAGCACCCCCACCGTGAGAGCCAAGCCATGTCGGTCAGCACAACCAATAGCTCTGAGCCCCTGCTCCTACTTGATACACCTCAGTACTATGAATTCCTAGCGTTCTACGAAGATGAGTGGGCTAGCGTCTGCGGAAGCCTCTGCTGTTCACTGGGGGGTGTCAGGTTCCAGGAGCTTCTCTGTAAAGGCTCGGCCAAGGGTTGCAAACTCAAATGCTCTCAAGGCCAGGCAGGCACCACAGGTGACAAAAGCTAGCTGGTAGGAACTGAATTGGAAGGCTCAGACCCAAGTTAAAGGGACAGCCACCATCAGCTCTAGGCAGTGTAGATGTGGGGATCTAGTGGGAATCTTTATGTAAAACCTCCCAGTAGTCAAATAGTAGCAATTGGGTGCAGGCTTTTAAAATACATGGTGATGATCATTTTGGCTGAGTGTAGAGCTCTGAGCTCTGGTCTGGAGCCTTTGTAGTCTTCTGCAGGCCAATGCATAGAGACCCAGCTCTTTTCAGCAAAGCCGCCTGCCTTCAGTCCCCAAGTGAGAAAGACCTGGAGACAGGTCTGAATCCTAGGGATCTAGGAGGTTGGGCAGATGCCCTCACTGAAGGCCTGGGTTTCTCCAGCCACCGTTGCACCTGGCTGGAGGTAGCTGGGAAGCCCAGCCTGTAGGAATTGGAATCAGAGGCAGAGGACTCAACCGAACAAGATGATGTCAGATCTGAAACTCCCTGTGAGTGGACTGCAGCGTTGGGCAGATGGCCGTGGCTGAAACCTGCGTTTTTTGTTTGTTTGTTGTTTTTGAGACAGGATCTCACTCTGCTGCCCAGGCTCAGTGTGGTGGCATGATCGCGGCTAACTGCAGCCTTGATCTCCTGGACTCACGTGATGCTCTGGCCTCAGCCTCCCAAGCAGCTGAAACTGCAGGCATGCACCACCATGCCTGGTTAATTTTTTATTTTTCTGTAAAGATGGGGTCTCATTATGTTGCCCAGGCTGGCCTTGAAGTTCCGGATCTCCATCTGCCTCTGTAATCACGCTCCAAGAGTCCTGGAATCATCTTTCCTTTTCATTTCAACTCCTAACTCTCAAGGACCTCACTGTGACCTGAATGAGGTCTGGAATGTCCTTTTGCGCCTGGTCTATCTGCTGACTGTTATTCCCTGTCTTCAAGATGATCTTGAATGCCGCCTCCTAGGGGGAGTGGCCCGTGACTTCTCCAGGTTCAGCACAATGCTTTCAGCTCTGAGTACCTTATGCGGAGTGACTTGGGCACATCCCTGTTAGCACGCTTGGCATGTCATTATGAGGATCTGCATATCCCTGTCTTCCCCCCAGAGGAGCCCCAGAAGGTAGGGTGAGGTGTTCATCTTTGCACACCTTTCCTCCTGTGCCAATCCCTATACCCAAGGGGCCAGGCCCTAAATGAGTTTTCATGTTTGAATAAGTACATGAAAAAATAAATCAAGTGTCTTCTCAGGTTGCCTGCACTGCCTTGAGGAATAGGAATGAGAATGCCCATTCCATGAGAATGGGAACCACATCCATTTTATTCACCCTGGGGACCATCTTGATCAGTGCCTGGCACTCTGTGTGTATTTGTGCAATGAATGAACTTGGCAGAAATGCTCAGGTGCTCATCTGCTGAGAAACATTAACTTTACCCTGCCCTCATGGCTCCTTTGTGGAGGATACCTTTTAGTTTGTAATCAGGTAACAGTTGCCTACCTGGTCTATTCCTGAGTTGTATGTCTACATAAAACACGTGTGTATTAATAAGAATCACCTGTCAAAGATCAAATAAATACGTGGATGACTCTCAGCTCAGGGCCTTCAGTCTGGAGGGCTGTAAGTCCCGCAGGCTCTCAGGCCGTTCGTCCCCAGGATAGATCCACTCTGTTGGCTAACTGGGTGTCTGCCTCTCAATACCTTCTGCCCTCCTGGGTGGGGGTCTCCTGACTGAGCTGGTTCTTAGTACTCAACCCCATGAAGCCCTCCTTGGTTCCCCACTCTGCTATTCCAATATCAACAGGCCCCCTTTGCTGTGGCTCCAGGCCCTTCCTATACCCTCTGTTATAGCACACCCCTATTTGCCCCTCACAGGAACAATATCTCATCCATCTTTGCAGCCCTAACATCTAGTAAAGGGCCTGGTAAAGTCTGATACTCAATTCAACTTTGAGAGCTGAATGCATGCATATCTGTTTGATGAACAAGAGGTTTTGCTTCTCTAGGACATGACCAGCCTTTGGCTCCAGGTAGGCAGCCATCTCCTGGAGAACAGAAGAGGCAGGAGATACCCACATTGCTGGGTGCTAGGCACACCCATCAAGGCCTAAGGGCCCTTGTACTGAGGTGCCGCTCTTTGGTTCTAAAAAGGAAACAGGAGGGGGTGAATGGAGAGACGTGCTACGGGAGGGGCAAAATTCCTCATTATTCGTGGCAGCATTTCCTAGGCTCATTAATTCTAACAGGATGAGCTGGGTTTGATTAATCGGGTTGTTAAGCAGCCATGTCAAATTGCCCATCAGGTAAGAGACATTACTTCTGGTCCCTGGCAACGGTGCTGAGCGACAGTGAAGTCTCCACGCCTTGCTTCCCAAGCAGCAGCCAAGAGACAAGGCAGGAAGAGCTGCTGCCTGGGGTACGGCTGATTACAAGACCTGGGCTCTGGCTGTGGGACCATCAGGGCCCAAGGGAGCCCCCCAAGCCTCAGCACGCTACTCTGGGTGGAGAAAGGAGGAGCATGACCTGGCCTGGTCCCAGTGCCTGGGTAAGGATCAAGAGGCCAGGACTGTGCTGCTTCCCCTCCAGCACACCATTCATTTTCCTGTAGGGAGAAGAAAACCCCAAAAGGCACCACAGGGACTTGCTTCTGGCATTACAAATATTAGAAAGCAAGGATGGGCCATGCGTGGTGACTCACGCCTGTAATCCCAGCACTTTGGAAGGCCAAGGCGGGTGGATCACTTGAGGTCAGGAGTTCAAGACCAGCCTAGCCAACATGGCGAAACCCCATCACTACAGAAAAATACAACAATTAGTGGGCTTGGTGGCATGCTCCTATAATGCCAGCTACTCGGGAGGCTGAGGCAGGAGAATTGCTTGAACCTGGACCAAAAGAGGTTGCAGTAAGCAGGAATGGCACCACTGTGCCTAGGCGAGAGAGCACAACTCCAGCTCAAAAAAGAAAAGAAAGCAAGGGCAACCAACTGTTAGAAAAGTTTAACTTTGATAAAGGAAGTGATCTGGGCTTTGCTCTGGGGGTTGGGGGAAATCCAGAAACAAGCTATTTTAACTTTGGCATTCAGACAAGTTTTGTAGGTTATGATTTAATGTATTTCCGTGTACATTTGGGGGAAAGCCCATAATCTTTTTAGTGTTCGGAGCATCTAAAAAGCTTTAACCGGGACTCTTTGCCAACTTCTCCTGGTCAAACCTGTATGTCGCCAAGAACAACAGAAGTGGAAATGAGCCAGATGGATTCAGGCTAGACTTGGGAAGATGCTCCTTGCAGTAAACTGTATTAAAAGCCAAAATGGTGCTACATGGACACTGAGATGAATTCCCGCCCCCTCTGCCCTAGTAAAATTCTCTCAATATGAGAAATATCCCTAACTGAGGAGAAAGGTTAAATGACTCACATAAGGTCACACGGCTGTCAGGGTCTCAGCTGCACCACCCACTCTGCTCAGCCCGCTTCCATCCTCTGGTTCCTGCTGCCCCACCTGCACCTGTGCCTGTAAGTCTCCCCCTCTCCAAATCCCGCTTTAATTCCTGGCCCAGCTCAGACCTTCAGCCAAGTCTCCCATCATCACCCACAGTCTGGCACTTCACCATCTTCAAATCCTCTGCGATTAGAGCTGCTCCTACATACTCCATAGAACTGAGCACATCAGCGATGTACAATTAAGGCGTGCTTACTAATTGAACAGGCCCCAGGGTGTGGGAAAGGACAAGCCCCTCTGGCCCAGCTCCTGAGGCTGCAGCATTTGGGCTGGGAGGATTACTGTGATCTTGTCTGCAGAGCTCAGCAAACTCCACAGATCAAAGGGGCTCATTAAATGCGTAGGGCGCCAGACGCTTCCTCAACGATCTGCTCAGAGTGTTGGGGCCAGAGACTGCCCTGAGAATAACTGAAACAAGAAAAATGGGATCTTCCCTAATCACCGGGCCCCAATGGGACACACCGTGGGGGAGTGGTTAAGAGCTTGGTTTTCGGAAACAGCCGCTTTGTTTTTGGCGTCTCTTCACCAGCTGTGCAAATTTAGGCAAGTCTCAACCTCTCTGAGGCTCCATTTCTTCATCTCTCCTTTATAAGTAACTCTTCCCCCCTCAAGGGTGGTTGTAAAGATTTTTATTTTCTTTCCTTTGAGACACAGTCTCACTCTGTTGCCCAGGGTGGAGTGCAGAGTGGCATGATCATGGCTCACTGCAGCCTTAGGTGATCCGCCCACCTCAGCCTCTTGAGTAGCTGAGACTACAGTCACATGCCACCATGCCCAGCAACATGTGTTGTATATTTTGTAGAGATGAGATTTCACCGTGTAGCCGAGGCTGATCTCAAACTCCTGGGCTCAAATGATCCTCCTGCCTCAGCCTCACTGCCTCAGCCTCCCAAAGTGTGGGGATTACAGGTGTGAGCCATTTTGCCTGACCTGTAAGGATTAAATGAGATCATGAATGCAAGGCTTTGACATGGTGCCTGGCACAAATAAGTCCTCCTGGTACAATATTACAGTTCTAGCTCACATGTCTGTAAGAACTTTAATTTCATAGTTTTTTCTACTACAGCTCTGTTTCCTACTGTCACTTTAAGACAGGTGAAATAGGTAAGGAAGGGAACGAGTGCCTAAAGAAAAGAGTCAAGTCACCAAGAGTGGTAAAGATGAAGAAATTTTCTAAGAGAGTCTGCCCTTCTGGGATGGATAAGGGACCTTGACTTCTAGCCCAAGATTGTTCCTTGTGTCACCATGGGGTCACTGGGAACATCTGAAGAAACTTCTTTTCAGGGATGCCAGACAGAAGAGTGCAGGCCTCTTGTATGGTTTAAGTGGGGTCGTGCTAGAGGCAGGAGGCAGGCAATGACCCTCTAGCCTTTGTTGTGATGGAGCTGGTGGGAGGGAGAGCAGATAGATGTATTCCACTCACTGCTGTAGGAGACCGTAATATGCCTCCCCAAAATACGAAGGCGTGTTGAGCTAAGACAATTAAGAAGCCGCAGATTCAGGAGAACGCTCTGCTCTATTTGCATAAAGCAGGACATAGATTTACAAAGACAAATCTATGTCTTAGCCTCCCCGTTTCCACCAGGAGAACAAAGTAAACATTGAACAGAGCTTTAGACCCTCATCAGCCTCCAGATGATACCAGAGGAATATATATAAATGGAGAGAGAAAGAGAGAAAATTTTGGAGATGGAGACAGAGTCTCGCTCTGTCACCCAGGCTAGAGTGCAGTGATGCAATCTCAGTTCACTGCAAGTCTCACTGCGATAGAGGAATTTATATTAACAAGCTTTACTAACTAAAGTTTTTCTGCCCTTTATTTCCCCCCAAGTAGCTGCCCATAGAGACTCAAAGTCCTTTTCCTTTGTCTTGTCACTTCTCTAAAAATATATTGTTTTTGTGGAAGATGCTATATTAACCAGAGTTCTAAGCCAGTGAGTTACCTTTTGTTGAAGCTTCTCCCACATGATACACACTGCATACACTAATAAACTTGCTCTTTTTTCTCTTGTCAATCTGTCTTTTATTACAAGGGTCTGTCCCAACTAGAAACTTGTGATGGTTGAGGAGAAATTCTATTTCCCTCCCAACACTGCCGACGACACAGCAAGCTGCAGGCAGCAGGCTCCAGGTGTTTCTCCATTCATTGATTTCTTTCTGTTTATTTTGAGCTTGTTTCATTTTTTGCCTCTTTTGGTCTGAAGGTCTCGCTTTTGGAGTCTCTAGGTTACCTGGTTGCCATGGTAGTGCCAGGTTAATCAAAGACTTCCCCTTCTATCCACACAGGTGCCAGGCATCCCTGCCACTGAGTAGAAAGAAATAAATAACAGTCTAGTGTAGCAAAGACAGTCCTGTGCCGTGCTGTAGTTTGGAAATCTGAGAGAACAGAACAAGGAGGCAGGAACACCAGCCTTGGGGTGCAGTTTAGGGACATATTCCTTTAAGAAGACTAATATGGTGGTTAAAAGCTTGGGCTCTAATCTCAGGCAGGCTTGGGTATATCCAAGCTGTAACAATCTGTATGACCCTGGACAAGTTGCTTAACCTCTCTGGACCTTGGTCAATCATTTATTCATTAAATATTCATCTACTATGTTCCAGGTTTTGTTTCGGGTAATAAGGATACTGCAGTGAATGGAACTGACTAAAGTTCTCTAGTCAAGACAGACAATAAATATGATAAAAAGTAACATATCTATACCTAAGAGGCTGTATGTGCTATGAAGAAAAATAAGCAGGGAAAAGGGAGATGGAATAGAAGGGAGGGAGTGAGATGAAATCCTACATAGGATTGAAATCCTGTGTATGAAGGCTTCACTCAATGGAGGTATTTGAGTGAAGACCTGAGGAACGTAAGGGAGCAAGCCATACAGTATTTGGGGGCTGAGCATTCTAGACAGGGGGAATATCAAGTGCAAAGTCTCTGAGGCAGAAACATGCCTGGTATATTCTAGGGGAACCAAAGGGGCTGGTGTCTCTGGGGTAGTTTAGAGGAAGAGGAGAGGAAAATGAAGTCAGAGATATAACAGGGATCAAGAGTCAGGGGACAGATCAGGCCTGATCTGTGAATCATTTTGAGGACTTGGCATTTGTGAATGAGATGGGCAATCATGAGTGTTTTGAGCAGAGGAGAGTGACATGGTCTGATCACGTTTGACAGGATCACAGCTGCTCTATTGTAAACAGACTGGAGGGAAATAAGGGCTGGTGTCGTGTTCATCCGGGTGAGTCCTGATGGTGTTTTGGACCACTATGGTAGCAGAGGAAGTCCTGAGAAATGGTCAGTTTCAGGATCTATTTTGAGGATGTAGATTTTAAGATTTGCTGATGGATTGGATATGGTAAGGAGAGAAGCAGAAAAGTCAAGAATGGTGCTAATTTTGGCCTGCACAATGAGAAGGATAGGGAGTTATCTTTAATTGAGATGGGAAAGACTGAAGGAGATGCAGGTTTTGGAGGAAAGATTGGGAGCTCAGTTTTAGAAGTGTCAACTTTAAGTTGCCTGCTAGATATCCAAGAGATATCAAATAAGTACTGAGAGGTATGTTAGTCTGGACTTGAGGGAAAGGTCCAGGCTCAGGATATAAATTTGAGAGTCACCGGTATACAGATGGTGTTGAAAGCTTTGCGTCTGGATGAGACAACCAAAGCGGTAAGTGTAGGTGGGAAAAGGAAGAGGTCCCAGAGCTGATGGCTAGAGAATGCCACTGTTTAGAGGTCAGGAGATGTAGAAGAACCAGCAGAAGGGACTTAGAAGAGAAGCTCAGTGAGATGGCAAGAGAACATTTTTCTAAAAGCCAAGAAGAATATGGTGTTTCAAGAAAAGAGGGCGAAATGGACCTTGTCAGATGCTGCTGATGGGAACCAAGCATTAACCATGGACTTGGTAAGTTTTCTTTCTGGTTTCTTCTATTTTCTTAGTGGAGAGTGAAGACTAGGGAGGAGGTCCTGGAGGTCTGAGGACTGGTATAAAATAGTCATCCAGGAGGGTTCTAGAGTGATTAAACAAGAGAAATAAAGTAAGCTTGTGGGCAGCACAAAGTGTTCTTTCTATTAAAATAAAATAGCTCATCTGTGAAACTGAGGGAGGAGGATAGTAAGAGACTCTGTTTAGCTCCAGGCCTGGCACACAGTAAGCTCTCAGTAAATGCTGGCTAATAGGTAAGAGTTTATAGCAGACGTCCTTACCTCTAAGCCTACGTTCTCACCCACTTCAAATGTTGATCATTTTCCTGGCTTCCTTTATTTCTCCTCTCTGTAACATTTTCTCATTAATAATTCTATTGTTATAAATATTTCACAGGTCTACATACAAACACTTTCACAGACATTATACCACCTACTGCCTCAATAGCTAAATGAGGATAATAACAATTTCCTTCATTTTATAGATGAAAATAGAGAGGTTGTTACTTGCTCAAGAAAATGGAAAAGGAGGGCTCTGGAACCAGTCTGTCCATGAAATTTACCCATATTCTCTCTGCCCACTGCAGGACACCTGCCTTCTGTCTTGACGCCCATCCACAGCAGCCTGTCCATCAGACCCTTGCCTTCTCTGTCTCGATGTCAGAGATGGCCTTGCTGGCTCCCCTGTTATGATATTAACACCAAGACAGAAACTCTATTGTGCTTTCCCCTCCGTCCCTTTCCTCTGCACCAGTTCCTGGTAGGTAATATTTATTGAGTATTAATTGATGTGTGTTTATGTTAGGGCGTAGAACAGCATGGGGTTTACTTCCCCTTCACCCTTTCTTCACAACCCCACCCTTGGTGAGGGGGAGATATCTGTTAAGACAAAGTTAAGGGACAGAGATTTTTGGAAGCATAGCAACCCATTAAAGTTTGCTCTGAGATGGAGTTCACATTAGCAAGGAAATGTCCAGTTGCCTTGTAGTTGTTCCACTGTGAAGACTCAGAGAACCTAGAGTTAAGATCGGAATTTCCCCTCCAGGGTGGAGCTGGAACCTACGTGTATTGGTGTGGGGAGGAATGGGCATAGGAGTAGAAAATTCACTAGATTTGTGGAGGAGAATAAGGAGAGATGACAGAGAAAGTGGGAATTCTCCAGTGTCCGTCTTAGATGTCTCTCTGATGATAGGCTTGATAGAGAAAGTACTGTTTTGTATCTCTCCTTGGGCTCCTATATTTGGGGGACCAGCTAACAATAAGGCTTGCCAATAACACACACACACCTAACTTTATTGGCACAACCAAATTGTGCGTGATACTGACCAGCAATTTGTGTCTGTAATCTGGGTTGGTGGAAAGGGTTAGGGAGGGAGGAGACAAAAGGGGAGCACCAATGGAGCCAGTGCGTACAAAGAAACTAGGAGAAACCAGGAGATTCCAGTGTCTTCTTCCTTCAGGACACCAGGCAGTAATTTCTTCATTCTACAGACCTGTGGGAGGTCAATGTATCCTGGTATCAGGATCAAGAAAAACAACCTATCATGAAGATCTTTCCAGCAAAGATTGTGGAGGAGAGATGAATGGAGAGGGGTTTGATGCCTGCCGCCCTAGAGAATGATAAGTGAGTTGCCCCCTTATCTGTGGGAGGCAGGTTGGCTGTCAAGATGACCTTCAAATGTCCCTCATGGCCCTAGACTCCATTGCTGTTCACAGACCAGCCATTCTGAATTCTCCACGTGTGGTGTCGGATAGTGTGTGAGCAGCTCTTTGTTTTCTGGCTGGAGTCCTTCCCAGCCAATCCTTTAGCTGCACCACCCATCCAGGGCATTTCACATGCTCCTTTCCCAGACAGCTCACGCTGGGTTCTCACCTCCCTCCTGATGGCACCAAAGCCAAGTCTTGGCTTCAGGAGACTAACAGTGTGTTGACACTGGCAAGAGGAAATAAACGATTGTTGCAATATAATTTGATTAGAAAAAGAAAGAACTCTATTACTGGGGAAAAAAGATTTAAGGCCTTGATGAGCTGTAGTTAGCGACACTAAATTCAATTAACCACATAATTATTTCTAGTTCTACTCTCCTACCACTAGCTTATTTTCACACACGCATACACACACACACACACACACACACACACACTCTTAATTTGCTTCCATCTTCATGGAATATTTTCCAGACTTTCTGCTCATGATTTTAATGTAAAAAAAGAATGTAAAAAGAGACAAGGAAAACAAACAGATCCAAGCCAAACACTCCAAACTGTGTTTTTCATTTTCACAGTAATTATTTTGTTCCTGCAGTGCTTTTCTCCCTATAATTTTACTGGTATAAGACAAATGTACCCATTCCCTCTAACTGCCTCTAAATTTACTCAACTGGTACTAGAAAAAAGAACTTAACCTTACAATAATTGAATTTAAATAACATCCAATTCTATGAAGTCAAACATGATCTGCATAATAAACAAACCAAGCTATATGGGGGCTGGTGGGAAAAGAAGGTCACATTTAATATGTATATTCATAATCAAATCTGTATTTCTAACGACCTAAATGTGTAATATACTGTCTGTCTGTCTTTCTGCATAACTCATCATTACCATCACCATTGTTACCAAACAACTGCAATTAAAGACTGTTTTGCTGTCACTCCTCCCCCTGGCTAAATAGAAAAACATAATTTAGATAAATCTTGCATGACCAGAATTGGGCTATTTGCATATGGTGGGCTGGGCCTGTTTCCAAGGTTCCAGGCCACTACACTGAAATTTCAGGGATGCCAGATCAGCATGTTCTCTTTCTTTCCCAGAAGTCAAGCCAAGGCAAAGGCACAAGTCCCCTAGCAAGTTAAGGGGCAAATACTCTTGCCTCCTACGAGCAGCCCTCTGTGATCTCTGCACACAAGCAGAGGGATTCCAGCCTCAGCTGTGCAAAACCCTCATGGTGTTCTTTGCAGGAGGTGTAGTGAAATTCTTCAAAAAATAATCTGTAGTCACTGTAATTAATATCATTCGGTGTGTTCAGGGAAAACAGCAGATGTTGCAAGTGCAAATGAGCTGTGATGGCAAGTTACACTTCACTAATGTTCCGGATCACAGCCTTAGGCACTTAGGACCACTTCTGTGTATCACGGACTCTAACAAAGCTGGTGGGGGGGTGGCGGTGGGGAAGCAAGATCTTTCCTAGGAGCCAATCCCAGCTCTGCTACCCTCTCTGGCAGGTGGCCCCGGGCTTAAGCAATCTAAGCCCTGATTTCTTGGTTCTCAGAGTTCAGCAAGCATAAGAATCACCTGGGAGGCTTGTTAAGCATTCAGAAGCTCAGGCTTCACTCCAGAGATTCTGATTCCATGAAGACGCACCCTTCTCTTGAAGCAAGGTTGGCTGAGGCTCATTTTGTGAAACGCTGGACCAGATACTCCTCAGCAAACCTTCTGTCTCCTACATTACTTTAAGACTCTTATGTATACAAAGATAAAAATAAATACCAGTAGCTGTAACTTACTGAACATTTACCAGGTGCCAACCCTGTATGCAAGCATTGACTGCTGGGTTCAAATCCCAGTTCTTCCACTTGCTAGGCAAAGGATGTTACCCACTCCACACCATCTGCAGCTCTACAGCTCTGCTAGCACTATTGTTGCAGCCTCTCTTGGTAGCTCACACCTTTGAATGTGTACTAGAAGCCAGGTATTGTCTTGAGCACCCGACATGCACGGGGTGATACGGCATGGTTAGTGGGGCCTGCAGACCCAGGCTGGCTGGGTTGAATCCTTGCTGACCTGGAGTGAGTTTTCTCTGGGGTAAAGGGAGACCAAAGATACTTCTTGCCTTTCCAGGTGCTCATGGGGATTCAATGGGGTAACACAAGTGAGGGTTTTGTTTTGTTTTGGTTTGGTTTGCTTTGGTTTGGTTTTGAGACAGGGTCTCTCCCTGTCACCCAGGCTGGAGTGTAATGGCGCGATCTCAGCTCACTTCAGTCGTCAACCTTCTGGGCTCAAGCGATCCTCCCACCTCAGCCTCCTGAGTTGCTGGGATCACAGTCATGTACCACCATGCCCTGCTAATTTTATTTTTTGTAGGGATGGGTTGTCACCATGTTGCCGTGCTGGATTACAAGTGTGAGCCACTGCACCTGACTGTATAAGGCATTCTTAGGACCCTGTCTGACACCTAGGTAGTGTTTATTGTGGGGTCATTGTTGGCTCTCATGTACCCACCTATCCGTACTTCATCTCTTCACATCCTAACAAAAGGAGGTAGGGAGAGGACTATGGTCTCTTGCCTTGTGGACGAGGGGTGTCCTCAGTGTTCGGCCTTACCAGGCACCTCACTTTATTGCCTTGTAAATGAAGTTCATCAGTCTGAAACCTGAGAGCGCCTAGTTGCTTGGGAGCCTAGATCATGCGTGTGGGTAATAACTGTGCTGAAAGCCAGGAGTCTCCAGGTGTGGCGAACAGCCCTGTCACGTCAAGTGGGGGAAGGACAAAACAGATACCCCAGCCCTTCCTTCACCTGCTTGCCTCTGTGTTTCTCCCTAAGGCTTCTTCCTGCACATGTGTATGTTTCTACCTCCTGTGACGAGGGAAACAAACAGGTATTAAGTTGTGAATGTTTACAGCCATCTCCTCTCTTTACCTCCCGGCTTTCAGTTAGGGCTGTGAGCTGGTGTGTTTCTGGGGCCAACTGGGGTTTCATTTTGCCTACGAAAGTGAAAGCAAGACCCAGAGGGTAAAATGATATGCATGGTAAAGAGCTTAGCAAGCAAAGGGGAACAGGAGAAAGAAAAAGAAATCTTTACTCTATCATTTTCTCTGCTCACTTTATAAAGACGTTGCTGTAAACATTTAAATCGTTTTTCAATCCTTCCTCTATATGGGACTTGTATTTCTTCTTCATTATCAGCTTCATCGTTATACTCAATTTAAACAGAAAAAACTGCCACCCAGAGAGGGCACTGGCCTTTTTCAGGGTGGTGCAATGGGGCACCACTGAACTAGGGAAAAAATTCAAGACCAAACCCTGCTCTGGGCTCAGAGCTCCAAAGGGCAGGTCCTGCGCCCGGTGAGATTGATGCCTCCCGTTCTCACCAGGTGATAGCCATGCCAGAGTCTGCTGGAAACCTGCCCCAGTTCTTTTCACACCTCTCAAGGAAATGTACTATTCCTGAAATCTTGGCTCCAGATCCCTGTCAGGAATAAGCATGCTAAGTAGAATCTGAATTACTATGGCGTGTGAATAGACTTCGGTCTGTTGACTCCAAGCTTCTGCTAAGCTGCTCCAAGTGGCTGTAGCTTCTGTCATCTTGGCAATTTTATTTTCTGTTTCAAAGAATTCTATATTCCTTGCTTCTAGAGCTGGGAAGGGCCTGTTGGGAGGTCTTCAAAGGTCCTCCTGCACTCCCCCCACCTCTGGTCAGACTGCTGCCCCAGCCCTGGCAGATGGAAGGGAGCCCTGGAGTCCTCCTTGCTCACCAGTGCCTTCCAGTTTTCCCATTCTGATCCATATATGACAACCAACATGGGACAGGGCCAAAGCTCATAGAACAGCTCACACCTTTGCACTCGGGGCTCAGGGGAATGTGTACGGACCAGCATTGTTTCCTTCCAAAGAAGAGAGGCCATAGCCCATGGTCTTCTTTTAGGAGCCATTCAGCGGCATTGGTTGAATGCTCTGACTCTTAGCCCTGGTGTTGAGAACTCAGGAGGGCTCCTGCCCAAGAGACGTTCACAGACGAGGACACATTCTCTCCAATCCAGACAGATTCTCAGCTTTTGCCATGATTTTTAGGCCTGCATTTCACTTAATTAGTACCTGGTATATAACATATTACCTTTTTTATTTCAGATGACTAGATAGTTAAGCAATCAATCAAGACCTGCTGTTCTCAGTCATTTTCTGGGATTTAGTGACCCAACTTCACGTTCCCCATCCTCCTGTGCTTCACAATTATTTAAATCTTCATTCATCTTCTGCTCAGCCATCATCCATCCACCCCGAAAAGTTCTATTTTTAAATTCTATTCTCATGTCATTGATCATTTCAACTACTTTTTTTCCAGACTTTTACCAGTCTTTTAGGTGGGGATCTTTTTTTGTCGTTTTGTTTTGTTTTGTTTTGTTTGAGACAGGGTCTGGCTCTGTTGTCCAGACTGGAGTACAGTGGCACAATATGGCTTACTGCAGCCTTGACCTCTCAGGCTCAAGTGATCTTCCCACCTCAGCCTCCTGGGTAGTTGGGACTACAGGTACATGCCACCATGCTCAGCTAATTTTTGTATTTTTTTTAGAGATGGGGTTTCATTATGTTTCCCAGGCTGGTCTCAGACTCCTGGGCTCAAGTGATTCACCTACCTTGGCCTCCCAGAGTGCTGGGATTACAGGCATGAGCCACCATGTCCAGCCTCTTTTAGGTTTTTAAGATATGTTTTCCTGCTATTGTTCAAGCCATGGCTATATATGCCCAGAGGCTGGGAAGGAAAAATGATTCCCATCTCAAAAAATCTTAAAAATATGTACGGATTTATTATAAATCAAAATTTTCCTTATAACTGCTGGCCCTTCCCACACGTATAATTCCCCCTAAATCAGGAACATAATGTACAGCCTGTTTTTAACTTGTATTTTTCCATTCCCACTATGTCACAAAAAAATTCTCATGGTGATCTGTGATTTTGCAGGTCATGTCCATGAGTTTCCTGAGAAGACAGTCCTGGAATGGAATTACTAATTCAAAGGGCATTTTAAAGGCTGTTAATACATGCTGCTAAATTGGCCTCCCGGAGGGTGACACCAATTTCCATCTACATCATCTGAGTGTGTCACTATCTGCTGCTATTGCCACTCATTCCAGGTCTTGTCCTTTCTCCTCCTTCTCATGGGTAACTGTCAACAGTACTACCACCGTGACCCTGAAAAGAAAGGCTCAGAAAATGTAGAGAGTCTGGTTTGGTTTTTTTTTTCCTACCTTTCTTTGTACTGTAGGGAAAGAGTGGGATGTGGCTGCAGGACTGGGGAAGAGTTAAGTCAGAAATGAGCAGCAATGCAACTGTGGCAATCTTGGGGGGGGGGGGGTCTCAGCCATGAAAGAGAGCCAGGGGGTGCCTAGCCCCCTGGAGGCTGCAGAAAGTCAGCCTGGGTGCTTTGCCTTCTCTGTGGAACTGGTGGGTGAAAGGAGTGACTTGGAGTACTATTGTCAAGAGTCTCAGCATAGTCAATCCCTGACATGGCAAACTTTAGGACAAAGACACCTGGGCTGAAAGGTCCCACATTTAAAACCTGTCAGCTAGATAACTGCCCACCACTGCCCTGTAAGATACCTAGATATGGGAACCCCATACTCTTCCCCAGTAAGACCCTTGTGTGACTAAAAGACTTTGTGGTTAAAAACGTATCTTAATCTAACCTGTATTTTTCCTGCTGCAATTTCAGCCTTTTCCTATCTTTTCACGGTGAATGAACAACACACAGGCTTTCAGATCAGACAACTTCTGGCGCTGCCATTTACTAGCTGTATCAGTTAACATCAGCTGCTGACTTCACTTCTGCATATGCATTCCAAAATTAGTGTCTTAAAATAACAACTACTTATTACTTTTCACAAGCCTACAAGTTGGCTTAGGTGTTCTGCTGATCTGGCTTGGTTGATCTTGGCTGGATGCTCTCATGCATCTGTGCATTGACTGGACACTGTCTGATGCAGGTTAGGTTGATCTTCCTCTGCCTCATGTCTCTTATGATCCAGTAGAATTGCCCAGGCCTGCTCGCCTGAAGGCAGAGGAACTCCCACAAGAAGAAGAGGGCAAGCACTTTTCAATGCACAAGCACTTGTCAAGCCTCTACCTGCATCAAGTTTGCTAATGTCCCGCTGACCAAAGCAAATTATGTGGCTTACTTCAGAGTCAGTGTGGGTAGGCGTTACCCAGAGAAAGTGGCTATAGGGAAGCATGAAGATCTAGAGCCATTATTAGTACAATCAATCTACCACATTAACTTTGTGATCTTAGGCAATCTCCCTAACCTGGCTGAGCTTTAATTCTGTCATCTGTCAAAGTACAGAGTTTTTGTGGGATTCTTTGCTATATGTAAAATGTCTGCCACACAATACACATGCCATATTTATTTTTCTCCTCCTTTTCCATCATTTGAATTTTTTCTTAAATGCATTATTATATACATATTTTTGAGTTGGACTTCCTCTGTCATCCAGGTGAGAGTGCAGTTGCATGATCACAGCTCACTGCAGCCTTGACCTCCCAGGCTCAAGTGATCCTCCCACCTCATCCTCCCAGACAGCTGGGACTACAGATGTGTGACATCACATCCAGCTAATTTTTTTTTTTTTGGTATATTTTATAGAGGAGGGTTTCATTATGTTGCTGAGGCTGCTCTTGAACTCCTGGGCTCAAGTGATCTGCCCACCTTGACCTCCCAAAGTATTGGTTTACAACGTGAGCCACCGTGCCTGGCCCTTAAATACATCATTCCTATGCATTACTTTCTACATTCAAAACTCCAAAATAATAATAATCAACATTATTCCCATGACTTCTGTTGAATTCCCAACTCCTAGCCTATGCCTAATAAAGTTTGCCCTCAATTCACTCCAATGCGCTGGAATTTGGTGACTAAAGGAATCAAGGAGTGTCTCCTCCCTTTGTTCCTGGGACCATCCAGTTGTGAAATGATCTCTTGGCTTTGTGATCTGGGTCCACTACCACAAATGAAATCAAAAGTAGTTAACACATTTGCATTAACTGATGACTCTTAAAAGAGGCAATAATCTGGGAAACCCCCATTTCCTAATTTAAATGTGGCTTTGGGGGTAGGATGAGTATTCAGGCCTCTCCTTAGCTAATCAGGCTCCAGAAGGGACATTAATTGCAGCCAGCCCATCCTGCTGGGGAGACCCAAGGCTGCCAGCTCCCTTGCTGAGACTGGAATAGAATTTTAATTGGCTGTGAAAGCATCATGGCAGGAGGTACAGGAAAGAGTTGGTCTGCTCCCCCAAAGAAGGTGAGAGAAGCTCCAAGGGAAAGGACACAAGCAGGTACATGGCAGCAAGAACCCCCCGTTCAGGGGTCTTCCTGGCTGCAGCACCACAGTTCCAATTCCAGGGCTTGACTCCAGCCTAGACGAAGGACCTACTCACATAGCACACTTGGGTTGTCAGCACAGGAGCATGGAGCCTGTGAATCTTCTCATCCCTGTGCTTTCCCATCTTCCATGAGAGAAGCACCACATAGTTACTGTCACTTGTATTGCCAATCTTCAACTTCAGAGAGCTCTCCAAATGTAAGCTCAGCTCCCCAGTGGTCCTGTGCGTGTGCCATTTGTCGATTTGCATGGTTTGAAGCAATGGCAAGCATTCCTGTAGTGTTGTTTCAGAGCAACATTAATTTATTTCACTCAATAAAGTAATGTAATTATGTTTAGGGAAAACTCGTTCTCATGAGTATGAGTATGTCCTTTCTGCCATGGCAATTTCTGGAACACAAATATACAAAAGAATGACACATGAAGGTCAATAGATGTGACTATGAAAAACAAGCAAATGTAGCTTTCTAGCATAAATATACAATGATGCATGTGGTTTTTGGAGAATGTTGGGCAAATTACTTAACCTCCTGCTACTTTAGTTTTCTCATTATTACAATGAGGGCAGTAGTATTACTGATCTAATAAGGCTTTTGGAAAGAATAATGAGTTGTAAAGAGCTTAGAATAGTGCAGAGTCTTAATAAATGTGTTTTCGTGACTCCTTCTAGTGAAGTGACAGAGAAGGGGGACCAGTCATTGACACACTCATGCTCTGTCGATCTAGTGGTAGAATAAATCTGTTGACCAAAAGCAAAGCAGAACCATTAAAAAGTGCAAGCAAAATCAATGCCCAAAGAGAACTATTTTGTGAGACAAAAGCTTGATAAAAATTCAGAATTTGCAGTAAACTCTACTTCATTAATACTTTAAAACTCAGGGCAATAAATCATCACTTATAACAACTAAGCAGTTTTGTTTTTATTGTGCATTTTGATTTTTATTTTCAAGTTTTTGCTGAAAGTTTATTACAAACTCAGTAAGGAAGGTGAGCAATACATTGAAGAGCGCCATTGAAAATGGCATTTTAGGCCGGGCGTGGTGGGCGGATCAATTGAACTCAGGAGTTCAAGACCAGCCTGGCCAACATGATGGAACCCTGTCTGTGCTAAAGATACAAAAATTAACCAAGTGTGGTGGCATGCGCCTGTAATCACAGCTACTTGAGAGGCTGAGGCAATAGAATTGCTTGAACCTGGGAGGTAGTGGTTGCAGTGAGCTAAAATTCCACCACTACACTAAAGCCTGGGTGACAGAGTGAGACTCCATCTCGAAAAAAAAAAAAAAAGAAAAAGAAAGAAAAGCATTTTATTTAATAATTTATAAAGATATAAAGGATCCTAATTTGTGATCTTTCTAAAAAACATACCTCAATAATTCCATTTCTTCTCTCACAGCTCCCTTCTCCATTCATACTTCCTGTCTCTTCACTGAGGAATAAAAATCCTCATTTAAGCTCAGAACATAGGAATGAAAACAGAAAAAAAAAAAAAAGGAAGAAGCGAACAATGAACAGCATTCTCTTTGAAATGACAAGAACTTCATCTCCAGAGAAAAGCAGACAGAAGTCGTTGGCCTTTGGGAAAAAGAGCTTGAGGAAGATGGCATTGGTTCATGTGCTTAAAAGGCAGAACAGGCCTCCCACGATGGGAAACAGCTCATTCTCCTCCACACCTGGTCCTCAGATCATGCTTGGGTACTCCGGCTCCTGTGCTTCGTCTCTCTTAACTGGACCATCAATGCTTGGGAAATGAGCAGGACAGCCATTTAAAGAGGTAATTGACTGCACAAATCAGCTCACCCCTTCAAGGGATCGCTTTTCTCACACTTTCTGGTTCTGTAATAGGTCAGGAGGTAGGTGGAGACAGAGCTGGCCCTTTCCCTGATGTGCAGGGTCCTGAAATGAAGCATGGCTGGGCCACTTGACTGGGAGTGCAGATACAGAGGTCAATGCTAGTGCTGCAGAGAGTGCCAATGCCCAAAGCAGGTGCATCTCTGATGGGGTAAAGGATGAAGAACAAGCTCTGAGAAAGGTTGGGTAAGTTCCTGGCTTTCAGTCTGGCCCCTCCACCTGCCAGGTGAGCAAGTCTGTTTGTCTTTCTTGGGCTGCTGTTTTTCTCATTGGCTAAATGGGATATGGGATAAATCATCTCTACTAGTGTGACGGTTTTTGAATTTTAAAGATTTTATAAATTATACAAAGGTTCTGTAGATGAAAAGCAACATCAGATTCCAGGAATTGCTTAAAGGTGAGCTAGGGCAAAGGCACAGAAGCAGGAGTTCTTTGAAACGGAAGGGAGCAGCACACTTCATGGGCAGGTCAAGAGGTCATCTGAAAATGGCATCTCTAGTTACTGGAAACCTCCTACCTACCCCAGGACCCTGAAACAGGGAACTTGGAAAGAGAAATTTAGGGTTGTGCAGCTGCAGCACAACAGAGGGTGAGAAGTGGTCATGGGAGTACTCAGGGTGCTGGAAAGATTTGCTGCCTAGAGTAGAAAAAGGTAGATTTCTATTGCTCACCCCAAATCATTTGGGGTGAAGCTTCTGATTCACTTCTTCATGCTTCTTAGTTTTATTTGGCTTCTCATATATGCATATGGATTCTAGAATGAGTTTCCTTGACAGGGGGACATGAGCACTCTAGGTATTGAAAAGCAGCATCTTCAATTGTAGCTATAAATCATCTTTCTGGTCTCTATCTTGATTTCTTGTTAGCTTTCTTGGCTTGAATTATGACTTTACAGGATATGAATAACCAGGGGTAAAGGGCCATTAAATCAAAGTTCCAGACTTGCAAAACTGACCCCTATATCCCTCAGTAGAGGAAAGAGAAGCCGTTTGTAATGACCGAGAACAAATACAATGGTTTCTCTCTCCGCCCAAAATTTCTCTTAAGGATGATCACCTCTTCACTTATTCTAATTATCCTTGCACTCTCATCCGAAAAGGAGACTCAACACTCCTGAAATATATGTGATATAAGGCCAACATAATGTATTTGTTTTTATTCCATCTTTGTTTTTGCTCTATAAATCTCCATCAGTCAAATCTGTCTTAGACCCTAGGGCAGTATAGAAAACATTCATAGAGAGGCGGAGGTAGGCGGATCACCTCAAGTCTAGAGTTTGAGATCATCCTGGCCAACATGGCAAAACCCCATCTCTACTAAAAATACAAAAACGAGCCAGGAATGGTGGCATGTGCTTGTAGTCCCAGCTACTCAGGAGGCTGAGGCAGGAGAATCGCTTGAACCTGGGAGGCAGAGGTTGCAGTGGTCTGAGATCACGCCATTGTACTCCAGCCGGGCAACAAAGCGAGACTCTGCCTCAAAAGAAAAAATAACAAAACATTCATAGACTGCATGGAAGTCATTCAATTCAGCATGCAAGTATCCCATGCATGCTGTTCTTAACCATTCACTAGCCTGTCAGTGACAGAGAACTTACTACCTCACATGGGTACACAGTGCATTAAAAAAAATAGTTTAATCAATAAATGCTTACTGGATAATTTAATAAATATTAGATTACAGGCTGCAGGAGGGCAGGACTATGCGTAAGGCATTGTTAAAGATGTGAAGATAATCAGGATATCTGGTGATGTGTGTCTGCAGTGGTGAGACCGGTATACATGTGGGGCCAGGAAAGGAGATAGGAGGGTATCAGTTCAAGGTTATAAGGACATAGTTCAAGGTTCAAGTATACCAGGTCTGTCTGAATGTTCACATGGTCATGGTCTATGGCCTGAATGCTCTTTCACAGCAATTTCCTCCATCACCTGTCCCACCTCCGTCTTCTGGGATAAATCCTTATTCCTATTCACCTTAAGTTTCATGTTTCTTGCTCTGGCTCTAACGCTGAGACAAAAATGCCAGAGGCAAGAAGAATGGAAGAGAGGAAGAGAAAAAGAGAACATGGGACAAAAGAGCCAGCCTGGGGTGCTAAGGAGCTGCCAAAAGACTCACAAGAAAAGTAGCAGAATGGGTGGGCAGGCCCTCATTGCCTGAGTCACTCCAGCATATGTTCACACCCACCTTAGACTCTGTGGCCAAGAGCACTGAATCCATGAGTTTTTGACCTGCCACGAATCAGCCTAGTGTTGTCACAGGCCCATGTGGAGATGGAGCAACTTGCGTCATCCTGGTCAAATGAAAGAAATCAAGGGCTGATTGTCCTTGCTAACCATCTCCCTGTACTCAGCCCACTGGAGGAATGACATCACATAAATCCGAAACATAAAGAGGCACAACGACTGCACACATCTTACCTTGGCATCCCATGTATCTAATCTAAACATTCTCTGTTCCCGCCAGGAAATCCCAACATATTACCTAACCACACCCCACCCTCCTGCACCAAAACATTTTTAAATAATAGTCATCATCATCATTATTACCATCATTATTGCCATAATCATCATCATTGCAGAGACTGAGTTCACCATTTCACCTCCAAGGACATTTTGATTCTATATTTATACATGCAAAGTTTTAATTGAAATTATGTCTGCATTGATAAACTCTCAATTGAGAACCTATTTTCCGAAGGGAATTCTCTTAAGCCAACTTAATTTTTGATCAATCTTTTAAAATGTAAAGCAGTTAAACTGTTTCCATTTTTTCGCATTTCTAATTTAACTTTATTGAAACATTTCCTCGGGATAAATCATTTTATAAGTAAAATAGGCATTAATCACTTGATTAGTTGATCAGTTTTGGGTCTGTATCAAAACTTACTAATTATAGCTCTGTCAATGAAGACTTTATTGTGTGGCTTTATAATCTTTCCAAGTCTATTTTTTTCTAGATCAAAGTTTGCAGATCTGAATTTTGTCAAGAATTTGTCATCTTCTGCCAGATTTTAATAAACCATAGATTTAACTGAGGAGGGTGGTTTTGGCCACCATCAGTTTTATCTTATATTGAATATTTCTAAACATCAACAGAGTGAAGATGCCCTGCCGTATAATAGCAAGGGTACATTACTAATAGCTTAGTACATGTGGGCCTCAAGTAAACATTATCTCATTTAATCCTATAGCAATGTTGAGGAGTGTGTATTATTATCCCCATTTTACAGATAAGTGAACAAAGCTAGAAATAAGGTCACTTGCCAAATCTCATACAGAGACTACGTGATAGATCTGGGAATTGAAAACCAGGACTTTGGGTGTTAAAATCCTTTTTTTTCCTACTATACTGTTTTTTCTAGTGTCTCTCAATTCATTCGTAAGTATACTGTGTTCAATGGCTGTACATACATCTCATAACACATTTTGCCTTGTTTTTGCCTACCTCCTGTTCTGTGTGTCTGTCTGTCTCTCTCTCTCTCTCTCTCTCTCTCTCTCTCTCACACACACACACACACACACACACACACACACACACACACACACACTCTCTCTCTCTCTGCTTCCAGTAAAGCACAACAGATTGCCAGTGTGCTCCTGGACTCACCCCGGGAGCAGCACAACTTCTCTCCTCCCTCCCTGGTAGATGAGTCCCACCGCTATCCCAGGGAACCACCTGGGAGGAGCTCCCATAGCCAGCACGTTAGGTGGGCCCTCACAG
Source organism: Sapajus apella (assembly GCF_009761245.1). Taxonomy (NCBI): domain Eukaryota; kingdom Metazoa; phylum Chordata; class Mammalia; order Primates; family Cebidae; genus Sapajus; species Sapajus apella. The sequence goes on along the minus strand of NW_022436950.1, from coordinate 23,216,873 downwards.
GTGTGCCTCTGAGTTCCCACTGGGAAACCTGAAGGAGGCGGCCCCACAGGGACTCACAGGGGCTCAGTCCGCTGGCTGAGGGAGTCCATCAGTGTTATTTTATTTAGAAAGGAAGAGCATGGTTTTTCAGTGGAGCACATCCAGACAGTTTCCTTTTTTACAACAAATTACAAGAGGGGTGGGAAGGAAAGGAAATGGAGGAATAGAGGGAGGGAGAGGGGTTTCTATTTTTAAACCCTTGCCAGGCATTAGTTCTGTGGAAGTTTCTGTGAGGAAGGAAGAAGGAAGAAAAGATGGGGTAGCTGGTAGCGAGGGGTAACTGGTAGGAGGGGTAAGGTCTAGGGAAGCGATTTTCAAACATACTTTTTTTTTGGAACTGGAATCTTTTCTCCAAAGGTATCCTTTGAAGAAATGCCAATATAAAAGACAAAGAAAAGGGGAGCTGTGTATCACCATGAACATAGGCAACTTCCTGACCGCTGCCCACTTGGCTTCTCCCCTGAGCACATGGAGGCCCCCGTGATAGTGCTACTGAAAACAGGTAAGGGAAAAGGATCACATTTCCATGTATTTATTCATTCGTTCATAAAATACTTATTGATGCCTAGGTGCTGAGGTGGGAGGATTGCTTGATGCCAGGATTTTGAGTCTAGCCTGGGCTCCGTGGCAAGACCCTCATCTCTACAAAACAAATTTAAAATTTAAAAATCTTAGCCAGGCATGGTGGCATGCATCTATAGTCCCAGCTGTTCAGGAGGCTGACATGGGAGGATTCCTTGAGCCCAGGACTTCAAGGCGGCAGTGAGCTGTGATTGAGCCACAGCACTCTACCCTGAGTGATAAAATGAGACTCTGACTCAAGAAAACAAAAACAAAAACCCTTAAAGTTGGGGAAAATATGTGTTTAGACAAGACAAAAAGGCTGGGTGCGGTGGTTCATGCCTGTAATTCCAACCATTTGGGAGGTGGAGGTGGGCAGATAGCTCAAGCTCAGCAGTTTGAGAGTATCCTCGGTGTAACATGGTGAAGCCCCGTCTCTAACCCTCAAAAATACAAAAATTAGTTGGGTTTGGTGGTGTGTGCCCGTAGTCCCAGCTCCTTGGGAGGCTAAGTTCAGAGGATAGCTTGAGCCAAGGAGGCAGAGGTTCCAATGAGCTATGATGGTGCCACTGCGCTCCAGCTTGGGCAACAGAGCCAGACCCTGTCTCAAAAAAAGAAAAGAAAAAAAGTCAGGCACATGGAACTGTATCCTGGACTCCAGGCCTTACTCCCTAGAATCTGTTTCCTGTATCACCCACCCTGAACGCTGATGATAGGCCTGTGCAATCCACAAGGGTAGATGGCACTGAAGAGTCCTCCAGTGTGCCCGGTACTGCCTAAGGTGTGGCTCATGGGCCAGGCTTGCACTCTGCTTCCTGCACCCTGAGTTGTGGTCCTCCCACTAACTTACTTATGCTTCCCAGCATTTGCCCCTGAAAGTCCTCAGAAAGAGATCTTGCAAACTGTTATAGGAGCCCAGACTATGACGTTTGCATGTTGCCCAGACAGTTATATATCATTCATAGCTCATTAACCTGAGCTAAAAATAGAAAGCCACTGCCAGAGCCAGCTGCGAATCCTCCAGGGGCTGATCCTGGTTTGATTCTAATTATACAACCTGCTTAGCAAATCCCGGTCCCCTGTTCCCAATTTTTCCTCTTCTTTTTGAAGAAAGGTGTGGACATTCAAACCTATTCATGGTTTTCACGTTTGCTCCTTGCAAGCTGCAAAAGCAAAGTACTTGGAGAGGGAAGAGAATGGTTATCGTGGTCAAAATGAAGTCTTAGGACAAGTAACAGATTTCCATCTATTTGTCTTTTGGTCCATCTTCACCCCAACCACCAATCCCTTACAAGCATAGAAAATGGGGAATTGATTCTAATGGCAACACATCTTCACAAGGCATTTGGTTCTGAAGATCCCATGGCATTTTAAAGATGGCTTCTGGAAAACCTAGTTAATCCTCACAGTGTGACTTTGAGGGAAGAGGTTTTGAGCTACATCTACGCTGAAGCTGGAACAGAATAAGACAGGTGAAAATTATAGCAGGAGAAATTCAAGCTAGAAGAGAGGTAGAATTGCCAGATGGTATGGACATGAAATAGATTACCACGGCAGCTGGTATAACTCTTTTTCCAAAATATTTTTAAAACAGGCACGATCTCCCTATAGTGGACATAGGATACTTTCCTTTGCTTATCCTGTTCAATTCACTTGGTCCATGTGAGGCTAAATTGTACTGACCACATCCAAGTTCCTACCATGTACATATAACCCCAGCCTAATTAATCAGAAGACTCCTACCCTGGGACACAGTGACTGGTTTAGGAATGGCTTACATGACCCAAACCATCTAAGGAGGGCTTCCCAGGGATTTTACTTTAGCTTTATTAGAAAAAACTATTATACTCTGAGCTGAGTTTACGAGTTATGAGCTACAACATAAACTTGGAGACCATGTTGCTTCCACATGAAGAGCCCTGAGCTAGACCCTGCTATACAAACCAAGGGATGAAAATAGAAAGAGAGGCCTTGGCTGTAACCATGCTGCAGTCATTCACTTCAGCTTCCCTGTTTTTGGTAATTCATTTTTTAAAAATTTTGCATGATGTAGTTCCACTTGGCTATCTGCCCCTTGCAACAAAAGAGCTCTGATATAGCTCCTTTTGCCTGATTTCAAAGCCCAATCTCATCCTAGACATGAACACACACACACACCACCTGTCTAGAATGGCTTTGGTGCCTTCCTGCTTGAAACTGAGGAGCTGGCAGGAAGAGGGGATGATGACAAAGTAATTCCTCTAGGATTATCTTTCCCATTTTATGATAGGCAAAGCATAGAACCACTGGCCTAGATGAGACCCTGGAGGGCACCTACCCAGTGCAATCGCCAAAATGGTGCCAGGCCCCTCTCAACTTTGCTACTAAGTAGTCACCCAGCCTTGACCCCAGTGATGAGTATCCATCCTTTCTGAGACTGCTCTTTCGCTTTGGGACAATACTCATCATTAGACAGTTCTTTCTTTTCTTTTTTTGAGGTGGGATCTCACTCTGTTGCCCAGGCTAGAGTGAGTGGCATGATCATGGCACACTGCAGCCCCAACCTTCTGGGCTCAAGCAGTCCTCCTACCTCAGCCTCCTGAGTAGCTGGGACTACAGGTGCATGACATCATGCCCAGCTACTTTTTCTAAATTATTTGTATAGACATTCTCCCTATGTAGCCTGGGCTGGCCTTGAACTCCTGGGATCAAGTGATCCTCCTGCCTCAGCCTCTGAACGTGTTAACATCACAGGTGTGAGCCATCACATCCAGCCAGTTCTTTCTTAAACTGAATCAAAATCTAGTTGTCTGTTATTTCCAGTCACTGGCCCTGTCTTCTGGGGTAACGCAGGGCAAGCTTGCTCTCTGCTGTATGATAACCTTCACAGTACTGGTGGGCAGCCAGCCTGGCTTCCTGGTCCTGCCATGTATTCCAGCTACTCTTCATGTCACATGGTTTGAAGTCTCTTTATTTTTTATTTATTTTTTTTTTTTTGAGACGGAGTTTCACTCATGTTACCCAGGCTGGAGTGCCATGGCGCGATCTCGGCTCACCGCAACCTCCGCCTCCTGGGTTCAGGCAATTCTCCTGCCTCAGCCTCCTGAGTAGCTGGGATTACAGGCACGCACCAGCATGCCCAGCTAATTTTTTGTAGTTTTAGTAGAGACGGGGTTTCACCATGTTGACCAGGATGGTCTCGATCTCTTGACCTCGTGATCCACCCGCCTCAGCCTCCCAAAGTGCTGGGATTACAGGCTTGAGCCACCGCGCCCGGCCCTGAAGTCTCTTTATAAAGTCACCTTTTTGTTAACCCATTTCTGGGGGTATGTGGCATTAAAGAATTCATCCTTCACAAGACAGGTGTTAGACTGACAATAGGAATATGGGAGGTCTCTTACTCCCCTTTCCTGGATTCCACACTTCAGTGAGGATAGACTAGGACCACGTTAACATCAGCAAGTGATGGAAAGGATTGGGGGAAGGATTATTTTACATTAAATAGTAATATATTGGATTATAAAGAATTCAAAAAATATTAAGAAGAAAACTGAATATTACCTATAATCCTACCATCTAGAGATAAGCACTGCTAATATATTATTATCTCTCCTCTAATTTTTTCTCTATACAAATATATATATATATATATATAATTTTAAAATAAACTTTAGAATCAAATTCTGAATACTTATTAGATTCAGGAGCATATCCCATGCCATTAAGTAATTCTTGGAAATATTATTGGTGATGGCTCCATAATAGTCCATGCTGTGGCTGGATCCTAAATTTTTAAATCACGTTTTTTTGTTTTTTATTTATTTTATTTTTTAAGACAGAGTCTCGCTCTGTCACCCAGGCTGGAGTGCAGTGGCATGACCTTGGCTCGCTGCAACCTCTGTCTCCCAGGTTCAAGCGATTCTCTTGCCTCAGCCTCCCGAGTAGCTGGGATTACAAGTGTGTACCACCACGTCTAGCTAAGTTTTGTATTTTTAGTAGAGATGAGTTTCACCATGTTTGGCCAGGCTGGTCTTGAACTCCTGGCCTCAAGTGATCCACCTGTCTTAGCCTCCAAAAGTGCTGAGATTACAGGCATGAGCCACTGCAGTCAGCCATAAATCATGTCTTTATTGTCAAACACTTAGGTTTTCTCAAATTTTTGCTTTAATAAACAACCACAGTTTAAACATTTTTAATAAAGATTGATAGAAATAAGACTAGAACGCTTTGGGAGACCAAGGTGGGTAGATCATGAGGTCAAGAGATAGAGACCATCCTGGCCAAAATGGTGAAACACTGTCTTTACTAAAAATACAAAATTAGCTGGGCATGGTGGTGTATACCTGTAGTGTACTTGGGAGGCTGAGGCTGGAGAATCACTTGAACCCGGGAGGTGGAGGTTGCAGTAAGCCGAGATCGCACCCACTGCACTCTGGCCTGGTGACAGAATGAGACTCCATCTCAAAAAAATAAATAAATAAAGGATTAGAAATCAGTAGGGTAAGAACTTTTTTAAAATTATTTTAAATTACCACATTTGGACTCACACAAGAGTAAGGACTATTGCAAGGTTCTTGCGTCTTCTTAGCAAATTCCAGCCCAGAAATGACTTAGTCATTTATTCTCCCTTCCATAGTGTGTGAAGCTCTTGTCTTATCACTTTCTGCTCAGGATTAAGTATTACAATTTTTATACTGTAATCAATGTGTTAGGAGCAAATGGTATCTAATTGCTGTTTTAGGTTGTATCCATTGATTATTTATAAGGTTTTTTTTTAGGTTTGATGAAATAATTTTTTTTTAAGTTTTATTTTAACTTAGATTCAGGAATACACGTGCATGTTTGTTACAAGGGTCTATTGTGTACCGGTGGGGATTGAGTTTCTAGCATACCTGTTTCCCAACTAGTGAACATTGTGTCTATCAGATAATTTTTCAACACTTACCCACCTTCTGGAGTCCCCATTGTCTATTATTTCCATCTTTATGTCCATATGTGCCCATTGTTTAGCTCTCACTTATAACTGAGAACGTGGTTTTCTGTGTCTGAGTTCCTTTACTTAGGATAATGACTTCCAGCTTCGTCCATGTTGCTACTTCGTCCATGTTGCAACATGATTTCATTCTTTTTATGGCTGTGTAGTATTCCAAGGTGTATATATTCCACATTTTCTTTATCTAGTCAGGTGTTGATGGTCACTTGGGCTGGTTCTATGACTGACACTGTGGATAGTGCTGTGATGGACATACAAGTACTGGTGTCTTTTTCAATATGATGACTTCTTTTCCTTTGAGTAGACACCCAGAGGGGACTGCCGGGTTGACTGGCACTACTATTTTTAGTTCTTTGGGAAACCTCCACACTGTTTTCCATTGAGGTTAAACTGACTTACATTCCCACCAGCAGTGTATAAGCATTTCCTTTTCTTCATATCCATGCCATCTGTTGTTTTCTGACTTTTTATTAATAGCCATGCTGACTATTATAATATGATATCTCATTGTGGTTTTAATTTGCATTCCTCTGATGATTAATGATGTTGAGGATTTTTTCATGTGTTTGTTAGCTGCTTGGATGTCTTCTTTTGAGAAATGTCTATTCATGTCCTTTGCCCAGTTTTTAACAGAGTTGTTTCTTTCTTGTTGAATTGTTTGAGTTCCTTGTAGATTCTGGATGTTAGTCATTTGTCAGAGGCATAGTTTGCAATTATTTTCTCCCATTCTATAGGTTGTCTGTTTACTCTGTTGATTATTTTCTTTCACTGTGCAAAGTTTTTTGGTCTAACTAAGTCCCATTTTTCTACTTTTGGTTTTGTTGCGTTTGCTTTTGGGGTCTTCACTGTAAATTCTTTGCCAAGACCAATGTCCAGGGAGATTTTTCTTGGCTTTCTTCTAGGAATTTTATAGTTTCAGGTCTTACATTTAGTCTTTAATCCACCTTGAGTTAATTTTTGTGTATGGTGAGAGAGAGGGGTCCAGTTTCATTCTTCTGCACCTGGTTAGCCAATTATCCCATCACAATTTACTGAATAGGGTGTCCTTTCCCCATTGTTTATTTTTTGTCGACTTTGTCAAAGATCAATTTGTTGTAGGTATGCAGCTTTATGTCTAGGTTCTCTATTCTGTTCCATTGATCTATGGTTGATAAAACAGTTTTTAAATTGAATAAATTTGGTTCCTCTATGTGACTTCCATTGATTTTAGAGGCAAATGGCACCTAATTTCTCTTTTAAGTTGCGTTCCTTTGATTATTAGTAAAGTTGAACATTTTTAGTTCATTAAAACAGGTTTTAAATGGAGTAAAATTGATTCTTTTACTATTTTATTCCTAGTGTGTTACTTTCATAAATTAGAAAAAAAATTACTGATAATGAAATTCTAAAGACTAAAAGGTATGGATTCTCTAGGCCTGATTGTAAAGCTCCCACACCTACTTCACAGGTCAGTTTTGAAGGCGCAAATGGCATGTAACATTAGGTGGCACTTGAAACTTTACAATCACATGCAAGTAAGTGTCCCTATCTTCCTCTTTCTGTCTCTGACAGCTCTCCATCTCTTTCATCTTCGTTCACAACTATTGGACATGATCCCTAGATAAGGAAAGGGTGTAGAGAAGTCTACTTTCTCAGGATTGTGAAGGGGGCATAGATTTTTCAGGGCTTTCAAAGGCTGATGTGAATATTGTATGAAACACATCAAAGATATCTGATTCTCCTGCCATTTAAATGATTTGAGCCAGCCAGTAAATATCATTAATTAAAGATCCACTCTAGGCTAAGCCCTGAAATAAGCATTATGGGAAGCACTTAGGGCTAAGGCAATAATGGAGAAAGGGAAGTCACTGCAGAGAAGAGACAGTGGGGCTGGAGAATAGCAATAACAAGAGCCACTGATTCTATTTCCCTCCTGCATCCTAGGTCTCATTTCTTGGTGCCAGGTGAAAGGAGATTATAAAACAGCTAGTCTGCATTTCATTGTGTGTTAAATCACAAGATACTGTTTTGAAAAACTTAAATTAGGTCTCTAGTTTACACCTATACCAAAATAAATTCTAGGTGAATTTATCATGCAATGAATTTTAACAAATGTCTTTTGTACATCTACTGTGTACCAGTTGCTAGGTTAGGTTCTTAAAATGCAAAACAGATATGGTTTCTGCCCTCCACGGAGTGTACAATCTTGTTAGGGGTGCAGATATTAAATAAGTAGGCAAATTATGTAACTACAATTTTTATTTTTATTTTTTGAGACAGTCTTGCTCCATTGCCCAGGCTGGAGTGCAGTGATGCAATCTCAGCTCACTGCAACATCTGCCTCCAGAGTTCAAGCAATTCTCCTACCTCAGCCTCCCGAGTAGCTAGGATTATAGGCACACACCACCACACCTGGCTAATTTTTGTATTTTTGGTAGAAATGGGTTTTTGCCATGTTGGCCAGGCTGGTCTCGAACTCCTGGCCTCAAGTGATCCACCTGCCTCAGCCTCCCAAAGTGCTGGGGTTACAGGCATGAGCCACTGCGCTCAGCCTGTAACTACAATTCTTGATAAAAGTTATAAAGGAAAACAATAGGATGCTAAGAGAAACCCTCTTTAGGTTATATAACCAGGAAAGACTTCTCTAAGCAGATGGTATTTACTTTGAGATTTGAGGAATGAGAAGGAGCCACTCAGTTGAAGAGTAAAGGAAGATCATTCCAGGCAGAGGGGCAAGAGGTAAGAAGACCATGAGAGTTGACAGAGCTAGAAAGAAAACACAGATAAATATTTTTACAACCATGGAACAGAGAAGCCCTTTCTAAATGTGATTCCAAAAAAAGCTGGAACCACAGTAGTCAGATGACATCAGAGTTTTTAAATTCTTCATGGCAGAAACCACATAAAACTAAAGACAAATGGTAAACTGGTAAAAATCATTATAACTTGAACGTCAATATATTATCGTCCTTACTAGATTGAAAATACTTATAAGACTAAATATCAGAAAATTAATACTCCCAAAGAGGGGAAAAAAGATCAAGCAAATTCACAAAACAAGAAACACAAATAATCAATAACGTTGGAAATCTTCTTAGCTCTAGTAAATAGAGACATAAACCTTAAAACAATAATGACATACTATTTTTTTACACCTCAGATTGGCAAAGATTTAAAAGAATGGTAATTCACAGAATCAAGGAGCGTATGGAGAAGCAAGTATTCTACTCTCCGCTAGTTGGTGGGAATGTGTATTGGTATAAGCTTTCCAGAAAACAGAGAACAAAAGCCTTAAAAAATACACATATTCTTCAACTCAGCAAGTCTCCTGCTAGGAATTTGTTGTAAGGAAGCACTCTCAGTTCTGCAGAAAAATTTAACTGTCAGGTTGTTCATTACACTATATTCTATTATGGATTAAAATCAGACAACCTCAGGAGACTATATTCATAAGATGGGATACAGCAAAATTCTTAAGAAGAATTTTGTTAAATTTATATTTTATTGACATGAAAATGCATTTAAGACGTTGAATAGAAAAGTGCAGCTTAAAAAACAGCACTTTCGATAGGACCGTATTTTGTTTTAAAATACCGTATATATACATAGAAATGTCCTTAAAATGTTAACAAAGGATTTCTCTAAACAATGAGATTACATGTAACTCCTACTTTTTATATCTTTATATTTTATATGACCTTTTTAGAATGAGTGTGCATTCCTGTTTATACTGTGAAAAATTAAGCTGTTTTCTTATTGAGATGAGTACAAAGGGAGTCATCCCAGTCGCCTTAGACCAGAAGGAACTGGAAGAGAATCCCGTCTATTTCGCTTCCTGGGAGCAGGCCTGTTTGATCCACATCACCAAAGCCCTCCAGAGCCGGGCTAATCCCTAAGGGAGGCGATATGCTCCACCAGGGCCTTTCTATCCCTGGTTTAGACACAGTCGCAATCCACATAAGCCCCCTGCTCAATGTTGCCTCTTTTCCTGGGAAACAAAGCCTTTTGTTGCTCTGATTCATCGCCCGGTTGGAGGCCGAGTCAGCGCAGCTCAGACGCAGGTGTCTGGGGGTGACACAGCGCGACACCGCACCTCCAGAATAAGGGCAGTTCTTCCGCCTTCGAGGCTGTGAAATGTCAGGCGTGATTAGAAAGGTCACTTGTCTTGACAGCTCTCTGTGCTTCCCAGAGAGCAGCCTTCCTGCTGGGAACATTCTTAATTGTGCTTCCTGCCGTGGGGTCCCTGTCTGCTCACGCCCCTTTTTAAAAGGGAGGCCCTGTCTTCCTCCCAGTTCCTCCTGAACCCCGGAGCGCGGTGTGGGGGGTGGGATGACGAGGACTGCAACTCTCTGGTTCAAGGAAAGAGATGAAAGGCGAATTTCTAGAAAGGGGTATTGCATAGCAGAAGAAGGAAACTTCATTCTTGGAGAAATGAAATAGGTCCACAGTCCTGGGAAATTGGAGGCAGAAGACGGGTGCAGCCACAGGGTCAGAAGAGCAGAGGCACAAAAAGTTGGCTTACCCGCAAGTCCCAAAATCATACCAGTAGAGTCAGGAACTAAAAGTAGTGTCACGGTACTAAGTAAAAACTGAACACTGAGGCAGAAGTTCCTAAGTTGCTGTGTACTTCTCACCCCAGCCCCAGAACTTCTGATTTTGCAGGTTGCTGTTGTCCAGAAATCTGCATTTTGTTTTCTGTTTGTTTGTTTTTTGAGACGGAGTCTCACTCTGTCGCCCAGGCTGAAGTTCAGTGGCAGGATCTTGGCTCACTGTAACCAATACCTCCCGGGTTCAAGCAATTCTCCTGCCTCAGCCTCCCAAGTAGCTGGGACTACAGGCGCACACCACCACACCCAGCTAATTTTTGTATTTTTAGTAGAGATGGGGTTTCACCATGTTGGCCAGGTTGGTCTCGATCTCTTGACCTCGTGATCTGCCCACGTCGGCATCCCAGAGTGCTGGGATTACAGGTGTGAGAAATCTGCATTTTGAAAAAGGCACTCCAGGTCATTGAGAAGCAGGTGATCTGTCACCTGACTTTGAGAATCCTGGCCTAAGGGATGAGGACAGACTGACTAGTCACTGGGCACATCAGAGTTATCCAAGGGGGAATTCCTTAAATTTTGCTCAATGGGAGTGGGTAGGAACATCTGAGGAATCTAAGGGTAACCAGCATGGGGTGAGGTGGGAGAGGGGACTGCCTGCAAGTGAGGGAAATGATGAGCACTCTCCAACCTTGTAGCCTCTTCAGCCAAGTTGGTCTGGAAGGGGCTCCTGAACCTGCCAAGTCCAAGCCTGATATGAGTAACTCCCACCTCCCAAAGCCATACTCTTTCACTGGTGTCTTTATAGGTGACCTGCTCTCCACTGATACAATGCTGGACAATTATCTTAAGGCAGAGCTATTGGTTGGTAGTGTTATTTTCTTATCTCATAGAAGTTTCTGGGGTAGTGGGGATATTTTTGTGTATATTTAGTTTTTATCATGTCTTGTCAGGGAAAAGCAGCAGGAAGGTTTTTATAAAACATTATATAATGTTTATAAAACATTATATCCAACTTTCCTAACCCCCTCTCCTCCCATGAGGAGCCAATTTGGGCGCCCATATGCAACTTCAGCTTCCTAATCTTTTTTTTTTTTTTTTTTTTTTTTTTTGAGACAGGGTCTTGCTCTGTCACTCAGGCTGACGTGCAATGGCGCAATCTTGGCTCACTGCAACCTCTGCCTCCTGGATTCAAGCGATTCTCATGTCTCAGCCTCCTGAGTAGCTGAGATTACAGGTGCAAGCCAACACGCCCTGCTAAGTTTTGTATTTTTTAGTAGAGCTGGGTTTTCGCCATGTTGGCCAGGCTGGTCTCAAACTCCTAACTTCAAGTAATCCACCCACCTTGGCCTCCCAAAGTGCTGAGATTACAGGCCTGAGCCACCTCGCCTGGCCCCTAATCCTTTTAAAGCAAACTTATTTATACCTCTCTATAAGCAGGTAAAGTAGAGAAAGGATATGACCAAGTCGTGTGGTAATGATGTGAAGGATATGAATGGAAGAGTAAACAGACGTAGAATAGAATTCTGCAGTTCCAGGACAGTTTGTGCTGACAGAGGACAATAGAAAGATTTCAGCCATTGTGCCAGCTGTCTGACACTGAGAAGGTAAAGGGAGTAGGTGTTAAGATTACTAGAAAAACAAGAGTTCTGCCAAGCAGATGCAACCAGTGCTTCCCAGGCTGATCTTAGATACAAGCTGTGGAAATGACAGTGTGTTGCTCATTACGGAATCTTTCCTTCTTACAGCAGGAAGCTCGATTCAAGTCACCAGCAAGAAAACAGAGTGGCCTTCATGTCTTTACTCTCAAAGTTCTGCAGGTTAGTGCCTCGATCTAAGTTTTCCTTACCCTGACACAGGTCATCCTTAAATGAATGTTACAACAAGGGAAGCAGGCAGTTCCTCACCACCTCTGTTGAGCAAAATGGAAGCGAAAGGGAGCTGAAGCAGAAAGCATCCTTCAACGGGCAGATGAGTGCCGCTCCCAGGTCAGCCAACTGCTATAGGGGATGGGGATGTAGCAGTGAACAAATCAGACAAAGCCCTTGCTCTCGGCAGACTCATTCCAGCAGGACAAGATAGTCTTTAATAAACGAGTACTTTCAAAATATATATGGGAGGAGTCATAAGTGCTATGAAGATAATTAAATCTCAGTAAAGGGATGGAGAGCAATGGAAAGTACCAGAGGGGTTCAGGGAAAGCCTTGGGAGATGAAATTTGAGCAGAGACTGGAAGGAAGTGAGGGAGTGAGCTGTGTGAATATCAGAGGGAAGATCAGACAGAGGAGTGCAAGTTCACAGGCCCTGAGGTAAGGGCAGGCTAATGTGAGAAAAGGGACAGCCATCAATGAGGAGAATAGCAGGAAATGAAATCAGAGAGGTGCCAGGGGCTCCACAGCTCAGGGCCTTGCTGTCATGGTGGGACTTTGGATGAACTTACAGAAAGTGCTTACGGCTAAAGAGATTCCCCCCACTCCCAAACTTTAATGATGTGACTAAGAAAAATCATCAAAGCCACTTCCTTAGGGATTTTAAAGACAAAGATTTCAGAAATGGGACACACAAAAATTAAAGCAGTCTATGTTGGGGAGGTAGGATTATGGATTTTCTTTTTTCCAAAAGAAATAAATTTGTGATTGCTGCAATACTTCTGGAATATGAAATATATTTACCTTAAAACAAACCTATCTGCTGGGCACAGTGGCTCACACCAGGAAGAGGCAGGTGTGATCATTTGAGGTCAGGAGTTTGAAACCAGCCTGGCCAACATGGCGAAACCCCATCTCTACTATAAATATGAAAATTAGCCAGGCGTGGTGGCAGGTGCCTGTAATCCCATCTACTCGGGAGGCTAAGGTAGGATAATTGCTTGAACCTGGGAAGCAGAGGTTGCAGTGAGCCAAAATTGCACCACTGCACTCCAGCCTGGGTGACAGAGTGAGACTTTGTCTCAAAACAAAAACAAAAACAAATCTACCACCACAGGGGCAATGGGTAGAGGGTACTTCTATATCCCCAGTGCTTGGAATTATACCCACTGCATGGCAGGTACTCATAAATGTTCATGGAATCACTGAAATGAACCTCTTGAGATGGATTATATGTTCTGCCAAGAACAAGAGAATAAGAAACTCTCCAGGCCCTACCTGAAGCAGCCCAGTATAATCCTTGCTTTATCTCATTCTTAGAGTTTTGCAATTTTTAAATTATCCATGCCATATGGAAAGTTTGATAATTAAAGAAACACCATGATTTTGAGCAAAGAAGCTATAGAATTTTTATTGGCCTCTTGGGAAACATAATAAGCCTCCTCTTCGACTTCAGGCTCTGGACTTTCTGCTGAAACTGGTAATGGGAGAAACAGAATTGAATAAGAAAATCTACACTAGAAGCTGGGATTTAAGTCCCCAGCCCAACACTCACACTGCCTCCTCCCGCAAGGACTGAGATGCCAACCTTCCCAGGCTCACTACTCTCAGGATAACGGAACTAATACTCCCAACTGCTTGGCTTACCCTTACAAACAGCACTCGCCATTGTCATCTAGAAAGACACATTCCTCATCAGAGCCTTCACTTGCTGCCTGGCTGGTCCTTGACATGTTCCTCCAATCTGGAGGCTTCCATGAGTTTAGAAGCTGAATCACTAGTCAGTGCCTTGGTTGAGTTTTTCTTTCTCTCCCCAGTGGGATGGGTGGTGTCAAAGGGAGAATAAAAAATCTGCTACAGAACTAGGATGACTGTAAGACACAAAGATGTATTTAAGGAACATAAGGGACTCATTATTAAACAAACCTATAAACTATATCAGCTGTTAAGGTATTCCTCCTTCCATATTTTCTGAGACGCAAATAAGAAAGGAGGATGCCATGTATTAACTCTTTCTGACCCAGCTCCTGTGAGTGCTTTATTCCCTGTCTCTCTTATGAGGATCCAGTTTAGTGAATAACAAACACTTACACTGACTGAGTCCTTACTAAAGGCAAAGTCCTCTAATAAGCATTTCACATTACTTAACTCATTCAACCCTTTGGGGAAGACATTATTACCCCCATTTACAGATTGAAGTAACTGAGGCTTCAAGACATGAAACCATTTGCTTAAAATCACACAGCCAGCAAATGGGCAACCCAGGTTTAAAACAGAGGTCTACCCAATTCCAAAGCCCATGTTTTAAGCCACCACCCTATTATGCAGCCTCTCAGAGCAGATAAGGCTGTACAGCCATAGCCTCTATTTTTTTTTTTTTAAGATGGAGTTTTGCTCTTTCTGCCCAGGCTGGAGTGCAGTGGTGCAATCTTGGCTCACCACAACCTCTGCCTCCTGCATTCAAGCGATTCCCAATTCTCCTCCATCAGCCTCTCAAGTACCTGGGATTACAGGCATGTGCCACCATGCCCAGCTAACTTTTATGTTTTTAGTAGAGACAAGATTTCACCATGTTGGCCAAGATGGTCTCAATCTCCTGACCTCGTGAACTGGCTGCCTCTACCTCCCGAAGTGCTGGGATTACAGGCATGAGCCACTGCGCCTGGCAGTCCTTTTCCTTTAAGTAAGATTTTGGAAAATTTCTTTGAAGTTGAGTAAGACTGAAGAAGAATAATGATGTTGGAATGCCAGAACTATAGTATACAGTTCAAAACTAGAATGTTGGAGTGAGACAAGAAGTTCTTTTAGCCCAGAAAATAGGCTTCATACTGTCTGTAGGAAAGTCTTAACTCTTCAGTCAAGACTCCAAGGCTTCTCACAATCTGGACTAATTACCTCCCATCCATTCATTCAGTCAAACAAATATTAAATTAGATGCTGACTATGTGCCAGACAATAGGAATGCAATGGTAAATACAAGTGGAATGGCTCCTACTCTCATGAAGCTCATCATTTTGAGGTGTATGGATATATATACAATTAATATAAGTATATCAATAATATCTAAAATAACATGAAACTCCAATGGTGGTAAGTTCAATGCAAGAGAGAGATGTAGTGCTGTAGGAGGGGATTGGTCTGTCCTTGAAGGAGTGATGCTTGAGCCAAGATATGAATGATGGCTAGGAACTGAGTTGACAAAGAGGGGAGGGAAAATGCTGATGGAATCATCCACTCATTCTGTCCTTTCTCTCTCTCAGCTTGCCGTAGTGGAAACCTGAATCTTCTGAAATGGAGATGGGCAATATGGGTAATGGATCCTTCGGGTGTCCTCCTTCCAAGCAAATGTAGCCCTGGGAACACTGGGAATTTTGTTCATTGAAAAGAGAGAAGAGACAAGGTGACTGGTGTTACAAAGTGAGAATAAAGACAAAGACGTTGGTATTTTATCCTCTGATACGTCAGTCTTCTGGACTTCTTGGTTATGCCGCTAATCAGGCAGGACAGCCATTGTCCCATATACTGCATTTGTATGACTCAGAAAAAGATGCCCATTTCTCCAGGAAGAACCAGCCTTGGGCATCTAGCTTGAGGAGGAGAGCATGGGCTCAATTTCTACTGCAGTGACCAGCTCCTCCAACCCAAACTGGCTACGCTTGTCCAGTGAACAACCTGAACATCCACACATGGTGGACCGGTGAAGAGACATTTGTTTTACAAGTCGCTGTGACAGAAATGGCTGTGAAGTGAGGACTAAACTGACCGCAAGCATTGTGCACAATGATGTATACTTAAGAGTGTGTGTGTGTGCGTGTGTCTGTGTGTATGTCCTGGTAAATAAATGTGAATTGCTAAAGATGCCTACAGAAGTTCAAGGTGGGTAACAAGAATGAGAATCAACAAAGGCAGCATCTCCTAAAATGTGTTTACCAGGACGAACTTACCAGGAGAGAATGAAAAAGCAAGAGGTGGACTTCAAGTCATTAGGAGAGAAGAAAAGTAAAACCAGATGATTGGTCTACTGGTGATGAGGTGCCTGGAATAATCGGAGAATTTGAAGGCTGGCTTGGGGATCCCTGGAATCTGGCCCAACCCTGGTTTACAGCAAATGTTATTAACTAGGCAGTCCATCAATGATCTTCAGGGGAATCTCTGAACCTCCTGAAACTATAGTATTACTTTTCATATATGTGTGCATACAGTACTTTTGCTCTGGGAGGGTCATAGCAGTCATCAGATTATTAGATTAAAAACTGGTCTCAGCCGGGCGTGGTGGTTTACGCCTGTAATCCCAGCACTTTGGGAATCCAAGGCGGGTGGCTTACCTGAGGACAGGAGTTTGAAACCAGTCTGGTCAACATGGCAAAACCATGTCTCTACTAAAAATACAAAAATTAGGCCAGGCACGGTGGCTCACGCCTGTAATCCCAGCACCTGGGGAGGCTGAGGCGGGCAGATCATGAGGTCAAGAGATTGAAACCATCCTGGCCAGCATGGTGAAATCCCATCTCTACTAAAATACAAAAAAAAAAAATTAGCCAGGCATGGTGACATGCGCCTGTAGTCCCAGCTACTTGGGAGGCTGAGGCAGGGGAATCACTTAAACTGGAAAGGCAAAGGTGGCAGTGAGCTGAAACAGCCCCACTGCACTCCAGCCTGGCAACAGAGCAAGACTTCATCTCCAAAAAAAAAAAAAATAGCAGGATGTGGTGGTGGGTGCCTGTAGTCCCAAGTACTCAGGAGGTGGAGGCAAGAGAATCGCTTGAACCCAGGAGGCAGAGGTTGCAGTGAGCCAAGATCGAGTCATTGCATTCCGGTTGCCTGGGTGACAAAGCAAGACTCTGTCTCAAAAAACAAAACAAAACAAAAAAAGAACTGATCTCAAGATATACAGATGACCCGGGTGGGTGGATCAGAGTGCATTTTGTTGAAGGCGGAAACATCATACTGTAAGATGTCCTGTCAGAAAACAAAACTATTTACTCTTAAGGCCAAGAAAGTTGTCATTTTTCTTGGAAAGAAGTTACTAATGCCTCAAAAGAACCTTTTTCCTCTTGTACGAAGTTTGATCACCTTGCCCATAAAAATCCAATGGTAACTCTCTGAGTAGCTTGGGTTTTCTCAATGAGTGTACCTAGTATTGAATAAGCAGAGTGTGTTCCTCAATAGATGTTCAAACTGATACTCTAGTAAGTTATATTTGCATTCTCTCAACCTCCTTAAGTTTATAGTAATTAATTTTCTCCTTTTTTGCAATCATCCAAATGAGTGGGTGAGAATCTGGACCCTGGAGTCTGTCAATCTGAAATGCAAGATATGGCTCTTCCAGATACCAGTTGGAGAGGTTGGCATGTAATTTTATCACCCAGAACTTCAGTTTCAGCATTTGGTAAAATGGAGAAATGATAGTGTATACTCTGATAGTGTATACTGTGAGGATCAAGTAATCCAATTAATCCATGTAAGGAACAGTGTTTGGCATATACTAAGTGCCTGATACAGGTTAGAATGAGACTTTACTCCCTGCCTCCCTTTTTAAGTTTTGTTTTTTCTTTGTATTTTTTAAAAATTGAGATGTAATTTACAAACAGTGAAATTCAGATTTTAACTGGATAGTTCAATAGGTTTTGACAAATCTATGCCTCTTTTTTATAAAAGCCTCATGCCCTTCCTATAGCCTATATTCTAAAACTTTTTGTTTTCTAAATGCTGGATTATATTACAATACACGATCTGTCTATGAAAAATCTTTACCCTCTCCTCCCTCCGGCAAACAGATTCTATTTTTTCTTTCTTTTTTTCCCCTCATCTTAAAGTCTGCTTCTATAGGTTCTAAAATAGCTCCTCCCCCACCCCCAACCAAATTTAAAACCTAGAAGGACCTTGGTACAGTCATTTTGCCCCTTTCCTGCATCCTGGAAAGTCTATGGATAAAAACCACTTGGTTTTATTTTTAGATCTCCAGGGAAAGCTTTTCTACAACCTCTCTCAGTCACCTGTTTCAGTGCTTAGCAACACTTAACTAGAAAGCTCTGCCCCTGTGTGTCCCTGGCTTTTAAATGGGTAATAACCACTAATTTTGATATAATGCTTTAGAAAGAGCCATGAAGTGAGATCAGAAAGGAGGCAGCATGGAGCAAACCTAATGCCACATAAATGAGTGCACGTGTGTCCTTGTTGAGAACAGCGGGATTTGACCCAACTGAGATTGTCCCCAGGCAGAGGGTAAGCACTATGCAGCTCTGCTCTCACTGTTCTACAGGTGTGAAGTCGTGTATACAGTTACCAGATCTTCAGATTTTCCTTCTAGGCAAAAAGGCAGAAATTATTATTTTTATGTGAAATATTCTTTTAACATTGGCTTGCTAAAAAATAAAGGAAAGAAAGCTCTCTGTAGGTCAAGAAAACATGTCTGCTGCTTACACATGGCCCATAGGTCAGTTTATAATCCCTGTTGTAGTTTATATGTGCTTTTACATCTACTACCTTATTTAATCTTGAATATACCTGTAGGACAGGTAAGGTAAGGAGGTGTACAATCCTGATTTTTTTTTTGAGATGGAATCTCACTCTGTCACCAGGCTGCAGTACAGTGTCACAATCTTGGCCCACTGCAACCTCTGCCTCCTGGGTTCAAGCCATTCTCCTGGCTCGGCCTCCAAGTAGCTGGGATTATAAGCACACACCACCATGCACAGAAAATTTTTCTATTTTTAGTAGAGGTGGGGTTTCACCATGTTGGCCAGGATGGTCTCGATCTCTTGACCTCATGATCTGCCCAACGATCCTGATTTTAAGAGAAAAAAACTAAGGCTTAGAAATATGAAATAGTTGTTCAAACTGTACATCTGGCAGAACCTAGGACTTATGGTTCTATTTCACTGTGACTCCGGCTACATCCCAGCTTTGCCCTCCAGGGGTCCTTAGAGCCCTTGTTACTTCTTAGTGAATGGAGACATCACCCAGAGTTTATCAGTTGTTTATGGAAAATGCAGGAAAAAACGAGGGGCAACTCAAAGAGTAAATATTGGTTGCACAGAGCAATAACAATGACATCTTCTGGGGGATTGAATGTTTGTAAAATTAAAAGCTACGACAGACCGGGTGTGGAGGCTCACACCTGTAATCCCAGCACTTTGGGAGGACAAGGTGGTTGGACCACCTGAGGTCAGGAATCAACACTAGCCTGGCCAACATGGCAAAACCCCATCTATACTAGAAACACAAAAATTAGGTGGGCATGGTGGTGGGCGCCTGTAATCCCAGCTACTCTGGAGGCTAAGGCACAAGAATTGCTTGAACTGGTGAGGCGGAGGTTGCAGTGAGTTGAGTTTGTGCCTGAGCAACAGGAAAGGAACGCCGTCTCAAAAAACAAACAAGAAAACCAAATAAACAAACAAAAATAAAAGCTGTGATAAAAATAAAAACATGCAGAGGTAGCTGACAGATTTAAACTTTCTAAGGTCTTTGGATTATTTCAGAAATGGGAAAAGTATCAACTTACATTGGACCACAGTAGCAAGAGGGGCCACTATAAGAGTAAAAGAATGTATAACTGAGAAGCTAATACAGGGAATGATACTGGATTCATACAAAAGAGGGCAAGAAAGGAGAGAAAAACAACAGAAAACTGGTAGGACAAATAAAAAAATCAGAAAACAAATAGAAAGATAGTAAATATAAATGTAACAATATCAGTAATTACATTAAATGTAAATGAACCACTTCAATGAAAACACAAATACGGTCATGCTAGATAAAAAATAAAAACATAACTATATGTCCCTTAAATAAGGACACACAAGGTGGAAAGAAAAGGACTAGGTCCAGTAGCTCACACCTGTAATCCCAGCACTTTGGGAGGCCAAGGTAGAAGGATCATTTGGGGCCGGGAATTTGAGACCAGCCTGGGTGGCATAGTGACACCCCTGTTTCTACAAAAATAAAACATGAGCTGGTGTGGTGATGCACACCTGTAGTCCTAGCTACTTGGGAGGCTGAAGCAAGAGGATTCCTTGCCTCAAATTTCTGCAGCCCAAGAGTTTGAGGCTGCAGTGAGCTATCATCACTCTATTCCAGCCTGGGTAACAGAATGAGACTGTGCCTTATTGAAAAAAAAAAAAAAAGGCCTTGAAAACACTAATCAAAAGAAAATTGTGTAGCTATACTGATCAGACAAAGTAGATTTATAGCATGAAGCACTACCAGAGAGATTAATGCTGTAATGAATGAATATGGTCATCCACTTTATAATGATAGTGTGATAGTGTGGTCAATTTTTTCATTGATAATGATTTCATAATGACAATATGGTCAATCAATCAGGAAAATATCACAATTATTGGTTTATATGTAACTTTCATATAACTAAAAGTATATAAAACAAAGATTAACCAAACTAAACGGAGAAATAAATAAAGCCACAATCACAGAGGGAAACTTTACCACATCTCTCTTAATAACTGACAGAATGATCAGACAAAAAATTAATGATGATATGAAAGATCTAAAAAACAAAACTGACACAAACTTGACCTACAGATATATACAAAATACTGTTCATAATGATGACAAAAAGTATTAATTCATTGTTTCCTTTCTTTTTTTTTTTGAGACGGAGTTTCACTCACGTTACCCAGGCTGGAGTGCAATGGCGCGATCACGGCTCACCGCAACCTCTGCCTCCTTGGGTTCAGGCAATTCTCCTGCCTCAGCCTCCTGAGTAGCTGGGATTACAGGCACGCACTACCATGCCCAGCTAATTTTTTGTATTTTTAGTAGAGACGGGGTTTCACCATGTTGACCAGGATGGTCTCGATCTCTTGACCTCGTGATCCACCCGTCTCGGCCTCCCAAAGTGCTGGGATTACAGGCTTGAGCCACTGCGCCTGGCCAAGCTTATATGAAATGTTTCTAAACTTTGAACATATATTGTGCCAAAAACCTACTTCTAAGAGAATCCCAAGACTTGAAATCAGTCAGAATTTTCTGAGTATGTTAACTTAAACTAGAAATAAATAACAAAAAATCCTAAAATAGCACCAAATATTAAGAAATAAATTTCTAAATAATCCATGGATCAAAGAAGAAATCACAGTGGAAATTTTCATCCTCAATAATAAAAATATGACATATCAAAAATGTATGATACAATTAAGGCTTTACTTATATCTTCATACGTTTATACTAGGAAAGAACAAGGCTGAAATTCAAGAATCTAAGTATTTATTGAATAAGTTTTTAAAAGAATAGTAAATTAAACCCAAAGTGAGTAGAAGAAAGGGAATCATAAAAATAAGATCAAAAGTTAATGAAATAGAAAACAAAACAATAAAAAAAGAAATTAATGAAATAGAAAACAAATGCACCTTAGAGAAAGTCAACAAAGCCAAAATTGGGTCTCTGAAAAGACTACTAAAAATGAATTGACCTCTAACAAGACTCGTCAAGACAAAAAGAAGAAAAGCACAAATTACCTATATCAGATATTAAATTCACCACAAACCTTTCAGACACTAAGAAGTTAATAGATTATTACACATCCTCATGCCAAACATTTTAGAAAAGCACAATTTAAAAAACCAATTAAAAAAATTAAAATCTGAATGGCTGTATATCTACTAAATCAATGAAATGTATAATTAAAAATCTTCACACAAAGGAAACTCTAGGCTCAAATGGCTTCACTGACGAATTATCTCAAATATTTAAGAAATAAATAATACCAATATCATGCAAACTCAAAAAATAGAGAATATTACATTCTATGAAGCCAATATAATTTGGATATCCAAATCTGACATACACATGAAAAGGAAAGAAGACTTTGGCCAATCTCTTCCAAGAATGTCGCACAAAAGTCCTAAATAAAACAGACAATGTATCAGGACTAAGGGGGTTTGTTCAAAAATACAAGAATTATCTAACAAATGAAAACCAATCAACATAAACAGAATAACTGAGAAAAATCATATGGCCATCTCAATAAATGAAAAAAAGGTTTAATAATTTAACACCCGCGCAGGAAAAAGTTATTAGTGAGCTAAGACTAAAAGATAATTTCTAGATCTTTTAGAGTATCTACAAAACTTTTAAGGTAAAAATAATACATAAGAAATAGTGAAAAATTTCCCCTAAAATCAGAAATGAAATGAAAAGATGCTCACATCACCAGAAGTCTTAAACCACTTCAATAAAACAATAAAAACAAATACGTAACTTGTTAGAAGAATTTGAAAGAAAAGAATGAAACTTGCATAATTTGTAGTTAGTATATTATATACATAGAAAAAAAATCTACAAATTGTGATTAAAAACTGATTTGGGGGCCAGGCACAGTGGCTCATGCCTATAATCCCAGTACTTTGGGAGGCCAAGGTGGGAGGATCACTTGAGCCCAGGAGTTCAAGATCAGCCTGGGCAACATGGTAAAACCCTGTCTCCATTAAAAATGCAAAGAATTAGCTGGGTATGGTGGCACACACCTGTAATCCCAGCTACTCAGGTGGCTGAGGCACAAGAATCACTTGAACCCAGGAGGGGGAAGTTGCAGTGAGCCAAGATTGAGCCACTGCACTCTAGCCTGGGTGACAGAGCAAGGGTCTGTCTCAAAAAAAGTCAATTTATATTATCAGTGGCAAACAGAAAGGAAAAAAAATTTAAATAATTTTATTTACAATAGCATCAAAACTTTAAAATACTTAAAAATAGATGTTATTAAAGATGTGCAAGACCTTTATCCTGAAAACTACAAAACTTTGCTGAGAGAATTTAATAAAATATAAAGATGGACATCTCCCAAATGCATCTATGAATTAACAAAGGTGTCAGAACTACCAGATATTAAGACTAATGATAAAGCCATAGTAGTTAATTCAGTGTGGTACTGAATTAAATTGAAAGAGACTAGTGATATAGAGGAGGATCCAGACATAGGTCCACATACACAGATACATGATTACTTGATTTATGACAAGTGTGAAATGGTAGCGTGGTGAGAGAAAGTTAGTCTTCTCAATAAATAGTTGCTGTGTGCCAGGCGTGGTGGCTTGTGCCTGTAATCTCAGCACTTTGGGAAGGCAAGGCAGGCAGATCACATCAAGAGATCAAGACCATCGCGACCAACATGGTGAAACCCTGTCTCTCTACTAAAAATACAAAAATTAGCTGGGCATGGTGGCATGTGCCTGTAGTCCCAGCTACTCAGGAGGCTGAGGCAGGAGAATCAGTTGAACCTGGGAGAAGGAGGTTGCAGTGAGCCAAGATCACACCACTGCACTCCAGCCTGGCAACATAGTGAGACTCTGTCTCAAACAAACAAACAAACCAAAGAAGAATATTTTCATAATCTTTGGGATAGGCAAAATTTTCTTACACAACACACAAATACCATTATTCATACAAGGGGGAAAAATTGATAAAATTAAGAACATTATCTCAGCCAAAGATTTAACTTAGAGAGTAAAGGGGCAAGCCCCAGAATAGAAGAAGAATTTGCAAAACACATATATGACAAAGAACTGAAATTCAAAACATATAAAGAACTTGTAGAAACCAAAAAGAGACAGATAACCCTACAGAAAAATGAGTAAAAGGCTTGAACAGGTACTTCACAAAAGAAGATGGCCAAAGGGCCAATAAATTTATGAAAAGTGTTCGGCTTCAGTGGTCGTAAAAAATGAATTTAAAATCAAAATGAGATGCCATATGACCCCACTGGATTGTCTAACATTAAAGGGATGGAAAATACCAGCGTTGCAGAAGCTGTGGAGACTCTTCACTGCTAGTGGGAGTGTAAATTGCACAACAAATATGGAAACCTATGTGGTAGGTGCCACGAAAGTCAAACATGCATGCCCCACATCCCAGCAACTGCAGTGCAGGAATCACAAAATCAGTTCCTCACTTGCTCCAGGTTTACTCACGTCTCTCTGCTCTAAAATAATCTCTTCTGAGCCCATTTTCTCTTAAAATCTTCCAAGTTGCTTCTCACTTTTCCTCCCTCAGGAGCATGATGAGAGCTTTCATTCTCCTATATTTAGCAGCCCCTGGAAAGACAGCTGTCCCTAGGACACATCTCAACACCCTTAGGAACTGACCTCCACCTGGAACCACTGCCACCTAGAATGTAGGGGAAACTTTTGTGACATGGTACCAAAGCAATCATTGGACCTCCTATGTCATTCTCCTAAATTATTGAGGTCTGAAACAGCCTGGCTGAAGTTTTTTTTAGACAGAGTCTTGCTCAATCACCAGGCTAGTGTGCAGTGGCGCAATCTTGGCTCATTGCAACCTCCGCCTCCCGGATTCAAGTGATTCCCCTGCCTCAGCTTTCTGAGTAGCTGGAACTATATGTGTGCGCCACCATGCCAGGCTAATTTTTTGTATTTTAGTAGAGACGGGATTTCACCATGTTGGCCAGAATGGTCTTGATCTCTTGACTTTGTGATCTGCCCACCTCAGCCTCCCAAAGTGCTGGGATTATAGGTGTGAGCCACTGTGCCCAGCCAATTTTTTTTTTTTTTTAACAATAATACCTAAGATTGGCTTCGTAGGCAGAATAGAATATGACCCCTCCAAAGATGCCATATCCTGAACCACGGAACTTGTGAATACGTTATACTCTATGACAAAGGGGACCTAAGGTTGCTAATCAGCTGAGTGTAGGAAGATTGTTCTAGATCATCCAGGTGGATCCAGTCGAATGACATAGGCCCTTAATAATGAAAGAAGGAGGCAGGAGAGTGGATCAGAGAGATGCGATGTGAGGAGTACTGACTGTTGCTGGCTTTGAAGATGGAAGAAGGCCTTGAGCCAAGGAATGTGGTAGCTGCTAGCCAGCAAGAAAACAGAAACTTCATCCTTCAATCACAAGGAATTGAGTTCTGCCAACAGCCCAAATAAGCAAAAAATGAATTTTTCCCTAGGGCCTCCCGAAAAGGAGGTGATATGCTAACATCTTTTTCTTTTTCTTTTTTTTTTTTTTTTCGTCTAGCTCTGTTGCACAGGGTGGAATGCAATGGCATAATCATAGCTCACTGTAGTGTGGCCCTCAACTCCCGAACTCAAGTGATCCTCCCGCTTTCGCCGCCCACGTAGCCAAGACTACTGTTGCATGCCACCATGCCCAGCTAATGTTTTCAATTTTTATAGAGATGAGGTCTTGCACCCTTGCCCAGGCTGGTCTCAAACTCCTGGCCTCAAGCAATCCTCCCACCTCAGCCTCGCAAAGCATTGGGACTACAGGCATAAGCCACCACTGTGCCTGGCCTGAAGCTATCTATTTGTAGTGATTTATAATAGCACAGCAGCAATGGAAAGCTGAGACAGTTGTCAAGGAGGCAAGAAAATAGGACTTTCATAAGAAAGCCGGCTGTTTCATCAGAAAAGAATTCACTAAAACATGGATGCTCCAAACAGCCCGTTAGTGGAATAAGTCAATAAATGTACCAAATTTACTGATTTACAGCAACGCTGTAAGTAGCCTGTGGATTCTGCAGTGCTGTGAGGAAAGATGTGGGAATGGAACCTTCAGAACTACTCCCACTGTTCAAATGGCTATGTGTTATTTCCAGTAATCATGTATGATTTATATGTTGCAAAAAAAAATCCAATAATATCAACTTGGTAGCAATTTTCAGAAAATCTATATAGCCCACAATCAGGACAAAACTGGTCAAAATATAAAAAAGAAGATATCAGTGACAGACTAGAATCACCAAATCTGGATATAGAGTCACTATAAATATGAAATAACTAAGGGAGTCAAACACTAATTGGCTCCAAATAGTAGCTCAGAAGATGGGCTAAGCAAGAAAAGGGCAGAAACCTTGAATATGACAGATATTAGTAATCAAAATACAATAGAAATATATAAAATACAAAAATATTAAGGAAGGCCAAACACAGTGGCTCCTGCCTGTAATCCCAGCACTTTGGGAGGCCAAGGCAGGCAAATCACTTGAGGTCAGGAGTTCAAGATCAGTCTGGCCAACATGGTGAAACCCCATCTCTCCTAAAAATACAAAAATTAGCTAGGCATGGTGGCACACACCTGTAATTCCAGCTACTTGGGAGACTGAGGCAGAAGAATTGCTTGAACCGGTGAGGCAGAGGTTGTAGTGAGCTGAGATTGCTCCACTGCACTCCCGCCTGGGTGACAGAGAGAGACTCTGTCTCAAAAAAAAAAAAAAAAAAAAAATTAAGGAAAGATAACCGGTCAACTGGTTACTAATCCAAAAAATGATAGACAATCGCTAAGCTAAGCAGGGAACTAAGAAGAGGCAGTAGCACCCATATCATGGATTAAATTTTGTTCACTAATTGCTAGAAATAAACTGAGAAACTAAGGAGAAATTAGCTGAATACTCACAAAAATTTTAAATGTGGCAACAGAAAATGGCATTAAAAAAGAATTCAAAACAAATCAGTAAAAACTGAAAGATTCCCATTTAGAATGATAACATTCTGGTGTCTAATGAGGAAATACACTTTTTGAATATTAAAGATACCCACACACAAAACCCGATCATTTCAACAAACTGCGCAATCGTAATGCCTGCTGTAAAGACAAAATGAAAACCTGTCCACTCTAACTTGTTGGTGATCTCCAAAAACCAGATGAAAACATACCTATGCAGTAGAAATTGCTTCACGGCTACGTTAATCAGTACATTTGTTACATTATTTATTCTGTTAATTTGCAGTTTGAAGAATTGGCTTTGGCTTGTTCTGTCTGTCTGTCACTCCATCTTCCTAACCGGCTATTTTGTGAATTGGTTATTTGATGAATTGGTTTTTGGCAAAATGGCTTTAGATCGATTCAATGTTGATAAATTCACCCAAAACCACTTCCTCCATGGCAAATGGGAAAGGCAAATAGATTCAAAAACTAAAAAAGCTTTCTGGAAAGCAGTTTGGCAACCCTTGTCAGAAACTGTAAAAATGTGCATATTCATTGACCAACAATTCCACTTCAAGGAAATTATTAAAACAGTGGCTCACATCTGTAATCCCAGCACTTTGGGAGGCCGAGGTGGGCAGATCATCTGAGGTCAGGAGTTCGAAACTAGCCTAGCCAACATGGTGAAACCCCATCTCTACTAAAAATACAAAAATCAGCCAGGCACGGTGGCACATGCTTGTAGTCCCAGCTACTCAGGAGGCTGAGGCAGGAGAATCCCTGGAACCCGGGAGGTGGAGGTTGCAATGAACCGAGATTGTGCCACTACGCTCTAGCTTAGGTGACAGAGCAAGACTCCATCTCAAAAAGAAAAAGAAAAGTTAAAAAGGAATGACAGTGTGAAAAAAGATCAGGTTACATCGATTTTATGATAGAATTATCAAATACAGTGAAATGTTAAAGACAAGTTAAATTTCAATAACAGGCGTTGGATAAATAGATCAGTGGACTGTTATGAAGCTTTAAAATTTGTGCTGTGAAAGCATATTTGATGTCTTGAAAAGTTGTTCAAGCATTATTGTTAAGTTATTAAAAAGCTGTGAAACAGACTATACTAATTTAGTAAAAACAAAACCAAAAAAAATGCCATAAGCATGTGACTGAGTGGATAAACTCCAAAATATTTAGTTATTTTGGGGTTGGCATTATGGATAATTTTTTTCTCCTTTGTGTTTACCTGAATTTTCTAAAATTTCTACAATGAAAATGTGTTATTCTTTATAAAAAGAAAAAAGAATGTTTAATTATTCATTAGCCTAGAAGCCAGGAGACCCTTCCAATGTATATGACCTTGAATAAGCTACTATGTCTCTCTCCCAGCCTTCATATTTCTCATCTTGAATTTCACATCTCTTTACTGGTCTTTTCCTTCTCTTCTTTAAAATTTGGTTAGTGACTCACTACTTCTAGAAATTCATATCCCATGAACTCTAGCATTGCTTAGAGGCTGTTTTGAACAGTTACATGTTGTATGCCAACATACAGGGTTTGCATCCTCTAACTGTGGAGTGGCAGGCACTCAGAGGAAAAGGACACTCTCAGAAGTTCATACTCTAGTGGAAGAGACAGATATTTAATCAGAAATGGTAACACAATGTGGAAAAACAGACTCATAAAAGTATGAGTGAAGTGGTCTAAGATCACAGAGGTCAGCAGTGACTTCTTGAAGAGGTAGGACTGGAGTTGGATCCTGGAGGAGGGAACACGATGAGCCTGCAGTTCTTGGCTTTGACCAGTCCCTGTGGCATAGACTTTTCATGCCTTATGTCATGTAATCCTTCCCGCAATCATATGAAGCAACCTCTTCCCTTCCCAACTTTTTCTTAAGCAGTTTGGATCACTGAAGTACAGGAGGGTAAGTAACTTGCCCAGGTGCTATGCGATCGCTCCTTGCCTTGCCCTCTTCTGCTCTCTCTCCCAGAGCACTGACCCCTGCAAACTACACCTCCTTGACACCATTGCCACTGGTTCAGCCAGGTGGGAGGTAGGAGGATGGGAGTTAGGGAGAAACCATGAAGTTTCTGCTGGCTTCCTCACAGCTCCAGGCAGCAACTGCAGGTAGCAGCTTCAGCAGTGGCCATTTGCCTCCTGGTTTCAGCTCCTATAAACTTTGATATCCCTTCCTCAATGGTCTCAGTTCCCACCAACCCTGGATTCCCAGGTTCTAGTAACCTATTTCCTCCTTTTATTCCTCCAGCTTAGGCACTGCCTTCCTACATTCCATCCTTCCTCCACCTCAGCCTCTCCTGTGTGGACCTACAGCATACTGCCACCTCTATAACTAGTTCCTGATGTTAAAATCCCCACGTGAACCATCTAGCATGGCCTGCGTTCCTGAACCAATCCTGACCACAGAGTCACACAGCTAATCAGTGGCTGAACTCGCACACTCATGGCTCTTGGGCTCCAAAGTCTTCAAAGATGATAGCCCATATTCACTGAATACTTACTAAGTGTCACGATTTTCAAATGGATCATCTCTTTAATCCTCACTGCCACCCTATCACGTGAGTGCTCTTATTATCTCTCCCATTTATAAGAGAAAAAGTTGAGGCCAAGAAACTTTCCCAACAGGCACAGCAAGCAAGTTGGGGAAGGAAGAGTTAGAGCCAGGCAGTTGGAATCCAGGACTTGTGTTCCTAGCCTCTCAGCTGTCCCCCGGTTGGACAGGAAGGAGCTGGGAGATGGGAGAGATTCCTAAGAGAGGTGAGAATTAGAAAGAAGACACGGGGAGCCTTGGACCAGTCTTTGACCTCAGCATTGCAGTTCCTGAGCTGTAGTTTGACAGGGTAGGCCTAGTCACCAATCCCCTCTTTCCTGATGCCCAACAGCAGTCTTGTCATTCTGGGCATCTGTGGGAGAAGAGAGTAAAGAAAATATGCCAAGAAATCCAAGGAGCAGTGTTCAATGGCCCTGTCCTTCTCTGTACCTCCCTCTGCTCCTCATCTCCACCCTCCCACTTCCCATAGTCCTCTCCTCTCCATTGGGAAAAGCCCATAATCCCCTGGGGAAATCCACCCATCCTTCAGGTTCCCGCTCCCTTGGCATTTGCACATCACAGGGAGTGCACGTTGCTCTGACTCTAATTAGCAGGTGCTAAGCAGTTTCCACATTTCTTAGTAAATATGTCAAAACACAAAATCCATTCATTCTTTCCTCTCCCCCACCCTTCCCCTCTTCTTGTAAAACATGCTTTTCTCTCTTTGCTGCTCAGTGGAGAAGTATTTTTCTTCAGCAAGAGTGAAAGTGGCATTAACACAGGGAGTCTGGCAGTTTTACAATCCTTTTCAAATCCTCATTTGCCCTCCTGGTCATTCATCCATCTGTTCATTCATTCATTCAAGTGCCTGCTATGGGGCAGGCACTGACTTAGGGCTTTGGGTTTTATTAGGGCCTCTCAAGTATAAGGCTGGCATCAGCAAGGATCCCATAGAGACCCTCCAGGAGATCCCATTATCACCCAGGACTCAACCAGGGCAATAAGGTACCATGGAGCCTCAGGGGACTTGTGCACTTAATTTCCACCATCTCTCTGGGCCTCCTGCTGGGGTGACTGGAAAACAACTCCTTAAATCAAGTAACAGCCGGCTCCCTCCCTGCTGGGCTCTCCTCCCCAGCACCCACCCCCTTTCCCTTGAGTCCACTGAGTTGGAGAAGCTAAATTTCCAGCCGTTATCCACCTCTCTCCCTGCAGCCTTTCTTCCCAAGCCCTTGCCCCAGACAAAAGAAACAGAAAGGCGAGAGGGTGGGGCTGCTGTTCAGGCCCATCCAATCCCTGGAGCTTCTCCACGAAGCCTGCTGCCAGATTCCTTTGACAGCCTGGGCGCTTGGAACCACGCTTAGCTCTCCTGGCCAGAATGAGGGACCTCAGAGAGGGCTGGGAGGTGGAGGCGGGAGGTGGAATTCCCCATCTGAGTGCTGTTTGTTATTTAATTTAGGGTGACACATGAATATAAACCTCGTAATGATTTTGAAAGGCTGGCAGTTCAGTTTCACCCAGGAACTCACACAGGCCTCCCCGGCTCTCACCCCGCAGGCTTCTGAGGCTATTTTTAGAGAAGGGAGAGGAAGAGGCCTGGGGGCTTCCAAGCTTGAGTCAAGGAACCCCATCCAAATCCAGTCAAGCCAGCAATTTTGACTAATCCCACCAACACCTTCATTTGGCCTTTGTAAGTAGTCCCCCACTCCCTCCCCGGGCTGCTGCCTGCAACAGTCTTAGCCTGCCCTCTGTCCAGCCTTCCAAGGCTGGCTGAGCATCTCCCATGCTCCTAGGACCTCATGGACAAGCAAGGAAAGGAAGTGGTCCCTGCCCTGGAGGAAGAGCTCCTGGCTGTAAGAGACAGAGCTGGATGAACCACATATTTCAACAGAGAAAATAGAGTGCTGGGGTAGGGACAAGGGAAATATAGTAGATAAAACAGCATGTGGGGGTCACAGAATAGGGGCTGGCAGAGCCTCGGATGCTGCACTAGCCCAGTCTACTCAGTGATATGAAAACTGAGGCCCAGAGAAGTGAGGCACCTTGCCCAAGGTCACACAGCTGGTCAGGGGTGGACATAGAGTCACACTGAAGGCCCCTGGCTTGGAAAATTAAATGTCCAGGTTGTGAACTACCCGCGGTCGTCAGTCAGTTCCTCTTCCTCCTCCTCCCGTCACTCTCCTCTGGTCCTCCAGCGTTTGCCCTCCCTGAGTGGTCCGCGCGGGAAAGCAGCTGCTGGAACTATTCGGAGGAGGCAGTGAGTAGTGCCGGCAGAATCATTTCCATTAATTTACACCATTTTGCAGCTCCTCCAATCTGCCTGCTGCTTGCCAGTCCTTCCATGTCCTGACTGAGATGGCTGTTCTGTTTGTTTCTATTGTCTGAGAAATAAAATGGTTTTGATGACACCCACGGTCCCTCGTGAATGACTGTACTCCAGCTACCCGCAAGGCAAAAGGCATCAGCTGCATCCCTCAACCACGGCTCCTGGAAGAGGCCTGCTTGCCTCTTCCACAGGGGCTTGAGCCTGAGCCAAGGAAGCAGCACAGACCCCACCCCACCCACACCCACCGCGAATGCGGACTGAGCCTGGAGAGAGGGAGAGCTGTGGAAAGGGTAGAATCTGGAGGGCCGTCTTCAGTTAGCCTCAAAGAAAGGGGAGGGTAAGGCCAAGGAGAGGAAACTAATGTTTTAAGGGCATACGGCAAAACCCAGCCTGCAAAGTCAAAGTCTGAATAGGCCTATTACCTACTGTGCATGGGACCCTGTTCTCAAAGCTGAGGACCGAAGCAGTGAAAGGGACAGCAGCTTCGATGCCTCCCATGGGAATGTTATTCTAAATCTTTATCCACTGGACTTGCACAGACACCAACCATCAGCCACCTAGTAGCCAGGTCCCAGGGTCTCCCCCACTGGGCTAGGCATTAACCCTTTAGGTGCTGAATCCTAATGAGGTGGGGAGGGAGGGGGAGTCTCAGGGAGGGGCTGGGGCAGCCAGGAGGTTGAAGTCCAAGGCAGCAGCTGCTCACCAACCAGCACAGGATTGCAATATTACAGCAGCATTAAATATCAGCCATATACCCAGAGGCTCAGATAAGAAGGTTGGGGATGACTGTGGCAAACTCATCATTAGGGGCAACCACTATTCAGCAGCGGCCCATAATTCCCTCACGGGAGGAAGCAGCCCATTGATTCCGGATCTTCCCATTTTTCAAAAGGAGTCCGATCTGGAGTGTGTACGTGTGTGCAGAACTTTTGATTTTAAAACATTTGTGTACATGCCCAGACTAGGCCAAAGAAAATGTATCTTTGCCCATAGGCCCCTGAGAGCCCCTGGTTTGAGCCCTCTGACCTTAGGACACCAGGAGCTGTGCTGAACTTTAACTGCAGTTAATTCCTCAAATCCATCCACTAGGTTCATGTTATTCTCTCCACTTGAAAGAGGAGAAAACTGAAAATCAATTTTCTATGGGTTGATGGGAGCCCACAGGGGAACTCATCTGGAACAAGAGAAGGCAGCTG
Source organism: Sapajus apella (assembly GCF_009761245.1). Classification (NCBI taxonomy): domain Eukaryota; kingdom Metazoa; phylum Chordata; class Mammalia; order Primates; family Cebidae; genus Sapajus; species Sapajus apella. The sequence continues at coordinate 23,184,448 of NW_022436950.1, read as the reverse complement.
GTTGAACCCAAATCTGCCTGTCTCCAAGGAGGAGAAAGGACCCTTTCGGGTGCAAACATGTTTCTGTGCTCCAGTCAGCACGTGTCCTGCTGATGTTTGGGCTGGGGCTAAGGACAAGTTTGCAGAGGGACTGGCAAGGTTGCTGGGGGTGGCTGCCATGGGCCCAGGATGCCTGCAGGAATGGTGGGAAGGGGTATGAATCTGCATGTAGAAGTGGGAATGGGGTAGATGTGTTAGAGAGATTCTGGAGTCATTATTGCGGGAGGAACGAGCGGACTTGTGTCTTAGTGAGAGGACTCAGAGACCCCCTAGGGTGGGCCAAGGTTTGTTTTCCACACCCCTGCAGAACAACCCACATGCTACCTTCTCTGCACTGGCCCAGGGAAGTGACTGCTAAATGTGGTTGCACAGTACACCCTCCCTTCCAAGGTGCCCGCTGCTCCTGGGTTCCAGTCCAGTTCCTTCCCAGGTCCCGGGTGGAGCCACTAGTTGGTAGGTGGGCTCTTGTGATCACCTTCAGCAGGACCACACTGTAGTGACCAGTGTGGGAGTGAGGTGGGGCTGCAGGAAGGGTAGGGCAGGCAGAAAGAACTGCCTGGGGAAGAAGCATGGGGACAGAATCATGCATGTCTGTAGAAGGAATGGTGACTTGTCCCCCTGTCCCAAAGGACAGGGACTAGTGGAAAGTGAAGGCTGAAATGGCAGGCTGTGACTAAGTTGAGGGATTCTTAAGGGACAAGGACCAGAGTTGAGATATTTCATTCAGCAGGCATTTCATTCAGAGAGTCATGGAAGGTTTGCTAGTGGGGTATCTGTCTTAGTTTAGGCTGCTATAAGAAAATATCGTAGACTGAATGGCTTAAATAACAGACATTTATTTCTCCCAGTTCTGGAGGCTGGGAAAGCCAAATCAGGGTGCCAGCATGGTTGGCTTCTGATGAGACCTCTCTTTCCAGCTTGCAGACAGCTCCCCTCTTGCTGTATTCTTACACGGCTGAGAGAGCTTTAGTCTCTTCCTCTTCTCATATGGACACTAATCCCATCATGGAGAGTCTATCCTCATGACCTCATCTAAACTCAATTACCTACTAAAGGCCCCACCTCTCCTAATACACCACATCAGAGGTTAGGATTTCAGCATATGATCTGGGTGATGGGGGCGGGGCACAAACATTTAGTCTATAATAGCATCAGACACATTGTGAGGCTGGAAGCTAATATCTGAGCTCCTAACTTGTGCTGGCCCCTTTATTATGCTTTATCCAGCATATATATATATATATATATGTATATATATATATATATATATCCATATTCCTCTAATTCCGAGAGCAGCCCTGTGAGAAAAATATTAAATGTAGGGCTGTTGAGTCTCAGAAATGTCCAACAACGTTCCTGAGGTCATATAGCAGCTGGTAAATGATGAATCAGGATTATAACTGAAGCTGGAAGCATTTTGTGAAACTAGAGGTCAGAAGAGTAGCTAGAAGTACTGTCTGGATATCAGTGGCAATATCTGTAACTGCAACTGAGGCAGGAGAATCACGAGAGGGAATGAATGCTGGAGACCTCAGAGTGGGACCTAGTGATTGATCTGGTATGGATGGGGCAAGAGGAAGAAGCCACAGAGGATGGAGCAGGGGAGGGAGGATTGATGGGAAGCTTGGTGAAACCACTAGCAATGCGGAGAATTTGGGGGAGAGCTCAGTTTTCAGAAGATAGTCTTACTATGATTTTGGAAATGAGTTAGTTACAGATGAATGGGAAGTGTCATTTTCACTTCCCAGTTTGGCAGTACAGAAAGACAAACTAGAGCAGGAACTTCCAAACTTTTTAACTCATCCACCACCAAAAATATATATATACATGTAACAATACTTGCTCTTCTTCCACATAATGTATTCTGACTTTTCCTGTCCTAGTCTCCTCAATTTCATGGTGGGGGCGTGGGTGGAGAAGGAGAAGGCTGGTTGCAACTCAATCACAGAATTGATTTCATGACCCACAAATGGGGAAGGGCCAAAAGTTTGGCTAAGACTTCACCAGAAGCAGGGTGGAGTAGAGCAGCCATTCCTCATGGTCACCACACACAGACATAATGAAAGGCAGGACCAAGAGTGAGACTCATACTGGCAAGAATGGGAAATTGAGAATATTTAATGTGCAGAGAAATCAAGGAGGACAGGGCTTCTAAACGGCCCCTTATTTTTACAATGAGGGCACCAGGGACCTTCCAAGGAACCATTTCAATCAGTAGGGGAGGTGGAAACAAGACTGGAAAATAGAAGTGGGCATAAGGAGATGAAAGAGAGAGAGGTGTTAAAGACTTGTCTACATGCAGAGGGGAGGGAGCCAGCAAAAAGGAAGTGATTGAAGGTGTCCCATGGTGAGCTGTGTGGGTGCAAGTGCGGGTAGTAATGGATGCAGCCAAGTCAACATGGAGATGGAAAATCCTGGAATTAGCTGGGACAAAGAGCACTTTGGGAAAGAGGGAGGGTGCTTCTTTCTCTGATAAGGAAGGGAACAGTCTAGGTAAGACATTTACAGAAGTGAAGAGGCAGTGATGGCAAGCAAAAGGGGGAAGATGATGGAATGTTGGAATGTGAATCGCTGACCCCAAATTTCTCAGCAATGTAGAAGTCAAGGTCATTTGCTGAGAATGAGGTTGGCAACTTCACGTAAATGAGAAATGTTGGGAACAGCTGTTAGGAAGTACCAACAAGTAAAGAAACACAAGACAGGCTGAATAGTGGGAGGTCCAGTGCAGATGCCTTGGTCTGTGAAACCTGTGGTTTGCTGGTTTGGAGGGCCTCTGCTCTCTCCAATGCATACTATTAAAGCATGGTCTCTTCTTCTCCCCAAGGTTACATATCCAGCAAAGGTTCAGGAAATGTTGTTGATTCCTTGCTAAAAGGCCAAACAACACAAACTATTACACTCTAATTTTTTATTTTTTTAAGAATCTTGCCTCTAGGCTTTCCAAAATAAGCTACTTCTTTTAGATTTCTGATTCTACTTCCAATAAATCTCTTGACAGCACAGCCTAGCCCATCTGGACCAATCAATCAGCCTTCATCATCAAGCTGTATTTTTCTCCACTTCCCCTCTTCCTGGGATTTGCAACCCTGTCTGCACACTGGAATAGCCTAGGGAAAGTTAAAAATGCCAATGCCTGGTCCCACCCCTAAGGATTGACTTAATTGGTCTGGTTTTGTGGCTGGGCATTGGGAAAACAATCCCAGATAATTCTAATGTGCCAGCTAAGAATGAGAACCACTGACCCCTTTGCTACTCCAAGTGTGATCTGTGAATCAGAAGTACCCACATGAGCCTGGATTCCTGTTTGAAATGCAGAATTTCGGACTCTACCCCAGATCTAAGAAATCAGAATCTGCAATTCAACAAGGACTCCAGGCAATTCATATGCACACTGAAGCCTGAGAAGCTCTATGCTAGAGATCTAACGTCTTAAATCCGCCCACCCTCTGTAAAATCAAATGGGAGGGTCTCCGAGATCACACCTCCTTATCTCTGAGCAGCCTGGCAAAGAGCTGATGTCTGCTTTTCCCTGGAGTGTGAAAACAGGCACCTATCAACCAATCATGAACAAGTGCTTCCTGACATCTCAGCAAGCAGACACTCAGTTTTTGAATGTTGTCTCTTGGGCTTAACAGTCTACAGTGTAGTTAGCTGGAGCATTCTTGTAAGATGACCAACTGTCCTGGTTTGCCAGGGACTGTCCCAGTTTTAGCACTGTAAGTCTCACATCCTGGGAAATCTGTCAGTTCTGGGCAAACTAGAATAGTTGGCCACTCTACGTCAAGTAACATTTTGAACTGATTTGAAGCCCACCACCCCCACCCACCCACACACACACACAGATACCCCATCAAAGGCAAGCTCTGCTTCTTTGGTACCCGCCACCCCCTCATGAACACACATAGCTAGGAGCTTTGGCATTTTGTGCATATAGTTAATGCTTTAAAATGTTGGTTCATTCATTGAACAAAAATTCATTGAGAGTCCTCAGTGTGCCAGCCTCTGTGCAATACCAAAGTAGGCACAACACCTGCCCTCATGGGGATTATAGTTTAGAGGGGAACACAGAGTGATGCTATGCAGTGGGGTGAGTGCTGTGATCACTGAAATGAGTGTAGGGATCTGCAGAAGCTCATAGGAAGAGCACCACACATGTGTGCCAGAAAGGTCTGAAGGGTGGAAGAAATTAGCCAGGTGGGGGCAAAAGGCATAAGTAAGGGGGTGAAAGCTTCTAAGCAGAGGGAATAGGGGTCCACAGGTTGGGACAAAAGAGAGCATGGCTCCTGTGAACCTGAAAGAAGGTCTATATTCCTAAGGAAGGCACAATGAGAGGTGAGAGGTAAGGGTAGACCATGAGTTTAGAGAGGTAGGAAGAGGGCAGTTGATAGGGTTTGAGTCTGTGTCCCCATTCAAATCTCATGTCAAATTGTAATCCCCAGTGTTGGAGATGGGGCCTGGGGGGAGGTGACTGGATTACAGGAGTGGATTTCCCCTTTGGTGCTGCTCTTGTGATAGTGAATGAGTTACTGCAAGATCTGGTTGTTTAAAAGTGTATAGTACCTCCCCCTTCTCTCTCTTCTTCCTGTTCTGGCCATGTAGGATGTGCCTGCTTCCCCTTCACCTTTTATCATGATTGTAAGTTTCCTGAGGCCTCCTCAGCCATGTTTCCTGTACAGCCTGCAGAACCACAAGCCTACTAAACCTATTTTCCTTGTAAATTACCCAGTCCCAGGTATTTCTTGATAGCAGTGTAAGGACGGACTAATATGGCAGCCCATGAATGACACTGTAAAACAAGTCGAAGAGCTGTGGCATCATTCTAAGATGAGGGGATCCACAGAAAAATTTAAAGCCAATTTTGAGAAGCAGATTTGAGTGAAAAATGATCAATCACTGCAATTCTGTACAAAATAGAATAGAGAAAATAAAAATGAAAGCAGGAAGTCAAAACAAAGGCTTAGTAATCCAGGAGCAAGAGAGGAGCGTAGCTTGAACTGAGATGGTGGCAGTATAAATATCTCTTGAATTCATTCATTTTACTGTATCCAGAGAGTGGAAGGCCTAGAAGAACATGTTGTTTGAAAAATGTCCTTGATGGAGAAAGGGTGAAAGTAAAGAAAGAGAAGAATTGGGGATTATGCACAGGTTTCTTTAAAACAAAACAAAACAAAAACTTTTTGTTTTGAATTACTTCTAGACTTACCAAAAAATTACAAAAATACAGTTTTCATACATCCCTCATTAACTCTTTCCTAATATTAATGTCAGAGGCATTAGAACCACAGCAACTCCATCTTGAATAGGGGTTGGGTAAAATGAGGCTGAGATTTACTAGGCTGCATTCTCAGGAGGTTAATGCATTCTTTTTTTTGAGGAGGAGTTTTGCTCCTGTTGCTCAGACTGGAGTGCAATGGCGCAATCTCGACTTATCGAAAGCTCTGCCTCCTGGGTTCAAGTGATTCTCCTGCCTCAGCCTCCCAAGTAGCTAGGATTACAGGCGTGTGCCACCAGGCCTGGCTAATTTTGTATTTTTAGTAGAGACAGGGTTTCTTCATGTTGGTCAGGCTGGTCTTGAACTCCCAACCTCAGGTGATCCACCCACTTCAGCTCCCCAAAGTGCTGGATTACAGGCGTGAGCCACCACGCCTGGCCAGTTAAGGCATGCTTAGTAACATGATGAGATGGGAGGTCGGCACAAGATACAGGTCATAAAGACCTTGCTGATAAAATAGGTTGCAGTACAGAAGCTGGCCCAAACCCACCAAAACCAAGATGGTGACGAGAGTGACCTCTGGTTGCCCTCACTGCTACCGTTCCACCAGTGTCATGACAGTTTACAGATGCCATGCAACATCAGGAAGTTACCCTATGTGGTCTAAAAAGGGGAGGCATGAATAATCCACCCCTTGTGTAGCACATAATCAAGAAATAACCATCAAACTAGGTAACCAGCAGCCCTTGGGGCTGCTCTGTCTATGGAGTAGTCATTCTTTATTCCTTTACTTTCCTAATAAACTTACTTTCACTTTACTCTATGGACTTGCCCTGAATTCCTTCTTGCTAGAGATCCAAGAACCCTCTTCTGGGATCTGGTTCAGGACCCCTTTCCTGTAACGTTAACATTAGACATATTCCCTGTACAATGATCAGAATCAGAAAATTATGTACAAACTAAAGACTCCATTCAAACTCGATTAATTTCCTACTAACTTCCTTTTTTTTGGTTCCAGAATTTCACATTGCATTTAATGGTTTATCCTTGGCCTCCTGCCATCTGTCACAGTCCTTCTGTCTTTCTTGTCTTTCAGGATTTTGATACCCAGAAGACATCAGTGATTTTGCTGACTGTTCCCCAATTTGGGCTGGGCTGGTATCTTCGAGATTCTGTATCTGAGAGCAAGAAGGTAAGCTCCTTGAGAGCAAGGCTCTTGTCTCATCGCTCAGTGACTCATTCCCAGTGTGGGGAGCAGTAACAAATTCAGTGTACATGCTCAGTGTGCTGAAGAAACGATGGACAGAATGATGTGCCAACCACAAGATGGTTAAAAGCATACGTTTCAGGGATCGCTCGTCTCTTGTCTTAGCAGAAAGGGGAGAACACTGGTTAGGAAAACAAAAACAAGTTTTTCTTGGATCCTGAAGGTATCTAAATGCCTAATTGGCTTCGATTGCAGTAATTACGTTACCTTTCTGAGCCTCTGCGATTGCTAGGCACAGGGCTGTGTTAAGGTGAACTAGACACGTGGAACAAGCTCCCTTGAGCTCATGGTTCACCTGGGGGAAGGAAATGGAGGTTTCATAGGTACATAGTGACAACAGGGCAGGCGGCCTGCAGTGAGTGCTGCAGGAACACAGCTAGGGACGACGTGAAGTGCAGGAGGGAGGCTTTATGGGGGAGGTGACATGTGCCAGGCTAGGGCTTGAAGGAGGTTGGGCTTGGACTGGTGAAGGAAGAGAGGCCCCAGGGGGAAGAATGAACATCTTTGAATGGAAATGAATGGCAGAGAGCTATGGAGTCTATTTGGTGATGCAGGCAGTGGGGCTGGCCAGAGTATCTGTGTGGGAGGTTGGGGTGATGAGGCTGGAGGCTCGACCAAGAGCTTAGGGCCAGACCACAGGACTGCCTGGTTGTCACTGTGATGAGGGCATTTAATATTTTTTCATGGCAATGAGAAGCAGCAGAGTGAACTGCCCAAACTCTGTATTACATAGGGTCACTGGGTCAGTTGGTAGCCTGATGCTTTCCTCCCAATTTCACTGCAAGTGACAGTGGGTGGGGAGAAAAAACTGAACAAGCTCAGGGGCTTCTGGGCCTTGCCCTCCTGTCTTTTGACATTCAGCAAGTGGATTTCCTTCACCTGCCACACCACCTTGCTTTGCCGCGCCATAACATGATGCAACACAACCTCACTATGCCACAACACAACCATGCTATGCCACACCATGCCACACCACCACCATACTATGCCACATGACTGTGCTGTGCCACAACAACACAATCATGCTATGCCTCACTGTCTCATCATGTCACACCCCTCACACTGCCACACCCTCTCACACTCCCACACCCCCTCACACTGCCACATCCCCTCACACTGCCACACCCTCTCACTTTGTGACACCCCCTCACACTGTCACTCGCCCTCACTCTGCCACATACCACTGTGCCACACACCCTTGCTATGCCACACCCCCTCACTATGTCACTTGACTTCACTATGTCACACCCCCTCACTATGCCACACCCCCTCACTATGTCACTTCACTGTCATACCCTCTCACTATGCCACACCTCCTCACTGTGTCACACCCCCTCACTGTGCCACACCCCCTCACTGTGT
>NW_022436950.1:23115635-23176558 GCF_009761245.1 Sapajus apella | reverse complement strand
CCCCTCACTGTGCCACACCCCCTCACTGTGTCACACCCCCTCACTATGCCACACCCTCTCACTGTGCCACACCCCCTCACTGTGTCACACCCTCTCACTCTGCACATCCTATCACCATGCCACAGCCCCTCACCATACCACACCACCTTACCCACACAATTATGTGATACCACACAACCTCACATGTGCCATGTGGCACATGACACCATCACCACTGTGCCACACCACCACTCTGTGCCACACCACCTCACTGTGCTACACCAGCACATGGCATCACACCACCTCACTGCACCACACCCCCACCCCACCTCACTGTACCACTCCCCTGTGTACACCAGACCGCCTTGTTTGACAGGCGCCTGTGTACCCCTTCTCCCCCACCTCTCTGGCCTGCTGTTGCACGTGCTCCTACCACCAGCTAGAGTCTCTGCTGTCTAGGAAGCCACTGGCCTCTGACTCATGCAATCTGAGCATGCCCCTCCCTGTTTTCTGCCCCTGATGTTATTGGAACGTGGTTTTTCTCAACATGGTCATCATGGTTTTTATGACAATCATTTGCTCACACACTTACCTCTCTTGTTAAACTGAAAAGTTATTGAGACAGCTAACCATATTTATTTGTTGGATTCCTAGGGCTAGCACCATGCTTGGCACATCATGGGTATTTGAAAAATAGCTACTGAATTTAATTATGCTAAATTAAACAGTAGAAGGAGCATTGAACTTGGAGCCAGGAGCCTAGAATTCAAACCCCAGCCCTTCCACAAACAACCAGGTCACCCAACCCTCCAAGTCTGCCTCTCATCCACAGGAGGGGAAAGAGGTGATAATCTCAATTTCATAGTTTTCATCTGAAGGACGCTATTATATTTCTGGAGCATAACAGCTGTACTTCTGCCCATTGCACTTACCTCACCTGTCATTGTTTATTCAGAGTGAATAGTTTCTAGAGTGGAAGCATGCAAAGAAGCATGGTGATGCCTGGCATCACCACACGCAAGGAAAAGGGTCTCCTGGATGTCTGAAGTGGAAATGTAGTGGAGAAAGGACATGAAAGTTGATGAAGAAATTATCAACATTTTCCAAGAGGCTGGAGGCTTATCCGCAGAGACAATGCAAGAGCTACAAGCAGAACTACGCCAAGAGGCTTGGCTGGTCCGAGTGCAGTGGTATTCACAACTAATTCACCACAACCAGTTACAAATTTCTTTGTTCCTTCTCCAATCCCACTGCCTTGCTTGACTAGCCTTTTAAAAATAAGTAAATAAAATAAAATAAATTTTAAAATAAAAAAAGAAGAAGCCGGTCCAGTTCAGCCCAGGTGCCAAGGCCACCAGGACCATTACCATGAACTGAGGACCCACAGTTCTGCTGGACATCGCTTCTAGGCTATAAATTCCTTGAGAGGGGAAGCTTTGTCTGTTTTGTTTGTAATGATACTGCCCTGGCTAGCACAGCATCTGTGCATGACAGTAACACAGACACCTCACTTAATGTCTCTGGGCCTTGACTGACTCATCTCAAAGATGAAGGAAGGTCCTTTTCCCAAAGTGCATAATTCTATAAATAACAAAACCTGTTAACCCTTTCCAGCATGAGGGTAGGTAGTAACAATGCTGATGGCACCTGGGAACTGATAATTTTAAAAAGACTGAAAAAAGGCAAATACAGTACCTTGATTGTTCATCTACCAGATCCCTACAGGTATGAGCAAATGCAGAATGATGGGAAGGACTAGAAAATTCCAGGTTCTGAGAAAACCATGGGGTACGTGCCGCATTTCTGACATATTTTTTTCTGGCTCTCTGTCCAGAAAATGGCTTCTAGGTAAAAGATCTGAAGTAAAAGTATTCATGGGTCTTGAAAGAGATGAGGTTTACCAACCACGTTGCAGGAACCTTGACACGTTCAGGGGTTTGGGGTTTCTCCCCTTCATCAACCTGTTGCAGTCTTCAGCAACCTGATGTGGTTGTTACCATAGTGATCATCCCAAATGGAGGGACTCCTGTGTCCTCCTTCCTCAAGTGGGCTAAGTAAGGCAGCCTCCTGGTAGAAGCCAGGCTGGGCTAGGCTAGGGCCTGTTCAGATGGACTTCCCAAGTCAAGAGAAACTCAGCAACTCCAGCAGATGCTCCAGGGAGGCCAACGCAACCCTACTGCCCAGGGTGCGTGTGCGGAGAAGGGGGAATGAGCAAGCGTTAGTGTATGGAAGCAAAGTGGGCCTTTCCCTTCCTCCCAGGGGTGACATTTCTTTCCTCCCTCTGAGCTTTTGCTTTTTTGTTGTTGTTTTTTAATAGAGACAGGGTCCCACTATGTTGCCCAGGCTGGTCTTGAACTCCTGGGCTCAAGCCAGCCTCCCACCTGGGCCTCCCAAAGTGCTAGCATTACAGACATGAGCCTCCATGGCCAGACCCTCTGTGCTTTTGGAACAGTTCCTGCTTCTACCTGGAGTGGGTTCCACTCTTTCATCTTGCCTAAATTCAGGTTTACCATTGGTATCTCGTCTTATGAGAAGCCATCCCTGACCCTCCTCAAGCCTGCCCTCCCATAGCAACTTGAGCAGTCCTCAGTCCTTACCATACAATATCTTAATTCCTGCCCTGCTGTCTCAAGAATGGCAAAGCACCAGGAAGACAGGAGCTGTGTTCCAATTCACCATGGTACCCAGAATCTTGCAGTTCTGGCACAAAGCAGCTGCTCAATAAATATTTGCAGAATGGGATGAACTAGGGATTTTATTCCCCTTGTGTGGGAGAACGATAAAACAAGTTGATATCACAGTTTAAATAAAAGCCACCCACCACCTTCTACAAGATATCCTGTAGTCTGTGAAGCTAGAACTTCATTTCCTGTGCGTTTTCTAACCACAGAGCCTAACTTTAAACAACAATCCTTCAATATAAAAAAAAATTGAGATGATGTTCAAATGCACTGCCAAGTAGCCTGACATTTTAGAAAGACTTTCAATAAAAAATAAAAGTTACGGAGTTAGCCCCAAATTCACTAGAAAATCAAATTAACCATAAACTTTTGCCCATTCTCTTTGATATCTTCCATTCTCTAGACATTCTGGTAAATTAATTCTTTACTACAATATATTAATGTGTGAGAAGTGAATAGATGAATAGTTCTGAGGCTGGAAAAGGGGTGAAAGAAGGAAGAATTTATTTCTCCTGAAAGGTGCAGATGTATTCACTGATATTTTCCAGCCTGGGAATAGGAAATCCTGGCTTAGGGATTTGCCTTCTACCTTGAACATGCCCCCTCACCTCTCTGGATCCTAGTTTCCTACTTCTTTTCCTTTCTTTCTTTTTTTTTTTTTTCTTTTTTTCCCCTGAGATGGAGTCTTACTCTGTCGTCCAGGCTAGAGTGCAGTGGCGCAGTCTCAGCTCACTGCAACTTCTACTTCCCAGGTTCAGATGATTCTCTTGCCTCAGCCTCCCAAGTAGCTGGGATTTCAGGCGAGTGCCACCATGCCCAGATAATTTTTGTATTTTAGTAGAGACGGGGTTTCACCATGTTGGCCAAGCTGGTCTCGAACTCCTGACCTCAAGTGACATGCCCACCTCAGCCTCCCAAAGTGCTGGGATTACAGGCATGAGAGACTGCACCCAGCCTCCAGTTTCTCGCTTCTAAAGATCAGGAAAGCAATGCCTGCTTTTCCCTCCCACCACAGACACATGAGCTAGTGGCTCTGCATGTGTTAAATGATAAGGAAGCGCCTGAATCCACAAGGTTTCTTCCAGACCCTCTGGTGGCTTCCAGATAAAAACTCCATTCAATCAATCAAGATGGCTGGTGTGGAGTTACTGCTCCCAGGCAGGTGGCTCCAAGCACATCCAGACCCCTAGGCTCCTATTACAGAAAGACCATTAGGGCCAACCCCAGAAAGGCTGGGCTTAACAGGACTAGTTGCTAGAGAGGAGTAAGCACATCTCTCCCATCTCTGCACCCTACCCTGCATTCTGGGTCTTAAAGCACGGAGAGAAATTGAAATGCAATGAGAGAGAGACAGGACTACATTTCTGTCTACAGGAATGTATTCTACAGGAATACATTTCTGATGAGGAGAATCAGGGCTCATCTCTTATTGCTATATTTTGGCATACACTTTGACCTGGAGAATTTCCTTAACTGCCTTGACTCCGCCTACTCATCCTTCCTCCACCACTCAAAGTCAGTCCCACCTGGGGTCCTTCCCTAGCTCTCCCAGGCATCACTAGTCACCCTTCCTGTGCCGTCCTTTAGCACAACACATGCAACCCTGGTCCCTGGCACTCACTGTGTCTTGTGGCTGCTCTCAGCACACCAGTCTCTTGCCCTAGACTCTGAGCTCCCCACCTGATCTCTACATTCCTGAGGTCTGGCACCCAGTGGTGTTCACTCAACCTCTACGAGTGAATGGTTGCTAATCCTTTTACTGCCAGGTGAACCAGAAAGGAAACGGACAACAGGACATTTTAATCTCTAAATCATGACCATGGGAGATAGAAGATCCCTTAAGAGGTCATCAAATTGATTCCCCTCATTGAGCAAGACTGGTGAATACCTGGTGGGACCCACTCAGGTCCCCTCTGACTCTGGTCCTCAGCATAATTGTGCCCAAACCTATCTTGTCTACTCTTAGCTAATTCCACCTGCCTGTTTGTGAAGCTTATTTAATAATTGTATTTTTTTTGAGACTGAGTGTAACTTTATTGCCCAGGCTGGAGTGCAGTGGCACCATCTCGGCTCACTGCAACCTCCGCCTCCCAGGTTCAAGAGATTCTCCTGCCTCAGACCCCCAAATAGTTGGGATTACAGGCGTGGGCTGCCAAACCTGGCTCATTTTTGTATTTTTAGTAGAGATGGGGTTTCATCATGTTGGTCAGACTGGCCTCAAACTCCTGACCTCAACTGATGTGCCTGTCTTGGCCTCCCAAAGTGCCAGGATTATAGGCATGAGCCACTGCGCCCGGTCCTAATAATTGTATTTTTATAATCTTTTTATTACCCAAACAATATGGAAATTTTCAAGCACATATAAAAGCAGACAGAAAATTCGAATAAACCCCCCACGTACCCAGCACCCAGCTTCGGCAATGACACACACAACCAATCGTGTGTTATTTATAGTCACTGGATCATTTTGAAGGAAATTCCAGCCTCCTGTCAAAGACACACTTTTTTACTTGAATTGCATTTGTAGGAAGAACAAAAATTAATTTAAATTAGGAGGAACCTCTCTCCAAGGTCACTTCCCAATAAGTGGGCCTTTTGTTTTTGTTTTTTCAGTTTGTTTGTTTTTTGGTTGTGGGTACAAACTCCTTGAAATCACCTCACGTACTCCTTCTAATACTCAAACCAATTTTTTACTTTTTTGTAGGCAAATGTGTAATGGATGTCAAAAAGCCAGAAATAAGGCAGCAAGTACCGCACAGAATGTCTGCATTGACTTTGCAAAGACCAGAGCCTCTGGGTTCTTCCTTGAACAAAGATACACAAAAGGCTGGAGCAGCCACATGGGCCAGCCCCTGGAGTGCCTTTTTCTTTTTTTTTTTTTTTTTTTTTTTTTTTTTGAGACGGAGTTTCGCTCTTGTTACCCAGGCTGGAGTGCAATGGCGCGATCTCGGCTCACCGCAACCTCCGCCTCCTGGGTTCAGGCAATTCTCCTGCCTCAGCCTCCTGAGTAGCTGGGATTACAGGCACGCGCCACCATGCCCAGCTAATGTTTTGTATTTTTAGTAGAGACGGGGTTTCACCATGTTGACCAGGATGGTCTCGATCTCTTGACCTCGTGATCCACCCGCCTCGGCCTCCCAAAGTGCTGGGATTACAGGCTTGAGCCACCGCGCCCGGCCTGGAGTGCCTTTTTCTTTTGTGTTAAAAAGTTGCATTCCTTGCAGACCCAGCCTACTCCCCCAACCCCTCAAGTTTCTCCCTCCCCCCCACCCACAAGCACACATCCAACAGAAGGGACACCTCTGCACACCCACGGGCTGCCTACGCTCATTCACCTGCCACTGCCCGGTTTTGGCAGTTGTTTTCCAAACCAGCTAAAGAACTGAGAACCCAAGGACCAGAAAGCTCTTTTTGCTCCACAGAGGCTTAAATCTGTGTCTCCTAGAGGGATCACCACGGAATAAATCAAAATATACAACCCACATTCCTTCAATGCACAAAGGCACTTCTTTGGAGGTGTCAGGTTAAGAAGTGTTCAAGAACACTGCAGAATGGCCAGTGCTGTTTGTGCTGATGATTATTAACTCTGTTTATATGCTGAAGGGCCCATACTGGGAAACTTTTCTGCCCACTCAACGCTGCACTGCTCAGGTGTCACTTCTGTCAATCTGAAAGCATGCAGTATACTTATACCTGGGGAACTGCGTATAGACATGAAGCATGTCTATCATCTGCTTTGGACAGAGGGAGAAGGAGAGACTAGAAAGGGCTCTACAAGCCCTGTGTTCTTATCAACCTTGCTAATTTTCTCCAAAAGCATCTCTGACTCCTTGCTTTTATTTTCCTTATGCCAGGAACAGTCTTCATTTTCTATTTCCCAAATTATTTTCCCTTTTCCGCCTTTAATGTCCAGTTTTTAGGCCATTTTTCTAGGGAGACATCTGCTATTGGTAGAAGGAGGCATTAGATTTATATCAGCCCCAGGTGCGACTAGCGCATCATGAGGCATAAATGAAAACAGCGAAACTAGAAGCAGCTTGGATACTCCAGAGCACAACCTCCTCTTTTTATAAAAGAACAAATAAGAACAATAACTGGTAATACTTACTGCATGCTTAATATGGGTCAAGAGGTGTTTTAAAAGCTTGCCATGTGTTTTCTTATTCATTCACTCACTCTACAATTATTGAGGTAGAGACTTCTAAAACTCACCCATCTCTGGAAAAAAAAGCTTTCCTTTTTTTGCAAACACCCAGAAGAATCATACTTCCCACCCCTGTTGCTGTTAGGCAGAGCCATATTCCTAGATCCAGCCAGGGACTTGAAGGCAAAAGTGATACGTCATTCCTGAGCTGAAACACTTCATTGTTGGGACTTAATGAACTGTGAGGGATTGGGCTGTGTACCATCTGTTGCACTGCTCTGGGACTTAGGAAAAGGAAACCAAATGGGGAGAAATGGA
The DNA here is from genome assembly GCF_009761245.1 of Sapajus apella. NCBI lineage: Eukaryota > Metazoa > Chordata > Mammalia > Primates > Cebidae > Sapajus > Sapajus apella. The sequence goes on along the minus strand of NW_022436950.1, from coordinate 23,169,436 downwards.
AAGCAAGCCCCAGATTTGTCTTCAGTCAAGCGTACCCACAGAACATAATTCAGGAGTGGGAATTTATGGTTGTATTAGTCGGGGAAATTAACATTAGCTAGGTAACAGACAAACCCTCAAGCTTCAATGTCTTAACACAATAAGTTAGCATTTTCCTCATGTCAGAGCCCATGTGGGTCAGACTTTTCCATCTCACAGCTATCCCATCTAGGACTTACAGCTCTCAGATCCCTGAGGCAGGAGAGAAGGGAGATCCAAGAGGCATCCCTTCCTACCTCTGCCGTGGGTGACATGCCACTAGTTCCTAGTCACATGACCCTGTTGTAACCAAGTACCCTATTTTTGTAAGAAAAAGATAATGAGTTATTATTTTTTCCTCTCCTTTTCTCTCTTTCCCCCTGTTCCCCACTTCCTACTTAGTCCTTTAGAAAGGCAATTGGAGCCTTTTACCTCCTCTTCATCAGGCACTCCCTACAGGGCAAGTTCACCTAACGATGTGCTTAGAAGCTCGAGTGGAACTCCCACCCACCAGGTGTTGCCTGGAGAGGCAACAGTCAATCTACAACCCCAAGTTTGCACACTACAAAATTCTCTCCCACCTGGAGAGCTTTGAGCACATTTATAGTCTAGTTCTGCCCATGAAGTTCCCAGCAGTCACCAGCTTGACCACCCAGTAGATTGGCACTAAAACAAATTATGCAGACCTCTACCTGCTTGCTTCCTCCACTGTGTGCCTTTCACGCCGAGACCCCATCTAAAATAATCTGCTTTCTGCTCTAAAAATGAAGTGGTATCCTTAAGACAAGAAGCCTGCACTCCTTCCCCTAAGCTAGCTTTGGAATAAAAAGCCATTTTCTTCATAGCAGATCTTGCTCTTATTAATTGAACTCTGCAAGTGGAGAATGACTGAACTTGCATTTTTATTACATCATACCCCCCAATTAACTCTTCTCTCCTCCTCTAGGGCCCACACCTCTGTTTTTTGTTCCAGAACATCAGATCTGGTGAATACATTTCTTCTCCCCATTTGGTTTCCTACTAATATACGGTATTCCTGAAGTAATCACCTACTTTGGAATTCTCAAAGCCAGAGACTGAGAATGTAGATTCCAGGGCACCACCCTGGGATCACAGCCTGGGACTCCATGTATCATCCCCTTCCTAAAGCACTTCTTGATGTCCACAGATGTTTCAAAACTACTTTAAAGTATGTAGCCAGGTCAGAATAACTTCAGTCACTTATACTTTTTGATGTATTCATGTACCATCTATACTATTATTTTCTTCAAACTTAACATTTGCCTTTAAATGTCTCACATTTCTATTTCAATAAATTTATTTCTAAAGGAGACTTTTTGTCACTGCCATAAATGAAAAACTGGTACCATTTGCCATAAAAAGAATAGACAAACTCTGGGATATCCATGCGATGGAATATTATTCAGCGCTAAGAAGAAATGTGCTATCAACCACAAAAAGACGCCGAGACATGGAGGAAGTTTAAATGCATATTACTAAGTGAAAAAGCCAATCTGAAAAGGCTACACACTGTATGATTCCAACTATGTGACATCCTGGAAAAGGCCAAATATTTTGCTGGGAGATCGGGAGTAGAAGTAGGGAGATGAATAGGTGGTAGAGCAGAGGGGATTTTTAGGGCAGTAAAACCATTCTATATGATGTCATCATGGTGGATACATGTAGCTATACCTTTGTCAAAACCCTTAGAATGTACAATACCAACAGTGAACCTTCATGTAATCTGTGGACTTTGGGTGATAATGATGTGTTAATGTAGGGTCAATTGTAACAAATGTTCCACTCTGGTGGGAGGTTTTTGTTTTGTTTTGTTTTTTAAGAGATGGAATCTTTCTATGTTTACCAGACTGGTCTCAAACTCCAGGGCTCAAGTGATCCTCCCACTTCAACCTCCCAAAGTGCTGGGATTACAGGCATGAGCCACTGTGCTTGGCCAAAGTAGGGAGGTTGATGGTGGGGTAGGACAGAGTACATGAGAACTCTCTGTACTTTCTGTTCAATTTTCCTGTGAACCTGAAATTGCTCTAAAAAAAAAAAATGAAGCCCATTAAAAGAAAAAAAAAAGAATAGACACATATACAAACAAAACAAGGTGACAGATTCTAGCTAAATATAAGTGTGTGTCCGAAGACTCTGAGTGTAATGCCTTCTCTCTTTGTTTATAAAGCAGACTGACACCATTAGAAAGGTGTTAAAGACATATTATCACTATGGTGAGATTTTGTCCTAGACATATCAGGAAGCATGAGAGCAAACTGAAAAGGGAATAATGTTCTTATTTGGGATCAATGTTATTTAACATCATGTCTATCTGGGGCTGTCTATCCCATCCCAGGCTTTCAGAAACACTAGTCCAGGGAGGACCCTCAATGCAAATCGCTTGCTGTCGCATATTGGGCAAGCATTTCGTCTGCCATTTCTTCTGCATGCTCGTCTGTATGCTTGGTCTGCCCCTGACTTCTAGGGACTCAAAGTCCAGGAAAGTGTCTTTCTACATAGTTCCTGCCAAGGAGAGAGTGCTGCTTAATAAAGATCTGTCAGGTACACAGTGATGATGGAGATGGATAAAGACAGCTATGTTGGGAGTGAGGGACCCAAGGAAGAGAGAACAGAGCTCAGCTGAGTCACACAATACAGAGGTAGAAAGTCTGCTAAACAGAGGCTGGGTCAAAACACGCATTCCTGATTGTCAAGCACAAAAACTGCTTGGGGTTTACTGTGATGGAAGCATAGCCTTAGACATCTCATTTTTTAAAGACTCCAGTGAGAGAGGGTAGTCAGCAAAGCAACAGTGTGATCTGAGGACTCCATTCCAGGTCTCTGAGACACACTGGTGGGATGGAATAAATATCACTCCCATTCAATTAGTAGCTGCTGTGTGCCTAGATCTTTAATGCATCATGTCAATTCCTGAGAAGTGTTCAAACTCAGTATTTTATCTCTGTTTTATAAACAATAAAATCGAGGTCTATGGAAGTTATATAAGTTGCCCAAGACCATTCAGCTGGGCAGGGCCCTAAATGGGAATGAAATCTATGCCTTTTGGGCTTCAAAGTCTATGTTCTTCCCACCATTCTGCAATAGAATAAGGAAATGCAAGAAATAAGGCCAAATGGTCTCAAGTCAAGATAATGATCACTATGATCACTGGGACAAGAATCATCACTATTCGTCATTATAGAAACAGAAAATGAGGTTGGATGAGATTGCAAGGGGTCATCCATACCCTGTTGCTTGGCCTTTTAGTGTTTACACATACGTATGCACACGTGCATGCACACACTCACAAATACGTCTTCTACCACACACATTCTAGGGACCAAAGATGGCACGATTAATCTGGAATGAACATGTGTGAGTAGGGAGGGGAAAGGATTAGCACTATGCTAGCCACTGGGGTGGCTTCAAGAGGGTTCTTTCAGAGACATTGATGTTGATTCTATTCAACCACATCCAAAACCACCTTTCCACAAAAGAAAAATAATTTAATCTGTTCTTCTCAACACCTCTATGGACAGGTCCTGCAGAAATCCTCATAAGTACAATTTGCTGGGTCCAAGACTGGGGTCCTTGTAGCCCCCTTGTGGGGCATGAGGTCATTCTTGGATCACAGAGTTGGATAGAATCTATACTTGCAAGCTCCCGCTTTCTTTCCCAGACAATTTGCATCTACCTGGATTTCAAATTGTAACTTACTCAGTTGTGCTCTTTTGTCATGAGACAGTCAACCCTGGGTATACCCAACCTTTGCTTTTATCATACATAGAAGGAGGCATCAAATGTGTTCTATATGCACATGTAAACTCTGGCTTACATATGATATATCTCGAGAGGGGGATGGTATATAGCTTGGGCCATACAGTATTTACTTGCCAGCTCCTTTACATCCAGGCTCACTTCCAACTTGGCTTCCTTCCCAGCAAACAAGCAGCAGCTCGCTCATTCCCACACTCCTTTGAGTGTCTCCTCTCCCTCCAACCTCCTCTCCCTCCAACCTCCTCTCCCTCCCCCATCTCACAGGCCACAGCTGGGCTTTTGCAGCATACCAGCTGGAAAAAGGGGCAGAAAGAGAGGAAAAAGACAGAGTCCCAGTCTCTTTCATTTTTCTCTCCCAGCCTCTTCTAAAATCCATATTTCACAATTTCCTGCCCTTCTGGTCTTAAGTAACTTTCTTGGTGAGGGTGCTCAGCTAGAAGCCACACCCAATAAATTGGTCAACTCACCCCAGGCTGACACTGGTAAGTGAAGGATTACTCCAAAGTGAACAGTGTGTAGAGAACCTACAAACACTTGATTTGAGAACTGCTCCGCAACTGTCAAGACACAGGCATCTCCCCTCCTCTCATTCCCAGTTCTGCCTGTGAAAGTGAGACAGATGCCTTCAACGTTGTATTCGTGTTTATGCATGAGCAAGTGCGTGCATGTAAGATAACTGTATCTGTGAAATAGCCCGTCACCCTGTGATGGGGTTTTAACATCCTTCCCTCATCTCCCAATAAAGAATTAGAGCTTTGTTAAGAGCCGTGAGTGAAGAAAAGGTTCTTGGAGCTTACAATTTAAGTAGGACCAGGACTGGCAGAAGTAGGAACTGAAAGCTCACAACTCCTGGAGGTAACCAGGCTCCCCCTTTCCCAGGATGGTCTTGTATCCTTGGGCCCATGATGGTATCTGTTGTCTATTGACCATGAGGGACTTGCTCTTCCATCATGGTTTGTGGATGGTGAAGATTTACAATTGCAGCAACAATGTGGCTGGCAACAACTTAGGATTTCTATGAACACCGGACAGAGACTGTTCTTCCCAATCTTTGCTGAAGACATATTTGTAATCTTCATGTAATGCCATGTAATGTGTATACTGGGGCTAGATGTCCTGAGATGAGATGACCCCTTGAACTGGAGAGGGTGAGGGGATCATCTCTTTTTTGCTTAGATTAAAAGTCCTCCTGGACCCCAAAATGATCCTGTTTATAAATTCTAGGTCCCAAGCACAGAAGGGATCTTGAGGATTATCTAGTCCCAGGTCCCCATAAGACCCCCCCTTTTAAGGCAGCCTGTAAGATCTTGGGACAGCCTTGATAGAAGCTTTGTTCTAATAGTGAAACCCAAGTTTTTTTCCCTGGAAATTCTATCATTGTCCAAGGTTCTGCCCTGAGGATCCTTTCTGCAGAGCACAACTTTAGCATTTGACACCGCTTTTTTTCTAAATGTTCTCTTTTCCCCAGTTCTCCTACCTATGAAGCTGCCCACTGGATGAGCTCCAGAGGCTGGTTCATTCAGTAAATACTCACAGAGCATGAAGCAGATGCCAGGTAGAGGGTTGAGAGCTGATGATCCAGCAATGAATGAACACACACAGTTCACTTCCTCCAGGGATCTTACAGTCCCTTTGCAATGCTCCCCTTAGACCGAGGCAAGAGCACCCCTAGCTTTATAGGACCCTACTCTGCTGCCCCTTCAGCTGCATCTCTCCCCACAGTCTGAGGAGTCTGAAGGGTCAAGGAATTTTGCCTCTCTTCTGCAATATGCTCCAATTACCCAGAACCCTGGAATTCCTGTCCAGACAGCCATGAACTTGCTCCCAGAACCTGCAGGACTCTCTTCTTTGGATCCATAAACTGTTCACTCTCTAGCCCAAGGGCAGAGGTTGAGGCAAGGTGCCACTGTTTGGGGGATGGTATGGACAGGGCTTGGACAAGCCAGCTGGACTGTCCACACACATAGGTCCAAGGCTCCTTGGTACAGGAGTCAGCATTGGAAAGAGAATCAGAATGTCCTGTAGACCAAAGGACAGTTATCCCCATTTGGCTGGCACAGAATCCAGAGACATCTCAAAGTTCTAAATTCAAGCCTGTCTTTCAGGTTGTTTTGAAGGAGTATTTTTCAGAAAAGGAGGAGAGAATACATTTTGTTTAGTAGTTTGTTAGCTGGACTTATTACTTTAAATTTTGGCCCATGGTATGTGAATATCCATTTATATGCCTGCCCTGGGGCCTGTAAATGTTAGGGATGGGTCTCTTCCTTGTGGAGACAGATACTAAAAAAACTACACAAAGAAATATAAAATCAAACCATAGCACAAAGATGACTAAGCACACAATTTAAGTCTCTTCTAAAATGCTCTACTTGAGCTCCATTCCCAAGTTTTCATTGCATCTTAGGGTCTCCAGATTGCCCCAGCCCTGTAAGCCATATCTTACTCCCCAACTAACCAAAACACTGACTAGAACATTCCATACTATTGTTGCCCCTTCTGAATACAGAACTCCAAGGAAGCCAACCCCAGAAAGAATAAAAAGACAGATGAAGCCTGCAACACTTTCCCAGACACATGACCTACTTTCCATTAGGGTCAGAACAGGTGGCCTCCCACCCTAGCTTCTGACTGCCGTGGTGGATCTCACCTTTGTACTTACCTCTAGGCACTTTACAGCTGCCCAGCCGGGAGGTGGATTCACCTCTTTCCAAGGTAGCCATGTGTGGAGTGCCTGGAGGTTGCTCCACAAAGATAAAATCCACCATGGCAGTCAGGTGTGGGGGTGGCGGACAAATCTCTTCTGATTCCATCTGTCTAACCTCAGCCTTGCAGCCTAAATCTATTCTCATTTGGTCTTCGCAGCAATAGAGAAGCCTTCTCTAACTAACTGCAGATAAAGTGGCAAATTCTCCCACTTGTCTTTTTGAACAGGCACCCCGCCCACTAGCTGCTTTTAAACATACATCTCTTTCTTGTACCTGATATTACTGTAATTCACTCAGCCTCACTGTCTGTGTGTTCTTGATATCTATCAGCCCTTGGGATGTCTGGGTTAGATTGTGACACTCCCAGAGGGCAGGACCACATCTACCCTATGTCTCTGGACCTTGTCGAGTAGAACAGCAGGCAAGAGGTGGTAGGTGCTTAATAAAGACTTTGATGATGGAAACAGACAAGCTGTACTCTGTGCCTAGAGCATTATAAGTGCAAGAAACAGTCCACATCCATGCCACAATCATAGTGGCTTCCTGACAGCCTGTGGGCTGGGGCACACTTTTCCTTTTAAATAAGGCAGGAAAAGCACTGTCTTGCATCTAAGATAGTAATAATAAAATAACAAAACACTATGGTGGCACTGCTCTTATAGTATTGACTGATTTGATGCTCAGGATAATCTTATGACATGGGGCTATTATTTATTATTATCCCAGTTTAATAAATCAGGAATCCAAGACACAGACAGGCTGTATAACTTGTTCAGGCCTCCAACCAGGGCCATCTGGCTTCAGAGAGATCGGCTTAACCACCATGGTACATTGTCCCACAAAGTGGGCTAGTCAGCTTCAACCAAAAAGGGAGAGTGAGGTGGCTGTGAGGTGGATTCCGGTTCTACAGTCTCATGGGTCCTGACCCCTCTTCAACATAAATGGATGGTAGCGAGGAGAGTGGCTACTCAGTAGTTTTCAGCATGGAGCCAAGTAGGTTCTCAAAGCAAGTGTTCACACCTATCCTTCTCTTTCCTCCTGTCTTCTCTGTTTTTCCAGTGTGCTAAGCTGGTTCACATTCATGCTTTTGAACTTGCTAGTTCCTCCACCTGAAATGCCCTTCCCCTAGACCTATGCATTCCTGGGCCCTTCTCATCATTTAGATGTCAGCTCAGATGACGTATTCTTAGGAAGGTCTTTCCTGATTGCCAGATCTAATGTGGTGGTACCTTTCCCACTGCCTCCCTTTCATTTATTTCTAACTCATTTTCCTTTTAAAATTTCATCACAGCATTTAAATCACCTTATTTACCTGCAAGTTTACTTGTCTATTTCTGTGTCTCTACTAGAATGTCAGCTTCAGGAAAGCAGAAATCTCATCTGTTTTGTTCACTCCAGAATATTCATGCCTGGAACAGCAACTGGCACACTGTAGATGCCCCCCAAAATTTGTTAAATCAATGCCTACATCAATGAATGGAGGCAAAGTCCTTTGTAGACAGGTGCAAAGGTAAAACTAGCTGGGTTCTCTTGTTGTTCCTCACCACAAATATTGCAAGCCCTTGGCAGGAAAAGATCAAATATTCATTTTTGGCAGCCCCTATAGCAGTAGCAGATGATTAGGGTGATGGGGAGGGGGGATGTGGGGGTCTGCTTAATTCCTTTGTTTGGACAAAGACCAAGACATTCAGCTACTAAGATTGCAGACCACATTTCCTCCAGGACCATGTGTAGACAATTGCTGGACAGCTCTCTCCCCGAACAGAAACTAAAATACAGAAATTTTAGCTTCTCCTTTCTCCTCCTCCTCCTGCTCCTCCTCCTCCTCCTCCTCCCTGTCCTTCTCTTTCCCTCCCTCTCGTCCTCTGCTGTTTCCTCTGTCTCTATCTCTGTCTCTATCTCTCTCTTCCTTCTCTAGAGTTTCCCTTATCTTCTCTTCTTTGTCTCCTTCATAGAAATGCTATGAAAAAAAAAATAAGTGGGAAACTGTGTTCTTCACATCTAATGCAGCAGTCACACTGCTCTTATTACTACTATAACACAATCCCGTTAAAGCCTCCTGACTCCTGCACAGATAAAGTAAACCCCCAAAACATAATAATCATGTGCAGGAAGTGCTTAATTTGATCCAGTCTTAATGTAGACATTGCCCCCTAATCCTCCCACATAATAGAGCCCATTCCTTTACTGGTGTTAGGTTTTTTATTTAAAGCTTTATTTATGACACATCATCAAAATAATGAACAAGAAAGGAAAGCTTCTAACCTCTGACCAGATCTTGTATCACATGAGGGTATTTCACAATATTGCCAATGATCCTTTTCTTTTTCTTTTTTTTTTAATAAAATACAACTTTCTGTTATTAAAAACACCTGCTCATTATATATAAATCTCTTCTAAAATATTTTTACACTTGCTCTCTCCTGGACCCTCCCAACACACCTCTGAAGAAAGGAGGGGCATGAAAATGTGTCTCCAAATCACGTAAGTTGGAAAAGAAGCCAGAGGCATAAAGCTATTTGGAGAAGTTCACACAGCAGGGGAAATATCCCAGGGAACCTCCAATCCTGCTGTTTTCTAGAGACAAGAGTGCTCTTGCCATAAGCCACACTCCCAGCAGCCCCTGTGACATGCAGACCTGAGCCCATATGGGAGACGAAAGAAATGCTTTAGGAATTTAGGAAATAAATAAATGATTCTTTTGGAAAGCATGAAGTACTTGATGGGGGCAAGATCCTGATATCAAAGTGAAGCACCCTCTTGTCTGCCAAGCCACTCTACCCTATAACTCTGCCACAGGCTGGTGCTGGAAGTGGGGAGAAGGACTGAAGGAAAGGCAATCTGGAGCTTTTTGCCTAACAGGAGTTTTCAACTCTGGACAACACTTTATTAGATACGTAGGTAATCTTAGTCACAAGAAGAAAGAAACCAGCCCCCAGTATTTCAGAGACATTTATTCACATTGAGATCTATACCATTTCCCTCATAATGCCAGGTTATAGCTCCAAGCATCGTTGATCCCTAAAGTTATTTGTCTATTGAGAGCAAAGAGAAAAAATAAATGAAAATGCGAGCTAAGCCTGCATCTTACAGAACACACCCTCAGCAAGAACCAGAGCCAGTTGAAGCCTAGCATGGCATCCTGCTGCACTGCCATTTGCTCAAGGAGTATCCAGAAGTCTTCCTGCTCTTCAGGAAACTACTGAAGAAGTGGCATATGAGAACACATAACCTTGCCCACCTTGCAATTGAATATTCCTTCTCCAGCATCACTAACTGGGTGAGCCTTTCTATCTGGGATTCTTTAGAGTGTTGCCACATTCCATGGTTCTTGAAGAATGTACACATGCCATTCAGCATTGCTGACACCAGATTGTAGGTGAACTTGGGAGAGGTGTCTGTGAAAATGTGAATGAATATGGTAGGGAAAACCTGCCAGACTTGGGAAAGCTCTGGTCCATGAGAGAGCTGGCATCCCCTATTCTGGATGGGGAACGTTTAAGGGACTTTCTAAGTCAGTACACTTTATGTCTGAAAAGAGAAATATTACAAGCCCTTCCCATTTACCTGTCTGTTTTCAACATAGAAAGATTTGAGTCTGCCAAGAAGTGTCTTAACACACCATGTAGTCTTGGACCTAGAATCCCTCTCCATTTCCCCCTCAGTCACTAGAACATAATGCTGAGCATGTCAATGTGATTTGAAAGGAGGTTGCCAAAAGTGAAAGAATAAGCTTACTGGATTTCAACCTATAAGAACAGGGAAAGGGAACAAGATCTCAGCATACTCTCAGAGAAGGAAGAAGTTGGGATATAGGATTGAAGGTGGGCTGGAGGAAATGTTACTGACAACAAATTAAATTAAAGGATATCTTGGCAACCAGTGTGAATGTACCACCAAGTTTCTTCATTCCATTACTTCTAGATCTTCTATTCTGAGGATGTTTGTGAAATTTGGGGATGGAATCTAAGACACTAGTGTTGGAAGGAAAATGCAAAATCTAGAACACAAACGAACCACCAAGCAGGCTCCACCAGGAACCAGACACTCACTGGGCAAACTTAACCACAAGAAACAGCAATGAGGAGCTCTTAAACACAGAGTCCTCATACCAGAGACAACATAACGGTTCCCCAGGGCAAGCAGGCGAGTAGCAATCTGCAAGACCTGAAAATACCACAGGAAGCAGGAGAAGGGAAAAGGGGACTCACCTGTTCTGGCCCCTGGAAGCAGATGCGGCAGAGTGGGGTCCTCATACCACTGTCCACGCTGCTGCCCAGTGAGTAGCGATCCTCGGTCTTCTCCTTACAGAAGTCATCTGAGGAGGCACTGCTGAGCAGCGAGGCAGGTGGCTCTGTGGCTGGGCCACCCCAGTCATCTTCCACAGAAGAAGGTGGCAAGGGGGGTGGAGGTGGCACAGGAGGGGGCTCCCTGCCCACCACTTCTCGGGGGCCCCTCCAGCCTGCCCACCCCCCGGCACCCAGAGCCGGAAGGGTGTTGTTGGCCGCCAAACTGGGGGGCTGGGGGTCGCCGTGCATGGGCAGGGGCGCTTGAGGAGGGCGCCGCAGTAAGAAAACCTTCAGGTCATTGAAGAGCATGCGGCAGCGGCACTTGAGGAGACCCTGGTGGCGCAACATCTGGGGGGCTGGAGCACACAATCCACAGCAGTACCAGCCACAGCAGCAGCACCACCACCACCAGAGCAGCCCACACAGGGGCATCAGCATGTGCCCCGTGGAAGCAGAGAGCCCAAGAGGGGCGGCCAGAGTCTTTAAAGAGGGGGTCAGGACAGGTTTGGGGGTCCACAGTGGATCTGTGTTGTGGGGGGAGTCTGCTGTCTCACTGGCTTTTCTTACAACCCCTCCAAGTAGCAAATAAATTGCTCCCAGGACTGAGAACTGTGAGTCACTGATTCTGAACACCTGGAAAGCCCAATAACAAAAAAGTTTTTCTTGCCCTCACATGCCCACCCCAACCTCCAACTTTGTTCAGGGTATCTCCTTTCTGCCTTTGACCTGAGGACACTGGTAGGAGCAGGGGGATAGACAGAAGTGTGGCAGAGGGGCCACTGGAGCCTTAAGATCAATGTCGAATTGTTTAAAAGTTCCCCAGGAAAGGATTATTGGGTTCTTCTCAAATTCCTAGGCAGTGAGAAATCTTTCTTTTATATAAAAGGGTGGGGACAATTGTAAATCAAATTTGGAGTGGATTGAGCTGGGCTTAGAGAAAACTAGCTCAATGAAGAATTGAGGACTGCATGTGTGAGAAAGAAGATAGTTTTTCTCAGTGATAGAGGTTAGGGGGAGTCAAGGTAGGGGAGGAGAGAAGATTGGGAGAAGTTTTAATTCTCCTGGGCAGAAAACTGGGACAATTAACCCCCAGAAGCACCAGAGTTGCTTTTAAGAGAGCAGTTGGGTGGGGGGAGGAGGTTGCAGGTGAAACCGGGCTAGGGGCTTGTGTTTTGCCTCTGCAGCCAAAGGGCTACCCAGAAGAAGGGAAAGCCAATTAGGAGAAGGGAGGTTAAAATACAGGGTTGGGGAGGGAAAAGGATGGGCGAACAAGAAAAGATCGTTTAACCCTTGCAGAGGCGCCTCCTTCCTGAGCTTGAAGATCCTGGCTAGAGGAAGGGTGTGTGTACCGGGGTGAGAGGGCGGTGGAGCAGAGAACAGGGGTAGAGGAGAGGGGCGTGTGGGAGAGAACAGGAGAAAGGAGTGGTTACATTATCTCAGCCCCCAGCCCACCCCTGCTGCAGTCGGCAATTCCGTGGCCCCCTCCCCTCGGTTCCATCAAAGGTTCCTTCGGGCCAGGGGCAAGAGCCGCGAGAAGGGCAGGTCCGGGCGGGCGAGTGGCCTCGCCTTCTCCTCTTCCTCCTCTGGGTCGCGGTCGCCCTCCTCCTCCGGCTCCGGGTCGGCCCGCGCCCGCAGCTGCTGCTGCGGCGGCGGCGGAGGCGACTGCTGCTCGGCGTCCGGGTGTCTCCGGGGCGGGGGCTGCTCCGGCTCGTCCTCTGGCTGCTGCCCGCCGTCCGGCGCGGTCGCGACTCCGGCCTTCATGATCCTCCTCCTCCTCCCCCTTCCCTGGGGGCCAGCCCTGAGCCCCCGCGCCCGGGCAGCGCTGCCATGCAACCAGAGGCGAGGCAGGCGTGGGGGTGGGGGCGGCTGGGGAGTGAGGAGGTGGGGTAATAAAAAACGAAATAATACTAGTGGAATAATTCGGTTCTCAATCAGGCAAGAGTGCTTCTGGAGGGTGGGGGCGGAGGAGGGCGGCTGCCGGGTCCGCTCGGCAGCTCTGCCCCCGCTACCCCCACCAAGGGCGGCCTCGGCCGGCTCTCTGCCCCCCCACCCCGCCCCTTCCTCCTCTCCGCCACCTCTGGCTGGCTGGGCTCGCTGTTGCTACCTCTCCTCGCAGATGCAACGAGGTAAGGCTTGTTTGCGGTGCCAGCTGAAGGTGGGGAGGGGGAAGCGAAGCAGTGTGGCCGAGGTGGGAGGCAGCCGGCACTTGGCCCCAGCTTGGTCCTCGCGACTCCCCAAAACCGTATATAAATATATCTCTTATAAAAGCCGAGAGGAAGCAAATCAGATTCCAGGCTGCTGCCAGGTGTTGTCTCGTCTTCCGCCGTTGCTCAGCACCCGCCGCTGCCCCCCCTGGCTCAGTTCCCAAGGGGGTGGCGCTGGAAGGGAGGTGGCGAGGCGGCGAGCTGACCGTCCGAGAACTGGAAACAGGGTTCTTGCAGCGAGGGAGGCTCTCGGCTGTCTCCTCCGCCGCCGCCGCTGCTGCATTCAGCACCCCGGGCGAGTGGACAGCTCCCACCCAGACCCCGCGCGTCACGCTAGTGGGGGCCTGACGCAGACGCCGCGGAGGGATGGAGGAGGGAAAGGGGATGAGAGGAAAAGAAGCTGGAGGGAGAGGGAGCAAGAGGAGGAGAGAAGAACTGTGCGAGGGAAGGGGATGGGGAGGGACCAAGGGAAAGGGAGGTAACGAGGAGAGGGAGGGATTTAGGAAGAGAGGGAGGGAGCGAAGTGAAGAGTAAAAGAAAGGAGAAAGGCCACGGGGAGGGAGGAGAGCAATTCAGGCACTAACTCTTGCCTTTTCCCTCAGCAGGAACGTGTCGGTGTGGAAGGTCTGTTTGCAGACTCTCTGCCCGCTGTCCACTATCACAGCTCCCCTCATTGCACGTACAAGACACAGACACCTCTCAGCCAGAGTCCAGTCTCTGTTCACATAAACATTTAAAGTAGATCTCAGTCTGCAGGCTTTTGAGGAGATGAAGTTTTGTGACTTCCACAATGAAGCTGGGACTTGATGAAGATTAAACCCCTCATGACTAAGACCTCATGAGAAGGAAATGCTTCAAATTTTCAAACAGGGAGGAGGATGCTAGTACCATTTGTCAGCTTCTTCATCTAGAATTTAATTGCCAGGGATAATTTCTTCTTTTTGGTCCATTTGATCCCATGTGCCTAAGTCAGTGATGGCATGTACTAAGTGTTCAATATGTATTTGTTGAATACACATTTGGTATTCAATGGTGGCTTGTGGCCACCATTGTCACAGTCATCATGACTATAAGTCACAGGTCTCTTTCAATTGTGAATCATAAGAATCCAGAGGAAGGGTGTGTGCACCTGGGTGAAGCAATATTTCGGCTTCTTCTTCACCGGTATCCCCAGGCTCCTCCCTATTCAAGCCTTTCACTGAGCCGCTGAAAAGAGGTAATCTGAAATGGATTTTAATTTCCTCTCCTATTTCTGCTTCTGACTCATGTCACCCTACCCCATTTTTCTCAAGGAGTTTCTAGTGAGCAGCAAAGTGTCCCTAAATGTGAAGAGCAAGAAAAAGAAGGAAACTTAAAGTGGTCTGTATAAAACCTCAGTATTTTCAGCTGTAGACATTGGTCATTGAAAACTTAGGATTCTCTCTCTCTCTCTCTCTCTCTCTCTCTCTCTCTCTCACACACACACACACACACACACACACACACACACACACCTCTAGGGCCATAGAGAAGATATGCCAGTGATTCATCCAAACAGCCGTGGTATGCCTTTAGAAATGTTGGAGCCATAAACAGAGTAGCATGCAAAATTTCTGCAGCAAAATATCATTTTGGAAGGAAGTTCAGTCCAATGAGTCATAAGAAAACTACCCCTTTGCTGCCATCTCTATGAATGATTCATTCCTACAAGCTCTAAGGAGAAAGGACCTACATCTCAGTCTTGGTTAACCCCCAGCATGGCTACTTGTCTGAATCATGCCTCAGGACCCCCCATGGATGCTGAGACCCAGCCCAAGGTGACTGGTTTAAAGATGATACTAATATTCTTAATAACTACAAAATAATAGTTATTAACTGATATCAGCACAAAGACTGTGCAGCAACAGAGAACTTCTTTATTTTAAAAATTCTATCTGCTCTTCAAGAAAATATTTTGTGTTCCATGTCACCCTGTATCTGTCTCTGGCATTGCAGAAATCATACTCTATAATAATTATGTCACCATACATTCATCTCCCTTTGTATGACTCAGAGCTCCTTTAAGGCTGGGATCAGAATTTATATTTGTTTCACCAGCATATAGTGCAGCACCTGAAGTTTAGTAGGTGTTCAAGAAAATTGACTCTGAATAAATAAATGGCTTTTTTGTTTCGGTGAAGTGACCATATTTCTCCCCTTCAGCCTAGACACATACATGTGAGTGTTCCCACATATGACTGAATAAAGATATTCTTTATCTTTATAAATATTAAGATATTCTTTATCTAAATACATCTCTTTATTCAGTCATATGTGGGAACACTCACATGTATGCAGAATATGCTTTACCTAAAATTGAGTGTTAGGGTTTTCTGCTCATTAAATTCTAGTTCCAAGTGTGTCGTGCAAGTAAATTAGGGCAGGAGATAGAAAAGCCATACAAGACCTATATTCAGAGTCATAGAAATAGATGATGTCCATAACAAGACTGCCTTTTGCAACCTTCCCATTGAAAGTGAAAAGATTTCTAGAAATAGAAAACTACTAAGGACAAAAAGTGATGACAGAATTGCCTTCAGAAAGATTGACGAGCAGCCGGGTGTGGTGGCTCACACCTGTAATCCCTGCACTTTGGGAGGCCGAGGTGGGCGGATTTGCCTGAGGTCAGGAGCTTGAGACAAGTCTGGCCAACATGGTGAAAGCCCGTCTCTGCTAAAAATACAAAAAAAAAAAAAGTAGCCAAGTGTGGTAGTGGGTGCCTGTAATCCCAGCTACTTGGGAGGCAGAGGCAGGGGAATTGCTTGAACTAGGGAGGTGGAGGTTGGAGGTTGCAGTGTGCCGAGATTGTGCCACTGTGCTCCAGCCTCAGACTCCGTCTCAAAAAAAAAAAGATTGAGAAGCGTGAGATGCCTGTTTTGAATATAATGTAAATCTTGTAAAACACCTCACTCAGTTAGAGTCTTCTTACATTATTATCTAATCAGGAGCCCCAAAGTAAAAATTCCATTATTGTCTAATGAGCCCCAGAGTAAAAACAACCATAAAGACCATGTTAAATCAATGGGTTCCTATTTAGACACTCAAAAAATATTTACTGAACACCTATCATAGGTAAGGCATTGTATTGGAAGATGTGGGGAGGACAAACCGGTTGGAATTGCATCCTCGAGGGTCTAGAAATAAATATGTACATAATCATAATATAAAACATAAAATAGTGTTAAAAAGTATGAAAAGTCTGGGGAGTGTCCAGAATAGGGAGAGAATGCTTGGCAGCAATCAGGAGGTGGGAAGAGTTGGGGGGAGATGGAGATAGATGCCAGAGCTCTGGGGAAGCCTTTTCCAAGAAGTGACACTTGAACTGAGTTGAAATATGTGGAATTTAGAGGAGGGAGGCATATTTCTAGCAGTGGGAGCACCGAATACTTTAGGTTTTCCATTTGGCTATGGTGGAAAGTACTCAAAGGTAAGTAGCTAGAGGAAATGTCAGAAAGGTAAGCTGGAGCCAGATTACAGAAGACCCTGAACGCCACTCTGGGAGAAGATTTAGTCATTGACCAGGTACTTGTTTTAATGGTTTTAAAGATTTGGAGCTGAAAGTGAAGGGCAAAAATAAACTTTATCTCTGAGCAAGTTAATTAACTGGATGGGATTTCATTGCTAACAGGTGGGAAGCAATCAATATTTTTCATTTCACGCCAGAAAGTTCTCAGCTCCTTAATAGATTTATTCTT
The DNA here is from genome assembly GCF_009761245.1 of Sapajus apella. Taxonomy (NCBI): domain Eukaryota; kingdom Metazoa; phylum Chordata; class Mammalia; order Primates; family Cebidae; genus Sapajus; species Sapajus apella. Next base: position 23,152,730 of record NW_022436950.1, on the reverse strand, counting down.
TTAAATGAGGTTGTTTTCAGATGTATTTCATTACATACAGAGATGCTGAGGTCATAAGAATTAGAAGAGGAATAGAGGAATGAAAAGCTCCAAAAAACAGTCTTCAGGAAGAAATATTAGGAGACCCAGAGATTCAGAAGAGGCTCATTATGGAGGCCATTGTACTTGTCTCTCCAACAAAGAGAGCTCTAAAGGGAACCCATGCTAGTTATTATTTCTTCTTTACCTAGACAGAGAGTAACCCAGGCTAGAGGGAATTTTTACAGACCCTTTAAAAAGAGAGGGTTAGAAAAATTGGACAGCTCTGTGACTAAGATCTCATTGCAAAGTAAGTGTCAGATAGGGGCCAGAATTCATATATCTTCTCTTCTAATCCTCAATACAATTTGCCTTCTACTATTTCACATTTGACTTTCTTCAAACACATAGCTCCTCAAGAATAGGTGCAGAATTGTGGTCAATAGGCAAATTAACAGCTACCATGTACTTTCCATATGTACTTAGAAGCACCTGGGCACTTACTAAAAATATAAATTCTTGGGTGCCACTCCAAATCTACTGAATAAGAATTTCTTGGGAAACAACCTGGAAATCCACTTTTTGACAAATGCCTTACCCAAGTGACTTTTGTGAACCTCAAACACCTTGGATGAGAGGTGTAATTTTTCACATTTTTGGGGTAAGAAAACTGAGTCTTAGGGAAACAAAATCTAAGGTCATGCAGTTGATAAATACCAAAGCTGAGATTCTAACAAAGGCCTCTCTGAACCTGAAGTCTATGCTCTTCTTACGATGAAACACTGCCTTTTTAATTAGATCTCCAGGTGCCGTATGGAATCCCCACATAGTTATCTGTCTGCCATACATGTTCCATGTGAAAAGGTAGTTCAAATTCAAGGTAAGGTATGGTAGGGAACTTCTTTTTTTTTTTTTTTTTTTTGTGAGACGGAGTTTCGCTCTTGTTACCCAGGCTAGAGTGCAATGGCGCGATCTCGGCTCACCGCAACCTCCGCCTCCTGGGTTCAGGCAATTCTCCTGCCTCAGCCTCCTGAGTAGCTGGGATTACAGGCACGCGCCACCATGCCCAGCTAATTTTTGTATTTTTAGTAGAGACGGGGTTTCACCATGTTGACCAGGATGGTCTCGATCTCTTGACCTCGTGGTCCACCCGTCTCGGCCTCCCAAAGTGCTGGGATTACAGGCTTGAGCCACCGTGCCCGGCCGGTAGGGAACTTCTTAAGTGACTCCCAATGATCCCTGCCTCCTGGCATCCATGCCTTTGCATAATTACCTCCTCTTAAGTATGGCTGGACCTAGTGACTTGATTCTAGTAAACAGAATACAGTGAAAGTGGTGGGATGTCACTTCAGAGATCAGGATACAAAAGACTGTGACTTGGCTGGGCGTGGTGGCTCATGCTTATAATCCCAGCACTTTGGGAGGCCAAGGCAGGCGGATCATTTGTGGCCAGGAGTTCAAGACCAGCCTGGCCAACACGGTGAAATTCCATCTCTACCAAAAATACAAAAGTTAGCCAGGCATTGTGGTGCACACCTGTAGTCCCAGCTACTTGGGAGGCTGAGGCTTGAGAATCACTTGAATCCAGGAGGCAAAGGTTGCAGTAAGCTGAGATTGTGCCACAGCACTCCAGTCTGGGTGATAGAGTGAGACCCTGTCTCAAAAATATATATAAATAATAAGAAGAAAAAAGGCTGTGACTCGCATCCTGCTTGTACTTGCTCTCTCTGGCTCTTCCCACTTGTTCATTCTGATGGAGACAAGCTGCCATGGTGTGAGCCGTCCTATGGAGAGGCCCATGTGGTGAGGAACTAAGAACAGACTCCAGCCGACAGCCAGCAAGGAACCAATGCTTTTAGTTCAATAGCCCTGTGAGTGAGCTTGTGAGTGAATCCTTCCCCAGTTGAGCCTTTAGATGACTGCAGCGTTGGCTGAAATCTTGATTGTAGCCTTACGAAAGCTCCTGAGCCAGGGGTGCCGCAAAGCTGTGCCTGAATTCCTAACTGACAGAAACTAATAGATAAATATCGTTATGTTAAGCCCTCTAGATGTGATCACAGCTGCTGCCTCCAAAACACATACACAGAGATAACTACCTCTCAACCAAAGTCCACCTCCCTGCTTAAAAACATTTTGAACAAGCCTTGGAAGAAATAAAGTTTTCAGAATCCCTCACTGAACTTCAGAACATGGTGTAGATATCAAATGACCATGGCATGTGGTGAGATGGAAACTAGAGACTTATTTACTTAGTGTAGGCCAAGTCCCTAATGACTAAGAACTCAATAATGAAAGGTTCCAAACATGGAAGGGGAATCCCAGAACTATCTTCTGTTTCCTCTTCTAAAATTTAAACTCCATGGGGCAAGTATTCTTGAGGGGATCCATTTTGATCCTATGTGCCTAGACCAGTGATGGGACATAGCAGGTGCTCAGTAAAAATGTGTTGAATGGGTTGTCTCCACCATCACCGTAGTCAGCACAATTCCAAGCCTAGTTGTCTTTGACTTATAGATTCCAGAGCAATATTGTAGCCTCGTCTTCACCAATATCACTTTATCCAAGACTTTCACTAAACCATTGACAAGAAGGTAATTTGAAATGGATTTTAATTTATTCTCCTATTTCTGCTTCTGATCCATGTCACCCTACCCCATACTTCTCAAGGAGTTTCTGGTAATCATAAGTTGTCCCTAAACGAGAGGAGCACACTAAGCTTGGTGTAATTTGCTACACAGCAATTGATAACCCATGCATACGGGCACTTAGAACACCAATCACTATACCCATACTTTCTGTACTTCAAGGTATGCTATCCTAACTTCAGACAGAGTTTGATCATTCATAAGGCATTGAAAGTATAAATGTGAGAGCTCATGGGGGTGAGGAGCAGGGAGTATTTTTATATGCTTAATTGGTGAGCTTGAATTCATGCCCTAAAATTATCTTAAGGATCACCTGCGGTGCTCCTTAAAGGGTCAGATTCCTGGGTAGACTCTCACCTTCAGAGATTCCAATTTAGTACAGTGTAGGATTTAAGACACGCACTTTCAACTAGTTGCTTGGGCAATTCTGAGACAGGCAATCCCTGAGCTCCCTTGTGAAAAACACTGACTTAAAAGGTGAAGCCCAGAGCCAGGACCCCACCCTTCAGTTATCAGTCAATGACAGCAGAGCTAGCCACTGCCTGCCATGAGTTAATATTACTCTCTAGACACGAGTGAGTAAAGAGCAATTTCTGGATCAATGTGAGAAAGAAGCAGCATAATGAAACAGAAAAGATGCTGAACCGAGATTTGTTCATTCGGCACTGGAGCCCTAGACCCGCCCGGTGATAGGTGTACAGTAGGGAGCAAGACAGGTGATGTCCATGCCCTTACAAAATTCATAGCCTAGTGCGAAAGATAAGTAAGCAAGTAAAATAAGTTAATTTCCTATGTTCATAAGTGCCATAGGAGACTAAACACAGCAATGTGACAGAGAAGCACCCTAGAATGTGTGTTGACAAGAAGAAAATAGATGGCAAGGGCTACGATGGCTCCCCTGAATCTAGACCTCAAAGAGAAGGAGCTAATGATGTGAAGATCTGAGGCTGTTTTCAATCAGAGAAGTTGGCAAACACAGGGCCTGAAGTGAGAGTGATGTGACACATTAGGGGAACAGAAAAAAGGCCAGTTGGAGGCAAGGGAACAAGGGGCGGGGTAATGGAAGATGAAATGAGAGAGAAGGGCAGGAATCATGTTATGTAGGCTCCTGTAACAATGAGAAAAGAGATTGCATTTAATTCTAACTGAGCTGGGAAGCCACTGAAAGATTTTAAGTAATGGATTTCTATTTTGTAAGACATCCCTTTGGTTGCTGAGTAGGGACTGGACTGAAAGAAGGCAAGAGTGGAAACAGCTTGGCCGCTAATCAGCTGCACGGCTCCAGAGATCGAGTGCACTTGGGGCCTCAGTTTCCCATTTAGTAAAATGTTTGCCTGGCACCAAAGGAGTGGTATGGTTCCTTCTAGCTTCACTATTCTGTGAATACACCATGGTAGCCTGAATTTGAGCCAAGCTCTTATATGTGAGTGGAAAATAAGTCTCTGGTTTCCATCTCACTGCATGCCATGGTCACTTGATATCAGCTCAGCACTTCCTCTTCCTTTCCAAGGCTTCTGACTGGTGCCTGAAACCACACGGATGGCCTCCTTACCTGTCACATCCCAGCCCAGAGCCATCTGCCGGGGTTTCCAGTTTGGGGATGCTCCTGGGGGGAAATGACTGGCCAGCCTGCTCTGTATCACCACCAGCCCTGCTACCTACCTCCAACACCACCCTGCTGCCTACCACCAGCCTGTGCAGGCTTCTTTGAGCTCTTTTCTGGGAAGACAAATAGCATTATTAAATATTCAATACGCCTGCAAAGAGGCAGTGGACATGACAGACAGAACCTGCTTTTCAATTGTGCTGAGAGGGCAGCTGCCTACTCAGAGTGAGGCTGGGACAAAGGAGGTGTGGTCTCAGCCCATGCTTCCCAGGGCTCTTCTGATGTGTCCACCCTATGTGTGGTCCCAGACATGAGGCTTTTATCTTTCATGGGGACAAGTCCCTCTACAGACCATTCCTCGTTGTTGACATATCATCTTGTTCAAGTGACATGTGACAATGTATGGAATTATAGATGTCTGAGATGTATGTGTGCACATACATACACAGTTCTAAACAGAAATGTAATCTGTATTTACCTCAAATTCCCCTAGTTCATATGTGTGCAATGATACCCATATTCAGCAAACATTAGCCATGTGCACGTAACTCATTTTAACACAGGTATTGCCTCTTGAAATACCCACAATCTGCAAATGGTAGCCATGTACACATAACTTATTTTAACACAAGGCCCACTTAATGCAATGCGGCTTTAAAAAGAGCCAGTTTTAAATGGCTACCCAATGGGCACATGTAGCTCAATAGCCAGACAAATAGAAATATTGATTTTTAGATACACAGCAATAATAAAACCTTTCATTTATATACTCTCCTTCTGGGAATTTGCAGGATGTGTCACATCTCCCATATGCAGAGAGCCCGAAAATGTATCTATGCATGAGTTGTGAAGCAGAATCAATATAAACACAGAGAATGTCCTGTGACATTCTAGTTAATGCTACCTATGCACCACATGCACCCTAAGCATCTGAATTCACACACCATCCAAAATATAAATTACAACAAGAATTTGCATGTAATATCATACACATGCATGCTATGTGACTATGTCTTAAGTAACATTACCTGGAGATTAAAGAAAAAAAAACTTTGTAAGTGCATTTTCATTTCTGCCTTTTCGGATTAGGTATAGTTATTGAAATAGAACACTATTACATGGTTAGATAATTGGGTAAAAATCCATTAAGCGATTCACTTAAGATTCGTACAATTTGCTATATATAGGTAAATACCTCCACATTAAAAATTAAGAAATAAAGTTGCCTCTTGAAATCCAGAATGCTGTCTCATAACCTGGGCCTGGGGTAATAAAGAGTAGAGGCCTACCTCGTTTTATCACATGTCACTGTATTGCACTTCACAGATCTTGCATTTCTCACAAATTGAAGGTTTGTGGCAACCCTATGTGGAACAAGCCTATCGGTGACATTTCCACAATAGCCTATGCTCATTTTGTGTCTGTATGTACCATTTTGGTAATTCCCATAATACTTCAGATGTTTTCATTATTATTATATCTGTTATGGGGATCTGGAATTCGTGGTCTTAGATGTTACGATAGTAATTGTTTTGAGGTGTCATGAACCATGCCCACTTGAGACAATACGTTTGCTTGATACATGTTGTGTGTGTCTCGATTGCTCCACTGACTGGTCATTCCCTCATCTCTCTCCTGCTTCTCAGTCTTCCCTATTCTCTGAGTCCAAAACACATGGTAATTAGGTCAATTAATAACTTTACAGTGACCTCTAAGTGTGGAAGAGAAAAGAAGAGTTGCATGTCTCCCACGTTAAATCAAAAACTAGAAGTGACTATGCTTAGTGACGAAGTCATTTTCAAAGTAGACGTAAGCCAAAAGCTAGACCTCTTGAGCCAAGCAGCCGAGTTAGGAATGCAGAGAAAAAGTTCTTGAAGGAATTTAAAAGTACTACAGTGAACACACGAACAGGAAAGCAAAACTGCCTCATTGCTGATATGGAGAAAATTTTAATGGTCTGAAGAGAAGGTCAAACCAGACACAACAGTCTTTTAAGCCAAAGACTAATCCAGAGAAAGGACCCGACTCTCTTCAATTGTGTGAAGGCTGAGAGAGGTGAGGAAGCTGCATAAGAAAAGTTGGAAGCTAGCAAAGGTTGGCTCATGACCCTGTCTTCATAACATAAAAATACAAGGTGGAGTTCCAAAATGGCGACAGGGGTGGCCGGGTGGCGGGTTGAGGCAGAGGAGTTCGAAGATGCGCCTGATGTGGAGCCACTGGAGCCTACACTTAGCAACATCATCGAGCAGCGCAGCCTGAAGTGGATCTTCGTCAGGGGCAAGGGTGGAGTGGGCAAGACCACCTGCAGCTGCAGCCTGGCAGTCCAGCTGTCCAAGGGACGTGAGAGTGTTCTGATCATCTCCACAGACCCAGCTCATAACATCTCAGATGCTTTTGACCAGAAGTTCTCAAAGGTGCCTACCAAGGTCAAAGACTATGACAACCTCTTTGCTATGGAGATTGACCCCAGGCTGGGCCTGGCAGAGCTGCCTGATGAGTTCTTTGAGGAAGACAACATGCTGAGCATGGGCAAGAAGATGATGCAGGAGGCCATGAGTGCATTTCCCGGCATCGATGAGGCCATGAGACATGCCAAGGTCATGAGGCTGGTGAAGGGCATGAATTTCTCCGTGGTGGTGTTTGACACGGCACCCACGGGCCACACACCGAGGCTGCTCAACTTCCCCACCATCGTGGAGCGGGGCCTGGGCCGGCTTATGCAGATCAAGAACCAGATCAGCCCATTCATCTCACAGATGTGCAACACGCTGGGCCTGGGGGACGTGAATGCAGACCAGCTGGCCTCCAAGCTGGAGGAGACGCTGCCTGTCATCCGCTCCGTTAGCGAACAGTTCAAGGACCCTGAGCAGACAACTTTCATCTGTGTATGCATTGCTGAGTTCCTGTCCCTATATGAGACAGAGAGGCTGATCCAGGAGCTGGCCAAGTGCAAGATCGACACACACAACATCATTGTCAACCAGCTCGTCTTTCCTGACCCTGAGAAGCCCTGCAAGATGTGTGAGGCCCGCCACAAGATCCAAGCCAAGTGTCTGGACCAGATGGAGGACCTGTATGATGACTTCCACATCGTGAAGCTGCCACTGTTACCCCATGAGGTGAGGGGGGCAGACAAGGTCAACACCTTCTCAGCCCTCCTCCTGGAGCCCTACAAGCCCCCCAGTGCCCACTAGCACTGCTGCCAGCCCCAACCGCTGCCATTTCACACTCACCCTCCACCCTCCCCACCCCCTCAGGGCAGAGTTTGCACAAAGTCCCCCCCTTAGTACAGGGGGAGCCACTTGGGCAGGAGGCAGGGAGGGGTCCATTCCCCCTGGTGGGGCTAGTGGGGGATTGTAGTTGCCCCCTACCCCCCCTACCTCTTGCTCTTAAATAAATGATCTAACTCCTCTAAAAAAAAAAAAAAAAAAATACAAGGTGAAGTAGCAAGTGCTGGTGGAGAAGCTGCAGCAAGTTAGCCAGAAGATTAGCTAAGACAATTAATGAAGGTAGTCACGCTAAAATCCACACATTTTCAGTGTAGACAGAATGGACGCCATCTAGGACTTTCACAGCTGGAGAAGTAAGAGAAGTAATTGCCCAGCTTTGAGGCTTTAAAGGGCAGGCTGACTGTCTTGTTAGGAGCTAATGCAGCTGATGACTTTGGGTTGAAACCAATACTCGTTGGCCATTCCAAAAATCCTGGGGCCTTTAAGAATTATGTTAAATCTACTCTGCCTGTGCACTATAAATGGAACGGCAAAGCCTGGATGACAAGGCATTGTTTAGAGCAAGGTTTACTAATTTTTTTTTTTTTTTTTGAGAAAGAGTCTTGCTCCGTCATCCAGGCTGGAGTGCAGTGGTATGACCTTGGCTCACTGCAATCTCTGCCTCCTGGGTTCAAGTGATTCTCCTGCCTCACCATCCCTAGTAGCTGGGACCACAGGCACTCGCCACCACACTTGGCTAATTTTTTTGTTTTGTTTTGTATTTTTAGTAGAGATGGGGTTTCGCCATGTTGGCCAGCCTAGTCTTGAACTCCTAACCTCTGGTAAACTGCCCACCTTAGCCTCCCAATGTGCTGGGATTACAGGCATGAGTCACCATGTCTGGCTGGTTTACTGAATATTTTAAGCCCACTGTTGAGAAATACTGCTAAGTTCCTTTCAAAAATATTACTGCTCATTAACAATGCACCTAGTTACCCAAGAGCGCTGATGGAGAGATACACCAGGAGATTAATGTTGTTTTCATGCCCTGTTAACCCAATATCCATTCCATAGCCCATAGATCAAGGAGTCATTTTAACTTTCCTGTCTTGTTGTTTAAGAAATACATTTTGTGAGGCTATAGCAACTATACATAGTGATTCTTCTAATGGATCTAGAAAAAGTACATTGAAAACCTTCTGGAAAAGATTGATCATTCTAGCTGTCATGAAGCACATTTGTGTTTCATGGCAGGAGGTCAAAATATCAATATTAAACATGAGTTTGGAAGAAGCTGATTTCAACCCTCACGGAGGTCCTTGAGGGGATGACTTCAGGGGAGGAAGTCACGGCAGATGTGGTGGAAATAGCAAGATAATCATAATTAGAAATTACAGCCTAAAGATATGACTGAATTGCTGTAATCTTATGATAAAACCTTAATGAATGAGGAGTTACTTCTTATGGATGAGCAAAGAAAGTAATTTCCTGAAATGGAATCTACTTCTGGTGAAGATGCTGTGAACACTGTTGAAATGACAACAAAGACTTAGAACAATCCATACACTTAGTTGATAAAGCAGCTGCAGGGCTTAAGAGGAGTGACTCCAATTTTGAAAGAAGTTATACTGTGGTTAACATGCTATCAAACAGCACCACATGCTACAGAGAAATCTTTCTTAATAGAGTCAATTGGGCCAGGCAAGGTGGCTCATGCCTGTATTCCCAGCATTTTGGGAGGCCAAGGCAGGCGGATCACTTGAGATTAGGAGTTTGAGGCCACCTTGGCCAACATGGTGAAACCCCTTCTCTACTAAAAATACAAAAATTACCTGGGTGTGGTGGCGGGCATCTGCAATCCCAGCCACTCTGGAGGCTGAGGCAGGAGAATCAACCTGGGAGGCGGAGGCACAGTGAGCAGAGATTATGCCACCGCACTTCAGCCTGGTGACAGAGCAAAACTCTGTCTCAAGAAACAAACAAACAAAAATGAGTCAATCAATAAAGCAAACTTCCTTGTTGTCTTATTTTAAGAAATAACCACATGCCAGGTGCAGTGACTCATGCCTGTAATCCTGGCACTTTGGGAGGCTAAGGATTGCTTGAGCCCAGGAGGTGAAGACAAGCCTGGGCAACATAGCAAGATCCTGTCTCTACAAATAATTTTTAAAAACCATCCAGGTGTGGTGGCACGTGTCTGGGGTCCCAGCTACTTGAGAGTCTGCAGTGAGCTGTGATCGTGCCACTGCACTCCAGCCCAGGTGACAGAGTAAGACCGTAAGACCCTATTTCAAGGAAAAAAAAAAAAAAAAACCCACTGCCACTCCAACCTTCAGGAACCACCAGCCTGACCGGCCATCTGCTATCAACACAGAGACAAGGCCCCCTACCAGCAATAAGATCATGACTCGCTGAAGGCTCAGATGATCACTTGCATCTTTAACAATAGTATTTTTTAATTAAGATGTGTATATTGTTTTTTAGACATAACGTTATTGCACACTTAATAGACTAAAAGATAAGGTAAACATAACTTCTACTGCACTGGGAAACCAAAAATGTGTGTGACTTGCTTTGTCACAATATTCATTTTGCTACAGTGGGCTAAAAGTGAACCCGCAACATCTCGGAGGGATGCTGGGATGCTGAACTTACTACGTGGGCCACTTCTCATAACTCTGTTCGTTCAGATGAGGTGGAGCACTGAGTCTGGATTCTGATTATTCCTGATCATGTCACCTTGGTCACGTTATTCCCTGTGTTTGCTTCCTCAACCACAAGCAAAATAGATCAAACCTCACAGAGCTGCAGAAAAATCAAATGAAAACATTAACGTAAAGCACTTTGCATGATGTCTGGCACATAGTAACTCTCAGCAACAGTGAGCTCCTTCCCAGATGATCTGACAGAGCCAGAAGCCACTCAGTTCAAAGCACTATTTATGGGACACAACCTCTGCCCCTCAGAATCTGTGAAAGCAAAAAAGGATTATACATAAGCAGAGACCTAATGATTCTTAATGTCCTGTTTGTCCAACTCCATCCACAACAGTGGGTCTCCCAACTCCTCAGCGAGTCATCATATTTTCTAATGTCCTCAGCAAATAGCACAACCTTGTTCCATCACAAGCTTCCCCATCTTAACATGCTGCCACACCTCTGATTGCCTTTCCTAATCTAAAGGTTCTACCTCCCTGTCCTGTCCTTCCCAGCAATTCCCCTTCTTATACACCCCTGCAGTTATGTATGCCAGAAAAACTAGCCCAATCAATGTTCTCTTGCAATTCATTTAGGTGAGAAATGAGAGAGTGAGTAGGCAGAGTGTGTATGCACATGCACGTGTGTGTGCATGTGTGTGTGTGTGTGTGTAATAGATACCAGATATGTCCCTCAGGGCAAGTCTCCTGACCTCTCGGAGCCTTAGTTTCCTGATCTAGAAAATGAGACCATTCACTTCCACACTGAAGTGTGGTTGTGAGGATGGAATGAAAACACACATAACAGGTAAGTTAGCACAATGCCTGGCATTGACACTACTGAAGAGAAACACATTCGTGGTAAATAACAAGGAGCTTGCTGCAACTTTCTTAGGAGAAGATTTGCAGTTCTATTGGGCAGGATAACTCCTTATTAGTTAAAATTAAATCTACATACCTCCTTGAGAATTTCCTCTCTGAGTGTTTTCATTGAGAGGTGGTCTTGGCTAGGGCTGGCAGGATTTGTGCAATTTACACATACTTGTGAAATTCAAGCACATTATCTCTTGCTGACAGACCATAATGACTGTAATAAACATGGAAACCTCTGTTCTAATAAACAAGTAATTACAGTTGACAATAAATGTGTAAACATGATTCTAATTAGCAAATCCTCTCATAGCTGTTTCCAGTTTGGGGACACGTGTACACATGCCCAGGAATATGGATAAGATGGGCACTCTATGTTCTCATCCACAGGTATATAAAGATGTGGGCAATAGGTACCACCTTCTTTGTCAAATCTTTTTTTTTCTTCCAATAAAAAGTATTATCTTTTTCACTCCAGAAAAAGAGGTCATTTTAGCAACTTGGTTTCCTATGTAATCCCTTTAAACTCAGGTTTTCTAGTAACCTTGGGGGACTGTGATTTATTACACAAAGTGCCTTTAGATCCATGAACACTGGCCTCATTACCTGGGTTCTTTCCAAACTTAGATACAAAGACTCGGCCTATAGATCCTTGGGACTTGAGAACAGTAGGTGATGGAGGGCTGAAAGGAGGACGTGGTGAAGATTAATAAACACTGTTAAACCAGCAAAAATTGCCTTTATTGAACCAAAAAAAAGAGATAAACCACACAGGGAGAAAATGACCCGAATGGAGGCTCTGTCCTGCTTTCCGGCAAAAGGGCTGTTGCTTGAAGCTTCTCTTCTAAAGCAGACAGAATTTCCACTTCCACTTCCCTAGAGATGGGCTGCAAGTTATTTTCAGTGAGAAGCAGCCACAATTAACCCCCTGGCCAAGAGCAAAAATCCCGGATGCCCTATGTGTAAACATTTTTCTAAAGATTCTTCTCTTTTTATTTCAATTTTTTAAACTGATATGGGGAGCAAAGGAAAGACAAGCATGATTGTTTGCTAATCCCTTTTCTAACCTTTTTCTCCCTTCAGTAATAGTCCTCATGAGTATGACTTTCTTTTCTTTGTCCCCTTTCACTCATCCTTCTAAGGCCACAGCTTCCAAGAAATTTCCATGGATTAAGAGACAGGGAGAAGCAGTATTTTCTAGTGGTTAAAGACACTGACTTTTGATTTAGAAAACCTTGGTTTTGATCTCAGCTCCTTCACTGTTTCAGTCAGGATAGGTTAGGTTATGCTGCGGTAATGAACAGCACCAAATTTTCAGTTTCTAAACACAATAAAAGCTTATTTTGCCTTTATACCAAGTCAGCGCAGGTCCAAGTGACTCCATATGGCAACTGCCTCCATGCAGTGGGTCAGCAATCCACCTATCTTTAATCTTTTGGCAACTCCATTTCAACACATGCTTCCATGACTGCTGGAGCAGAGGAATAAAGTGTTAAAGCCCCACATGGCAGATCTTGACATGTGTCAGCCTAGAAGTACCTTATCACTCAAAGTCACACCACATTGGAAAAACTCATCATAAGGCCCTACCTAACTGTCAAGAAAGATGGGAAATCAAGTTTTCCATGTATCTAGGAAGAGAAAGAGAATTGAAAATATTGGTGATCACTGGTATTAGCTACCATAGCCACTTAACCAGCTGTTTGATCCTGGGGAAGTTACTTCTCTGAGCCTCAGTTCCCTGATCTATAAAATGTGAGAAACAAGAGTATCTAACATGTAAGTTGTTGTGAAGATTAAATGAAGTAAAGTATCTTAAGTGCTTACCACAGTGTCTAGCACACAATGTGTTCAAGAAATGGGAGGCAACTTCCTCAAATGAAGCATAGTTAGCATACTTCTTACTTGCTTAGAAAATGGAGAGGAGAGGTTGGCAGAGATTGAAAAGAGAGAGAGAGAGAATAGACCTCAAATCCATCATTTTTAAACTACTAGGCTTCCTGAAAAGGCAGGGTCCTAAAAACAGGGATGAATAGAGGTTCTTTAGGCTCACAGAGCATTGGGTGTGATCAAAGCACGTGGTACCTGGGCACAGCAGTCTGGCATGAGAGGTTCTTGTGCCTTCCACCTGCCTGCTGGTCAGGATCTTTTTTTTTTTTTTTGAGACGGAGTTTCACTCTTGTTACCCAGGCTGGAGTGCAATGGTGCAATCTCGGCTCACCGCAACCTCCGCCTCCTGGGTTCAGGCAATTCTCCTGCCTCAACCTCCCAAGTAGCTGGGATTATAGGCACGCGCCACCATGCCCAGCTGATTTTTTGTATTTTTAGTAGAGACGGGGTTTCACCATGTTGACCAGGATGGTCTCGATCTCTTGACCTCGTGATCCACCCGCCTCGGCCTCCCAAAGTGCTGGGATTACAGGCGTGAGCCACCGTGCCTGGCTGGTCAGGATCTTTATAAGAACCAGACAACACACTCAGAGACTTTCTTTCTTTTTTTTTTTTTTAAACAGAGTCTCACTGTGTTGCCCAGACTAGAGTGCAGTGGAGATCTCGGCTCACTGCAACCTCTGCTTCCCAGATTCAAGTGATTCCCCTGCCTCAGCCTACCGAGTAGCTGGGATTATGGGCGTGAGCCACTGCCTGCTGGTAATTTTTGTATTTTTAGTAGAGATGGGGTTTCACCATGTAGGCCAGGCTGGTCACAAATTCCTGACCTAAAGTGATCTGCTCTCCTTGGCCTCCCAAAGTGCTGGGATTACAGGTGTGAGTCACCATGCCGAGCCACACCCTCGGAGACTTTCTAATGAAGGTACTATTTACAGATGTATAGGTAGAATGAAGAAAGACAATACTTACTCACCCAGGAAGGTTCCATCAGGAATGTAATGTCACCTTTAGACCTAAAGGAGCAAAGGGAGAAAGTGCTGTTATGGGGAACCACCCAACAGAAGCGCTAGTCAAAGTGGGATGTAGTGACTGCCAGAACTGTGACAAGTAAGGGAGGAAACAGGAGGAACACACAGCCCAATCTCTTGTTCCTCCTCCCTTTCATTCCCTGATAACACCACCCATTGGCCAGACCCAACTGAAAGCCCCAGGACAAGGAAGCTGGGTTTCTGGGCCATAGAGATGGCCTCCATGCCAGAGGAGTCATCTGGGGTTGGAGACAAACAGTATACCTGTGCTCCAGCTCCCTCTCTCTCTGCTCTCTTCTTATCTGCTGCTTCCTCCTCTCCTTCTTCCTTCTCTGTTCCTTCCACTTTCACTTTGTAGGCTGACTAAGCATCTCCTCAGGTGAAAACTGCTTCCTGGATGGTGATAATTAAAGTCAGTACTTCTACCTACCGTGCAGAATGAGCAATTCATGGAGCCAGCCCAGAGAGTTTCCTGGGCAGTCCCATTAGCCAGCTGCTGCTGCTGTTGCTGCTGCTATCCAAATCCAAGCACATGCACAATTCTTGCCCAGTTTCTCGGTAAGAGGAGTGGGGTAGTGGACATCTGGAGTTTTGTTCGTTTGTTTTTTGGTGCTCAGCATATATATCTTGATGACATTCTTGCTTCTCTGTAGGGTATCATTGGGAAGACTTTCCTTCCCAAGTCTCAGCTCACGTGTTTCAGGTGAAGTTTACTTGAGCCTGGCTCAGAGGTGGAACATGTGACCTAGGCTTAATCCAATCATTGCATCCCATTTTTGGGTACACGGAAATTGTTCCAGGGGTAGATATGTGATGCAGTCAGAACCAATAAAATGTGGTGAAATTTTGCTAGAAATGCTGTAACAAAGACTTTTTTTCGAGCAGACATTGCAGAAAGCATCATGGCGGGCTGACTTTCCACCAGCCATTCCACCCTAGGTGGTCGTCTAAGCCGGGGTTCTCAATATCACACTATTGACACTTTGGACAAGGGAATTTTTTGTTGTAGAAGGATTGTCTTGTGAACTCTGGGATGTTTAGCAGCATATCTGTCATCTACCCACTAGATTGCAGGAGCACCCCACCCTCCATAGTGACAACCCAAAATGACTCGAGATTTTGTCAAATGGCCCCAATGGGGCAACAGCTCCCCTGATTGAGAACCACTAGTCTAAGCTAACCATGAACATTTTATCCTACTTATCAGTGGTTGGGTGAGGAATGGGCGTGGGATCTAATTCTGTCCCATAGGATATAAGAAGCCTTCTAGGAGATTCTGGGAAACATTTTCTTTTTCTGACAAAAGAGCAGAAGGAAGAGTTAATTTCACTTCTTTTTCTGCACATTGAAGTGTCTGAATATGACACTTAAAAATTTAACAGCCATTGTGTTACACGAAGGAAGCCATCCTGAGAGAAGAATTGACACTGAAAATGAAGGGCGGGGAAAAACTTGGCATCTCAGCGACGTTGTTAAGGCACTTAATCAACCATTCTGGATCTCACCATATCTTTGTATTTCTTGTGTGCAGAGAAAAATGTCTTCATCGTCTAAGCTAATTTAGGTCAGATTTTCTGTTGTTTGCAGCTCAAATTATCCTAACTGATATAGACTTCAATAAGGACACGTGTAGCCCTGGGAGTTACTGGAAGTTCTCTTCTAATCGCAAAGAAAGTCCCTGTCTAAGACCTTAGGATGCAGAGTTGAGGAGAGGAGAGGGAAGAAGTGAATCTTAATGACAAATGGTTTAGATTTATGAGACAAAACATTTTCTTTGCTTGGATTTGGTTCATTAGGGTTGGGGTTTCTGTTGCTTGCAACAAAGTTATTTTTACTGATACAGATGGAGTAGGAATAGAGTTCCCAGTATCTGAAAGTCACCCCAGTGCAGACAACACATATTAAGTATTTTCAAATTAATCTGAACCCAGCAAATAAATCTAATCTCTATCAGCAAATAAAGTAGAATGAAGCACTACCAAGTCTCCTCCCACCCTGTACCTTTCCCAAATATAACAAAATACTTCTGCTTAAAATATTAATAAAATTAAGGAAAGTATGAGCTCAAGTCTGGACACTTGTCACAATTTCAAATGCCATTGAATCATTGGAAGTATTGCCTGGATGCTTCCTACAGATATTTGGTCATGAGAATCATATTAAATCCATAAAAAGGAAGAGTTAAAAGGAAATAGATACCTCCTATCCAGACTTCTCATTTTACAGATGAGGAAATGGAGACCCAGAGAGGGAAGTAATCACCAAGGTCATGCAGTTACTGAGTGGCAGAGCCAGGACCGGAAGCCACAACGCCTCACTATTCCACCCAGGCCCATTTTCCCTCACCTCCTCCCTGATATTGGGTCCCATTTGCTGAAATGGTCCATGCAGAGATTGAGGATTTGGCATGAAGTGCTACAAGAACTTGGCCTGAAGTTCACTATTTCTGCACCCCAATCTCAGTCCATGGCACCTGTGAGAGCACATGCTTTCAAATCTTCCTTGTCTGGGCTCAGTGGCTCACACCTGTAATCCCATCACTTTGGAAGGCAGAGGCGGACAGATCACTTGAGGCCAGGAGTTTGAGACCAGCCTCGGCAACATGGCGAAGCCCCATTCTAGTAAAAATACAAAAATTACACTTGGTGTGGTGGTGCATACCTGTGGTCCCAGCGACACAGGAGGCTGGGACACGAGAACTGCTTGAGCCCGGGAGGTGGAGGCTGCAGTGAGCCGGGAGCTGAGATTGTGCCCTTGCACTCCAGCCTGGGCGACAGAACGAGACTCTAACTCAAAATAAATTAATTAATTAAAATAAAATAAAGTAAAATCTTCTTCTTGGAGCAGCTGTGTCAGCAGCCCTGGGAGGCCCGGGGATGGGTGGAACCACCACCCTTCTCTGGGACAGATGGCCAGTCTAGCAAGGTTGGTCCGGCAGTCTGCTGTCTTTCAAGCTGGGTGGAGCCAGCTGGATGCTGGGGTCAGCAGGGAGGAGAAGGATGGAACATCCAGGGATGGCAGGGTGGGAGAATGGGCCCTACCAGTGTCAGGAGGCATAGACTCTTGTGACACCAAAAATTCCATCCAAATTTAAAGCTGACAACACAGGTGGAGTAGGCGGGCCTCTGTGATTTGATGGTTCTCAGAGGCTCTGCCTGCCTAAAAATATCTCTACCCACCTGCCTGGGACACCCTCCCTTCTTATCAAGCCTGAAATTCCTACCATTAGAGCTGCTAAGGTTTTAGATGACAAAGAACAGGGTATGTTTCCCAGCAGGTCACCATTAAAGCCGGCTTCCTGGGAGTGGAAGGGAGGCCCTTGGGTCTGCTCCTTTTAGCACAAAGAGCTAATACAGCCGGAAGCTCAGAGAAGGCAGGACTGGCCTACTTTACAATTTTGCCTCCTATTGAGATGCCAGTCACTTAATTCATTCATGCTCATATGACCAGGGCCCTGAAGAAATTAGGCAGCAGGCTGTAAAGAAAATAAGGCAATAGGCTCACAAGTAAAGCATCGTATTCTGCAACTCCTTTGCAGTTCCATTTAAGTTTTGCAATTTCTCCTCATGGGAATCTGGGTTCAAGATGGAGAACTTGTTTATGTGCTTGGGGCAGCCAGGCATTAGGGTGCACCCCAAACCCTGCAGGATCCCCCCAGTGATTGTTGTTCTCCCTAAGTTCTTCCCCACTTCTCATCACCACTCCCTCCCTGGCCAATCCCACGAAAAAAATTAAAAATCCAAGTGTGGGCTGGTGCACTGGCTCACTCCTTTAATCTCAGCACTTTGGGAGGCCAGGTGGGTGGATCACTTGAGCCCAGAAGTTCCAGACAGGCGTGGACAACATGGTGAAGCCCTGTCTCTACAAAAAAATACAAAAATTAGCAGGGCATGGTGAAGCATGCTTGTAGTCCCAGCTACTCAGGAGGCTGAGGTGGGAGGATGTCTTGGGCCCAGGAGGTGGAGGCTGCAGTGAGCTGAGATCATACTGCTGCACTCCAGCCTGGGCAACAGAGTAAGACCCCTTCTCAAATAAAAAATAAACAATCTAAGTGTGTCAGATCATGGCGTGCTATTGAGAAGTAGAGGGATGAAAGGGTGGGAGGCAGGGTGAGCAGCAGGTGAGAGTCACAGCCCTGTTGATTAGTTTTGCCCATTTCATTCTGACAGGCGTGAGCCTCGGCTCTGCTGTCACAGGCTGGGGCAAGGGAGAGGGACTGACAGGACAGGTCAAAGGAGACCACGGTGGACAGAAAGAGCCTGGTGGGGGCAGAATGATGAATGATCTTGGGCTTGGGAAGCTGATGATGGCCAGAGGAGGGAGGGATAGTGTTGATCCATGCTAGGGGTCGTGCTGTGAATTTATAAGCTCTGATGTGGAGAGGAAGCTGTCTGACTATTTAAGAAGATACTTGGTGTAGGCCTTATTCGTTGGAATTAGGGTGGGTACCTTGATTTAGGTCACATCATGCATCAATAAGGTGCACATGAATAAGACTAGCCAAGTGAAGAAATTGATTAATGTCAGGCCATTCTGTGGTTGTCTTATCTGGGCCAGACACACCCTGGTGGAGGGATGGGGAGGGCTTGTCCTTGAAGCTAATGGATACTTTCATTGTCCATCATCCTGCCAAGGATTTGATTTGATGCTGGCTATAAGGATATAAAGAGAAGAGACTTAGAAGAAAAGTATTCATTTTCCCAGAGCAGGGTATCTATCTGGTGTCCCAAGAAAGGAGTGGGATATTCCCAGTGAGTACATTTTGGGTCAAGGTTGCCCTTTGCCAAATGTAGGCAGGCTAGGAGCCAAGCAAGGAAGCAGATCTTTGGGAAGAACCTGATACGAGGCAAGAGTTTTGGTAATTTTCAGTTTTTATATTTCCTTCCACTAATCTCAGACTTAGAGAAAATTCTCTTTAAGATTTACAACCTGGTCTCAGTGATGCTGTAGGAGCTGAGGGAAGAGTCTGGTACCCACTTGGGGCCAAACAGCAGAGCAGTGGGCAGTTCCCCTCCCTTGAGAGCTGAGAAGTAGAATGAGTGGTAGTAGCAGGGCAGTGATATCCAGTCGAAACATGATGAAGATCCCTCCTTCATTGGAAGGAGGCGGAGGCTCAGGGATAAAACAACAGGAATCACCTCCTGGACTTGTTCCAGGACGTGTGCAAGGCAGCACTCTGGGAAACTCTCAGAAATGGTGTGGGGGTCTCAGAGGACTGGGGCCTCAGCTCAGCCAGTGTGATTTGAGAGACTTTAGCTTAGACATCAAACATGTCCTGCAAGACCCAGCATTGTGTTGAGCTCTGGGGGTACAGGGATGAGTTCAGCATGACCTTCCTACTTATGTGACTTCACCCTGTCCTTCCAGGTGCTTGGAACCAGAGGACCCTCTATAGGAAAAGGCACTCTGAGTCCAGGCTCAATAGAACCACCCGTTTTCCTGTGCATTGTCCATATTGCCAGGCCAATGGCTCCGGTTTTTAAGATCTCAAAGAGAGGCTTGAGAGTGTCTGGCTCAAGTCTCCGTTTTGGCAAATGTTGAGACATTTATAGAATACGATCTGTTGGGGAAAAGGGAATCCAGACCTGTCCCTTTTGCAAGTTGGTATCACCCTCACTCAGAGGCAGAGAAAACGAGGTGAGTCCTGCAGCCAACGTAAGTCAGGGAGCATTTGTGTTTCAGTGTGACCATCACGGGGTCTATGCTGATGCCCTAACCCCCAATTCTAGCGAATGTGACTCCATTTGGAAACAAGGTCTTTGTGGATGATTAAGGTAAGGAGAAGTCATTAGGGTACATCCTAATCCAATATGACTTGTGTCCTTATAAAAAGGGGAAATTTCAAAACAAAGAGATAGACACTAGGGAATGTCATGTGAAGATGAAGGCGGAGCTCACGTGATACAGTGGAAGCCAAGGAAGGCAATTGCCAGCAAACTACCAGAAGCTTGACAAGAGGCTTGGAGCAGATGCTCCCTCACATCCCCTACAAGGAACCAGCCCACCAACCCCTTGACCTCAGATTTCTGGGCTCCAGAACCATGAGACAGCAGATTTCCATTGCTTGAGCTGCCTGGTTTGTAGTACTTCATTATGGCAGCTCCAGCAAACAAATACAAATTTATAACCTCGTCCACCTGACGAGGATGCCTGGCCCAAGCTGGCGTACTCAGGGTCTTCTTGGAACTTGGAATTGGGACAAAGAGAGACTGAGCCAGGGAGACTGAAAAGCATGGCAGTTTCAGGACAGCCATGAAAACCACACGTGAATTAATGAGTGAGCAGACTGGAGCAGGTGAGGGGAGGAAGCAGAGACACCATGGGAGGGAAGTCCTAAGGCCCCATAAGCCAGAGGGAGCAGCATGTTGGTTGGAGTTTTGGTTCCCTTAACCCCCAGAGGTGCCTTGTGCCTTGTCCATATCCCTAGAGTCCTCTGCAGGCTTTAATTTGTCTGGGTTAGCTACAGTGGATTTCCATTCCTTGCAAATCTAAGGGCCTGAATGGGAGCAGTCAAGAAGAGAATCTAGAAAAAGGTTAGTATTGGATATTTCCAGATGGTGGTTCTTATTTCGTTCCTAAGGGTTATCATAGTTTCTGATTTTCCTACAAGGAACCCCTATAATGTGCTTAATATTTTGAGCTAACTAGATTAATTCATTTATTCATTCACTTAGCAAGTAATCGTTGGAGCTTCCTGCATGCAAAGCATTGTTTTGGACCCTAAGGACGCCATGTACAAAATGCACAAAAATCCTTGCCCTCCTGGAGCTGATGATAAAGAAGACGGACAAGCAAAATAGATGGGATGTGAAGTGGTGATAAGTGTAATGGAGAAAATAAAACAGGAGAGGAGGGTGGAATTGCCAGGGAAGGAGAAGGGTTTCCATTTTAAATATGGTGACCAGGGAAGGCGTTAATGAGAAGGTGAGATTTAAACCAAGTGTTGAAGGAGGCGGGGGGGAACAAGTCACTTACGTACCTGGGAGAAGGGTGGTTCGGCAGAGAGGCCCACAGACACAAAGCGTTTGAGGCAGATGTGTGCCAGGCAAGTTCCGGGAAAAGCAGGTGACTAGGGCATCTGAAGCAGAATGAGATGGATGGAGAGGACCAGAAGATAGGGTCAAAGATGTAGCTTGTGTGTGGGGTGGGGGGGTGGACAAAAGAAACTGAAAAGAAAAGAAAAAAATAAAGATGTAGCTAGGAAAGGCTGGGTGTGGTGGCTCATGCCCGTAATCCCAGCACTTTGGGAAGCCAAGGTGGGTGAATTACCTGAGGTCAGGAGTTCAAGACCAGCCGAGCCAACATGGCAAAACCCCATCTCTACTACAAAAATTAGCCAGGCATGGTGCATGTACCTGTAGTCCCAGCTGCTCGGGTGGCTGAGGCAGGAGAATCGCTTGAACCCGGGAGGCAGAGGTTGCAGTGAACCGAGATCATGTCACTGCATTCCAGCCTGGGCGACAGAATGAGATATAGTCTAAAAAAAAAAGTGCAGCTGGGGAAAGAAAGTGGGAAAGCCACCTAAGGTCTTGTGAGGAGTTTATTGGATTTTTGGACTAAGTGTCTGCTGGAATATAACAAATCTTAAAACACAGTGGCTTAAAACAACAGCAAACATTGATTACCTCACAGTTTCAGTGGCTCAGGGACACTCATGAGATTGTTATTAACATGGTGGCCACGTGCTGCATTCATCTGCAGGCTCTTGACCAGGGACGGAGGACCCTCTTCCAAGGCGGCTCACATGATCACAAGACTGGCAAGTGGGTGGTACTGGCTGCTGGCAAGAGGCTCCGCGTGGCTGTCTCCATGGGGTCCTCATGACATGGGGAACACATTCCCTCCCTAGTGAGTGATCCAAGAGACAAAGTGGAAGCCTCCATATATTTTATGACCCACACATAGTATTTCACAGTATTTTTTTGCTCACACAGGTCCGCCTTATTCCATGTGGGAGGGGACTAAACCAGAACGTGAATACCAAGCAGCAAACTCACTGGGGCCCTTGTGGAAACTGGCTATCACGCTATTCTATTTAAATTTGAATTTCCAATGTCTGCAAAGACACGTGATTTGCCAAGTTCAACTGCCTCCTCCTTTGTAGTGTTTATCTAAAAAACAAACAAATTCAGGAACATAATAATTCTCCAATTTTTACTTGCAAAGGACCTAGTCTTAAATAATCCGTCTTTAATCTGTAAATCATCTCCTGAAATATTATTTGCCTCCAGAATGAAAGAATCTTGCTAAAATTCTTTCTAATAAACAAGCAGCACCAACTCTAGTTGTCTTGGGCACAAATAAAGGGAATTTGGGGGAAGGATTCTGTAGTGTCTCACAGAAACCTTGGAAGGACAGGATTTGTGAACCTCAACAAGAGGCCAGGCGCGGTGGCTCATGCCTGTAATCCCACACTTTGGGAGGCCAAGGTGGGTGGATCATCTGAGGTCGGGAGTTCAAGACCAGCCTGACCAACATGGTGAAACCCCATCCCTACTAAAAATACAAAATTAGCTGGGCGTGGTGGCACATACTTTTAGTCCCAGCTACTTGGGAGGCTGAGGCAGGAGGATCGCTTGAACCCAGGAGGCGGATGTAGTGGTGAGCTGAGATGGCGCCACTGCACTCCAGCCTGGGCAACAAGAGTGAAACTCTGTCTCTAAAACAAAAACAAAACAAAACAGAAAAACAAGGACAGGAAATGGTGGCTTTGGGACCTCAGTTCCTACAGGACAAGGCTCTTCTCCAGGAGTTGCCACCAAAGTGACTCAGCTCCCAAGCCCCAGGCCCCCATCTCCCATTTCAGAATGGCCAGATTCCTGCGCAAGAGCATCCGATGGGCTTCAATTGGGTCAGGCATGCTCCAGCCTCACACAGACCCATCGCCTACAGACAGGAGAGTAAGTGACACAAACTCCACTATGAAGCTTCCCTTGATTATTGTATTAAGGAAGTTCTCAGAGATGAGTGAGTCGTTGGGAGCTGAGTAACCACCCCAATAAATATTTTCTATAAAATGCATAGATAGATTGTACTCAGATGGTCGCTATTGAAATTTTACGGTGAGACTGATTTTTTGGTATGAGGGTATGCATATTTGAATGTGTTTTTATGTAAAACCATTTCATCATTGCTATGGTTTAAATGTGTCCTCCAAAGTTGGTGTGTTGGAAACTTACTTCCCAAGGCAAAAATGTTGGGAGGCAGAGCCTAATAAGAGGTGATTAGGTCATGAGGCTCTGCCCTCAAGAATGGACTAAAATCATTATTGCAACCGGTGCCCTGGCTCACACCTGTAATCCCAGCACTTTGGGAGGCCAAGGCGGGTAGATCACCTGAGGTCAGGAGTTTGAGAACAGCCTGGCCAACATGGCAAAACCTCATCTTTACTAAAAATACAAAATTAGCTGGGTGTGGTGGCACATGCCTGTGATTCCAGCTACTTGGAAGGCTGAGGCAGGAGAATCACTTGAATCTGGGAGGCGGGGGTTGCAGTGCGCTGATATCGTGCCATTGCACTCCAGCCTGGGCAACAAGAACAAAACTCCGTCTCAAAAAAAAAAATCACTATTGCAGGAGTGGTTAGTGGTCTTCAGAGTGGGACAGTTATAAAAGCAAGTCTAGCCCCCTCTCACTCTCTTGTGATGCCCTCTGCCAGGTTATAACACAGCAAGAAGGCCCTTGCCAGATAGATGTATCTCCTCCATCTTGGACTTCCAAGCCTCCAGATCCCTGAGCCAGATAAACTTCTATGGTTTACAAATTACCCAGTCTGTGGTAGTCTGTTACAGCAATACAAATGGACTAAGACAATCAATTATCATATCTAACAAGACAAAAAGTTCTTTTTTTTTTTTTTTTGAGACAGAGTTTCGCTCTTGTGACCCGGGCTGGAGTGTAATGGCGCGATCTCGGCTCACCGCAACCTCCGCCTCCTGGGTTCAGGCAATTCTCCTGCCTCAGCCTCCTGAGTAGCTGGGATTACAGGCACGCGCCACCATGCCCAGCTAATGTTTTTTGTATTTTTAGTAGAGACGGGGTTTCACCTTGTTGACCAGGATGGTCTCGATCTCTTGACCTCGTGATCCACCTGCCTCGGCCTCCCAAAGTGCTGGGATTACAGGCTTGAGCCACCGCGCCCGGCGACAAAAATTTCTTTCATATCATCAGGTATCCATTCAAATTCAAAATTTCTTGATTGTGTCAAAGTAAGGCTTTTTTTGTAACATTAGTTTGATTCACATTTTAATTTTTAGTCTAGCACAGGATCACCCCCTAGGGAGCATTTTGAAAAAATACGGAGTGTTTTTTGGTTGCCCCAGTGTATGGGTAAGGGGTTCACTCCTGGCAAGCAGAGGCTGGGACCGCAGGCAGCTTAACCTTTTATCATCTGTGAGACAATCTCGCCATCTTGCACATGCTTACCCTGTGCTCCACACAATTTTCAAATGTCCTACTAGAGACTGTAGAGTTGAAAAACTTGTTTATAACTATCTGAGCTTTAAAAAGTAACTTAGTTTTATATATAAACAGAAAGACTTTTAAAAATGATTTTTAATATGCACTAAGTGTACACTAAGAATGAAACTACTCTGCAAATTAAGAGAATATGACAGTTTGTGTTGTTAATTTCTTTACCAGAGTTCTCACTCTTTTGGAAAATCACATCATTGACTGCCATGCCGCTCACGGTAATTGAGTCTCCAATATGCCTGTGTTACTTTTCATTCATAGCTGTCATAACTGTGGTGATTTTGCTTTTAGGAAATAGTGTCTGACTGTCTTATTATGTAACCCAGCATAGTCCTCCATGAGCTGTTGGCTACTGAAATACGCCCCTCTGTGTGATTCCTTAACCTCCTCCTATTCTGGTGTTGCTCAGTCCTTCTCATCATGCCCAAACCAGATACTGTGCTCTCCCGCTGCCTTTCTCTTAGAATAATGTCCCAGCATCCAGGTTTGGTTCGGGATTGGGGGAAGGGGTGGGCATGAATTTCCTGAGCTCCCCTGACATTTGCAGGGAGGCAGCAAGGGAATACCTCTGTGGGTCACAACAGAGGGAGAACCAGCTGGGCTTATAGGATAGAAACATTTAGTAGGCTCCCTCCAGCCATCACTGCCTCTCCTACTGCTGACGCCACCGTCTATAACAAAGCTTCCAATTTGTAGGCTTCAGATTCAGCTTCTGTTTCCTAAATGCCTCCACTATACCAGCCATTGTGCCAGGCATCCAGAAGCCCTGAGGTAGACCTCATCATCCCCATTTTACAGGAGAGGAAAACCAAGACTTGGCTTCTGCAGTATAGAAAAGTCCTCCTAGAACCCTCACCCTGCTTCCAGGAAGGGCTGAACCGTCCTTTCCAGGTCCAGGCAGAAAAGAGTCTCCTCTTTTTTCATTCTCTTTGTCACTTTATATGCCTGTGCCGGCTTGGTTGAGGAAGAAGCGGGGACCAGAAGGAAGTCTGGCCAGATGGCAGGGTAATAAATGACTCTGATTTAATAATTTGTTGCTCTCCTCTTAATTAAAAGGCTTTTCCCTAAATGACTTGCTGATCACACACACAGCACACGCTGGTTGGGCGAGGACTGGGGGCCCAGGGAAATCTAGACTGAGAGGAGAAGGCATTGGAATAAAGAGGCAGCAGATGGCAGGAGAAACCCACCCTCCAGGCGCCAGGGTGGGCCCAGCTTCAGGAGCTCCCTCCTCCTCAGGTCTGAAACAATTCAATCCAATGGCAAGCGCTTTGGGGGACTGGGTCTTCTTTGGGGGCCTCAGCTCGTCTGGAAGCTGACTTTGCCAGAGGGCTTTTAAATTTCTGGGATGAAGATAGAAATAGCTTTATTTTATCTAACATATGGCTTTGCATTCAGTTTCCTCAAAGCCCCATGTGGCTTTGGGGGGTGATCAGATGGCCTTTGGACCATTTTGCATATGAAATGTCACTTATACACTTGATCTACTGGGGTGGTGGTCAAAGAGGGGTCGGGGAACCCATTGTTCCAAGCTTTGTCCTGTCAATAATGCAGTTGCACTCAAATGACACTAATGGATGCACTATTTCTTCTCTACAACTGCAATTTGTAAGTTCCTGGGATTAGAATATGCTTTCCAGCAATTACCACACAAAGGCATATTTTCAAAGCCTTACATGTAATTAGAACATGTTATTGATAAAATGCTAGCTAAAGATTTAGACTTTGAGTCTGTCCATGAGGGATCGGTTTTGTTAATATTGATACTGTTTCCCCCTTTAATGCAGTTAGAAGTTAGATAGAGATGCCAAATTCAACCAAAGTGCACATCTTATCCCTCACCAAGTGACTTCTGGCTCTCTTTTACTTGTTCAGACTTGTAGAAAGGACCCCAGAGATCATGTCACATAGGAAAACATCCTGCCAATCTATAACTCTGTGTTAGAGAATAAACTCTTTTATGCGTTATTTTGGTTAATTAACCAGATTTGTTTCAGCATTTGTGCTTCCGTCAGATTGGATCATCTGTGCGATAACCACCTATTATTGTTATATTTCTACTTAGCCTTGAAAGGCCAGTTCAGACACCACTTCATCCATGCAACCTTCCTGATTCTGTATTCCCTGTGTCCCCATCATCAAGCTCCTCACTAAACCCCCAAGGCAATTTATCTGTGATTGATTGATTAATTTCTTTTTAGAGACAGGTCTCACTATGTTGCCCAGACTAGAGCACAGTATCTATTCACAGGCATAATCATAGCACACTAAGGCCTTGAACTCCTAGGCTCAGGAGACCCTCCTGCCTCAGCCTCCTAAGCAGCTGGGGCTACAGGCACATATCTCTGCATCGAGTTTGTCCACAATTATTTTTGTATTATATTTTTGACTCACACATGTTCTCTTTTCACCTAGTCTTTAAGTTCCTTGAGACAAACTTTCTTTTTTTTTTTTGAGACGGAGTTTTGCTCTTGTTACCCAGGCTGGAGTGCAATGGCATGATCTCGGCTCACCGCAACCTCCGCCTCCTGGGTTTAAGCAATTCTCCTGCCTCAGCCTCCCGAGTAGTTGGGACTACAGCCGTGTGCCACCATGCCCAGCTAATTTTTTTTGTATTTTTAGTAGAGACGGGGTTTCACCATGTTGACCAGTATGGTCTCGATCTCTTGACCTCGTGATTCACCCGCCTCGGCCTCCCAAAGTGCTGGGATTATAGGCGTGAACCACCGCACCCGGCCCGAGACAAACTTTCTTTTTAGTGTTTGTGTTTCATCTTTTTAGTGTGTAGCTTCTACAATATAAAAAGGGTGTGGAAAAATTCTCCTAGAACCCTCACCCTGCTTCCAGGAAGGACTGGACTGTCCTTTCCAAGTCCAGGCAGGAAAGAGTCTCCTCTTTTCCCATTCTCTTTGTCACTTTATATGCCTGTGCAGGCTTGTTTTTTGTTTTGTTTGGTTTTTTGCAGAGGCTTCTTACTTTGTTTCATCAGTCTGCTAGTATGTTATCAACACCACAATGGTTTTATTACTGTAGCTTTGTAGTATATTTTAAACATCAACAATAGATTAATGACTTACATTTATTGATCACTTAATGTCAATGTATTCCAGGCAATGAGCTAAGGGCTTTACATTATCTCAGGTAGTCCTAACAGGAAGTCTATGGGATAGGTACAATTATTTCCATATAATAGATGGGAAAAACAAAATTTAAAGAGATTAATTTACTTCAAGACAAATGCAAAAAGTGCACAACAGTGTATCTAGCACTGTCTTTTTTTTTTTTTTTTTTTTTTTTTTTTTTTTTTGCATTTGTCTTAAAGTAAATTAAGACACCAGAACACCTCTCCTGCTACAAGGGATCACAACTCCTCACCAGCAAGGGAACAAGGTTGGATGGAGAACGAGTGTGATGAAACAACAGAATCAGACTTCAGAAGGTGGGTAGTAAGAAACTTCTGTGAACTAAAAGAACATGTTCTAACCCAATGCAAAGAAACCAAGAACCTTTAAAAAAGATTTGACGAAATGCTAATGAGAATAGACAAAATAGAAAGGAATATAAGTGAATTGATGGAGCTGAGAAACGCAACACGAGAACTTCGTGAAGCATGCACAAGTATCAACAGCCGAATGGACCAAGCAGAAGAAAGGATATCAGAGGTCGAAGATCAACTTAATGAAATAAAATGGGAAGGCAAGAATAGAGAAAAAAGGGTAAAAAGGGATGAACAAAGTCTCCAAGAAATGTGGGACTATGTGAAAAGACCTAATCTACGTTTGATAGGCGTACCTGAATGCGACGAAGAGAATGAATCCAAGCTGGAAAATACTCTTCAGGATATTATCCAGGAAAACTTCCCCAACCTAGCAAGGCAGGCAAATAGTCAAGTCCAGGAAATACAGAGAAGTAAATTGAGACAAGGGACGGGAAGACAAACAAATTTTTTTACTTATATTTTATATAAGTAAAACAAAGCCTACAAATAAGTAAAATATAAGTAAAAAGGGAAGGGAAGATAAACAAATGTTTTTACTTATATAAAATATATACAGAAAAATATGCAAGAAATTAATTATGTAATTGAAATACAATAATTATATACATGATTATTATAAGTCAATTAAAAATAAACAATTTTTAAAAAAAGAAATGGAAATGGATGACATTGGCACCCTGCTGGGAAGGGACTGGGATGTGGGAGTTAAGGATGGAGGAAGAGCAGAATCAAGTTTTGGATGCACTGAAGCTCATACAATTTGCAGGGAGCACTTTAAAAAAAATACAAAATTATAAATACAAAATTAGATACAGAGCCTTAGAAGGGATATATGCAAATGAGGGTTTCTGATGCTATATCTTATATAGCATTACATTTTAAATCTGCCCTCAGCAGGAAAGAGACATTCCACGGTATATACTTTTGTAGGTATTAAATATATGGAGTTTAAACCATGTAAATGTATTGCCTATTAAAAAGACATAGTTTTTAAAAAATTAATATTTTGGCCGGGTGCGGTGGCTCAAGCCTGTAATCCCAGCACTGTGGGAGGCCGAGGCGGGTGGATCACGAGGTCAAGAGATCGAGACCATCCTGGTCAACATGGTGAAACCCCGTCTCTACTAAAAATACAAAACATTAGCTGGGCATGGTGGCGCATGCCTGTAATCCCAGAGACTCAGGAGGCTGAGACAGGAGAATTGCCTGAACCCGGTGGAGGTTGCGGTGAGCCGAGATCATGCCATTGCACTCCAGCCTGGGTAACAAGAGCGAAACTCTGTCTCAAAAAAAAAAAAAAAAAATTAATATTTTTTGTTTTGCTGGGAACAGTGGCTCACGCCTGTAATCCCAGCACTTTAGGAGGCTAAGGCAGGCCGATTACTTGAGGTTAGCAGTTCAAAACCAGCCTGGCCAATATGGTGAAACTCCATCTCTACTAAAAACACAAAAATTA
The DNA here is from genome assembly GCF_009761245.1 of Sapajus apella. Classification (NCBI taxonomy): domain Eukaryota; kingdom Metazoa; phylum Chordata; class Mammalia; order Primates; family Cebidae; genus Sapajus; species Sapajus apella. The sequence goes on along the minus strand of NW_022436950.1, from coordinate 23,123,341 downwards.
GCTAGGTGTGGTGGTACATGCCTGTTAGCCCAGCTATTCAGGAAGCTGAGGCAGGAGAATTGCTTGAACCCAGGGGGCAGATATTTCAGTGAGCAGAGATCATGCCATTGCACTCCAGCCCGGGTGACAAAGTGAGACTCCATCTCAATAATAATAGTAAAAATAATAGTAATAATTTAAAAAGCCAATTCTCTAACTTACTGCATAAAGCAGGACTTTAAAATTTTTCAAAAACCAAATAACTGAAGTTTTCATTTTTCCAGAAGCAGAGGTGTCTGTGGCTGTGGCCAGCTGGAGGGGGTGCTGAGGAGGAATCCCAGAGTTGCCTGTTTTATGCAGGTGGGGTAGAGGGACGTGGGTATTGACCTTCATAATTCAGAGTAGAGATTTGTGTCAGAAGTCTAAAAGATATATACTGTTGGAACGTGGAAAAATAAAAAAAATTAAAAACAAAAGGCATGTACTGCACATATGTACACGTAGGGATAAGAAACAGAGACCCTGCTTTTTCAGAAACGTACAAGAGAAAATTAAAGTAAAAACTCAAATAATATTGCATTGATTGTTAAAAGGGAGCTGATTTCCTGGAAACCAGTGCTGAGGACCAAGGATGTGAGCAGACGGGATGCTAATGCTCTTTCCCAAATGGCTCTGATGGCCCGTGGTTTTCTATTATTGCATCTAGGAGTAGCAGGTCCTTTACTGTAAAGTATTTAGAAAGCATTCAGGCTCTTAACCACTCAATTAGGGTAATTTATCCTTGCAATGAATGGGACCGTTCCTTCTCCCGGATTTAGTCTGGGCTGTGCCTCCATCGAATGCAGATGTATATAGTTCTGTTAGGGCAGAAAGCCAGCCTTGTATCCTCACCACCCTGTGGTCTGAAGCTGCGGCTTGTAGCCTGGCTCTGTGCAAAGGACTCATGGCAAGTCCTCCAAGTCAACAGGAACACAAAATAGCCAGCAGCCCCTCCATTTAATCTTTCTTCCATGGACAGAACAAATTTGAACTTACAGAGAATTCCAAGTGAACACTAAAAAGAATAATCTGACAGTAAGAAATGTGAAATGCTGGAGAATGGGGAAGGAAGGAATTGCCTTTTGCCCAGATCCCTAGGAATCCCACACTTTGGGTGGTTATTTTGATGCCATCTTAGTTACTATAGAGGCAGGATGCAGGCCTCAAAGCCTACTTTTCTCCTACTCAGGAAATTCCTTAAGAACTGATTGGCCTTCTGTTTGTGTGTGTTATTTTATTTCAGTCAGAGGTAGATTCCTCTTTCTTTTCCTATTGAAAGACAGCTCGGCTATAACAGAGGAAGGTAATTGGTGGCCATATAAGAAAATATTAAATCAGCATGAAGAAAGACTAGAGGAGGGAAATACGAAATGTTTCACTTGCACCCTTTGAAAACTAAAAAACAGGAGCAATTTAACACATACGGCAAACTGGGCGAAATAACCTTTAGCTCCATGCTATGGGGAGCTGGATGTGGGGTTAGAGGAGCACAGAAAAAAAAAAAGAGAGAGAAAGATAAAAAGTAAATAGATGTAACTTATTATAATAAAATGAAAAAGAATGACACAAAGCATACACATGTAGAATTAAGGAGTAGGGTGGGTGTGCTGACTCACGCCTATAATCCCTGCACTTTGAGAGGGCAAGGCAGGTGGATCACTTGAGGCCAGCAGTTCTAGAGCAGCCTGGCCAACGTGGTGAAACCCCATCTCTACTAAAAATACAAAAATTAGCCAGGCGTGGTGGCAAGTGCCTGCGATCCCAGCTACTCAGTAGGCTGAGGCAGTAGAATCGTTTGAACCCGGGAGACGGAGGTTGCAGTGATGTACCACTGCATTCCAGTCTGGGCAACAGAGCGAGACTCCCTCTCAAAAAAAAAAAAAAAAAAAAAAAGAATTGAGTACAGAGTGAGGGCAGGTGAGACAGAGGGACAGAGGGACACAGGCAGCCTCTCTATTCGCCCCCTTGTGGTCCTCAGGGACATTGCAGTCAACCAATGACAATCCAACCTTAACATTTCACATCTGCAGACAAAAATGCGCTGTGAACACTTGGGCAATTTCCAGTGGGGTGGGTACAATTACATTAAGAGTAGACTATCAATCAAAGGCTGATTGTGCTCCCCTTGCTGGAGCTACAGGGAGGCCTGCTGGATGAGTAGAAGAAGCTAGGATGCCTGAGATCAAGTTTGGACTCCAGTGTTCTCTATATCCTTGCACAAGCTACTTGGCTTCCCTTTGCCTTCATTCTCCCTTAATAATCACAAAAGAAAGTAAATTTTCCAATCCACGTCTCCGTAAAGAAGCTGCTTCATATGCAGGAAGTCCACAACAAATGGTCCATAAGAAAGTTCAGCACAATATGATGGCTCATACTTGAAATTCCAACAATTTGAGAGGCCAAGGCAGGAGGATCACTTGAGCTCAGGAGTTCAAGACCAGCCTCGGCAACATAGCAAGACCCCTACCTCTACAAAAAATAATTTAAGAAATTACCCGGGCTTGGTGGCATGTGCCCGTAATTTCAGATACTCAAGAGGCTGAGGTGAGATGATCCCTTGAGCTGAGAAGTTCAAAGTTGCAGTGAGCTATCATCATGTCACTGCATTCCAGCTTGAAGTGATAGAGCAAGACCATGTCTCAAAAAAGAAAAAGAAAGTTTAGTGTATGATCTCAAATTTCTTTTTCTTTTTTTTGAGAGGGAGTCTTGCTCTATCACCTAGGCTGGACTGCAGTGGCACGATCTTGGCTCACTGCAACCTCCACCTCCCAGGTTCAAGCGATTCTCCTGTCTCGGCCTCCTGAGTAGTTGGGATTACAGGGCGCGCGCCACCATGCCCAGTTAATTTTTTTGTATTTTTTAGTAGAGACGGGATTTCACCATGTTGCCCAGGTTGGTCTCAAACTCCTGACCTCAAGTGATCTGCCCACCTCGGCCTCCCAAAGTGCTGGGATTACAGGCATGAGCCACTATGCCTGGCCGACCTTGAATTTCTAAAGCCAACTTCATGTCCATCGTGGCCAATGGGAGATGAGCAGGGGAGCTCTGCACGTGCATGGACTGGACTCAGACATTCAGGCTCCCTGAGGTAGGGAGATGGTGCTGGAACCACCTCCAAACAGCTTTCCAACCTTCATCTCTTCCCCAGACTCCTGCGATGGCTTCCTAAGAGGTCCTCTGTTTGCACTCTGCCCTCCTCCAGGGCTTTCTGTACATGACAAGAGCAAGCTTCCTGAGACACACAAGTCACTCCATCCTGGTGTGCATCTTTTCAGGAGCCTCCTCCTGCGCTCAGAACAAATTCTCAATGTCATTTTGCCTGGTACAGCAGAACCTGGACATTCTCTGTCCTATTTCTCTCCCCAGCCCCATCTTGTGCCTTTTCATCCTCTGACACCTGCACCAAGCCTGCCTCCCTTCCACTTCGCAGACAGGCCCAGCTCAGCTCCTCCTTGCCTGAGCTCGATGTGGCTTGCCCTTGCTGCTCATTCAGGACCCACTTCCTTCTGAGCTCTGCATGGCTGGCTCCTATCTCCTTCAGGTCTCCCCTGGGGACACCTTTCCTGACCATTTTGAAATAGTTTCCTCTTCAGTGCCTACTGGGGCCCTCTGTTTAGGTCCCTCACAGCACTTATCATTTAGCTGATTTGTTTCTTTTTGTTTCCTTTGTGTGCAGGGGGGCGTCTGCCTTCCTAAGTAAACCATAAGCTTTATTTTAAAAGGGTGACATCAGTATTGCAGGCCTGGTGCCTCTGCTCACTATGCAGCCCATAGTAGGTCCTTGAATTTTTGTTAAGTGAATGTAAGAATGAATGGATGTGGGCTGGGTGCGGTGGCTCACATATGTAATCCCAGCACTTTGGGAGGCTGAGGTGGGTGGATCACTTGAGGCCAGGAGGTCGAGACCAGTCTGGGCAATATGGCGAAACCCTGTCTCTACTAAAAACACAAAAAAGTAGCCGGGCGTGCTGGTGCACAACTGTAGTCCCAGCCACTTGGGAGGCTGAGGTGGGAAGATCACCTGAGCCTGGGAGGCAGAGTTTGCAGTGAGCCAAGGTCGTATCACTGCACTCCAACCTGAGAGTCTGAGTGACAGACTCAGACCCTGCCTAAAAAAAAAAAAGAATGGATGAATATGAATAAAGTGGAATTTGCAATATTAAAGGAACAGAAAAAGTAAAATTTCCTAAGTCAAAAAACACTGGAGCAGGGTGTCTAGGTGGATGCTTTTAGCAAAGGACAGACAAAGCCATCCCAGTGGAAAATGCACTGGGTTTCAGAGAGAGGCTTGTGAAGTCATCACAGCCACCAAGACAAGTTAGAGAAATTAAGACACTTGGAGAACCCTCATACCAAGTCATGGAACATGTGGTGTAAAAAATTACACGGAGGTTCTGTCTTCATACGACATTTGGAGTTGAGGGAGAAGGAGGGCTAGGGGCAGGCAGACAAGAGGAAGAAAAACGGAACTGTCAGACTCCAAGCAATTAAGTCCATCAGAACGGAACAACCGCTAAGGAAGGTGATTTCTTGGCTTATAAACCTTCACATTACTCCTCTGTGCTTTGGATATGCAAATGTCTTTGCCTACTGGCTGCATCTGAGAGGGGAACAGCCTCCTTTTCCATCCAAAGCCTTGCATCGGCTCCTGAATCTCATCACAGCACTCCAGATGTAATTAACCTGAGCGATGACATGCCCTAGGGGTGACTGTCAAAAAAGCTCTCCCCAAAGGGCTATCAAGCCCTCTCTAGGGAATCCTTGCCGAAGGAAGAGGGAAGCCCAGCACTTACATCACTAGCAGACAAGCTCCAGAGACAGGGACTTAAACTGCTTCAGGTGCCCAGACACACGCTGTCAGGCAAGAACGAGCTTGCAATCACTGTTTGTCCATTTAATTAGCTCTAGAAAGAGCCCTACTAGGGGACTGAGGTGCCTGGCCTCTGCCTGGTCGATGACATTAGGCATAGCTAACTTCTCTGGGCTTCCATTTCTTTAGCTCTAAAGAGAGATTAACGCTCTCTAAGGTCCCTTCTAAATCTCACATTATGGGTTAAGAAAAGAAAATGAGACAGATTCTTTGAAAATATATTCGCAGCGCTGTTATTACACTTTGAGGGCCCCAGAGTGCATGAGGTGGATAATTAAGAGTTAGAGACTGGAAAGAATATGTCTTAGATGCAGCCCTTGTCCTCAAGGGACCCAGAATCCAAGAGAACCTAGAGATGATGTTGTATAATCCTAAGGCACTTGGGTTGAACCCGAGGATGACAAATTCACATTATTTGGATCCTTTTGTAAACACTGCCTTTTCCACCTGTATTTTACACTAAAGTTTCAGCTTATTGAGAATTCAGCATATTTCAGGGAAGGATGGAAAGAAGGAAGGAAGAAAGGGAGGGAGGGAGGATAAAACTCCTTTGACTTGAGAGTTAGAAGTCAGGGTTCTTGGCCAGGTGTGGTAGTTCACGCCTGTAATCCTAGCAATTTGGGAGGCTGAAGCTGGTGGATCACTTGAGCCCAGGGGTTCAAGACCAGCCTGGACAATATGGTGACACCCTGTCTCTACTAAAAATATAAAATTTAGCCAGGCATGGTGGTTCACATCTGTAATCCCAGCTACTCGGGAGGCTGAGGCAGGAGAATTGCTTGAATCCAGGAGGTGGAGGTTGCAGTGAGCTGAGATCGTGCCACTGCCCTCCAGCCTGGGTGACGCAGCGAGACTCCGTCTCAAAAAAAAAAAGTCAGCGTTCTTTGGATGCAAGCAACGAGACTGACTTTGGTTAATTAGAGTCTCTCCACTCCGAAAATAAAAATAAAGAATTCACTGGAAGGCTAAGGGCAGTTCACAGAATGGCAAAATCAAGGCTCAGGAATAACAAGGTCAGGGTGACTCTGGAAGATGGGTGGTGGGAACTAAGGAACCGGCTCCCTTCAAAGCCACTGCTGGGCCATATCAGTTCAGTTGTCTTTTTCTCATTGTATCATATCCTCATAGATTAAGTTCCCAGAAGGAGGTGGTCTGGTGTTTTCCCTCATATCTTGCACCCTCTGCCTTCCCCGAGGGTGATGCCCCCTGATTAACACTCTGCCAAGTCTGCATGAAGCGGGGGAGGGATGGTTACTACACAGAGAAGGGAAATCGATGTTCTTCCACCTGGGAAGTAGCTTTGGCGAAATCAAGGCATTCTTTTGGGTGGCAGCAAGACTGCCATTCAGCGGGGGCACCCTGCTGGGGGCTGGCAACACTCTGCTTGCAGTGGGTCCTGGAGCCAGGCTGTTTCCCTGGGAGAAAGGGGTGTGTTTTCAGAACCCACAAAGGTGCTGCTATGGACTGAACTGTATCCCCCTCGAGATTCATATGTTGAAGCCCTCACCCCAACTGTGACCATATTTGGAGACAAGACCTACAAGGAGAGAATGAAGGTTCAGTGAGGTCCTAAGGGCGAGGCTCTGATTTGACAGGATCAACATCCTAATAAGAGACAGCAGAGGGGGACATGCTCTCTCCCTCTCCACCGCCGTGAGGACATAGAGAGGAAGAGAGTCCACACCAGAAACCAAATTGGCTGGCGCCGACATCTTGGACTTTGGAGTCTCCAGAATTGTGAGAAGATAAATTTCTGTTGTTGAAGCCACCTGGTCTATGGCTTTTTGTTTTTTTTTTTTAAGCCTGAGAAGACTAACACAGGTGCCATATGGACTGGCAGGCGATCTGGCCTCTATTCCCTCACCTATGAAACCAGATGGTCTCTAAAACCCCTTCTAGCTTTAAAATTCAATGTGCCAATATATCCGTGAATCATCTGTCAATGCATATTTGCTTGCTGCTCAACTAAGTCCTGAGTTACTGATAACAGGAGGCTGTCAAGTATAATACAGCACACCCAGTTACATTTGAATTTCAGATATGTTTAAATCCATTTTTAGTACAAGTATGTCCCACACAATATTTGGGACAAATATTGAGACATTTGTTAAATCTGGCTGTTCTAGTTATTTGCCTTCTATTCTCCAAATACTGCTGCTTTTGGAGGGAGAAAAACTGGACCTTACTCATCTCTGGATTCCCTTACAGCGGTGTTTGCCAGCTCTTTGCATTTCATAGACTAAACAAACATTATTGGATTACTTTTTGGAAGAAAAAACAACTTTCTATTTTGCCCAATAAAGGTATTTATAATAATCATCACTTTACTAAAGAAAAACCAGTTAAACTTTGAATCCTGTTAAATAGACTCTCAGGATTTTACGATTAATTGTAAAAATTTAGATTTACAAAACATTCATTACATTGTCCTTTCGTTTGTTGGTTTCTAAGGCAATCAGATGAAGCTTCAAACCATTCTGGGTACTGCTCAGGTGACCAGTGTTTGGGAGCTTCAGCTGTGCTGTTTGATTGAAGGCCTCACATGACTTCTGGACAGTTTGGCTTATCTGCTAGGAAGCTCTAAGTCAAATCGGAGCTTGACTGCTACAGCTATCTTCTCCTCTCCTTTCAGTCCTTGTTTCCTGTGTTTTCTTCCAGGTCTTTACACTTTTTTACTAAATGAATTTTCATTATAATCTACCTTAAGAATTGGTGAAATATAGTTTGACAAAGGAAAATATGTAACTATTGAGTGGGATCTAATTAGTTCATTTTCTGAAGATGATTATTCCCCATAAATGCTTTTTTTTTTTTTTTT